>NW_023416316.1:23756182-24356182 GCF_014108235.1 Myotis myotis
CCGTTCAAAGTAATAATAGTAACAATGTATTGGATAAAATAAATAGTAGCAATGTTTTAAGGGATAGGAGAGAGGAGCTGTGAATACTCTGTTATAAGGTACTTGTACCACCTGTAAAGTTGACTTAGATTAGTTGGAAATATGTATTATAAACTCAAGAGTAATTACTAAAAAAAGTTTAAAAAGAAGTATAATTGATATACCAGAAAAGGAGCAGGGAGAAAATATTGAACAAGTACAACAAATAGAAAACAGTTACAAACATGGTAAATATTAGGCCAACTATATCAATAACCACGTTAAATATGAATGCTCGAAAACACCAATTTTTTTTGTCAGTTTGGTAGTCAAAGTGAACAAAAAAACATGACCCAACTATGTTTTCTGCAAGAAACCACTTTAAACAGAAAGCTTAAAATTAAACGGCTGGAGAAAGGGATACCATACTAACACTAATCAAAAGAAGGTGAGGGTAGATATATGAATTTCAGACAAAGCAGACTTCAGAACAAGAAAAATTATCAGGGATAAAAAGGCGCACATTGATAAAGGGGTCAATTCTCCAAGAAGACCTGACAATTCTGAATGTGTATGAGTCTAACAACAGACCATTAAAATAAGTGCAGCAAAAGCCAATAGAACCTCAAGGAGAAATAGACCAAGCGCTTTGCAAATAGGATATGAGAGTAACAGTGCAAAAATTAAGTTTATGAAAGTTGCCATTTCTTCCGGGGGCAGCAAGATTGTTATAGAAGAACTAAGAGGGTAGAACAATAGACCAAAATGATTTCCAAGATACCAAATATTTCTAGATTCCTGTTGGAGAAGCTGCCGGAACTCTCTTTTATAGGATTATAGAATCTACTTTCAATCCTTTGACAATTGACACTCTCACCAGGAAACCTTTTAATCCCCCAACTAGTGAAATACGTTTCAAGAATTGAAAATCAACAAAATTCACAAAGAGCCCCACCCTCCCTCTTCTCAGCCCAGCAAGCCCCCAAATCCCATTGTCACACCCCCCGAGGGGATTGTTTTCCCTTCTGTGGGCCTCAGTGGATTGCAGGGGCTTTTTGAGTGATACTTATATTTCCACTAGACAAAAAACACATTAACTTTAACATTTCTCTCACAGATTATAACTAAAGAAAGAAGTGTTGCTTGCTATATGGAAATAAATTGATAGATTCAGCAACTGTAACTTTCCTTATACAAGTGAACACTTCAGAATAGAAATGTTCCAAGTCTGAGCAAATGGTTTTAAATATGGAAAAAAATGTCTGAATCTTTGTATTCAAACATTAAAGGACATCATTGCTAAGTTTGAATCTTTCCAACACCTGGTAAGTGCTTTCCCATTCATTCATTCATTCAGTAAGTCTTCAAGGCCAATGTGCCAGCCACTGTGCTGAGTCCTAGTGATTGAAATTTTAAAAACATCTCATTCCTATCCTCTGGGCAGGGGTGGGGAACGTCCCACCCGGGGGGTCCTATAAGGCCTTCGAAATCATTTGGTCTGGCCCTGCTAGGGCATTAGGGGTGAGTTGATTAAATATTTGACCAAATATAGCAAGCTAATGGCTAAGTTGATTATTTTGTATGGCCTGCAAATGATGTTATAAATATCCAAATGGCCCTTGGCAGAATAAAAGGTTCCCCACTCCTACTACAGGCTCACAGTCTGGAGGTAAAGACAAACATCTCAATAAATACAGTACAATTGACAAGCAATATTATTAGCTATCTCTGCAAAAGTGCTATAGGAAAAAGCACAGAGAAGCTGACTTCCATACGTAGAAGATATCAAAGAAAGGAGGAAAGAGCATTTTGAAGAGAGGGAACTTATGTAAAAGGCACAAAAAATACAGTAGGTGTGTGTTCAGGTCACCAGAGTAGTGGGGGCGGATAAGCAGAGAGAAGGTTGCCAGAGGGCAGGATGGGTAACTACTGGAGATGTGTTTATCAAAGTTCATGTTGATCATATTCCTATTTGTTTCAGATCTGGCCATAGCACTATTTAGATTTAAACCTTCGTTGTGGTCCCTCTATCTAAGACATACATTATTCAGACTCACACAATACCTATCTATCGATTCCTTGTGGGGGCTTCTGAGGCCTTCCAATTTTGCGTTTAAATTTCCAGCCTCATAGCTCACCATTTTCTGAAGCTCCACTGGGTTCCTATAATTCCCTAGCATCCCATCCACTTCCTTGCTTCTACGCCTTTGCTCAAATTACTCCTCTCTTTGGAATACTTCTTGCCTCCTTTCCATGGATCAATGCTTGACTCTTAAGATCCACCTCAAAGCCCTTCTTTTCCCCCAAGCCTTTCCTTTGCTCCCCAGCCGTGCTCCCCCAGTACCTCAGTTTAATTTTGCTCAGCAGAACAGTCGTTCACGTACCTGTCTTTCCATCAAGAGCAGAAACTTACTGAGGGTAGGCACCTTGTGTTATTTATTGTGCGTTCCCAGCACATGACCTGGAATGTGACACTTGGTAAATATTTGTTTTAAATGACATGTCACATCGCTTTTGTGGTCTCATTGGTCCCTTTTTCAGTTTCACAAGTGAGTTCATCCAGCTGGGCAAGCCTTCTGAAGCTCTGTCTGTCACTGAGGGTGAGATCATAAGAAAACCACCTGAGGCATAGATTCACAACCCTTGCTGGCACAACAAAGCCACTTGGGGACCTTTTAAAAAATATAGTTGCTTCAGAGATCATGGTTTAATTGTTCTGAAAAAGAAATCAGGCATCAATATGTGTGTTTTTTTTAAAGTTTTCTAGATAATTCTCAAGTGCAGTCTGTTTCCAGAACCACAATGCTAAAGGACAGGTGAGAAATAGTTGCCAGGCCCCAGATATGAATTAAAATAATGTCTTACTCACTTTTCTCAAAAGGTGTTGCTTTCCTCAGAAAAACACAGCTACGAGAACGGAGGCCACACCTTCCGCGTGAAGCTGACCTTTTTCCAGCTGAATCTTTGCCACAGAGTCCGAGTCATGTTGTGGGAGGAATCACACATTGGCCATGACACTGGGCCTCATGTTCCCACTCAGTGTGTCTAAGAATCCCAGTGTGCCCCACAACTACACAGACATCTTTGACAGGAAGTTACAGGAAGTGATTACATCAGTGATGGCGAACCTATGACACGCGTGTCAGAGGTGACACACGAACTCATTTTTTTGGTTGATTTTTCTTTGTTAAATGGCATTTAAATATATAAAATAAATATCAAAAATATAAGTCTTTGTTTTACTATGGTTGCAAATATCAAAAAATTTCTATATGTGACACGGCACCAGAGTTAAGTTAGGGCTTTTCAAAATGCTGACACGCCGAGCTCGAAAGGTTTGCCATCACTGGATGACATGAACTGAAATGAAAGCACCAAGTACTACATCATCTATGAGTTATGGAAGCCTGAGAGTCTGCAGTTCTCTTGGGGGTCTCCAACATGGATATCCCCTATGGCACTCAGTCAGTGCAATGGAGGGAGACAGCCAGACACCGAGGTCAGGACCCCGTGTTGCACAATTCCAAGGACACTGTGCACATTGTATTCCATGGGAAGAGTGCCCCCTGGAATTGTGGAAGGCTACCTCTTGGCACAGGGACTTTCCTGTCCTGAGACCCAGGAGATTCCCTGGTAGTGGCCTCCATCTAGGTCAGGGGTGGGCAACCTTTTTGTGAGTGCGTGCCAAAACCAGCAAAATCTCTGACTCAAAATTCTTCTGCGTGCCAGCCCTAATTTTTTTTTTTAAATATATATTTTATTGATTTTTTACAGAGAGGAAGGGAGAGAGATAGAGAGTTAGAAACATCGATGAGAGAGAAACATCGATCAGCTGCCTCCTGCACATCTCCTACTGGGGATGTGCCCGCATCCCAGGTACATGCCCTTGACCGGAATCGAACCTGGGACCTCTCAGTCCACAGGCCGACGCTCTATCCACTGAGCCAAACCGGTTTCGGCAAGCCCTAATTTTTTGAGAACATGTTACGCCTACTTGATATCTCTTAAGGTGTACATATGTGAAGAACCTTGAAGAAATAATAAAATTCATTCAAGCGACAAAAACACAGTATATGATGATGAAAAATACATTTATTTTTTAATGTATACATGTACACTGATAGTCCGACAGAAAACTTTATGACTCCGTTTGATATTATCAGTGGGACTTTTGCTGCTGCATCGCTGATGACAGAGATTTTACATCAGGTTTATATTTCGTGACCTTCAGAGATATGCACAAGCTGCTACTTTCATCCGTCAGGCTACTCCTATCACGAGACTTAACAAAATTCATCACTGAGAACAAAGATTCACAAGCGTATGTGGATGAAAATAAAACACTGGTCGGATCTAGGAAGGCAGGGAGAGTTAAGGCAGAGGCATAGAAATTGCTCTTCCCCTCTCTCGTCAATCCATGTCTTTGGTCTTTAACATAACTTGTTATGTAAAATTATTTATCTAAGATGCACCTACACTGAATTTATCTGAAAAATAAAAAAGTCGATATTAAGAAAAAAAAATGTAAATGGAAGATTATAAGAGAGGGTTTCGCGTGCCAGCAAAAGTTACTGGCGTGCCATGTTTGGCATGAGTGCCAGGGGTTGCCCACCCCTGATCTAGGTTCAGTTCCCCACCCTACCTCTACTGGCATCTTTTCCGACCTGGTGATGTCTTCATCAGAAATTCCCCCAACTGACAGCTCTCATCAACACATTCTTGATCCACCCAATGTGTTACACCATCCTGCTGAGCTCCCTAAATGAGTCACTGCAGTGGAATTCCAGAAAGGGTGTCAATTTCTTCCCAGCATCTCTACCCCTTTCCCTCATTAGTCAAAGTATCCACAGAGATGGAAAGCACATGTTTTCTTTCTAGAATTCGTGTGTTGTGTGTTTTTGAAGGGAGAATCAAATTTAATAGTCTAAGAGCAAAGAAAAGGTAAATCGAAGTAGTATTATCTATAAAGCACCTGGCAGAGAGTACGGACCTAAAAAAATGTTAGGTTTCTGTTGTCCTTGGGGGATGGTAAAGTGACTGTGGTAGTAGTTGTGGGTTATGTAATCTCCTGAGTAGCTTTTACTTTTTATATTTTTAGAGTGTGTGGAGAGAGCAGCAGGGTTCTCAAGGTAAGAAGAGGATTAATTATTGTTCTCTAAAAGAAGTTGTGAGAATGAAAAAGAAAGGGGAATTTAGCATGAGAAAAAGTGTTTTGTAAACTGTAACACACTATATAAAATGTATAGAGTTATTAGTAAGTGTCATAAGAAAGGTATAAACCAAATGCCACAAGGGTTTGAAGGAGAGGAAGAGACCACACCCTGCAGTGGACATCAGGAGAAAATGGCATCTACCACTTAATGAGGAGGTACCTTCTGCAAGGCTTCTGCATCGTAGAGCATAATCATGCTCCCTGCTGCACCACAAAGCAAGCTGGTTTTGAGAATAGGTTAAACTGTTTGTGTCAACTATAGAGCACTATAAAATACAAAGAGATGCTCTTGTAGCTATTATTAGTGATGGAGATATTGTTATCGACTTTGAGGATACTGGTCACCATTCAACTGGAAGAGCTGTCAGGGGAAGGCCTTATAGGTAGAGAGATGAGGGCTGGAGAGGTTTCTACAAACTTTCTTAGCTGATCCACAGTCCCTCTATCTTTGAGCATCGGTTGACACCTACTTTGTCACAAAGGCCTGTGACTGGCGCTGATATTGAATAAGAAATGCAGTCTGCCTTCAGGGAGCTCATCTTGGTTTGGTTTTGAGGATGGCCTCAGATATTAGACCAAGATGTTTATAGTTCATTTATAGCCAATGGGAAAATCCTGAACTTTTCAGAGCAGAGGAGTGAAATGGTCTGAATTGCATTTCAGGTACTCCTGATAAATACATAATTCCACTTTCAACCAGCTCAGTTTACCACCAGGAAATATTTTAGGTTAGCAGATGATTGAGCTTCTCCTCCCTTGGACTTTTTAGTCTGTTGCTCCCTCTAAATAGACTTTATTTTTTAAAACTTTATGAATCACAGATCTGATTGTGTCCTTCTTTGCAATGGCTGTTAGATGCCTAAGTCAAATTTAACAAGTACACAGGACATCAAAGAATGAATGTACTTCAGCCATGGCTTACTTTTCCCACATTCAATTTCTTTTTAATCCTTTTGCCTTTAAAATATCTTGTTGAATTATATGTAGTTTTATAAGTCATCTTTAATCCTCCTGGAATAAGGTTAAATTACAAATAAAGATCCTTTCTTGTTTTTTTAATTTCTTATTCAATTAATTGCTGGTAAAGAGTATTTGAAATGTCCCCTGAGAAAATTTGCATGCATGAGGTATATTGGAAAAATAACATTCCATGCATTTCTTTATGGTACTATTGCTGATCTTCTAACTTTTAAAATTTGGTTAAAGTCATGTATAACATAACACAAATATAAAATAAATCTATTGGTAACTGAATATTTTTGCACTTCGTGTTAAAGTTTGAATTTTGTTTTCAAAAGAATTGAAGAAAAGGTACAAACTTAAAACTACCTAAACCTTTGTTCCTATGTGTTTTAAAAATTCAATTTAAGTTTAAATAAAAGAGGTAAGGTTCATAGCCTATCAGAACATTAGAAGATAAATTCTGTTATCCTGATTTTTAAAAACCATACATATAAAAATGTATTTGAAGTGGAGTGAAACCTGTTCTGTTACTAAAAGATACTGTTAATGCTCAGATTACATTGCTAGATCAGAAGAAAAGAAGATATAGAAAAGTCTACATATCTTCCTATATCCAATCTCCCTTATCACTTTAAGTTTGCATTTTTAAACATCTGAAAGCAAAATAATCTTTAAAAATGCAAAAGTAGCCCAGCTGGTATGGCTCAGTGGTTGAACATCGACTTATGAACCAGGAGGTCACAGTTCGATTCCCAGTCAGTGCATATACTGGGTTGTGGCTCGATCCCCAGTGTGGGGCGTGTAGGGGGCAGCTGATCAATGATACTCTCTCGTCATTGATGTTTCTATCTCTCTCTCCCTCTTCCTGCCTCTCTGAAATCAATAAAAAATATTTTTAAAAATGCAAAAGTATTTTCCTCCATTAAAAAAGCCCTGGCTGTGTGTTCAGTGGTTAGACCTCAGCCTGTGATTCACAGTCAAGGGCATGCACCTGGGTTGCAGGTTCAATCCTCGGCCCTAGTTGGGCTCATGCAAGAGGCAACCAATCTATGTGTTTCTCTCACATTGATTTTCTCTTTCTCCTTCTCCCCCTTTTTCCCTCCCTTCCACTCTAACAAAACAGACAAGCACACAAAAAAAGCCCTGTTTAGCCCAACTTGAACTTGTGGTGGCCCACCCTGCCCAGCTCGAGCCCTCCAGGAGATCAGGGCAGAATCCCAGACTGACTCTAAGACAGGGGCTATTTTTTCCTCATAGACCCAGCCAGATCAGAGCCCTCCCTTCACGTGGCCAAAGCTTGGTCTGTTTGGGCCAGATAAACTCTGCAGCCCTCACCCTGACTCCCTGAAACCCTTCTCACCACAAAGATAACCCTCCTTCCTGCACATCACAGTAACTCACAAACTTAAACCCTTCCGATGCCCATTTCCACAAGCAAACTTCAGGTCTTTTTCAAGGTAAAGTCCCATATTTTTTATAGAATTAAGAACTTCTCAATCACCTAACAGGTGTAAAACTGCACTACTCTTGTCCTGGCTGGTTCAATTCCAGTCAAGGGCACATGCCCAGGTTTCGGGCTCAATCCCCAGTAGGGGGCGTGCAGGAGGCAGCTAATCAACGATTTTCTCTCATCATTGATGTTTCTATCTCTCTCCCTTCCTCTCTGAAATCAGTAAAAATATTAAAAAAACAAACAAACCCGCACTACTCTTTTTAGTATGCTTCTATTTATTTTTACCTGTCACTGACAAAGTGTTTGAATGTTTTGCCCTAGTCCCATTTTTTTTGCTTAAAACTTAGGATGATTATTGTATGATTTCGCGTGGCAATGGTGATGAAAACAAACAAACACCAAAACAAAAGCAAACAAAACAAACAACAAAAACCCTATTTAGAGATTGCTTTCAGGGCCAATTTATAAGCCCCCCCCCCCCCAGTAAATCAATTTTCCTAGTTTATATATATTCCCTTAATCTTTGCCTTCCTCACTTCCCTACCCCCTCATCCAATTGACTAGATGATCAGAGTTTATCCTTTTTTTTTTGTTTTTAATAGACTTGACTATTTCTAAAAAAAATTTAAATTTATTCTTCAAAGGGCAATAATTTTCAACCTGTGAAGACGGAAAGTAAACTTCAGGAGGGAATTAAAAAAGAGGGATTTAGAGACGTTCCAAATGAAGGCTCTGTTATCAGAACTAAAATTTTGCCTTCAGGGTGACTACAGGAGGTCACAGAGTCAAGACGGACTCGCTACAGTTTTACCCAGACTTCTAAAGAACACAGAATTGGTGCTACATTAACTGGCTTGGAACATAGAAAGAACATCACATACCATCGAGTTGATTTTATTATTTACATTTGGGTTTGGTCTTAAACCTGGTAAACCAATAGGTAAATATATCTGCTAATAACCCAGCCTAGATCATAAATGATGAACTGGGTTACTGTCATTGTCTGATGAATGGCTGATGCATTTGTAGTGAACTTGTATTGCTATTGCTTCCTAGGGGTCCCTGCCTTCTTTTCTATGCTCAACAATCTGCCTAAACCCTTCCAGAGGTTTATGTTAGACTTACTTTTTTTTTTTTTTAGGCTCAAAACATTTCTCTATTTAGTAAATCAGAACATATGCTCGTTTCTAGAGTTCAAACACCTCTTCTCAACTATAATGTCTCAAAAAATGTCCCAGAAGACCATAAGCAGTGCCTGTGTTTCTTGTATGTTATGGGATAGGATATATGTGGGTCTAGAGATTTAAAGTGTGGACGAAAGGGGCCACATGCTAACCTGACAAGTTCAGGGAAGGCCTGCATGGCAGTCTTGCAAACCAGCGACCTAAAATAGCCACAAAGAATGGTCTGAAATCAAACTTTAACTAAAGCAGTTATGGTGGGTAGTTACATCCTAGGCTGGTATCTTCACTGACAAGGTCAACCTTTACCTTAACTGAGCCTATCTGTCTTTTACATCTATTATAACATATCCTTGAAATGTTTGGGTAACTTGTAACTTCCCCTTGGGGGCCTTCTTTGTTATTGTTATCATGTTAATGGTTGACTGTTGACTATTTTGTACCCACCTAAGTATGTGTCTATCATTTTACTTTTTATCCAATCCCAGCACCCCCCCCCCCCCCCCCGCCCACACACACCCCCTTTGCTTTCTCCTGCCTCTCTAATCTATCACCAGTGGATTTCATGTAACCCACCTATGTCCCCTCCTTTGATTGCAATGTATAAAAATAGATGAAAACGTGCCAATCTCTGGAGCATTATCACCAGAGAATTGTCAACAGTTTGGCTCAAATAAACTCACAAAAATTCTTTATAGGTTTCAGTGTTTTTATGTTAACAAAGTCATGCAGAGCAATTAAGGACACTCTTTCTTCCTGCTCACATATCATGAGCCACAGTTCTCTCCTGTTGTGGTTTGTCTGACTCTTTGAGTTCCTAGTATGCTTCCATTTTCACCAGAAGAAAATGGAAAGCAAGTTGAAGTTGAATATAAAAGGTCAGAACTAGAAAAGTTATTAGGTCAAGTCTAGATAAAGAAACTGTGAGGGATTTCATCTGTCTTGTTCCTTATGGAGACAAGTGTGTTGGGCTATATTTCTTGCTTTTTTTTCCTTATGATCTTTTTTGTTGAAAGTATTACATATGTCTCCCTTTTTCCCCATTGACCCCTTCTAGCCTGCCCCCATCTCTTGCCCCAGGCCTTCACCACCCTATTGTCTGTTTCCTTGGATTATGCATGTATGCATACAAGTTCTTTGCTTGATCACTTCCCACCCACGCACTTTCTCCCTGGCCCCTTCTCTCCCCTCTGAGATTCCACAATCTGTTCTACGCTTCTATGTCTCTGGATCTATTTTGTTCATCAGTTTATTTTGTTCATTAGATTTTTGGGCTATATTTCAAAGCTAATGCTATTGAATACTGGACTCGTGTGTTAATTCCCCTTGTTCTGAGTCTATGCTTATATGCAGCAGACTTTTGATAATAATTAGGCTTTCTATGTAGATTTGTCTATACGTGAAGAATATATTTATCAGAGGATCCAAGCCCCTGGTTTTAAGTTAATTAACGTGTTAGTGGGTATGAGAGAGAGAGAGAGAGAGAGAGAGAGAGAGAGAGAGAGAGAGAGAGAGAGAGAGAGAAGGGAGGAAGGGAGGGAGGGAAAGGAAAGGAAAGGAAGAAGGAAAGGAAAGGAAGGGAGGGAGGGAGGGAGGGAGGAAGGAAGGAAGGAAGGAAGGAAGGAAGGAAGGAAGGAAGGAAGGAAGGAAGGAAGGAAGGAAGGAATTCACTCTGACCATGCTGCTAAGTCAGGTTCTAGAGGTGAAACCTCAGGAACATGGAAATCACACCAGGACACTTTGAGGCCTCTCTGGGCAACTAGCAACCCCTTTAGCATGGGATACTTTGATTTCATCCTGTAGCTAGTTGTCCACAAATATCCACTCTGTGCAGACAGTCCACCTCTTGGTTTGCAAGGCTAGAAATAAATACAGCTACTTCTCGAGATGCAGTTACTGACCACAATGGTTCCTTTCTTCCCAAGAGCAAAAGCTGGAATTCTCCCACCTATTAACAGCTGTGAATCTTTTGAAATGCTCCATGGAACAAAGACTGTTGTTTGTCTTTAGACATATGACGTGAACATTCATTTTACAGACATACAGTGAAATATGCAGTTGTGTGGAAAGCTTCAGGACTAAAGAAAGATTACAACAAATCCCCTTTCAAACCTTTTAGAGATTCTTCAAATGATGGTATCTAATTTGAGAATTTGATACATGTTCCAAGGACTGAATTGTGAATCTTTATAACAAGTAGGAAAAAGGATTGGAAATGGCTAAAAGCTCTAACACCTATGTTTTTTATAAAATGCTTACAAAATACAATTATTGAAAAATACTATTTGGAAGTATAGGATGATTAAGGAAGCCTCTGAAAGTAAAGTTGCTTGGCAATTTTGAGTTACTTTCCAACTAAAAACTCTGGTTAGAGGACTTTAAGATGATTTTGTATTTGTGTTTAAAAAGTATGCATCTCTATCCAATTTGACAGCTTAAGTACCAGGCTCTTGCAAGATAAAATCTATGGTGACTAAGGCAGTGCTTCTTAAATAAGTGCAAATTGAACCTGCCATCCCAAATCACTACCATCTCCTCTGGCAAGACTAGATTAGCACTAACTCTCCCCTGATGAGGGAGTCACCTCAGGCTTGAAACAGCCAGTTTGGATTACCTAGCAAGTTCAGGGTAAAATCAGAGAAGGACACCAGAACTCTGTTCTTTAGCCAGCCCCGTAAAGAATGGAGAATCTTGTAGGGGTGATGTAGTCAACAGCTGGAGACATTTCAGAAGAAAGCATGACTCGTTTCTTTGTCTCTTTAGGCCCGTTTAAAATGACCGAGCAAGCACCTGCCCTCGCTGACCTCTACAGGTGAGTTACTGTTACGTTTTTACTTGTTCTTGCTTGACATCTCCCCTTTGTTTCATTAAGTTACCCGACTTTGGTTCTGCTTTGGGCCCGTTGGAATTGGTGTTTGAAATTGTTCTCTGGTCCTTTAGATCCTTGATTTTCCTCACAGACTCCAATTTGGTTTCTTCTGTTGGCTTTCTATACTCTGGGCTGTTCTAGTTTTTGTCCATTTGAAGCTAAGTACCAGGACAATCCACTTGGCTGTCTGGGGGGTATTCTCTGTGTTTGTAAGGGTATATGTGAGTGTATGGGGGCAGGGGGAGGGTATATGCGCAATTTGGATAATCACTCACTAAAATGAGAGGGAGGGAGATATCTAAATAGAAACAAGGGGAGTGGGGAAGAAATGCATTTGCTACTCCTTATTAACCATCTTGAGGTTTAAGATAAATTCTTAATTAGTTGTTTACTTTCCTGCCAAGAATTTTATCTCAGCTCTCAGATTTTGCTGCCACCTGGTGCTAAAATGTTCCTGGTAATGAGGACTATATAGGTTGACAAACTCCAGAAAATATGACCTAAATTCAGAAATAGCATGAATTAGGACACTGGATGGTTAGTGCAATAAATAAAAGATATAACATTAAAAAATAAAACTTGACTTGGGGGGGGGCAGGAAGAGATTAACCAATAAATTTATATGCAGATATGAATAGCCCATAGACAGACAATAGTGTGGGGAAGGCCTGAGTAGGAGATGGGAGTAGGGGGAGGAAGGGTCAATGGTGAGGGGCAGGGAGGGAAATCTGTAATACTTCCAACAATAATGATAAAATTTAAAAAATAAATAAGTAAAACTGACTTAATATAATAAAAAATGAATGTGGCATACCTGTGATAAGTTTATAAGTAATAATAGTAAATTACTATATACTTCTGAGATATCACCATCAAGTGGGAATGATATGTAAGAGATCAGCTCAAGCAGGTCCTGAAGACATAAATAAATTTCATTAATAAGTGGCTCATATTACCATAAAGGCTGTTTCTGCTACATTGGGTCTCCTCTTTCAATCTGCCTCTGTGGTCTCATGGGGAAATCTTTATGATCATCTGATTAAGGAAGAAAAAAATCGGTCAGGTATTTCCACCAAAATTATTGGCAGAACTGAAGTTGGATACCTACCCTACAGCATTACACCACCACTGAAGTATGGCCATGAATGACAATGTGAAAGAGAAATTTTCTCAGTGGGCCAAACTACAACCATTGCACCTGGTTAGTTCATTAGCCTAGAAGGAGAAATGGCCAAAGGTATGGATTACATTAATTTATGAGCAATGACTAAGGGTTTGGTTGATTGGTTATGGACTTGGAAGGAAGATGATTAGAAAATTGGAGGAAATGAAATATGGAGAAGAGATATGAGGATAGTCCCCTCTGAATATTATAATACTGCTGTGCCAGTTGAATGTTCACCAAGAGCAATCTTAACAGAGAAGGATCTTATTAATCAGGTAGACAAGATGACCACGGCCCCTTTATATATGAATAGATTGGGCAAGGACAGGAGTGATGGTGAAAGAGGCTGACTGAATCTACAAAACAGGTCATCTTGTCTACATGGACTTCCTCTCATTAAAGCTACCGCTGAGTCCCCAACTGCTAATAGTGAAGATCAACACCAACTGGGGATATGACACTGCTTTTCAGGCCACCTGGCATCAGGCTGATTACATTCGGCTGTTTCCACCACGGAAGTGAAAGGTCATTGTTTTCACTAGAACAGATACTTTTTTTGGAAAGAGATTTGCCTTTCCTTCCCATGGTGTTTCTTTCAACCACCCCTACCCCATCTAAAGACTTACAGAATGGTTTATTCATCATCATGGTATCCATACAGTCTCTCTCTTTTTTAAACTAAAGAACTTATTTTGCAGATAATGAGTGGTGAAGTACTAGTTTTCCCATCATCTGGAAGTAGCTGACGTGCTTGAATTATGTAGTAGCCTCTTGAAGACACAGTTTAGTGCCAGGTGGATGGCAAAATTTTGCCCTTTCGAATGGACAAAGTAGACTTTGTGTATCCTTTTATTAGATTTTTGTGTATTTTCAGTTGTACCAGTGTAGACAGTTGAATTTTGTTATACAAAAGCATGGTCTTGTTGGTGTTTTTATTTGGAAGTTATATATGTCTACAGAAGTGTGTGTAGATACCAAGTTGACAAGGGTGTGGATGAACTGAGAACTACATTTCCTAGAATTTCATTTTTGTACGATTCTGAGTTAGAGTCCGTCAACAAAGAGACTTGTTCTACATTTGAAAGACAGAAGTAAAAGTAGTGACCAGGTATGGTCATGGACAGATACAGTGCTGCCTTCTAGGTTCACTTTATCCTTTCCCATTAGCATTTAAACATGTCTTTCCTCTCTTTAAAAATCTTTCACTGGACTTCATTTCCCCTTCTATACTACCCTCTATTCTTTTCTGCTGTGTCCATTTTCAGCTTCTCCTCCATCCTCTGCTGCTGGTTTCTGTAAGATCCTTCTCCCTGAAACTGTTCTTACTGTTCTTCTCCTTTCTGGATTTCTATTACTGCTATATGCTGATGGTGTTCAAGAATTTGCCTTCTCTGAGTTTCATACCTATGTATCCAATGGTCTACTCAACACTGCCACCTGGATGATAGACAGGTATCTACAACTAGGCATGTCCATAACTAAACTCATCCTATTTTCCCTCAACACTATACCTCCTGCATGTCTCAGTAAATAGCATCACCATCCACTCAGGTGTCCAAGCCAGAAACCTGGTTTGAAAGTTTCCCACTTTCCTTCTTCCCACTGTCACTCTTACTATTTAGATTTCCTTTATCTCTTGCCTGGATTACTGCAACAGTCATAACTCCTGAAGATTCAATTACGTAATACAACAAGAATGTGCCATAAAAATGCTATGGTTTATCTTCAGTGTAGACCCTGAGAATATGGGACAATAAATCCACTTTATGTGAGAAGTTGCAGCCAATATTGGATAGCCTAAAGTGAACAAAAGGGAAACACACTTGCACAACAGTGGACATTTTTTAGTTTGTTAGACCTGGTTACAGTGCTATTCAACCCACAGATACTTACTGATTTCCTAGCATGAGCTAAGAACTATGCCTGCAGGAGGCACTTCCAAGGCATTGACTCATTGTGTACTTTTTGGGTCCAACATTAAGGTTCCTGTTCTTAAGGGGCTCTCAACTTTCTTCAGTCACTACCCATGTCGAATGGTCTCTCAGATGGCCCTATCTAATGTTGAGTTCCTCCCATGGACAGTGTTGCATTGAAATTCCTTCCATGGCCCATGATTTTCAGAGAATAAATGAAGTGCAGAGGAAAAAAAAAAGTCAATCTAGAGATATATGTAGACTGTTGTCTAGATGCAAAACTTATTTTTTGATGACACATAGGGATCACCTCTTTAGGACTCGAATTAAATTGCAAGCAATCTCAGTAATGAATTCAGCCTTGTGTTCAGCCCATTCCTAGAATCTCTGGCTTAATTATGAGAAGAAAACTTATTTATTCTGGGACATCACTACTTTGGTATAAATTCCTGGAAGCCAACAGAAAAGCAAAGGGAAGATCTTTCTCAGAGTCTCTTCTCTGGGTTTCTGAGAAAGAAGTGTTTCATGTTTGGCCTGTCAGGTTGCTTTTGCTATCAGCTCACAGATTTATCCCTCTTGTTGAGCTTTGGTCTCCCTGTCCATCCTGAGGCTGAGGTCTCCTATAGGGGAGTAAGTCCATCTTTCTTGTGTTTTCCTCAGATATCATCTTTCTCTGAGCACATTCTTCATGCTATTAGTTATAAAATACTAAAAATAATAATACTTATATAGTAATTTACATTTTGCAAAACTCTTTTCATGGATTTTAGTTAATTTAATCCTAACAGCAAGAGGTGTGCGGATCCTGAGGCTCAGAGAAGAGCAACTAGCTCTTAGATGACACAAAGAACCCAGATATTCTAACTGGCATCCTGTTCCCCCCCTCTTCCTCTTCCTCCTCTTCCTCCTCCTCCTCCTCCTCCTCTTCTTCTTCTTCTTTTTAAAAATATATATTTTATTGATTTCAGAGAGGCAGGGAGAGGGAAAGAGAGAGAGATAGGAACATCAATCATTGATTGGCTGCCTCCTGCATGACCCCTACTGGGGATCGAGCCCTCAATCTGGGCATGTGCCCTTGACCAGAATTGGACCCAGGACCCTTCAGTCCACAGGCCAATGCTCTATCCACTGAGACAAACCAGCTAGGCCCGCCATTTCTTCTTAAATCCATCTAGTGGCCAAAGTAATTTCTAGCCCTGGTCCATTTCTAAAATATTCTGAAATATGAATAAAGTCATGTTGATATTGGGGGCCGAGGAACACGAAGTTTCTCTTGGGGCCTCCCTTGGTTGTGGGGACCCATGGCCTACCAAGTGCAAGGAAATGTAGAAGGTCTCCTGGGACAGTGGTTCTCAACCTTGGCTACACATCGAAAATACTTGGGAGCTCTGAACACTATTGAAGCTGGGCTTCTAGCCCCAGAGATTTTTATTTAATTGGTCTTGGGGCAGCCTGGTTATTGAGATGTTGTTAAAACTCCACAGGTGATACTACTATGCATCCAGATTGAGAAACATTGCCTGAGGGCTTCCATGGGTTTATTTTTCCCTTGTAGGACCTCTGGACTCATTCTCTACCTCCAGGGGTCCTCAAACTACGGCCCGTGGGCCACATGCGGCCCTCCGAAAACATTTGTTTTTTTTACTTCAAAATAAGATATGTGCAGTGTGCATAGGAATTTGTTCATAGTTTTTTTTAAACTATAGTCTGGCCCTCCAACGGTCTGAGGGACAGTGAACTGGCCCCCTGTTTAAAAAGTTTGAGGACCTCTGCCTACCTCTCTTTTCTAAATGCTTTTTAAATCACATACAGTCATTGAATAAAATCTAGAAAATATAGATTAATCTTTTTGGAGTTTAATCATAATCATTTGACAAATAAATAAGAGTACAGATTTTCAGACTTTTTTCTATATAGAGACCCATAAATAAGCCTATAATCTTTTTTTAGATTCTCACCCAAGGATATGTTTATTGATTTTAGAGAGAGAGGAATGTAGAGACAGAGAGAGAGAGACAGAGACACACAGAGAGAAATATCACTGTGAGAGGCACTCTGACTGGGATCAAACCTGCAACCTAATGTGCCCTGACTGGGAATTGAACCCGCAACCTTTTTGGTGTATGGGGCGACACTCCAACAGACTGAGCCACTAGGCGAGGACAAGCCTATAATCTTTTTAAAAATCAAAATGACACATACTGCTGTCTTTGCCATTTTTTTCTGTATCAGTACATTCAAATCAATATCATTTCCAAAGCTCAATAGCATTCCATTGTTTGGCTGTCCCTCATTTAGCCTTTAATAATAAATAGGAGTTTTCTTTTTATCTCCATAGCCACTTCCTTTCAGGCAAGGTGACACTTGAAATCCTAGAATCTAGTAAGAATGATCAGATTCTTTAGTTTCTCTTGGCTCCTGAGCCAACTCCAATTTATCTGGAAGAATTACAATTAATCAAACAGTGTGCCAATGTGGAAGAGTCTGTTTTTTGGGGGAAACTATTATTAACACTTAAGGCCCAATAATCTTAAAGAAAGAAAGAAACTCTGGGCTCTATGACCATGAAAGCTCCTCTATGTCTTCAGTTGTTTGGGGTCTTTTCTCATATTGTTAATGCCTAGACAACTACTCTCTTGCTCATTGAGAGAGTTTATGAAATAATGCTAAAAATAATGACAAGTAATATTTTTTTGTGACAACTAATAACTGATAGCATTTTAGAGTGGTTACTTCTAACATAAAAGAACTAATTACTATTGATTAAGTACCCTTATTGAGAATCAACATGGAAGGTGCTGAACTAGGCAGTTAATAGAGTCCTCTATTTGGTATCTAAAGTCAACACAGTGCCATTTTATCCCCATTTTACAGACGAGACATCTAGGTTTCAATGAACTGCCCGAGTTGACCTGTTAAAACATGGATTATGTCTTAGTTTTACTCAGCACTGTATCTCAGAGCCTAGCTCGGTGCCTTGCACTGTGCCTAACAGCGGGTAGGCACTCCATACACAGTTGATGGAAGAAATATATACGTCACATGCTGTTTCATTAATTCATATTGCCTCTGGCTGATGTGAAAGAGATTTGCTTCCTGGGTGTTCACTCTTTGCCAATGATTACTCACATAGTCATAGAAATGTGCGTGAGTTCTTTTCATTCTCTAGGGCAGTGATTCCCAATGAGGGACACATGCCCCACAGGAGGGCAATTTGATTTTTAAGGGGGGCGATTCAAGAATGAGTTAACAGTGATTTTTTTGCATTTCTTATGGTTCTCGGTGCCTCATATAGTATATAAATATACATTGTGACATATTTATGCATTTCAGTCCTCTATTACATGTTTTCAAACTTTATTTGCTATTTTTTCATATCACTTCATATTATTATTATTTTTAAACAATTTCTTAGTGATTTCTTCCTCAGTACTTCAACTGTCCTTTCGTTCTCTTATTTTTCTCTTTCATGGATGCCATGTTCTTTGGAAGTTTATTTAGACCAAGTTAATGGCTTTTTAGGCTTCTTCCACGTGAATAGGAGTTTACTTTTTGAATAATAAGAATTATATGTCACAGGGAGGGCATTGGGCTTTTAGAGATGCTTAGGTGAGGCATGGCCAAACAAAGGTTGGGAACCACTGCTCTAGGGCAGTTTTCCTCAAAATGTGGTCCCTGGCCCAATAGCATTGGTGTCACTCATGGGCCCCACTTCAGATGGCCAAATCAGAATTTCTAAGCATGAGTCTCAGAAAACTGTTTTAAATAGGTTTCTGGATGATCCCAGTGAACATTAAACATGAACATTAAATTTTGAAAACCACAGAGAATAAATGAGTACCTTTGTGTTCTGAGACCCACAACAATAGTTTAGCTTGGATTAGCGATTTTTAGCCTTTTTCATCTCCTGTCACACATAAACTTAATTACTGAAATTCTTTGGCACACTAAAAAATATACATTTTTGCCAATCTGGCAAAATAAATAGGAATAATTTTGATTCATTTACACTGGATAGATATTGTTGTGTTGGCTGTTGTCGTTTTTTTTTTATTATTATTTTATTTTTTTAAAGTATATTTTTACCTATTTTAGAGAGGAAGGGAGAAGAAGAAAGAGATAGAAATATCAATAATGAGAGAAAATCATCGATTGGCTGCCTCCTGCACTACCCACACTGGGAATTGAGCCCACAACCCAGGCATGTGCCCTGACCGGGAATTGAACTATGACCTCTTGGTTCACAGGTTGACGCTCAACCACTGAGACACATCAGTCTGGCTGTTGTCATTCTTTAAAATTAGACAATCTAAGGCAGTGGTCAGCAAACTCAGTAGTCAACAGAGCCAAATATCAACAGTACTTCTTCAAAATAGACTCACCCAGGCCGAAAACCGACTTCTGCGCATGGGCCACGAAGTGTCAATCGCACTATATGCGCGCCCACACGTGGTATTTTGTGGAGGAGCACACTCAAGGGGCCAAAGAGCTGCATGTGGCTCGTGAGCCGCAGTTTGCCGACCACGGATCTAAGGGAAAAGAGGTCAGGGCCTCTGACTAAATAGTCAAGTATTACATGTTTTAAAAATTCTTGGAGCACACCAGTTGAAAATCTCTGGCTTGGGCAACTGGGTGAATACAGGAACTACTTGCAGAGATTGGGAGACAGGAGGGGCAACTTTGGATGGAGATCACAGACTTGGGTTTGGTAAGTTAAACTGGAAGTACCTGTGGGATATACAGGTGAAGATATCTGGAGGCATCTGGAACCTCCAGGTTGGGAGCTCAGAGATAAGGACCAAGTAAGAGATAGAGATTCAAAAGTGGTGGTTGAAGCCATGAATAAGACTACCCAGGATAGTGGGAAGTATTAGAGGAGAGGCAGGCCATTGACACCCCCTAGGTAATAGCATTATTTAAGGAGAGCAGAGGAGAGGAGAGGTAGGTGCTCAGAGGAAGAAGAATCTGGGTATAGCCATTTTTTTTTTTTTCTTACAATGACTTACAATGTCTAACCTTCCCCTCTGGATTATAAACTCTTTAAATACAGGGACTGTGTAAACTTTAATAGGTCCCTCAAACAAGAGTACATTGATTCACAGTCTGTGAATAATCAGTGAATTCCTGCCAGGATTCTGCTTTGCAGAAATCCAATGTGATCAAAGCTACTAGCAAGATGTTCCCCCCAAAACTTACATAATTTCCCAATGGACAGTATGGCAGATTAAAAATAAGTGAATAAATAAAGGGGATCATGTATAATCCACTGATATCCATGCTAATCACATTAACCACAGTGAATTAATTATACCTGAAAACAGATGCAAAGTTAAATTCCTTAGAAAATCAATTCATTAAACTCATATTGGAATGCACAGTCAACAACCCCATGTTTAGAAACTATCAGCAATGATTTGTGGCAAGTTCTGATTTACTAAAGAAACTGCTTAAAATATTTTTAAAGGCAATTACAATTACTGTCTGGCGTTTGATGGAAAGAAATATCGTCAGCATCGTCCCTCGTGTGTCAACTGTCACAATTTTCTAAAATTTTTGAGGCAAAAAATAGGCAGGCTCTACTATTTGCTAGCCTCGATTAGGGTTAATTCAATGTGTGTCTGCAAATAATAGTGTTTAATGTAATCTCTCTAATTACAGATAAAATGCATTTTCAGTCATGCTCATCACTGACAGTATTTTGGGATAAGTTAAACTGACAGCTGCTTTCTAAAGGAAAGGAAAAAACAAACCTTGCTTGAGGTTGTGCTAATTTTCACTCTATCTTTTTTTTTTTTTTGCATTGAAGTTCAGAAAAATATGAAACTAGACACTTTGGCTCTAGATAGATACCAACTTTGGAAATCATGACATAGTCTATCTCTTGAGAATTTGGTATGTTTCCCATCTCCCACCCCCATCAATAAATATTAACTTGAATTTACTCAACAAGCATTTTCTAAGGGTTTCAGGGAACCAAGCATTATGCTAGGCCAGTGGTTCTCAACCTTCCTAATGCCATGACTCTTTAATACAGTTCCTCATGTTGTGGTGACCCCCAACCATAAAATTATTTTCGATGCTACTTCGTAACTGTAATTTTGCTACTGTTATGAATCGTAATGTAAATATCTGATATGCAGGATGTATTTTCATTGTTACAAATTGAACATAATTAAAGCATAGTGATTAATCAAGAAAACAATATGTAATTATATATGTGCTTTCCAATGGTCTTAGGTGACCCCTACGAAAGAGTCATTCGACCCCCAAAGGGGTCGCGATCCACAGGTTAAGAACCGCTGTGCTAGGCACTTAAGAGATTGAGAAAGAATGATTCTACCAAAACTGCCCTCTACAATTGGCCCCATGAGCAAGTCAAGCTTCCTACTATACTAGACATATTAGTCACAGCGACAATATAATCACAGCCCCTACAAACAGAAACTATTCAAGTTATAATATTTTCCGAAGGGTCAATGCATGTTCTTCCTCAATCACAGCTGATTGGACCAGCCATGACCCCAGGGCACCAAATCCACAGATTGTTCAGGGATCTCACTTGGCCTGGCATGAAAAATTGAGCTGGACCGATTACATTTTCTCTCTCAGGAATAGGAATTGGAAAATACTGAATAAGGTGGTGAGTGGCAAAAGTGAAATTAGATAGTGATAAGAGAAGAACCACAAAACAGAGAGAATTACGACCATGAGGGGGCAGGCTGCATCTGGTCTATGAGGTTACGAAGAAGCAGAAAAACAGGACCTAGTCCAAAGGTGAATGAATCAAGGAATTAATAAATGAACAAATAATTGTGACCCAAGTGTCTTTGAGTTTTGTTTTTTTGTTTGGTTGGTTTTTTGTTTTTTTTTTTGGTAGGCTCAAAATATGACTGATTCGCACTGAGTCATTATCCTTAATACTCCTGGCACTTTAAAAAAACAACAACAAAAAAACCTATGCTGCATATGGGCTGTTTTTCTTATGTCCTGTGTATCTTAGTTGGGATTTTAGTTCAGCTTTCAATAATGGAAACACTCTAAATAACAGTGATTTAAACAAGGAGTTTCTTTCTCATGAAAAGTTTAATATAAGAAACCCAAGACTTAAAGGGGTAGCTCTTCTCCACAAAACTCAGGGACCTGGATTCCTTCCAAATTATTTTTCCGCAGTTCCTAGAGGAGGTACCCTTATCTCTATAGTCTAAGTAGCATTCATGTTCCAGATAGAAGATGGAGAGGGAAGAGTAAGAATAGGTGAATGACACCAGGTAGATAGGTTTCTAGAACTTGGGAAAGTCTTATGTATGATTTTGAGGTGGAAATTAAGGAAAGATCCAAGTTGTACTTCCAGAAATAGGGATGATACCAGAAAGAAGTACAGCAAGACAGTTCATTAACAGAGCTAAGCAAACAGAAGTGGCACCTCAAAGCCAGGGCTAATGTAAAAATTGGCAGAATTTGAAGATATCGCGAGGAGGTCTTTGGACCTCCCTATTTGTGGAATAGGGAGTTCAAAACAATCCTTCTAGATCCTAAAGAACAGAGGCCTCAGCTAATGTGAGTTACAGTATAAATCAGGCATAGTCCAAGACCAGGGCTATCACGAGCCATCCTAAAATATCACCTATCATGATACTACTCTTGATTCTTCTCCAAGTTGAAATTTCTACCCACAGAGACACTTTTTGGGGCCAGGCAATAATAATGTCTCTAGAAGTCTGCTGTCAGATGCCACCTGGAAGGAGAGAGGTATATAGGACATAGTACCCAGATGACAATGTCACTTATATCCCACCCCTGGCTGCACGGAAGTATGAGAGAAACATGTTTATCCTGAGTGGCCATGTGTGTCCTGAGTGGCCATGTGTGTGGCCAAATATTCTATTTCTACGTAAAAAAGGCATGGCAGCTTTTTGTAAAGTTAAACCTACCCAGTGATTCTACTCCTATGTATTTACTCTAAAGAAATGAAACATGTTCGCACAAAGACTGTAGGTGTCTCAGTTTTGCAAGATGAAGAGTTCTGAAGATTGGTTAACATTGGTGAATGTGTTCGACATCCCTGAACCATATACTTAAAAATGGTGAAGCCGAAGCCGGTTTGGCTCAGTGGATAGAGCGTCGGCCTGCAGACTCAAGGGTCCCAGGTTCGATTCCGGTCAAGGGCATGTACCTGGGTTGCGGGCACATCCCCAGTGGGAGATGTGCAGGAGGCAGCTGATCGATGTTTCTAACTCTCTATCTCTCTCCCTTCCTCTCTGTAAAAAATCAATAAAATATATTTAAAAAATAAATGGTGAAGATGGTGTTATGTGTATTTTACCACAATTTTTTTTTAAAAATATATTTTATTGATTTTTTACAGAGAGGATGGGAGAGGGATAGAGAGTTAGAAACATTGATGAGAGAGAAACATTGATCAGCTGCCTCCTGCACACCCCCACTGGGAATGTGCCCGCAACTAAGGTACATGCCCTTGACCGGAATCGAACCCGGGACCCTTCAGTCCACAGGCCGACGCTCCATCCACTGAGCCAAACCAGTCAGGGCAACACAATTTTTAATATATTTTAAAATTTGATTTCAGAGAGATAGAAACATCAACGATGAGAGAGAATCATTGATTGGCTGCCACCTACACACCCCCTATTGGTAATTGAGCCTGCAAACTGGGCCACGTGCCCTGACTGGGAATCGAACCATGACTTCCTGGTTCATAGGTCGACACAACCACTGAGCCACCGTGGCTGGACTTACCACAATTTTTAAAGAAGTCAACATTTAGTGTCTTGTATTATCTTTGTGTATTTAACTTATGAAAATTCAACTACAGGCAAGTACCCCTTATTTAGTCCCGACCTTCTTGCCTCTCTACCCATTCAAAACCAAACTTTTGCCCCTAGCGTCCTTTCTTTTTCTTTTTGCCAAGCCCCTATATTTAAATTCATATGCAAGATGATGCTTCATTATCTCTCATTTTTTCTTACTGATCACATCTTATTGCTGAGGAAATGAAAGTACTGCTGAGCAGCAGAAAGATGTTTTGTTTGGCTTTTAGGCCACACATGGCACTTAGATGTCACAGAAAATGCTTTATGCATAAACGGATGAAGTAAATCACGAGAGCTCTACATTTCTCTTTTCGAACCATCAAAACACAGAAAAATGTGTTTGCACTAACTCAGTATGTGCTGTGTGGGGTAGAGTTGAATGAAAGTTGCATTTGCGTGGCCCACAGAGAGGGGTGTCTAGCAATGTAGTAGTAATGGCTCCCGCAAAAAGGCAGAGTACCAATCGATCTTTGAGAACTCTAACCTTATTCTTGTAAATTCTGATTCACAAACAATTGATATCCCATCATCTTGATATGGAAACACATCCTCCATACCCCTAAAGAATACACTTAGACAATAAATTGTTAGCTCCATTTAAGTTATGTACAATTGAAACAAAAAAACAGTTTCATACAACTGTGCATTTGTATCTCCTCAAAGCACCCAACAGTGCTTTGCCTGCAGGAAATAGTCAATAAATGGTTATCGAATTTAGACCGTTCTTCTTCCCAATCAGTGAGGTTTAATATATTTCCAATTGGAATGTCTATTAATTTTTCAGCATTAGTAAGCCTTTTAAAAAAATCAATTTGGGGATGTATTTAAGAGTTCACAGCAAATGCTAGTATATAGATGATTAAGGAAATACTGGTAAATGAAGCATGCTTATTCAACACACCAGTAGCCACTGATAAAATGTAATTTAATTTAATCATTTAAATTTACATTGTTAATGTACAAGAGCATTAATTTCAAACCACAGGTTAACACATACTAAAGAGCAACGCTGTTTGAGGAGCAGAGGACCTCTGGAAAACTCTGCTGTCTGAAACGAAAGCAAGGCACTCTCCACTAACAGCTGGTGGATTCCTGACTTCCGCCCACAGGAGGCCTGTTCACGCCGAGAGAGAGCTCTTTCCCAAGGGAGGAATCACCTGCTTTAATTCTTGCTGTCCTCTTCTGAGCTAGTTCGGTCATCCACTCTGTATACACTTGTGTGTCCACATGAAGACAAAAAAAGAGACTTGAATTGATAGATGGTGTGGGAGCCTCCCAAGGCTCTCATAGTTGCAATGACTATGGAAGACAGAAGAACACTGGCTATAATCTTTATTTTCAGCACTAAGTGTCTGGGCATATCACTAAAAATCTTCTTCATTGCTTCCAACCAATCGATACTACGGTTAAAAGGTCTTTTTCCTTAAATCTGATGGGTGTAAAAATAAAAAGTAACAGCATTTCTCTAGAGCTCTGTGTGTGTGTTTTTTTTCTTTTCTTTTTCAGACATGACAAAAAAACAAGGACTGACTTTCCAATACTAATGGTGCACGAAAGGATTATGTATGCACAGTACTTCTAACTCATTCAAATTCAACTTGAATTTGGTCTGAAGCTACCTTATATGAAATGTTAGCTTTCCTGATATTGAATAATGTTTATTATGTTCGCATATAAGCTGAAAAAATTAATGCAAAAGTACTACTTTACTCATGGTTATTATTAGGTAAAATGTAAGTATTTCTGGTTAGTTTAAAAAGCCTGTTTTCCTATAGATGCAGTAAGTTGAGTAAAAAGACTATGGAAAAGAGACTTAGGTCCTAGACTTGATTCTGGTACTAGCTCTTTGACCTGGGTAACTCTTTACCCTTTGCTGGGTCTGTTTTCTCCTCTGTGAATTTTGGGGTTGGGTGGACTAGCTGACAAGTCAGGCCCCTTCCAAGTTTTAACATTCCAAGATCCTAACATTCCAGATGCTATCATCTTGATATAAAAATAATAATCTTTCATAAAAGCTCACACAAACATAATATATGATCAACTATCAGAATGACTCTTGGAAAAAAAACATATACGGTTTGCTGTCTGGGTTCCTCTTTGCAGCAGTTAGGCAATTCATTTGGCATTTGTTTGATTGTATAATTTAATGACAATATAAACAGCATAGTTTTGTTACTTTTCCTTTAAAAAGCAAAAATGACTCAGAGCTAACAAAAACTACTGTGACATCAGTTTGACATTCAAAGTTTGTTTCTTAGCAAAATGGCCAAACATATTTTGACTTGATACAGAATATATAATATAAAGACTTTTAGACCTAGAAATCTTCAAACATTATATTTGAATTTAGCAAAACATAAGCAAAATTTTAATATCAAAGTGCTAAACAGTACTGCCTTAAAAGTCACTGCAAATGAACCATAAAATAACTGCATGGGAAGTAACATTTATTGTACAAATGGTTAATAAAAAGACACATTATAAATATATATATGTAACCTATATTTATATATATTTGCTTATTTAATTTCTAGTTGGCGTATCCAAGTCACTGTGAACACCCCATTTAAGTACTCTGTAACTCAGCTTCCAGGAGCTGGTGGTCTTGCAATAAATACAGGCAAAGCTATTACAATATAACGTGCATACAAATGTTTATACAAATAAGAACACTATGCAACAAATTATCTCATAGTAATATGGCATTAACAGTATAAACATACAAAAGGGAGTACGAACACGGAATGTTGAAACGCAGCCCATTAATCCTTCCTAGTACTCACATTCATACTACTTTTTAAAAAATAAGACTTGCTTACTCTCCATAATTGTCTCTGTAACTGATAACAAAAATTAAATTGTATATATTAAAAACCTTATTACCCCTGGTGTGTACCCTGTATGATCCAGTTCCTATTTTTTGCATGTTCTTACCTAGGAACCAAACACTTGAGATTCACTAAACGCGGCTGGGCTTCTGCGTGACTGTGTCAGTCAGTTGCTATAACTGAAGGAAGTTTAGGAAACTCTGGATGGGTTGATAGAACACAACCAAAACAGTTGTACGTAATCCATCTTATAACCTGAGCCCCCTTCGGGACAGCTGGACAGTCAGGGCAGGGATCTGGATCCGTAAGAATGGCCCGAAATCTTGGATGGACCATACCTCAGAAGGGGTCTATAGGGCAGGTGGACAAAAACCTGTGCTAGGAAATTAGCACTTGTCCTTTGCTAACTTGCCTCCTTTTTATTTCTGTATAAAATAAAGGAGAGTTAATAGACAAGACTTAGTAAGACAGCAGTTTAAAAATTGCACTTGTATATGGAAGCGAACAGCCATTATCATTTTGCTATGTCTGATTGATAGGTTATCGTCCATCTTTCACCATTTGTTAAAATAAAGGAAGAAAGAAATTAAGACGAGGGAATTTCTGCCTTGTTTGCACCACATACGTACCCTTGATACAGGAAGTATATTCTAAAAGCGATCAGCTCAAGACAGGTCCTACCCCGGCGAACAACCTGTGGCTGTTCTTGTTTTTAAATACAAAGCAACTATAATTGTCTTCCCCAGAAACAGTTTTCAAACAGTTATATTATCCTTTTTTGTTTTCCCCCTGCTGGGATAGCATCATCCAAAAGTGCTTGGTTAGCAGTTTCTTAGAAAACCCTCATGAACTATAACCCCCCTCCCCACCCCAAACCCAAGCCTAAATATAAAACACAACCCCAACACAATACTCTGCAAGTTTTCTGGCTTTAGGTTGTAAGGAAAAGTGCCAGAAAAAAAAAAAAAAGTCTTTCATTTTGTCAGGAGCTGCTTTTTCTCTTAAGGAAGGACAGGAATGGTAGGTGTCCAGACCCCTCCCTCTGCTGCGTAGCAAGCAGGCGCTAGCAGATGAGGCGGCTCCCTGCTCAGGCTCCTCCTCCTCAGAAAGGCAGGGTGTCCAGGAAGAGCTTGTCGATGATGGAAGGTGGAGACACCAAGTCTTCCAGCTTCAGGTAGAAGATGCGCTGGAGACCCAGGGTGCAGATCTTCCGCAGTTCTACCAGGGCGCCCAGGACCTTGGGCTCCGTGGGCTCCAAGGCCTGCCCCTTACTCTGGTGGTCTTTTAAGCTGCTCGTGATCTTGTTGCATAGCTCTTCCACTCTCTTTGGTTCTTTCAACCCATGTCGTTCTGCAGAGGCATAGAAAAGGACGCGTTTAGGAGGCAGTTCCATCTTAAGAAACTGTGAATCCCTAAGCAAGGCCTGTGTCCGGTTCTGCCAGTTGAGATGGCATTTTACAAAGTGCCCTCCCTCTTAGAGGTCGTTCTTTGAATCCCAGTCTGTCACTCACTGTGTGCCCTTGAATAAGTCCCTTAACCTTTCAGCCCTGGTTTCCTTATAATATGAAGATGATAACATACCTAATTCAGGGTTTCTGGGAAGACCTTGGCCCCAGTTATCTCAGTCAAAGTTTTCATCTCTCAGTACATTTACATGTAAAATAATAATTTGTGAGAGATGAAAAACATCCATCCAGTTGGAAATCATGTTTGAGTTTCTAATTTTCCCAACATTAATGTTTTTAGTTGGGAATATTTTTGTTACAAAAGTTACTTTCTTAAAGCATAAGTCATCAGAAAAATGAAGCAACTCTCCAGACATTTTTTTTTCTTCCTCTCTTGCCCTAAATTAAAGGAGGCCTGGGGACCAGGAGATCTGCCTTCTTCCCCAGCTTGGCTAGTCGTGTTTGAGTTTTTCCCTTTCTAGGGCCCATCTTAAAAGGAGGAGGTTGGGCTTAATGACCTCTAAGGTCCCTTCCAGCTTTGAGGTGTTAAAATTATATTCAGGTCCAACCATGGACATTGCCAGCAGCATCTCAATGGATTGTAAATCTAAGACAATGCCTGACATGTGACAAATGATATAGTCAAAAACAAAACAAAACAAAACAATAAGTCCCCTAATTCCCAAGCTTTGCAGTGTATAATTTTGCTTTCTCCAGGAAACTAGCAAATCAGTTGAGAGGCAAATCTGTCCCCATGGTTTACCTTTACTCAATACATGCACTCAAGAGTGAACTTCAAGAGTAATCCAGCCTGCAATAGTGTTCTGCCTAAAAGTTTTATTTGCCCTCCAAAGCAAAAAAAAACAAAAAACACAAAATAAAAACAAAAACAGTGTGCAAATTTGGCATTATATTTCAAGAGCTATAACATGTTCGTTGCCTCTGACCAAGTAATCCCACTCACGGGAATTTATCTGAAAGAAAAACTCAACAGAATAAAACTGTATGCATGAAGATATTTTGGATAAGAATTATCTATTTTAAAAACTAGGAAAAGATAAAGGGTGGAAGAACAGAGGAACCATTAAGTAAAAAATAGTATGTCCACGTAATGGAAGGTTCTATAGACATCAGAAAGGACAAATGCTAACGTTATGAAGCAACATGGAAAAATACATAACAGCACATTAGAAAGAGAAAAGAATATGAAATGGTCTCTAAGATGTGATTACATCTATGTAAAAATTTCTTTTCCGAGGAAAAGAAAAATTTCTTCATCTAGAGAAGTATGAAAGAAAACGAAAAAGTGAAAATATTTATGAGATTGTCAGATAACTCTTACCTTTTTTTTTTTTTTTTTTTAAATTTCCAGGCTAATGTTATTTGTCTAACAAACAATGTTAAAGTAGAACAAACGGGGATTCGATCCTTTGTGAAGCCCTCTCCTAGCTGCATCCTGATCACACAATCATCTTGCTGACAGTACATTCTATTAATACTGAGCCGTCTCAGATTAGGTTCAGAGCCCAGAGAGAGGTGCTTCTCCCAGAATAAAATACCAACCCATTGATTTAAGCTTTCCTTTTCCACGCCTCATGTCTTGAATTATATTCAAAATACCATATTCATAAAGAAACTGAGCGATGTTGATGGCTGGATTTCGGGAGAGAGTTGATTATGGAGCCCTGTAACTAGACTTTCTCATGGCCAAACTCACAAAAGGTGCCTCGGAGTTCTCCCTGCTCTCCAACCAGTGGTGACTGCTCAATAACTATGGCAACCATTATTTATTCAGTGAATTCAAGTGGAGATCGATACCTCCTGCCAGCTGGATCAGCCCTAGGCCTGGAATTCCTTGAGGAATTCAGACACTCCTGTTAGAAGCCAGAGGCACCTCCTTTGTTGTTCTGAACAGCTACTGGATTTGTGGCTTCTTTACTTTTTCAAAAGGGCTGAGACAAAATTCAGTCTCCATGCAAACTACTGCCAGCAGCCAGCAAGGTTTTCAAATCACTAGGGAGTCACTAAGTGTCTAGGCGCTTCCTAGTAATTTGAAATTCCTCAAAACCCCAATCACTGACATTTTAGCTTAAGGGACCCCCTTTCTTCTCGCAGCTTGGTAAACATGGCTGCAGAGCTGATATTCGGAGAGTTCACTAATTCAGGAGGAAATCAGACATTCAAATTTCCCCCTTCCCTAGGAATTATACACAGGTTTTAGTTTAAGATCTTTGTCCACCATTAAACAAATCAAGCTTCTTGGTGTTTCTTGCATTTTGATCTCCATCATTTTTATCCAATACTTCAGTATTCTAACTCAGCTTTATGCAGTCAGAACTTTAAAATACAACTTCTAGAAATGGTTAAGTAACGAATTTATGTGTCAGAACCAAACCAATTTGAGTCATTTAGTTCAAACTCCCACCTCAGATAAGAATCTCCACTACGAGATACTACAGAGACTGCTGGGCACCAGCTCGACTAGGAGTTCACTATTTCACCTGATAACCAAAATACAGGGGTGAATAAAAGTAGGTTTACAGTTGTTCGTATGGAAAATAATGAAATAATTAATAATAATACAAGAATAAACTCTCTTTTGCATACTCACAACTGTAAACCTACTTTTGCCCGCCCCTGTAGATTTGAGAGCACTTTCTACAACACTTTTACCTAGATTATTTTATCACACCCTCACAATAACCCTTTGAATTAGGCAGGACACACATGATCTTTATTTAATAGATCAGGTAAGGCTCAGGGAGTTAAGTAACTTGCCCATGGTCAAAATGAACAAGTGGTTAATTTCTTTCACTCCAAGTCCAGAAATACCAGGCTGCCTTGAACATTATGTTAGACTGTCCCTCCTCGTTCAGCCTCCCTGTAACTCCCTCCTACACGTTGTGTACCTCATTAACTAATTGATTAATTACTTCTTTCAACAAATATTTATGGAGGACTTATTTATAGCCACTGGGGTCAGAGCCGTGAACAAAACAGACCACAGATCACACTTCTAACCTGTATGGTTCCTAAGGACACTGCTGGATTACTGGGGATTTAGCTATCCATGCCACAGACATCTCTGCTAAGAGAGAGAAGAAGGGGAGGCACGGAAGAAGAGGAGAGAGGAGAGAGATTTCAACTTCACCTAGTGAAAATCTACTCATTCTTAAATCACAGATCACATTTTTTCCAAGGAAGTTTTTCCCTTTTACTCTCAGTCTAGATTATTTTTTCTATTTTTTTCCTCTGAAGGATAGACAGATTGAAATCAGATATTTATGAGTATTGCCTGCCTCCTCCTTTAAATGTAAGCTCCATGGGGGCACGGACTGTGTTTGCTCATGGTCACACCTCCAGCACCAGGCCTACTGCATGGGAGACGGCAGAAGCACAGAGACCAGGCCCCACAGTGGATTCACTCTCATGCTCACTCCAGGACATACAATCATTGAGTACAATAGCCTGTCCTCTTTTTCTCTTCTTGCTATGAAATTTTATATGTGGTTTAACAAATGTTCAAAGCAATTTCCACTTTTCCCCAAAATGCGCTGAAATGTTCCACTCTCATGTCCTTGCTATGCTGTTGCCTTGGTTTGCGATGTCCTTCCTCTATATACTGCCATGTCTAGAAACCACCTCCTTGGGAAGCCATTCATGATCAGCACCTCCAACTTTCTACACCCCCAAAATGTTAGCAGTAATCTGGACTTCCCCTGCACTGACTCTGTCCCTTTTAAGGACCTGAGCACTAACCACCATAGATGAGTTCATTGCATCATAATCAGATATGACTTCCTAGTAACCTATATACTTTCTGACAGCAGAATTCATGCATGGCTCATCTTTGCGACCCTGGAGACTGACACTGTGCCTGAAATATAGACAGCACTCAATATTTGTTTAATGAATGGATACTTGTAAACTGACAATTTCACACAAACTTTCTATTTGGGGGGGCTTCTTATTTACTAATCACAATCACCTCACTGGTGTCACATCAGAAGCTAAGCACTTTCATTACTCCTGGGACAGGGATATGGCACTGGCAAAAAGGAATGGGTAGGGTGGATGAATTGGGACCTAAAAACATTTCACAACCACAACTGTGGGGAACTCCCTTTCACTGTACGGAGGAAGAGTGATCTGAAAGAAACCATTTCCTGCCCCACCTCACCACCAGTCACATAGAGAGAGGTGGAGGAAGAAGAAGAAAAAGAAAAAAAGAGCCATGTTTGTACAAACTAGCAATACTGTCCAGATTCTTAATTTTCCTGGAAGCAAGATGGGTTTGACTTTTAAGATCCCATTTCCTTTCATGAGTTCACTGTGGTTTAGGAACAGACAATTTTGGGTTGTCTGCTTTCTGATGCCAATAGCCCAACTGATATCCCACAATCACCCTTTTTGATCAATGGAGTTCATTCAGAAGTCAAGATTTCACGGGAACCCATATTCAAATGAAATTAATATCCACAACAAGACACATTGCTGTTTCCCAGGCATTGTCTTTGCTGCCACTTCCTGATGCTTTCACACATTTTAAACTCCTTCCCAACCAGCAAATCACAAAAAGATTACTGTCAGGTTCAGAAAGAGGAGAAGGGGGACTTACGTTATAACCACAGCACCTAAAACAACCCGCCCTGCACAGGCTGGCAGGGCTGCGGGCAGGACCTGGAACTCCACCATAAAAGACTTGGCCTCTTTTAAGTGCAGCTTAATTACTTTAATATTACTGTCCTTTTTTGAGCCTCTCTCAAACATCCAAGGAGAATTTCACCAAACACACTGCCTTCGAAAGCCACCACCAGTTTCCTCATGTCACTGAGACTGATTTTTGGACCCCAAAGGGAAGGGACAGGCATATGCCTATTTGAGGGAGTCCCTGTCACCATCCCTCCAAAATGGAACACAGGTGGATCGACTGCCTATTCTGAATTCAGTTTGGCTGCATCACAAACCTAATTTTACGTAATCCTTACTGCTGCCTCATGGAATGCATGTTGCTTTCCCCATTTAACAGGTAGGGAAACTGAGGTTCAGAGAAATAAAACGTATTACTCAATGGCACCTACTTATTAAATAGGGGATCCCAGATTAAAACCTGGGGGAGGTGCTGGATGCCGAAGTCCATGCTATGTCTGCCATAACAGACTGGTATGAGCTCCCTCCTTCCTGAGCAAGTCTCCACACAATGGGCAGAGGGCTGAGCAGCCATAACCACAGGACACACAGCAAAGTGCAGGCAGAGACAGGACTGGCACCATCTTCTCCTAATCCAGTGATGGCGAACCTTTTGAACTCGACGTGTCAGTATTTTGAAAAAACCTAACTTAACTCTGGTGCCGTGTCACATATAGAAATTTTTTGATATTTGCAACCATAGTAAACCAAAGACTTATATTTTTGATATTTATTTTATATATTTAAATGCCATTTAACAAAGAAAAATCAACCAAAACAATGAGTTCGCCATCACTGTCTAATCCCTACTCTGTATTCTCAGCACTGAACTGTCCAATGTTCTCCAGCTTGGGACTTCCTGGCTTCACAGTTGTCTACTAATATTTACTTAAAGAGTAAAACAAACAAACAAACAAACAAAGACATAGACTTCAGGCCCGCCTCTTAAACTACAGCTCCCACACCTGGACTGGCCTTTTCCCTTGGAGTCTCTTTTCTGCTACAATTTGTGCTCAAAACCCACTGCCAGGGCAGATCTTTCTAAAGTGCAAGCTTTCACCTGATGCTGCTCTGGTCAGAACTTTCCTGTGGCTCCCCACCGCTCTCACGATAAACTCCAACCTTCTCACCTAGGAGTGAAAGGTTCTTCATGTCCGACCCCATCCTTACCTAGCATGGCAGTCTCATTTCCCATCACTCTACTCTTTTTAGAGATTTCCATCCTGGAACTTATAACAGCCATAGTTTCAATGGCTTTAGCAAATTTTTATTTGTGCCTAGAAATCATGCTCCTTCCATTCTAGTTTGGCGATATCGTATCCTCTTTTGAGAAGACCTCATGTTACCTCTTTTGAGAGACCACCCCCCACCTTTGGTCTCTCAGCACTTTGTACCCACTCCCTCATCCCCACCATGGCACTCAATACCTTGTTTCACATACATTATCTCTGAAAACCCACTGACATGCCAGAGTGCCTAGATCAGCGAACACTTGTTGATTAACTACAGAGATTTGCTGATTTCCATAGAGATATGGCAATGCACTGGGTTTATTTACAGAAAGCCAAGGCTGACTCTAGATTTTGTTTCTGTGTTTTTTTTTCTTAATTAACTAAAATCCATACTCCCCAGTTTTGAATGTTTAACTGTCCTAGGAAGAGCTGAATGGTTTTGAAACTGAGCTGAAGAGCTTTAGTTGAAAGACAGCCTTTGAACCCATTTCATTACAGTCCTGCTGGAGTGATATGCTTGTCCTTGAATGTGCTTATTTTTCTTCGGGTGCTCCCATATGCCATTTGAAAGTCCTTTAAATGGAGCCCACAGCCTTTAAGACTGCCTTTATTTTTGTTGTGTTAATGTCTCCCTTGGAAATCTCTGTCAGGTCCCATCAAAAGAAGGGAGTTTCTCAGCCAAGACCAAAGACCACCAGGAGGAGGTGAAGTTCCACTTGGAATACCGAGGGAACAAGCTAGTGTCTGATTCCTACTGTAGCACATGCCATTTAATTATCTTTGCCTCCATGTAAATCGTTCAGTGATGAACCAGCCTAGCATCTTAGGGTACTCAGACATATCTCACATTGGCTAACAGTGAGGTCCCAAGAAGGTGCATGGAAACAATGCACATCTCTGGTGATCAGGAAGAAGGGCCCATCTTGCCAAAGGATGCATTTGGTCCCCCGTGAAACTCATCACCTGCCTGAAAAGCATGTTTTCTACAGTCAAGAGGGTATCAAATCTGAACCTCAATTCTTAGTCCAATAGCCTAGGCCAGTGGTCAGCAAACTCATTAGTCAACAGAGCCAAATATCAACAGTACGACGATTGAAATGTCTTTTGAGAGCCAAATTTTTTAAACTTAAACTATATAGGTAGGTACATTGTTATTAACTTAATTAGGGTACTCCTAAGGCTTAGGAAGAGCCACACTCAAGGGGCCAAAGAGCCGCATGTGGCTCGCGAGCCGCAGTTTGCCAACCACGGGCCTAGGCTGTGCTTCAGTCTGATGAAAAGAATGGGAGGTGAGCCCCGGGTGTGGCTAGCCTCTTAGGGAGCCTCCACTTGCCACTGCCTCACCAGGCCCCAGTCTGGCCAAGAAGGATGAGATCACACTGGAAACTCTAAAGTATCAAGACACAAAGGGAGCTGGGCCCTTGGGTCTCAGGACCAGCCCCAGGGAGATAAAATCTACTCTCTTACCCGATATGCCTTTCTAGTTCCCTCTCCCTCTCCCTCTTCCTCTCCCTCTCCCTTTCCCTGTTTACCTCTCATTCCATCTTGGGGCCATTTATATCCCAAAAGATAGAAAGAGAAAGACATCTAGTGACAGAAAGGCATAATATAGAAATTGAATAAGTTTTATGCTCCTGTTTCTTAACTTTTAAAATTATTGAGTTGAGCCATTTTTTGCTGTTTACAAGTATCCATTCTCTCACTCCCCTGCCAATCAAAGTTTTAAATCAATAGATAGAGGTGTGTTTTACATGTGTAGCTCTTTGGTTTTACTTTAGGTCAATAGCCAAGGACTGAGGAGAGGGGAGGATTTGCCCTCAGTCCCACAGGAGCAGGCTGGATAAGCTAATTTTCCTTTGAAACCCTTGTGAAGATAACCCTGAAGCAGTAGTGCAACTCTCAACAGAGCGCCTGTGGAAATTTAGATGTTCATATATTGGGCTTGTTGACAATGATAACTCAATAGGAACCCTCTCTACCTGGAGGTTCATGACAACAAGTTGCAGATATACGTCTCTTGTTTAAATTAAGTAAAATGTCGCAGATTTCAGAACAGTGGCAGTCATTTTCCTAATTTTCTGGTGTGTATGATAGCCAAAGCCAGAATCCACCTTAACACAGGAAAAGAGAGAAAGGAGGATGTGGTCGCTTCGGGTGACAGCAGGGTGGTGCTTACCTGTGATCATGCTCAGTGCTGACAGGCATGCTAAGGCTTGGATATCAAGGTTCAGGCTCTGCAAACTTAAGGAAAAGTCTTTAATGGAGTCGAGCCACTCCCCAAATCCACGAAGGCACTGAAGTCGGTGCAGGACAAGTCCATTGCAGAACACAAACTTATCTTCAGCAGTGTTTGACCTACCAGAGAAAGTCATGGGGGTTTGGGGGGTAGAAACACATTAAATAGGTCTGTTCAGTCTATCCAATGGGATCACATCATAACGCATGGCACCCAGACAGTGTTCACAACCCAGTGTGGTGCTGTCAAACCTGCCCAAACACCCTTGATGAACACCCACCACCACTTGTCTGTGCTAACTTCCTGAGTGAGCACCAATCCCTGGGAAAGCTGCCAGTCTCTGTTGTGGGCTCACCTGCTTTCCACAGTGGGGCTGAGCGGGCTATTTCTAAATCTGTCCTGAGAGTGTATATCAGTCCATAAGTATCCCATACTTCTCTCATGAAAGGTGCCCTGGAACTTCTAGTTGGACATCACCACTCAGCCGGGGGGCTTTGGGCGCTCCCTTACTCTCTCTGGGTTTCTTTTTCCTTATGTATAAACAGGAGTTCTAGTGGCTACCTTCTAAGATTGTTGTGGGAATTAATAATATACAGGATCTGAAATCATGCACAATGCCTGGTATGCAAGACGAGTCTTAGGTGTAATTAATTCTGAATTCTATGTGGTCCTATCTTTAATCTTAGCCTTCCTTTAATTTTCAAATTGCTTTCCACATATTTTATCTCTTTCAGCCTACTGCACTAACAAGTTAATATCTATAACTGTGTCTCTTGGATGCATAGTTTCATTCATTCATTCACTAGTCAAGTATTTCCTGAACACCATTTCCTGAGGTATGTGCCATTCCTAGAGCCAGGCACTGGCGGAAACTTGGTGACTAGAGCATGCCTAGTGCTTGCCCACATGGAGCTAATCATTTACTTAATCCTATGCTGCCTGCCTAACAGATGATAGTCACATCGTTGGCTTGGCTCCTTCGTCCAGCAGGTTAGCTGTAATGATGCCAATTACTGGCACTCCAGTTGTAATTCCCCCTGTCTCTCCCACAGATCCCTCCTCAGAGGTACACAAGGACCGACCTCTCAATCTCAGAGTTTAAAACCTGGACCTCAGACCACTGGCATCAGAATCACTGGAGCATGAGTTAAAATGCAGATTTGTGGACTTCTTCTAAGACAAACCAATATAGCTGGGAATGAGGCATGGAATCTGCACTTTAAACAAGAATTTCTGCTAACACAATATGAAATAGGAGGGGAGGGTAAGGAAGAGAATGAGGGGGAAGGGACATTCTTTCTCTATAATATTTGGTGAAATGTTGGTACCATCTCCTAAAATTACATAATGGCAAGGAAGCAAGGAATCTGAAATGTTACTCATGCTTGGATTCCAGGTCCCGGCTTTTTGGGAAGGAACTTCCATTTGTGTTCAGTGTCACTGAGCATGAAAGGTTGAACCAAATCTTTTGATCTAGGAGCTATTCTCTTGGAGTAAACACTGGGGGTTGAGAGGCAGTGGGAACTCTTTAGAGCCCCATCTGGTGTACTAGAACAGTGACTTGTAAATAGAAACCCGTGAGGTAAATGCAATGTTCTCAACAAATACGTGCTCCCAGGAAATACCTTTCGCACCATGGGACTCTATAGAATCCCAGAGTGTTGGCATTACAAGGAGCTTCAGATATCACCAAACCCAACCTCCTCATTTTACAAAGAAGGAAACTGAACTTCCGATGAGGCAAGAGACCCGCTCAGGGTCACACAGCAAATCCATATTAGAACTGAGGGCAGAACCCAGGAGTCCTGGCTTCCAGTCCAATGCACTACCCACTACTCAGCTTTTTAATGCCTGATCATATTTGATATTTCCTTCCTGAGCAACCTTCTCTCTGATGACTCATTTGCAAACACAGCAGGTTTCAAAGTCCTTCAAAGGAAGGAGTGGACTGAAGGTAGATAAAATAATAGTAGTTACCTGATGGAAAGTCTGAGAACAAACAGCTCCAAAAAGGCTGATTCTATAAGTAATGTCTGATCTTCTTTGGGGAGATCAGTAAATCCGGGGATCTTTTCTGCCCAGCTTCTGGATACGTCAATGGAAGCTGTCAGAAGGTTGTAGAACTGTTGTACGTGCTCAGCATCTGTGCCTGCAGCGGCCTGGTCCGAGGGACAGTACTAGAATGCAAACCACAGGCAGCGGTGTTATTTCAGTTCAACGGGGATGACAGCATCATTTGCAAGTGGGCTCCCCCACGGCTGTCTAGGTCTGAATCCTTACTCTCAGGTCCCACAGTTGATATAACCCTTTGCATTCACAGTCTCATCTGATTCTCACAGTGGCCCCATGATATATAGAGTGAAGGTTGTGACCATTTAATAGACAAAAGAAATTTGCTGAAGTCCCATCAGTGCAGTGGTTTTCAGTCCTGACTGCAATCATCTGGGGAGCTTTAAAAAACACTCATGTCTGGGTCATCGCCACAGAGATTCTAATTTAACTGGCCTGGGTTGAGGACTGGTCACTGGTGATTCCCAAGGGCAGCCAGTGTTGAGAACCAATATCTCAGGGGTTTGTGTCTGAGTGAACCTCCAGTATCTACTGACTCCACTAACGTACAGCTGCCTCCAAACAGGATGCTTAATTAATCCATGGTTCTCAAAGCGTGTTCCCTGCACCAGCAGCATCAGCAACACCAGGGAATGTGCCAGACAGAACTAAGGAAGAGGAGAAGAGAATGATTTTCGCTTGCTGCAGGTAGATTTCTGTGAGAGAAGAAAAACCAGGAAGAGGAGCAGGGAGGGTGTCTCAGTGGCAGGGCCCAGGCGGCTGTGTGCCATCAGACTCGGGACTGTGACTATTTAAATTAATGAAGTTAAAATAAAAATTCAGTTCCTCAGTCACACCAGCCACTTTTCAAGCTCAACAGCCACATGTGATAGAGAACATTTCCATCACTGCCGAACATTCTATTGAACAGAATTGATCTCCCAGGAGAAGAAAGATACAAGTAGGAATAAAGTCTCTACCCAGCTTTTGGATATTCTGGTAGAGTCAGGGTTTTGCCTGAATTACCGGAAGACAATCTTTCCTACTTCAGGCAAAAAGATTGAAACAGCAAGGTAATCATCAAGGGACAATGAACAGCACAGACAGATCGGCACAACACGCATGTAAATATGCACATCATTTCCTTCGCACTAAGAGCTGCGGGTGCTTTTGCATCCCTTCTCTAGGTTAATCCTCCTGGGGTATGGATTTTAATTCTCCTTTTACAAATGAGGAAACTGAGGCCCAGAGAAGCTCACAGAGTCTGAGAGTTTCCAATAGTGGTATAGCCAAGACTTCCACCTGGCCTTGTGGTTTCCAGTCCCAGCTGTTAATATGTCTGATGTTACTAGCTGGGAGCCCATGGTATAGTTTTAAGAAAGCATTTTATTTTGCTCTAATTGGAGGTCTCCAGGTATGCATTCATTTGGTCCCATGTTTTGTCAGCAGCACAGTGACTGGCACCTGATTGACTCCCAATCATTAGTTGTTGAATACTCTTTGATGAAAGAAGCGTCAAGGGAGCGCCTGGACTTGCCACAATGCCCTAACCTGGCTGGAGGAGAATCAGCCAATAAGCAGCCAGGTCCGTATTGTAGAACTACTTAGGTATGAGGAAATGAGGCACTTGTCTTAATTGGGCTTCCCCCACCCCACCGCCCTACACACCCTTTTGTGCTTTCCCAAGAGGCATCATGAAGTAACAAAAGAAACATCGGACAAGGAGCCGAACTACTTTAATCCTTGATTTGCCCAGGCCTCTTATTTGTGAAACAGTGTAGCTTTGCTGCTTACTTTAGTTATCTGGGGCAAATGACTTCACTTTTCTGAGCTTCAGTTTTCCCCTCTGTAAAACAGGGACAGTGCCTTCCTCGGTATTTTGTTGTGATGATCAAATGTGATAATATATGTGAAAGGCCTGACACACGGAACACGTTTCACAAACGATGACAGTGATGCTACTGATAACGGTTATGATGCTTGAAACTCTCACTGTCCCTCAGCCTCCACATTTTATAAAATGGGAGAAGGTTTTGACTTTTCAGCCCTGACTATCTAGGATCCTGTAACATCAGGTCCAGTTCAGAGCCCTGGGTCATCCCACTCAGTGCCCAGACTCTATGAAGCCCTGGATGTTTCTGTAATGGGTTCAATGAACCACGGGAGAAAGAACCAGCCTTCCTTCCTATGGATAGTCAAGGATGGTGGCCTGATCCTGGTGCCGGATACTTCCCACCACCTCCTTTCAGTTCACACTCTATATTCACTGCAGGAGAGTGGGAAAGGGGATTTTATTTTACTTTCTTACTTTCTCCTCTGATATTAACCTAATTCCACATGCTCTCCAAGGGCAGGATGAAAATCAGGGCAGGACCACCGTTAGAAAGCTGACAGCACTACATGTGAAACTCCCGAACACGTGATAACATGGAGCAGAGGCAGCAGATCATGGGGTCCTCCTCCAGGCTCAGGCACTGACTTGCTGTGCAGCCCTAGATAAGTTACTTCACTTCTCTGGGCCTGTTTCTGCCTCTGAAGTAGGAAGTGACTGCCCTAGCTGACCCCTAAGATTCCTTCTGCCTCTTGCATGCAGCCATTTTTCTATTACTGATTTCTAGTTTAATTCCACTGTGGCTTGACGGCAGACATAGTGCGATTTCTTTTCTTTCTTTTTTAATTGTTAAGGTGTGTTTTATGGTCCAGACTATCAGCAATCCTGGTGAATGTTCCATGTGCTGGCTCTTGCATTCAATGATTCCAAATGCAGCTAATCACACAGGTATGAAGTTATTGCCTAGAATTTTTTTTTCTTTATTGATTAAGGCAGCGGTTCTCAACCTGTGGGTCGTGACCCCTTTGGCGGTTGAACGACCCTTTCACAAGGGTCGCCTAAGACCATCCTGCATATCAGATATTTACATTACGATTCATAACAGTAGCAACATTACAGTTATGAAGTAGCAACGAAAATAATTTTATGGTTGGGTCACAGCATGAGGAACTGTATTTAAAGGGCCAGAAGGTTGAGAACCACTGGATTAAGGTATTACATATGTGTCCTTATCCCTCCATTGCCCCTCTACTCCCCGACCCCTGCCCTCAACCCCTGGTGTCTGTGTCCATTGGTTAGACTTATATGTATTGTCTAGAATTTGACCTTGATTCAGCATTGTTTTGTTTTAAAACAGTGAGTAAAATGGAGAGAAAAAGACTAAAGAATGCAAACTTTTTCCTGCGCATGGGACCTAACAGCTCCCTCTTGCACTGACTTCCCTGAAACCATGACTCACAACTCAATAATCTCTGTGCTTCCAATATTTGCTCACCATCCTCCAGAGCACTTAGCTTTCACCCAGGGTCCCCTGCAGGCCTCTGCCCCTGCTGGGCTCACATTTCATGCATCCTGCACACAGGGAAATGCAGCCCTTGCCTGCCCTGCGTGTGCAGTTTTCCCTGATGAGGCCCAGCAAGCAGAAAAGCCAGCGGGCCTGGCATGCCAGGCCCCAGCCAGACCCTCTGGGCTTCACCTGCGGTGATTCTAGTCCAGTATTTTGGAGCCAAACTGGACTCAGCCTGTGCCACCAGTAACTTGGGGGTGAATGGAGGGTCAGCATCCAATGCTGAGGGAAAAGACAAACCAAGTATCCCCTCTACTGAATGTAAGACTTAGAGAAACATAACAAAACATTTTAGATTTTTTTCTCTGCCTGGCCTAGCACTTTATAAAAACCTCACCAAGGAATACTGGACCTGGAGTTGGAAGAACCAGATCCCCATTTTGCTTGTGTGCTCCCCTGCATTACTCTCTCAGGGCCAAGCAGGTCTGGGGTTCACCAAAGGAAATTTAGAAATATTTGTTTATTGATCAAACATAGGTCAAATAGAGAAAGACTTTAGCAATGAATCCTAACTTTTTATTCTAGTCTATATGGATAACTGATCCATCAAAAATCTTTAGCTATAGCCAGTTTGGCTCTGGATTGAGTGGCCTGGGTTTGATTCCTGCCAAGGGCACATGCCTGGGTTGCAGGCTCCATACCCAGTGGGGGGTGTAGCATGCAGCCAATCAATGATTCTCTCTCATCATTGATGTTTCCATCTCTCTCTCCTTCTCCCTTTTTGAAATCAATAAAAAACTATTTTTAAAAATCAGGCTTTACAACTAGTCAAAGATACAGTATTACATTTACTGACATCTAATGGTGATTTCACTAAAGCACCTGGAATGAGAATCTAGAGCTACAAACGACAATGAAAGCTATTTAAACTGAAATGAGTCTACACATTTTATATGGCAATAATGTGGCTACACAGGTCAGATGTGAGGCAGAGCCTAGGCTTAAAATGAATTGTTTGAATGGGAGCACCAGCCCTAAAAAAATTAGTAATATGATGCTGTCATAGCAATGTGGAATCTGGCATTTACTCTATCTCACTTATCAGTCCAGGCTAAACATGTAAAATATCCTAAGAACATTTCATCTCCCCTTACAATGTTACTTTTCCCTGGGTCTTTATATATTTTAGATGTGATCACTCTTGAAGCCAAACTATATATACATATTCTTAGGTTCTTACACTTTAAAAATGGGCAGTGAATATATTTCCCCCCATATTTATTCCTTTCTTATCTATTTAACTCCCCTTAAAACAAAACCAGAAACAAATAAACTGTCTTCCCTGTCCCCCCCCCCCTCCCCCCCCCCCCCCCCCCTGCCATGGCATCACAGTTATTTGGTTACTTTCTCTTTCCTTCATGAAGGTAGGAGCATTTTTTTGTTTTGTTTTTTTAATCCCCACCTGAGGAGTGAGGATATTTTTTCCATTGCTTTTCAGATGGAAGGGAGGAAGGAGGGAGAAAGAGGGAGAGAGAAGAGAAACATCGATGTCAGACACATCGATTGGTTGCCTAGCACACACACACCCCTGGACTAGGAGTGGGGATCAAACCTGCAACCTAGGTATGTGCCCTTCACTTGGAATAGAACTGTGACCCTCTGGTGTGCAGGCCGATGCTCTTACCACTGAGCAATTCTGGCCAGGGCAGGCGTGTTTCTTTCTTTCTTTTTATTTATTTATTTTTTTGGTTAATCCTCATCCGAGGATATTTTTCCATTGATTTTTATGGAGAGTGAAAGAGAGAGGGAAAGACAGAGAGAAACATCGATGTGAGAGAAACACACCGATCGGTTGCCTCCTGCATAAGCCCTGACCAGGGCCTGGGCCGCGGAGGAGCCTGCAACCAAGGTACGTGCCCCTGACCGGAATCGAACCCAGGACCCTTCGGTCCACAGGCCAGCGCTCTATCTACTGAGCCAAACCGGCTAGGGCGCAGGAGCGTTTCTTATTCAATAATACGTTCATTGCTCTAGAACAGTGCCTGACACCCACGAGTCATTCAATACATATCAATTAAATAAATTAATTGCTTTCTTGAAAATTTATATCTCTTGCTCATTCCTTCTCAGCCCAAGAAAAGCTGGAAAATGGGAGATTCAAGATAAAATTGTCCTTATTAAACTATATTGGTGGTTCTAAAATTTTAATATGCCAATGAATTATCTAAGGTGCTTGTTAAAATATAGATTCCTGCCTGCCTTGTCCCTCCCCCCAATTCTGATACAGTAGGCCTGGGCGTGGCCTGGGAACCTGCATTTTAAGCAAATCTCCTGGCTCTTTCTGAGTGAGGCTGTCTGGGCACCACACTTTGGGAAATGCTGACCTGTACCCACAGTGAAATTACAGCAGGCATGCCGATCAGGGAATGAGAAGGCTGGAAGGGGTCATGGGAGTGCCCTTAGTCCAATCTCCTCACCATTCAGATGAGGAGACAGGCCCACAGAGGGGCAGGAACTGGCCTGAAATCATCTAATGAATTGCCAATTTGGAGGATCTCTTGAAGAGTCTCTTTCTGCAGAGTTTTCAGGCTGTTTCCTTGGTTAGGTCTAACATGTGTTAGCCATGTTGTTTCTCAAGCTATCTTGGTAACATACTTAACCGCCATTTGCTGGTGCCTGGTATTTTATCTGAGCAATATCTCTTGTTTTGGCGTCTGTTACTACACTAAGTGACACCAATTACCAGAAAACATCGTAGTTTGCTGAAAAAATACTTGAAATGACCAGCTAATGAGGACGTTAAGTTTATTTTCTCGTTAGTAATTATGCAGGCTCTGAAGCCAAGCCCAGTATCTATATATACTTGTATTGCTAAATTAAAAGCAACTGTGGGGTAGAGAATAGCAACATTTCAAGAAGAAACAAATCAAATGTGACATGTTTTGACTGCACTGATATACAAGGATCTGAGCTCGGTTTTAAAGGAGAGAAGTTTGGCCCAAAGGAAACGAGGAGGTCCCAGAGCCAGGAACGCTTCGCAAAGCGAGGCTCGCTTTCTGGCCTCTGAAACATTAGTTCCCTCTGTGACTTGGAACACAACTCCTCCACCTCCTTTTCCCACAAATGAGGAAAATCACTCGCTTACAACCTTAAAGGCGCGAATGGTGGTGCAAGAAGATTAGAACACACCTGTCTGGCAAATATCTCCTCGTTTCTCTATTAGCCTGATTCACTGAGCGGAGCTGGTCCCTTTTATAAATTGTTTACATCAAATCAACTGTCTCTGACTCAAACCCGACAGGGCACATTCTTATTAAAAATGTAATAAATTATGAATACACACTGCTGTTATCGGCTACTGCTGAAGAGTGAAATTAGGCAGGAACAAATAAAGGCACTCTCATTTTTCACTTCTAAATGGTTTGCTTTTTAAAAAATGAATGGGTATATATTACTATTATTGTAATTTTAAAAAAATTAAATAAAGCTTCTTTAAAAACAAAACAAAACACACACCTAGTTAAATTGCCACTGAGTAGAAGTGGCAGTATGGTGAAATAGAAACATGTATTCAGATACCTTGAATGATGAGATTTGGATCTAGGCTACGCTCTGCCACTGACCTTAGACGAGTCACTTAACCCCCTGGAAGCCTGTATTTACTCCTCTGAAAATATGGGGGTTGGATTAGATGATCTGATCTCAAGGTCACCTCCAGTTGTATAAACTTATAAATATAAAACTTTAAGGAGAAGGTATTATGAAAATTGAGTTTCAATTGATGACATTCTTTTTTTTAATCCTCACCCGAGGTTATGTTTTAGAGAGAGGAAGGGAGAGACAGAGAGAGAAACATCGATCAGTTGCCTCCCATACATATCCGACTGGGGATTGAAACCATAACCTAGGTATGTACCCTGCCCGGGACTAGAACCCGCAACCTTTAGGTGTATGGGACAACGCTCCTACCAGCCAGGGCTGAGTGACATTCTTAAGAAAATCACCCAAACCATAAATTATATCACAGGAAGCTGGGACCTAAGTAGTAGGCACTCAATAAATTAATTTTGCTTCATTCATTTTAGGTTAATTATTTTTAGAGAACAAAGCACATATGTTTATATGTATATGTATATATAATCACTTGCATTTAGGGACAATAAGGTAAACCCCTAGCATCATAAAATCTTAGAATTGGAGGAACTTAATGAAATCCAAAATAAACTCTCTGCTAGTGAGAAATCCTGTTATGTGTTCCCCTTAGTTACTTGTGTGATGATCACACGCCCTTGTCTTCAGGGTGAGCTGAAAGGGGCTCCTTCCTTCCCCCTCTAGATCTGTCCTTGGGAGCAACAGTCCTCTTTGCCACAGAGCAAAAGAGTGACCTAATCCTGCCAAACCCTCTCCCTTCCTACATATTGCACATACACTGTCATTTCATCCAATCATCCCTTACAAGTTTCCGGAAACAGTATGTCCACATCCCTCTCAAACCCCAGCTTGGAATTAGCCTCAACCCTGAAGTGCGGTCTGACAGGACAGAGCCCATGTACTACCCCCATCTTGGTCCTGGTACCATACTGCTGCAGCCTAAGGTGATTTAGCATCTCTCTCTTCTACTACATGTCCTCTGTTGGTTCCTAATAAGTGTATACACTCCCAAGATCTTCTTCACATGAACTACTGATGGGCCAAGGCCCTCCCATGTTTTAAAATTCTAAATGCTTAGCTTCACATTTATTTTTGTTAACTTTCTCTGTGATGGTTTCAGCCCATCTTGTTCCAACCTGTCGAAATCACTCTGAATGTTGATACTGACATCCATCATATTAGCGATCCCTCCCAGCTTTCTGTCATCTGCAAATGTGATCAGCATGCCTTCTCTGCCTTCATCCAAGTTTTTGATGAAAGCTCACTGTATTTTTTAAAAAGTCTTTTAATTTATTGATTTGGGTCCAATTTTTGATAATTTTGCAAAGCTATCTAAAAGCAGAAGAATCCAAGCTATGAGGCTCAACCTGATTCCAAAACAATGCAATTAAAATAAATATGCTTTACAAAATTGAGCCAGGCCCCAAAGGTAGTATCAGTATGACCTAGACTCTGGCATGGTCAATCCGCTATTTTGGACAAAACTAACAATTAAATTGGATAAATGTTTGTTGATGAAGATGATGACTCTAGTCTAACATACTGAATGGTGCAGAGGCAAGCAAACAAGCTGGATTGATTTTTCCGTGTGGAGACAGTTCCCAGCTGGGACAACGCAAAGAGCTGGGGAGGGTTTGCCACTGAATAACTGACTAGTCCACAAAGACCAATAATTGGATAATTTGGGGCCAAAAAAAAAATCACTTGTGGAGCCTAAATTCTCTGGATTGGCCACCAAAAGTGTTTTCAAATATCCTGGAATAATGACAGACTGTGTTATGTAGCCTCAGTGTGGGTAGTATGAAATAGCTTCATAAATCCAGAAAAATTGCATGAGGGGAGACCAAAGTTCCTCTAGGGAGGAGGTCTTTATTCCAGAATGCTTTCCAGCACCCTCTCTCACTGAAACCAAAGGTGCAGTAACGCTTGGCATTAGGAGCACAGACTTTGGGGTCCAATACACTTGGCTTCTAATTCTATTTCTGATGCATATTAGCTTTGTGACCTTGGGCAAATCAGTCCTTTAGCCTTTCTCAGTTTTAATCTCACCTGTGAAATAGAGATCATAACACTTAGCTTCCTGGTATTGCTACAAGGCACCTGACACGTGCAGTGTTCACACTCAGAACATTCAACAAATGGTAGGGAGGGCACTGTGCTAAAGCTTTGACAAGTATCACCTTATTTAATCTTCACAAATCCCAGGAAGTAGATATTATAATTATTATTCCATAACACCAATGAGGAAGCGGAGTCATTAAAAGGTTTAAGCAGTTGCTTAAGGCCATCCAGCTACTAAACAACGGTGTTGGGATTTTAATCTAGGGACCTGCATGGATCCAAAGCCTGAGCCCTTAACCACTGCATTATGATGCTAGACTATTTTTTGAGACTTGACTTCAAGAGATGCTACTTGTAATCAGAATAAGAGTCCTCAACCTTTGGTGCTAACGATCTGCCATGCTTCTCCTATGAAGTCTTGTGATTAGGTGCAGAGAGGAGGCTTCCCAGCCAAGGAGGATCAAAGCGGGTGTACCAATCATAGCACTGCAATCTAAAAGGAGAACACATTATGGGCACACTCACACACTCTTTCCCAGCTGTTCAGCCAGAAGTTTGAAATACTGATTAGACCTGGGCAGGGAAATCTGGTAGGAGCTGCCAAGCCAGACCAACCAATTGGGGATCCCTGGACTGGTCTCTCTTTGATTTGTATGCAAACTGTGTTTCTCAGTTTTCTTCTTAGAGTGAGGGTAACTATCCCTACAGTTCATGATTCTTTAAGTGGTTAAATGAGATAATGAACCACAATGTCTAGCATGCAGAAATTGCCCAATAATTATGATCTTTTTTTCTTCCTTCCCATCTTTGGTGAGACTCAGTCTTACTAGAAGTTTGCTTTTCCAAGTCTTTTAAAAAGCTGCCTTAGAGTCATATTTATACATTTGCTTAGAAAATCCTTTCTTGTGGTGGTTCTCTTTGTTATCCAAATTTATGGCAATTTTCAGAATTCAAACTGATGACATTTTACTACATCCATATGAAATAGAAATGTTGAGATATTTTGGTTGACTAAAATAACAATACTGGTAATCATTTATGGTCTTCAAATGTTTTCTCAACCATCTTTCCTGTGTGGCTGGTGATCAAAACATCCCTCTGAGGTTAAATATTGTAATCATGTCCACTGTAGGGATGAAAAAGCCAAGGGCATGAGCCAGGTGACACAGCTAGGAAGCAGCAGAAGTGGTGTTCCATCCCAGTCCTCCTGATGTCAAGGCCAGAGCTTGCTCCTCTCTATCAATGGTCTAATCCCTCGAATAAGCAGCAGATCAATCAATGCCAATGCAGTTGGGTAAACTGCTTAAGGATAACTTAAAGCTCACCCAGAAGGTTTGACCACAATATGAAAAAACCAATAGTCACTTTGTCTAAACCATGAAAGAAATCTGCAAATTGTAATTCACCTGTGCAGATTTTCATTGGCACAACCACCAGGAATCCTGCAACAATGGGTATGACAGATGCAGCACTGTCAAGACCATTTGTTAAGGGATTCAGAGACCCAATAAGGCAAAATTACTTGGTTCAATGGATGCACTGGAATTGCACAATGAAGTGAGAAATATAGAAAAGGTATGAAAACTGTTTAGCACACTGGCAGGCACAAAGTCAATCAATCAACTCTTATTGCTAGTATCATGAGTAGAGACCCTGATCATTCACTCAAAAGCAGGACATTATAAAACTTACTCTGGAATAATCAAGTTCTCTGGGCGTTGAGTCTGTTAAAGCTCGGACAAGGGCATTCATCATACAGCTCGGAGGAGAAGGTGGAGAGGGCTGGGAAGGTTCCTGCTGTAATGGGCTCTTTGGTTTTGAAGGCAGCCGACCTCTCCTCCCCTTCAGACTATCTGTACGGACAACTGATGGCAAGGGAAAAAGAGAAAGACTGTCTTCAAAGATATTCATGAATAGCCATAAATCACAAAAAGGAATTAAAACAGTTGAGCAATCATTAATGAGACCAACCATTTAAAAGTGGCAATAAGTTTGGAATAATATTCACACAACGATTCAATGAGAGTTGAAACAAGCAGCATAAAAGCTACTCCATACTTATATTTGGTAATGAATTAGTCCTAAAAGTCTCCTTCTTAAATAGAACAGAGATGTATGTACACAAGCTCTCTATTGATTTTGAGAAATTAGAATTGAAAAGTAGTCCTCAGCTATTTTTAAATGTAAACATACCCTGTAACAACAAAACGTTGGAAGGAAAGGAAAATTCACCATTCTAATGTAAATATTAGCATTTTTTTTTTCAGTGATATCTGAGAACACATATAAACAAGTTGGATAAAAAGCATTATATTCATACCTTCTTTAACCATCCCAACACTGAGACACTTCTGAAAACGACAGTACTGACATCGGTTTCGACGTCTCTTGTCTACAGGGCAGTTTTTATTTGCCAGGCAAACATATTTTGCATTTTTCTGCACCGTTCTCTGAGAAAATACAATACAGAGATAGTCAACTAATAGTTTCTGGAAAGAGGTAGAACCTGACAAGATGTATTTTAATTACAATGTGAAAAGCGACAGTGCAATTCGTATAATTAGATAAATTTAATTTCCTAACACGCTAGCCTGCAGGAAAAACAATTTTATTAGTGTTAGCTGCTGACAATGAAAATCATCTCAGATTGTTCTGAAGCAAGTCTCAGGAGACATCCAAGTCTGAATGATAAAATCATATCTGAAATTACCAGGTCAACATATCATACCTTGGAGGATTAGATTATCTCCACTTTTAATATCCCTCTGGGAACAATTTTCTACTTGTTCCACTCCCCTGATTATTGCTGACCTTATTAAAATAAAATCAAAATTATCTGGGATGTACTTTGTTGGCTATCACTTTTGTAAGTCAAATATTACAGTAACTGGCTTTGTTTCCCAATAGAGATGAAATCATAAAAAGCAAAAATCAGGACTTGTCTAGTTAAAATATATAGGAAATAATGTTTAAGTGCCCCCCCAAAATTCCTTAATCAGCCATTGTAGTTTATCTTTAAAAGGGTAAATGGCCATTTTTTTATGTTTAAAATTAAAATCTTAAAATTGGACACTAAAAACCACTATCACATCCAAGAAAGGAATAAAGAAAAACCAAAACAAAAAGAAATGAGAAAGAAAGGAATATGAGAGCCATATATTTTCAATTAAAATTCCTATTGATTGGTTATTTCATAAATGACTATTGACATAGACATCAAAATAGCCATATTGTAAAACATACTTCATAAAACTTGGGCTTGGATATAAAATAATGCTGTATTCTTCAGAATCACATGTAATTTAAATATGGCACGTGGAGAAATAATTGAGCATAATTTTATGCTCCAAATACAAGGGAGGCTTTTTAAAAAACCCCACAAAAAGCATGTGTGCAACTGGATGTGGGGTAAAATCATTCAGAAATTACCTGAATCTATACAATTCCAAATAGAGCAGAAAGTTGAAATTTATTTGTTAAGCCTAAAAAAGAAAAGAAATCTGGGTAATTTGGGGTTGGTAATCTATTTCTTGCCCAAAATTCTAGGCTTATTTTCAATCTTTACTTTCAGCAATTCTCAGCCCTCATTTACCAGTATTCACCCTATCATCTTTTAATTTCACTTTAAGGAGATCATTTTGCTTACATAAAACTTAAAAAAATCTAACAAAGCCAGATACATTTTCCCTACATTTATAGGTGATGTTCGTTTAAAATGTAAAAATTCCAAAAACACAAACATGCTTCTCAGTTTCCAGCATTTAAATTCTCAGCACTCTTTAAGGGTAGGAAACTGGTGCTTCCTGAATGAAGTTCTCTTCATCGAACATGCAGTAATTTCTAAAACTCTATTTCTTGCCATTGTCCTCAAGGTTATATGCCAATTTGAGTGCTTGGCGGCATTTTGCTCCAGGTATACATTTTTCCAATAACCTGAAACCTTTCCCACAGTCATGTGCGCCTGCACAGTTTAAGGACAAGGAGAGATCGTTACAGTTCAATCACTGAATTCCATCATTAACTGCATTTCATGTCACATTTTTAAAGAATTCAATTTAATGGTAGAAAGCCACTGGGTAAAACCTGCTCCCATTCCCTTAATTAACAGATCTGTGGGATGGTTCTCTCCCATCCTACCCCCCGCCCTTTCAAATATAGATTTGTTTTCAAGGGATTGCTGCAGAAAAGGAACCCTGTTGGGGAACACTTAATTGACATTTCTAGACGGGATGTATTACCACTCCTGTATTTTGGTCAACTCTCAATTATTCGGGGATGGTTATATTTGAAGTTACTTGCACTTCTCTTAATTGTTTTTCTTCCTTTTCCCTTTTTTGGCTACCTGTTTCACTGCCCTTCAGCATTTCCACTGAAATGATAGAAAAATCAATTTGTGAAAGGAATGCAGTTCCTTGAAAGCAGCCCTGGTAAAGCTTGAGTAGTTAAGACTAAAAAAGGGCTAACCTGGGGGCTCTATATTTAAAATATCATAATCCTGTACATGCCTTCGGTATGGCTGCAAAGTCTTTCCATACGCCTTTTCTCACTTTTCTGCAGAATGTAATTAATCACATGATTTCTACTCCCAGATCAAAAGTAACCGTTGCTTGTGGGTAGGATAACCAATACACAAACACGTGCATTTTTACAAATACTTGGTAGTTTTGACTTACAATGAACTATTGTTTTTTATGGCCCTTTAAAGTTTATAAAATGCTTTCATAATTAAATGTTTTATCCCATTTAATTCTCACAGCCCTTCTCTGAATTTTATTCACCTGATAGGGAAACTGAGGCCTAGAAAGAAGTATCATGCCCAATGCCATACAATTGGTAGGTGGCAGATCAAGGCCTCCTATTTGAGTGTTCTCCAAGTCCCACCTGCTCCCAGATATATCCTTTTGGCCTCCTAAATCCTATTACCCAATCAGCATCCAGCTTCCCCTTTTCCTCCACCCTGCCCAACATGTAGGCTAGGGAGTGATTATTGTGGGAGACCATTTGTGGGTTTGCAAATGCCTGAGATAATGGCCAGGGGAGTGGGGGTTGGGGAAAATGGCACAGAATTAACTGTCTGAAGAAGCCAGGGAGTCAATAGCAAAAGCAGAGCAGCAAGAGGACAAGGCCACTTTCCCCTGAGTGTTACAAAGAGCACCGAACTCAAGAGTCACCACGTGCGGATAAATCACTGTTTACAGGCTACCCAAGGCTTCACTTCTCTGGGCTTCAGATTCCTCATGGGTAACATAGGTGGAGGCTGAAGACCCTCCTGTAGAATTCTCCTTTGGGTCTATATGAGATCATGAACAACTTCCACACCTGGCATTGTGTGTGGCTCAGAGGTGGAGTGAATTGGAGAAACCCCAGCTCCTCTCTTCTGTGAAGGGGGCTGTCCCAAACTGCATCTAGTCAGTGGCCTGCTCTACAGCTGCAGAGGTGTGAAGGCCATGTGCACTTTGGGGTCATGCAAACATGAGCTGGCATCCTGTCTCCCTCTCACTCTCTGAGTGTGTGTCCTGGGCAGTTGAATACCCTTTCCAAGTCTCCATCGCCTCATTTATGAAACATGGATAATTAAGATCTACCTTCAAGACATTTAATAAAAACAGCTAGTAAGTGGCCAGAATCCAGTCTCAGGTCTCTCTGATTCAACAGTCCTAGCTCTTACTATGAAGATGACATGAGATACAAATGTCCATAGCCTGGCACACAAACCCTTCTCCTCGGGATGGACAGGGGAGAAATGCAATTAAGTTTTTGCACGTTTGAGATCACAGATCCCTTTGAGAATCTGCTGAAAGCTTCCCCCAGAAAAATGATTATAAGATAATGCCACGTCAGGAAGTTCACAGCTCCTCAAATCCATCTGGGGCGGCCTCCTGTAATGAACTTAAAGGTCAGACACCCTGAGAACATGGACGTGAAGGTGCTAGGCTACAGGAACGCAGAGTTCAACAATTACACGTCTCAAATCGTGAAGGACCCACTTATCTGCTCACTTGAGCGGGTGGCTGAGGAGGCTGGCTGCGGAGGGAGGGGCGCCAGGAGGAGGCGTGCGCTCACCTTGAAGAAGCCCTTGCAGCCCTCGCAGGTGCGAACGCCATAGTGCTGGCAGGCAGCGTTGTCCCCGCACACGGCGCAGGTGCCCTCGCCCGAGGAGGAGCTCCTGATGGGCGGCGACGGCAGGCTGGGGCTCTCCCCGAGCAGGCTGGACGCGGTGGGGGAGGCCGTGAGGTTGAGCGGCGGGAAGGCCAGCGCGGCTGCCCTCTTGGGCAGCGGCAGCCCGTAGGGGTGGCCCTCGAGGGCGGGGGCTTGGCTGCCCGCGGCGGCGGCGGCTCCCAGCGACAGGCTGAGCGCGGCGGCGGTCGTCGGGTCGTAGCTGAGATGGTGGCCGCCAGCCGGGCTGGGCGCGGGCGGGTGCGGCGGCGAGGGCTTGAAGTGGAAGAGTGGGAAGCGCGCGCCGGACAACGCCTTCATCGGCGGGTCGAGCAGCGGGCCGGGCGCGATGCAGCCCTGCGCCGAGGGCAGCGCATCGTCCCACAGCGCCCCCGCCTGCGGGGGGAAGCCCGGCGTGGTGGGCGTGGACGGCGGGGACTGCTTGAAGTACATGGAAGTGCTGGGCAGCACCTCGTCCTCCGGTCCGGAGGAGGGCGGAATGGATGGCTCTGGCTGCGGCTGTTGCTGGTGATGGTGGTGGTGGTGATGGTGGTGGTGGGGGTGATGGTGATAGCTGTGCGGGTGGCCCTCCTCCACCTTGATCAAGGGTCGCGGTCCAGGCGGCTGCATCTGGTACTGGCAGGAAGGCTTGAATTCGTAGTTGGAGTAGCCCTCCACGAAGGTACTGAAGCTGGGCAGGGATGTGGTGGCCCTGGCCGTGATCTCGGTGCTGCCGAGGTCCATGGTCAGCTTGGCGCAGTCGGGATTCATGATCTCCGCTGTGTACTCTGAGCTGTAGGTCTGGGCTGCATAACTGGAACCTGGAGGCGAAGGGCTATACGGGGCTTGCACGCAGGGCATATCTGCAGGGACAGGGCAAAGGGTCTTTCAGAAGCAAGTCCGCACTCTTTCCTAGCATGGCTCTTTAATCTAGGCCTAGGAAATGGAGAGGAAGTGACATCCTTTTCCCCTCCTGGGAGCACAGATCTAAAGCCCAGTGTTTCCTTCCTTCCTTCGCTGGGAAGAAAGCTGAATCCCTTACAGACTGTCAAAGGGCGTTTCGGATGCCAAAACCCAGCCTCCTGGGGACCTCTGTGCCCATCTTTCTTCCCTTGCCCTGTCCTCCACCAGATCTGGGAAATTTGATGTCTTCTCTCATAGGCCCAATGAAGTTAATTGGAGTGACTTCAGCCATTAGTTGGGGGTGGGGGTAGGGGAGGGTGCATAAAGAAAGCGCATGAATGCCCTGTTGGTTTATTTTGGGGGGAAGAGGTCACTGGTCCCCTAAGTCACACACATTGATTTATAAATTCTATGAGTTAGTAAAAAAAAAAAAAAAAAGGTGTCCTACATGGGACTTACTGGCCAAGGGAAACAGTGACATGCTAACATTTTATAAATGCCAACTAAGGGTACCCACACATATTGTGGTCGCTTTTTCTTCCACCCCCTTCCCACTCTTCCAGACAGGGCCAGCAGCCTGGACAAACTGGACCCCTGCTGATGACTTCAGCCAGCTAGGTGGTGAGGTGGGAAAGTAGGCCCAGGAAATGGACTGGGGGGAGTTTGCACCATCTGCAAAGAAAAAGATCAGCAGCTGCAACAAAACACTCACCAAACCTGCTCTCTGCCATATACAATATAATATATATATATATATATATATATATATATATATACATATATACACTTTTCCTCAATTCTGACTAATAAAATACATCAGTATTTATTACATTATAGCTGTCATAATAGGTGAGTTAGTTTACATATTATCTTATGACAGAATAATTAGGACCCCTACAAACAGAAAGCAGTTTCTTAATATGTTTTGTTTCTCTGCCAGTTTGACTATATTGAGCCCAGCAAAGCGACTGGTACCCAGGGTGCTTACTTATTGTTCAGAGAGGTTGAGCTGGATGAGAGGGCCCTGAGAATTATCACATCTAATGAATAACTTATCTGATGATTTCCCTTTCTTTATGGCTAAATATAAGTGGCAACATGGGCAATTTCTGGTGGTTGGTTTTTTTCTGAACCAAAGGAAAACCAGGTGCTTAATGTCTATTCGGAGCCTATGGTATAAAATGTGTGACTAATAGAAGAGTGAGTACTTCACACTTCCTCTGACATCTTTCTCTTACCCACATTTCCAAATCTGATTGAGTCATGGGTGTATGGGATGAAATCTTGACTTGAAAAAATGTGATGAGGGCCTGTTGGAAGAAGCAGTGGTGAAGAGAGGCCAGTTCAAGCCTTTATTTTTCAAACAGGGCCTTAAAAACACTCCCTAGTTTGAAGTTAAAGGATTACTTATCCTGCTTTGCAGTTGTTGGGGTGAAATGAAAGACTAGTCATTTAAAAGAAAGAACACTGCCTGTGGTTTCATCTCTTCTCCTTCTCCCTTTAGACCTCTAGGATTTCCCTATTAGTCATTCTTTCTTGCCAATCTCTGCCTATTGCTCTTGTGTCTTTCTGTGTTTTCCAGCTAGACCGTGAGCTTGCTGGGACTGAGTTCTATTTATCTGCATATCTTTGGTGCCTACACAGGCCTGGCACCTGGTATCTCTCTGACAAATGCATAAAGAGGTGTTACAAGCCAAGCCTGCGATTCTTACTTTTGCCAACTTAAATGGACTCCTTGGGTTTCAGGTCAAACGCTTTTTCTCTTTCCCTTTGAGCTTCACGAATCCACACTTCTGCACCCAAGTGATTTGGATTTTATATAAACAAAAATACTCTATCTATTGCTCTAAGTGACCCCATACTTCTTAAATGAATAAGCTGCATGTAAAGGAAGAGCAAACATGAAGACATTAGAAGTAAAATATCCAAATCTATGGTGTATCTGTATTTTTCTTAGGACAAATACTTTTGAGAAATGCAATGCTTAATTTAATCTGGCTGCTGCTCAGTAGCAACAGGGTGTGGTATCCAGAGGAGCTTCCTGCAAAGAAGCCACCTGTGCTGTGAAATGCGCAGCCAGCAGGCACTGTCTTGGCCACTGGGCACGTCGACCACCTTGCCGGCTGGTAGTGTGGCTCCCCCACCCACCTCTCCCAGGCGGGTTGGAATAAGGGGTCGTGCCTTCAGACCTACCTGGAGGATATCTTGCGCGCTGAATGGTGGGGGTGTGGTGGGTCTCTCCAGCGGAGGCTGAGAGTGAAGGAGGCGGAGATGTACGACTAGGGCTAGGCGAAGCGGCGGCGGTGCTGCCCAGCTCTGCTGAGGGTCCAGTCCCAAGGCCGGGGCTTGCGGGGCTGCGCTCTTCCGCAGTGGGCTCTTCGGGCCCCCGGAGAGAGAACAAAGGTCACAGTAAGTCCAGGCTGAGCCACCGGGGCCTGGGCTGGGCGTATTGGGAGTTGGTGGAGGCCTCTAGAAATGCTACGTTAATGACAAAAAAATTCTAAGGTGCCTGGAGTCCTGAAACAAGCAGCATCACACCACCTTGGGGTAGCCGAGGAAAGGTTGCCCCTACCAGCCGCGCTCACCGCCCTTTTGTGGCACCGGAACCCAGGCTAAAATAGCAAAGCCTGACATCGTCCAGAAATCGATCCTCTGTCCCCCACAATTGGTTCCGAGCTCACGAAGTTAGGAAAACCGAAGAAAACAGTGCAGAAAAGAGTCCCGCCCAAATTCGGAGGGTGGGGGTCAGTGAGTGTGCACGAGGGGGAAATAGTCATTTTCCAATTCCACCCGCTCTCACCCCCTCACAGACAAATTTACACGCTGCATAGGAAATGCACAAGGTCCGGAACGAATGCGTGAATGCCCCGAGGAATTAAGAAAGTCAGCCTTTCATTCTAAATGCTAATGGAGCTTTGCGTCTATTAGCCGCGAGTTTCGGGGGCCAGGGGTCAAGCAAACAAAAGGGCACAGTGAAAATAGGCCCGCGCTGGCAGTCGGGCGAGAAGGCGGAGGGCGTTTACAGCTGAAGGGGCGGTCGGAGGGAGGCCCCCTGCACCCAGCGGGCGGCATCCTTGAGGGTGGGCGACTTCTAGGCTCTAGACCACCCGGCGGCCCGAAGGGGGCACACCCGGAGGGCCCCAGCGCGGCTCCCGGCCCAGCGTCTCAGCGCACAGCCTCGGCGAAACTTTGTAGCTGGAAGCACAGCTCCCCGGGCCTGGAGGAAGGATTCCACTGCCGCCAACTCCGGCCTATAGCGCCACCTTTGTCCCGACCCACTCACAGCTGAATGGGAGGCAACTTGGAGCCAAAAATAAACAAAACCCCCCAATCCGCGCGGGTGCGCGGGCTGCGAGAGGGTCGTGCAAGTTTCATTGCCTGCAGCCTCTACGCCCATGGCTTCCCTGAGGAAGGAGAGGTACTGGGAGTCTTCAGGTCCGGGAAGCCCTCGAAGGCCAGGAAATGGGGGATTCCCTTGATACCCCCAGTCCCAGGCCTGGCCCTTTCCCCAGCCCCAGCCCCAGCTGATCCTACGGAAAGCTTGAGCGAACTCTAGTGCAAGCACGGAAGGATCTTCCCACGGTTGTAGCCTGTGCTTCCAGCCCTTCTCACCCCGCCCCCAATCTTCAGTGGGGTCTCCAGAAACCTCCCACCACCTCTCCCAGGAGGTGCCCGCCTGCCCGCCCTGCCCCGGGGCCTTTCCAGCGGAGCCTTTCTTTAAGGATCGGCCTTTGACTTGGTGGATGAGGGTCGCGTCTCCTGGAGCACCGGTGTTGGAGGGGAAGAGCCAAACCACGTTTCCTACAGCTGAGCCGAGTGCCCCTCGGTTCCCCCCCCCCCCCCCCCCGCCCTCCAAAACGTCCGGTTACCTAGGCAAAGCCTCCGAGCCTGGAAACACTTTCGGTGGCTCCTGCTCGCGGCCGCGGGGCCGGGAGCACGGAGCCTCGAGGTTGTAAATTAGGAAGAAATAACTACCTCTGTCAAAGCCCCTTTCTTTCTCGTGGGCAGACGAAAGGAACACCCCCGTGTTCCCCTCCCGGTGGTGAAGCGAGTGGAGGAAACCGTGAAACGCACCATTGTGACCCCGGCCCCTCCGCGGAGTTTCCAACCTTGGGGAGCGGGGGCGGAGGCTGGGCGGGGGCAGGAGGCGTGGAGGAGACCGACAGAATGGGAAAGACAGAATTCTCAGAAAGACCGAGGGAGAGGAGACAAACCGCGGGGAGAAATCCTGCGAGCGCCAGGTCCCGGGAGGGGAGTGGGTGGGCGCGGGGGGAGGGAGCGGGTGCAGGGGCTGTTGTGGCCCGAGGAGTCTTTGATACTCACACGGGAGCATCTTGTTCAGCTACGATAACTCGGAATAAACTCTAACTTCATTCATTGTGCCCGGTAGCCGCGTTGGGCAGGTTTCTCTTTCCCAAACTTAGTTCTAGAAAACATTTCTTTGTCGCGGGAAAAGAAGATGGAATTTGCGATGAAGTGACCACACCGGCGCCCTATGTATGTCTCTCCCGGCACCCCAAGGCTCTGGGATAACCAACGGCCCGCGATTTCTGATCACCAACCTCCCTGCAGCCAGCTCTTCCCTTTGGAGTATGGAGGCTAAATAAGAGGCAATATCTATTCTAGGCAAAGCCTCGGCGCCCGGAAACACGTTCTTTGGAATCAAGGGACACATGCTGAAACTTCACGACTGCCCCAAAGTCCCAGCAGGTTCTAGAGGAGCCTTGGGAAGCCAGTCTCCGCAGGCTGCGTTGGCACGACCGCTCTCTCCTCTCCACCGAGAACTTTCAATTCTATTAAAACACTCGGAGCAACTTCTCCAAAAGCGCGAGTTCTCTCAGTTAAGAGGAAAACATGCCTTTCTAACACCGAGCCGAGCCTGGATGAGAGGGACACCGTCCCCACGCGTTTCGGAGTGCGGGAGTCCGCAATTACACCCGCTCACCTCGGGAGGGAAAAGTGTCAGCGGGCAAGTCGGCGGCGCTGGGCAGACGTGCCTAGTGGAGCCCCAGGCTCATTTCAATACAATAAGCCGCATTCCTACAATTATGCCCTCTTTTCCTGCGATCCTCCGAGCGCCTTTGCAAACTCCGGCCGCGGCTGCCCTGGGCCCCTTTCCCCTCCCAAGCTACCTCCCCGTCAACCCGCTCGGAGTCACTCTCAGGTGTATGAACTTGGACCACCGGAGCCCCTATGTTCAACCCTAGTTAAAAGGCAGGAAAATTACTGCCGTTCATCACCGGAGCAGCAACTCCCCGCCGCCGCTGCTGCCGCCGCCGCCGAGAGCATCATTACCATGACAACTAGAGCTGAAATACCCTGAATTACATCTCCGGAGCTGCGACTGCACACATCCCGGTCCTCCTCTTTGTTACAGGCTTTTCGCCCCTTCGGGTGGGGGTTGGAATCCCACTAGCTCCAGAGATCCCCGGGGGTCCGCTACCGGGGAAAAGTTTCAGATCAGAACCCACCCGCCTCTCAGCAGCCAAGGCGGCAGCGAGGCGGTGAGGGGGGGAAAACCCCACACTCAAAGTTGTCAATTTCGGGAGCGACGCTTCCCAGTGTGCCAACTTTTCAGCAAGTCCCCCAATTAACTGGGCGAATCTCAAATACGTACTTGAGTGCTGTGGCGGTTCCGTCTTTAGAGCGAGTTTCTAGAGAGCTGCCCCGAAATCTGCGCTGGGGGGGCAGTCACAGCTGCTGTCCCGGAAGGGCTGCGGTCTCCAAGCCCAGCGGCTCCCAGAGGCGGTGAGCGGCTGGCAGGGGATGCTGCGATCCCGACTCATGGGAGAGCGCCGCCGAGGGGTTCCGCTGGCGTCCTGGCTCCGGCCGCGACCAGGGGAGAGGATGCCGCCGCTGTTCCCACCTCCACGGCCACCGCTGTCAGCGTTGCAAAGTGAGCCCGGGAGGGGCGTCCGGCTGCCGCGCCCCGCTGCACCCGCGAGGGTGCAGGGCGAGAGGGGTGTGAGCGCGCGGGAGAGAGTGGAGTGTGTGTGCGGAGCGTGTGTGCGCGCGTGTCTGTGTGTGCGAGTGAGGGAGCGGGTGTGAGCTTGTCTGTGTGTGGGGAGCGGAGGAGGAGCGGGAGCTGGAGGGGTGGGGGGCGGGAGCCAGGAGACTCCGCTCTCCCGGCTGCGCGTTCGCTCGTCCTCTCGGCACGTCATTTATGCCACAGGAGCCCTAGCGGCCTCTCCATAGAGTGCCTGGAATGCGAGACGTCAATGTGACGCCATGGGACGCTACGTCACCCTCCTCCTCCCTCCCCTGGCCCAGCCGGTTCCGCGTGTGCGAGGGAGTGTGTGTGTGTGTGTGTGTGTGTGTGTGCGCGCGCGCGTTACCCGGCCATTCGCCGGGCGGCACAATGGAAACTACGCGGTGCAGCCAGCCCCAGCCCGGAGGCCTTTCCGACCCGCGCTGGCAACCCCTTTGCAGTGGCGCTGCTCGCCCGGGCACGAGTCAGAGAGAGAGCAGCGGCCCGCCCGCGGGTCAGGCGGGACCGCCCAGCTGTCAGGCTCGGGTGGAGTAGAGTTGGAGGAGTGCTGCTGGCGCGCCTCCGAGGCTGCCCCAAGGCAGGAAGCCAGGGCGAGGGGGTAAGAGAGAGGACAGCTCTTCCGAAAAGGAAGGCTCCGCCAGCCAGTTTCTCCGAGTGACCTGGCAGGGGGTGCCGAAGGAGTCAGGCTCCAGACCAAAGATTCCCTGAGGTGCAGCTGCGCTTTCCGCCGGCAACAGTTCTAGAACTGTTTACGTCTGTCCGGCCCTCTGCGCCTCCCATCCTCTACTGGCTGCGTGTTTTACACAGGGATGCAGATGGCTCTGGGAAGATAAGGTTTTTATTTCTTTCTACTTAAGGGGTGCGTTTTATAAATGTAACCCAACTAAATGTACGCGCGCTGCAGCAGAAACTATTTAAATGTGTGCAAAACAAACACAAACGTGTTGAACATCTGAGCGGGTCTGACTATTGCAAATGTCCCCCCCTCCCCCGCTCCCCGTCAGAAATGGAACCCTCAGTTCGCACTTTCACTTTTTGATGGCGGAAGACGGGCCTCCCTTCCCATCTCCCAAATTAAACATTTCGAAATCAATCAACAAGATTTATTAGTCGGTCCCTCCCTAAGGGATTTTCTCTGGTCTCCTGGGACACATTTGTCCTTAAGTGGTGCGCCGAAAGCCTGGGCGACTGTATGAGGGAGAGCCATTTCTTAATGATGAATTTAAGTGTGAATTTCTTGCCGAAAACAAAAACAAAAATTTAGAAGACTTAAAAGCTCCTAGTTCCTAAGGTTGCATCTGAGTTGGAAGCATCCTCTTTTAAAGATCTGAATTTTTTGAGAAAATACTTGAGTAAAACAATGCAGACCGACATGGTTCCTGTGTGTCCGCTGCAATCATAGGTGACATGTTATTTCTTTGAACTGTCACAATCTTTGAGCGCGTGAGGGGGAAGGAGCGGGGAGGGTGCAGCGTTTCAGACTCGAAGAAGGTTCTAGCTAGTACCAGAAACTTGAAAACAAAACTAGCATCACATATGACAGAGGTCTATTTCTTCGCCTCCACTCCCACTTGAGACAGGGTGGTGTGGAGGAGGCCGTGGGAGGATGCTCCGAGAGTTGACCCGGCGGAGAGGAACCCAGCCTCTGCACTGCCACGGATTCCAATCCAGTCTCGGAAGGAAGGAGGGCGCTGCTGCATTGTATCCATTCAAAGGCTGGGAGGTGGGGGGAGCCGACCCGGAGCCGCGCGGCGCTGACGCACGCGAGGCGCATGATTGACGCAGGCGATGTTACTAAATTCGGCGGTTGGCCCGGCCCCGCCGCCGGCGCGCGCGGCCGATAGCGGAGTAGGTTCCCCTTCGGTCACCCCCGCCCCTTCTCCATTCAGCGCCGCGCGGGGCGGGGCGGGGCGCGGTGGGGCGCGCCGGGAGGGGCGGGGTGGGGCGCGCCGCGCGCCGCCGCGCTGGGATCCGGCCGCACCAAATATAGTCGGGCCTGGCTATTTTTAGCGTGGGCTCGGGGGCGAGCGCGCCGCGCGAGGGGGCGCCCTGACCCCTCCAGGGGTGCGGAGGGGGCGGGGGCGTGGTGGCCATCTTGGACTCCGCTCGACCCCGGCTGGTGGCGCGCGACGCTGGTCCGGGCTCGGCGCTGGGGGTCGGGGTGAGTGGGTGTGAGCGGTGGGAGCGAGGGCGGCGCGGGCTGTGACCCGAGGGGAGGGTGGGGCGCGGGCGCGGGGTCCGCCTGGAGGGGCGGCGCGGGCGGGGGAGCGCGGGGCGCCCGGCCCGTGGGGCGAGCGTGAGGACGGACGGCGATCCCGGCTGTCCCGCCGGCCCGCGGCCCGGCCGGCCCCGAGTCGCGTGGGGGCGGAGCCGCCCGCGGCCACCACTTCCTGAGAGCCGGGGATACCCCTCCCGAACGTCACGGAGGAGCCGAGGCGGCGGTGGCGGCCCCGGGCTCATCCTGCACTTGCATCACGGGTGCAACAGCAGCTGCTCTGCTCCTTTGTGGCTTTTTCCCCTGTTGAGTAACTGCTTTGTTAACTGAAAATACCATGACGGGCCAAGTGTGATCACCAGCTTCAGACCTCAAAGAAAGTGAAGCTGTCAGGCAAGAAGAGGGAGACTCCCTTCGCCGGCTGCGATGGTATCTGGTGGGTGGGTGTGTAGAGAAGCACTTGACAATTTCCACGTATTACTTCTTGCCTAACTCTTCACCCCCAAGAAGGTTTAAAAATACTTTTATTTCCATGCAGTAAAAATTTCATGTGTTCTGCACCCCACCCGTTCCCCCTTCAATTTGAAATCTCACGCCGAATTGGAATCACACTAAAGCAGGAACCCTAAAATTAGGCACAGTTTTTAGGAAACGGGACATCTTTCAACGAATTTATTTAATAAGCTTCGTTTTCTAAATGTTAATATATAAAAAAGGTTCTTGCCCACTCAAGGTAGTTATAAAACAACTAACCAAGTTTGTTCTTATGAATTGGGCTCCCTCAGTTTTAACCCTGTATTTTTGTTTACCTTGAATTAAAAATAATTCTATTCCTTGCTGAATATCTCCAGGTAAAGCATTTCTCTCTGAGTACGTGTTATCTTTCTGGACATCTGTGTTGGTTAATTTTGTGCTTCCCTGACCCCCATGGTCACTAATCTTTGTTCCTTGATGACTGTTAGGCTCAGGGCTGTTGTCTGATTGCCCTGAACCAATCAGCTGGTGTAGGGCTTCTCTGAGGAGGAAACTGGACTGACTGTTGGAGGATTCCAGTGGTCATTGATAAGTGGTAATATTTTTGCACTGAAATGGAAAGTCTTGGAAGCAGAAACAAGGCTCTGTTACAAAATGGGACACCATCCCCTGCTTAATCCTAGGTCCCTAAACATATGCAAGTCTTTAGGAAACCTCAAATGGAATGAATCATTCTCTTTTCTTTTTTAAATTTTTTTTTTTTTTATTGATTTCAGAGAGGAAGGGAGAGGGAGAGAGGTAGAAACATCAATGATGAGAGAGAATCAGTGATCAGCTGCCTCCTGCATGATCCCCACTGGGGACCGAGCCCACAATCCGGCCATTGACCAGAATCGAACCTGGGACCCTTCAGTCCACAGGCTGACACTCTATCCACTGAGCCAGACCAGCTAGGGCTGAATCATTCGCTTTTCAAGTTAATAACGTGTTCTATCTATAACTTTTCAAAAGTCTGATTTACTAGAAGTCAGGGGTAATATACTATAAGGCATATGTATGACTATTTGAGTAATCTAAATTGCCTTTTGGATGACTTTTTTTATTAAAGGAAAGTCATTACTTTATAAAACTCTCATTTTAGGAAATCAAGTAGAATAAGACTACCTTAATCTACGAAATGTTGAAAACTTACCTGGTTTTGCCTTTTTTCTAGAAGCGGGACATTTATGCGTGACCTAAGCAATGAAAGTAGTTAGTTTCTGCTTTCATAATACTTATGGCAGCCAATTTGCTAAAGGCTCTTTCGATGAAGTAACTATTACAAATTCACTGGATAATTAACTTTCATTTTATTTTGGTTTTATAGGTATAATCTATCTGCAAGAACGAAAGGGCTCTTTCTCTTAGACAATAAACTATGAAAATTTGGGGGAAATTTATTATGTGTGATAGAAAGCAATTGCTTTAACAAAGTGGGACTTACTTGCTTTAAATGCTCTTCTGATTAAGCAATGACATATAATCTTGTTGATTTTGCTAATAGGTAAAGAATGATGAGTCTTATTAATGCAAAGATTGGGTGAAGAAAGGTAAAATAAAAATTTCAAGCCAGAAGTTAACTAAGGTGCATATAGGAAGAAAAGTTAAAAAAAAAATTGTGTGTAACTTAAGTTTTCTAGAATCAGTGTAGAAATTCTATATTGTATTTAAGAAATGTATATACAATTTAGTAACCTGAGCTACATTGACTTATATACTTAAGTGTATGGGACTCAGGTACGTGGGACTACTACAGTAGCCTATCTGACCTACCCGTATACCATCCCTTCTTTATCAACTCTATTATCTCCAGATTAATCTTCCTAAAATATAGCTTTTGTTATATAACTCTCTTGCTCAAAAAGTCTTCAGCAGTTGGATCTTATCTCTACCATAAAACACGAAAGCCTCTACATTGTGGCCTCTTAATTTCCACAGGATTTTTCTGTTCTAGTCAAACTGATATCTTCACTGTTCTTCAAACATCCTTTTACCTTTCCACATTTATTCATAGTTTTCCTTTTTATGGCATTTCCTTCTTCCCCTTCTCTGCTTATTGAAATTTTTCCCTTCCTCGAAAATTAGCTCAAGAAAATTAGCTCAGGTTGTGCTTTAGTCTTTCATAAAATTCTTACTTTACTGCCTTGTTTTTGTGCTCTTGTGTTCATTGCTTATTCCCCTGTCAAACTATAAGCTTCAGAAGCATGCCTCACACATCTTTGAGATTTCTGTGGCAACTCAGTTTAACATAGATAGTAAATATTCCCCCATTTAAATTTGAATTAATAATATAAATAACAAGTTGTGTGAATGGATGTCTTGGCATGAATGGATGTATATGAGGTCATACATTAGTTGTTTTCTTTACCTGAACTTCCGGTACTCGTGTTTGAACATACCTTGTCAAGGTGCCTGCCACAAGTCCAGACAGCTGCATGGTGATACAAGGAAATTGCAGTTTGGCTTATATCTGTAATATCTGCGTAGGAAGATTTGCTATGATTTTTTTTTTTTCCTGGTAGACTTTTGATTTGACTCTCATTCTACCCTCTTTCCTCTATTTGCACTTTCTCTTAGGTTGTTTTGTCACAGTGATAAACTGGATGCTACAGGCTAGGAAATGTTAATAACTTCTTTTGGAAAAATTTCTTAATGTTTAGAAAATTGAGAACCAGTTAAATATAAAAATTCTTCAATCTTTTACCTTTTCTGAAATATGTATATATAGATTTGTCTGACTCTATATATGCAGAAATAAACTAGGCAAAGAAAATTTGGAATTATGATTTATTAGAAGTTTCAGAGAGAGACCCAATGTGACTTAGAAATTAAAATTTACTTTAAGAAAAAGTAATAGATCAGAAAAGACTTTTTATGTTATAGACAATTTTAGAAAAGAGTGAAAAACCAAGATGGAAAGATTACTTGGTAGTATAAGTGCTAATAATATTTTAAAATCTCATGAAGCAGTATTTTTCTACTCACTAGTAAAAAACAGGACAGGCTTGCATTCTAGTTAAAAAGGTAGTAGTTTATTTCTTAGTCACGTTTTCCCCAGTCTCTGGTAAACGCTAGAAGACCACAGGTGGTTTGAGGAGAAGAGTTATTACTCATGTGTGTTAAACCTATTCAGGATATTATTTATGCCTGTGAAATAAGATCTGCATTTGGGCTACAGTTGATGTATGAAGTAAACATCCCTTTCCACATATAACCGTGCACCACTTTCCCGTCACCTAACTCTGAAAAAACAAATAAACAAACAAACACCAACAACCCCAAACAACCCACCGAAAAAATCCCGATTGCTTTACATGTACAAGCTCAGTTCCTTCAGCATGTTCTCCGAGAGTGGGATGCTGTATTTGAGGGAGACCACTAGATTGCTTCTCAGAGGCCTGGATCTGGCTTTGCTGCTGCCAAGTGGCCCTGCCTTGGGTAAGTTAATTCATCTTTTGGCGGGGCCTTGGTATCATCATCTGTAAAATGATAGTGTCTGGTTCACTATATGATCTTTAAGCATCTTTCAGGTTGTAAAGTTGAATGCTTTTTTAGGTTCGTTCTATATTGTGACTCCTGGGTCAACTCTGGCCTGTTCTATCACTGTCTGATTGCTGTAGTCAGGAGGCTCCTGAACTCTTTTTGTATTTAACACGTGTGCTTATAGTAGCAATATTATATTGAAATATTTTGACTTGCATAATAACTAACCGTAGCCATTGAGTGAGATCTTGGTGGCCTGACAGAGTTAATGTACTGCCAGCATCACAGCCTTTGCCTGGCCGTAAAGTGGAAACAAACAGAAACCTGGGTAGTCCAAAAGTCATTTTATATTTTTAGCTTTGAAATTTGTTTTTGTACAATCATTTGAATATGGATGAGTCACAAATTGACTTCATACAAATTAATAAACTTTCATTGGAATGGATTCTGTTGTTTGTTCCTTTTCAGCTCTTTTCTGATCTTCACTGTGTGCTAAGAATAAGCCATTTCTTAAATGTCACAGCTGAGGCAGAAGTGTCCTGTCTGCTTTTTTCCTAGAGAAGGACTGGTGATGTTGGGGTTGCAAGTCTTTATATCTCCCTTTAGAGGGTGAGTCAATGGAGAAAGTGAAATATTAAGAAGGCAGGTCAAAAGAAAAGTACCAAGTAGCTATTAAGTTGAAAACTGCTAGCAAAGCGAGTAGAAAGAATACATTTTGTTTGTAAACTTGTTAGGTTTGCAGTTGGCTACATCTTTATAGATAAACTAGAGGCCCAGCGTGCACAAAATCGTGCACAAGTAGCTCACTTCTGCTTGCCTCAGCTGGCCGCCCCACCCATCACCGCTTGTAGCTTGCTGCCCCGCCCTCTGCCCCGCCTGCCGGGAGAGCTGCTGCTTGTTTGGTTGTGACGGCATTACAGCATGATGGCCACGGGCCTTTTATATAAGAGATAAGAGCTGACTATTACGAGCCAGGGGTGGGGAATGTCTGGCCCTCGGGCCATATAAGGCCCACGAAATCTTTCGGTCTGGCCCTGCCAAGGCATTAGGGGTGAGCTAATTAAATGTTTGACCAAATATAGCTAATTTTTAAGTTGGTAATTTTGTAAGGCCTGAGAATCTTATATAATAAAAAGGGTAATATGGAAATAGACCGAACAGCAGAACAACCAATCAAAGCTTAATATGCTAGTGATATGCTAAGGCTGCTCAACCACTCGCTATGACATGCACTGACCACCAGGGGGCAGATGCTCTGACTGGTAGGTTAGCTTGCTGTTGGGGTCTGGCCAATCAGGACTGAGCGAGATGGGCCAGACACGCCCTGGAGCCCTCCCGCGGTCCCTCCCCCACCCAATCGTGGACCAGTGGGTTCCCTCAACCTGGCCTCTCACAATCTGGGACCCCTCGGGGGATGTTGAAGAGCCGGTTTCAGCCCAGTCTACAGGCCACTCCCCTTGGGAGAACGACAGACGCAGGGCTCATGGCTGGCGAGCACTGCTATGACAACATGAGCCTCTTCGGATCGGGACTGATTGGGCCTGAGCCCACTGCAGGCAGAGTGGGGCCGGGATGAGCGGGAGTGGCAGGTAGGAGCTGCAGGCTGCATTGGACTGCGGGTTTTGACCCGATCCCTGCAGGCCACCCAGAGGGACCCCACCCGTGAACGAATTCGTGCACTGGGCCTCTAGTAATGTTATAAATATCCAAATGGCACTTGGCAGTAAAAAGGTTCCCCACCACCAGGCATTGGGAAATACCTGAGTTTTAACACATTGCAGTTTGGATAGTAAAAAAGTTTGGATAGTAAAAAATTTTGTTCATTAATTTAGGGCAATTTTTTAAATGCCTACTCTACATATTTAGGTATTTGGTTTCCTGCTTAGATCTTGTAATTAGTAACTGATTTTTTTTTTTAAACCATAATACATTTTCCAGTATTTATTCCGCATGTTTATAGTTCACTACTGGAAAAATTCCTCCCTAACATCTGTTCTGAATTAGTTCCCTTTTCCAGTTATGTTTTTCTGTTTTATCAATTATAGTGATGACAATAGAAAGTCATATTTTAAAGATTTATGTATTTAAACTTAGTAAAATGAAGTACACTACCATATTTTTAATTTCTGAAAATGATTGTCTTATTTAAAATTCACATGTTAAATTACTATATTAACAGTAGAATAAACTGGATAAAATTTGAAATCACTTTACCATAGTTTTGTAGCATGTTAGAGTTGTCAATTGACTTTTTAGAGACTTTTCATATTTCAGAATTTTTGAGAGAAGTTTCTATTTTTCTCAAAATCTCTTAAAAATGTCTTTTTTGTTTAAATTATCTTGGCCATGTTTATTTTGGGGGAAGAATTTATTGTGCACCTAAAGCAATTTTTGGCACAGAGTAGGTTCTCTGTAAACATTTGATGAAAGAATGAAAGCAGTTTTCAAGAAGCTTTTTTCAAAATATTCTATTTTATCATTTTTTTCTTTTATTTTTTTGTGGTTAATCCTCATCTGAGGATTTTTTTTCTATTGATTTTTAGAGAGTGGAAGAAAGTGGGGGAGAGACAGAGAGAGAAACATCAATGTGCGAGAGACACATCAATTAGCTGCCTCCCACACACACCTCCACCGAGGCTAGGGATTGAGCCTCTAACCAAGGTATGTGCCCTTAACTGGAACTGAACCCCGGGATCCTTCAGTCTGCCGGCCGATGCTCCAACCATTGAGAAAATCATCGAGAGTAACTATTTCCTTTATCCTAACCAGCTTCCGGGCCTTACTAACTTTTCTGAGAGAGTTTTACTCAGGGGTGAGGCATAATAGAGGAGCAGAGGAGGGCTGCTGCACATTTTTGTGCTGCTGTTAACTATATATACCTCCTCGTCACGTCGTTTGCAACTAGTTTTCCAGTTGCCCATGTGGAGGATAGTACCCCTGCGTTACACCACTCTGTGACTCCCGTGTTTGCACTAAGAACCAATTCAGCTATCCTAAGGAATTACCACCTTTTGACCCCACTACCCCAAGAATTAATCTCTGGCTGATCTCTTTGTTTTGATGTGCTACTTTTGCCATGACAGTTTCACGAGATTGTGTTCTTCCCTCTTTTTTTCACTGTCTCTTCCCTGGGCATATACAACCTGTCATCAGGGAGTTCTTTTCTTCTAGCCATCAGATTTCCATCTATAACCTTGACTTTGTTTTCCATTTCTAGATGCTACTATTCAAGGCCTCCAGATCTGTCATTCATAGACTAAGGGGCCCAAATGTAGACTATTACCTGGGAGCTTGAATTATATAGTATCTTCTAAACATTTAATCTATTAAACATTCTAAGATTTAATTTTTGTAAAGGTAGTGCATTCACGTGATTCAAAAAACAAAATGTCTAGTAATGAAAAGTTTCCCTTCTACCCCTGTTCCCATCTACCTAATTCCCATCCTTCTAGAGTTTTAATAAAAATTCAATGCATATTGAAGCCAATAAAAAGAAAAATTCTGCTTTCCTTTTTTATACAAATGGAAGATTATATGTATTATTGTGTTTTTACACTTAACAATGTGGAGTTCTTCCCATAACAGTGGAAAATATCCAATATATATTTCACTTTAACAACGTAATTGGATATCTCTACCACGTCATTGTGTGTCTATAGCATCATTTATTTAACCAGCCCCATATTGATAGACTTTTTTGGGAAATTTTCAATCTCTGGCTATTACAAGCAATGCTGCAGTAAATACTTTTGTTACATAGATTATTTCATACTTGTGAAATATGTTTGTAGGGTAAATTACTAAAAGTAGAATTGCAGACTAAAGAGTGTAAATCATGGTAGTTTTATACATACAACCAAATTGCCCTACACAGAGGTTGTACAGTTTAAACCCCTACCCCCGCCCCCTCCAGAAATGCCTAATTACCCATATTCCTGCTAGCAAATGTGTTATTGAACTTTTGGATTTTTTCCAATCTGATAGGTGAAAATGTTGTCTTAGTGTAGTTTTCATTTCTGTTTCTCTTATGAATTAGTTTGAATATCTTTTTATGTGTTTAAGAGCCATTTGTAAGTGTCTCAGTATTCTTTGTCTGTTTTGGGAGGGGTGGGGTCATTTGAAAATAATCTCATAGCTAGTTGATTATTACGGAGATTGGCCCTTTGTAATATGAACTATAACATCACTTCCCCTTACCCTGTTTGTCATTTATTTTTCCGTCTTTGCTTATGGCGTTTTTGCTCTTTAGATTTTTTTCTAAAATGTAGTTGAATTTGTAAGTCTTCTCTTTTATGCCTTCTGGGTTTTGTGTCATAGTTAGAAAACCCTGTCCTACTACAAGGTTATAAAATAATTTTCTCCTATTGTCTTCTACTACTTTTGTGGTTTCTATTTTATGCTTAAATATTATTTTAATCCTCACCCGAGGATGTTTTTATTGATTTTATTTTCTTAGAGAGAGAAAGAGACTAAGAGAAACATCACTGTGAGAGAAATATTGATCAGTTGACTCTCTCTATGTGCCCCGACCAGCGATTGAGCCCGAAACCTTTTGATGCACGGGATGATGGTCCAAACAACTGGGCCACCTGGCCAAGGCTTTATGCTTCAAGTTTTGATCCGTTTTTCTTGGTGTATGGTTGAAATATAGGTCCAACTTAATTTTTTTCCAAGTGGCGACTCAGTTGCCCCAACAGCATTAGTGAATAGTCCATCGCTACATTTTTTTTTTTTACTTCTTACCAAAAACAGCAGAATTGTAAATCTACAACCCTCTCCCCCTTACATACTTTGCTGTGACTGAATATGAATACAGTTCTCTGTTTTCCTTTTTTTCTATAGAACGCCTTCTTTAGTGGCAAAGATTTCTTTCGCTGCGCTATCTTCCTGCTTTCCTCAGCAACATCCTGGCAGACAATGAATATTTGAATGAATAGAGGCTGCTCAGAAAGCTCTCCGGGATTTTTTATTGACCATAACTGGCTAAAAAGAAATCCTGACTATAATCAAGTTTCTTAGAAGGCTGTTAAAATCAGAGATGTCTTCTAGCTCTCTCAAGCCATATTAATATTACCTTTTGTAATTTGGAGCAGGAACCGTAATATGCCAGAAAAGTGGTTTGGATTCCCCATATGCAGTGGCCACTCCAGAACCTCATTTAGTTGAGGAAGTGATTGTGGGTGAAGGATTTGGGGAACATGCATCCTTAATTGAACCCCAAGAAGATTAAGTTTTCTCATCTAGGGAACTTAGGGAAAACCCCAGCAGTGTTCTAAGGCCGTGGTCGGCAAACCACGGCTCACGAGCCACATGCGGCTCTTTGGCCCCTTCAGTGTGGCCCTTCCAGTGTGGGCGCACACGTACAGTGAGATTGAAACTTCGTGGCCCATGTGCAGAAGTCGGTATTTTGTGGAAGAGCCACACTGAAGGGGGCAAAGAGTAGCATGTGGCTCGCGAGCCGCGGTTTGCCGAGCCAGTTTGCCAACCACTGTTCTAAGGGAAAGTATCCAAGCAGGCAGATGAAAATGAATTTATTTGATACCCTTACTAGTACTTTTGAAGCTAATTGGACTAGTCTTATAGCTCCTTGATAAAATACATTCTTCTACTTTGAATCATTGCTCTAGATCAGTGGTCGGCAAACTGTGGCTCACAAGCCACATGTGGATCTTTGGCCCCTTGAGTGTGGCTCTTCCACAAAATACCACATGCAGGTGCACATGTACAGTGCGACTGAAACTTCGTGGCCCATGCGCAGAAGTCAGTATTTTGTGGAAGAGCCACATTCAAGGGGCCAAAGAGCTGCATGTGGCTCGCGAGCCGCAATTTGCTGGCCACTGCCTAAATGATCTTTCTCTGTCAAACTTGTCTAGGGCATCTTGCTGGTTCTTTATTATTAAACCTTTTTGGGATCATATTTCTTATTTCTGCCTTCAGACTTTCCCTTGATGATGGTAGTATATTGTTTGTCCAACACCAATTTGACTTGAAGTTATTTTGGCCGAAACCAATTTTGGCCAAATACAGTTTAGTTGAAAGCAAACTAATCAACTAGATAAATTGGTTAAAACAGTGATTTGGTAAAAAAAGAAGAATATCCTAAATTACTTTTTAGGACTAATTTAGAATGTCCTAAATTAGTTTTTTGAGTAGTGATAATTTTAGTGTATTATAGGATAATCAACACTTTTAATTCATTTCCTAAGGATCTTTCTATTTTTTCTTTTACATTTCAAATTAATTTTCAGCTACAAGAGCACTTTTTTGTTTGTGATACAAAAAAATTAAAACAACTTAGCTGCCCAACAATAGGAGACTATTTGAACAAGCTTAATCTTTTTTCCCCTTTTTTCTTCCATTTCTTTTTGAACAAGTTTGATCTTAACTACAAGGCAATAAGAGGTTAATTGGAACAACTAAAACATTGAGCGATAAGATAAAAACATTTTCCTTTATTTTTTTTATTCTCTTCATTAAAAAGGCAATGCATGTGCAGTACAGGACACTCAGAAAAATGTAGATAAGGAATAGAAGGACAAAAGAAAAACAAAGCCATAAATCAACTCACCCAGGAATAACCACTGTTGTCCTTTAGTGTCTTTTTCAAATACATTTTATACACATAAATTACTGTTTGTAATCTGCCATTATTTAAGCATTCTCCAATTGATTAGTCACCTTTGTCCAGGATTAGGTTTTGGTTTCTTTCTGCCTTTTGTCTTGCAAGTGTGGGCAAGTCCACCTTAATTGGAAGTGGGTTGCCATTCTTTTTTCTTCTTTCCCTCAATCCTGTGCCCAGCCCCAAAGGTCCCCCCCCCCCCCCCCCCCCCCCCCCCCCGGCTTCCTTTAAGGGAGACAGTTTGTAAATGAAGCCATTCTGCCAAGTCTTTCTGTGGACTTACAAAAGGGACTCAGTTCCAAATGCCTGTGGAATCTCCCATTATATATAAAATTTGGAGTTCATAGGTATGTAAATGAGATGGGGAGAGTTAAGTGAGAGGAGGATTAGATTGGATTCCCACTAAAATAAAAATAAGGAGAAAGTCATTATCATTGGAGGGAAGTTATTGAGAGATTTTCTCTAAATCACTGTTAGCAAATATATGCCACGTGTTGTGTCCAAACCCAAGTCTCTGGTAGATATCACTACTCAGTCACGGCACTACTTCCCATTAGATCCAAACTCAACTCAGCTTTGAGTCTTTATTGAAATGGTATTCTAGGTACCTGTATCTATTGAAGATGCTGTGGGAGACATTCTTTTTTTGTTATTGTTAATCCTCACCTGAGGATATTTTTCCATTGATTTTTTTTGGAGAGAGTGGAAGGGAGAGGGAGAGACAGAGAGAAACAGCGATGTGAGAGAGACACATCGATTGGTTGCCTCCTGCACTTACCACAACCAGGGCCAGGGAACCTGCAACCAAGGTACGTGCCCTTGACCGGAATCGAACCCAGGACCCTTCAGTCCACAGGCCGACACTCTATCCACTGAGCCAAACTGGCTAGGGCTGTTTAATATTCTTGCTCTAAAACGTTGCATTAAAGTTTTTTGTAAGTGGTGGATTGAACAAGAAAGTTATAAAATGTTTTATATTTGATAAATAAGTTTATGATGGTAAATATGGGATGTGAGCAAAGAGTAATTATCTGAATCTCAGGCAGAGGACGTGCCTAATAGTTAAGATTATGGAAGCAGCGCAATTAAATTATAGGTTTGTTATGGAATAAAAACTGCCAGGAGCCGGTCCATGCTTGCTGTTTCAAGGGACCTGGCATATATGGCATACTGTTCTTAATATGTTTGCTCACCTTCTTGGCACTATGTGTTTTAACCAAGGTCTCTGAGAAAGGTTGTTTCCCCAGGTAGGGATTTTCCCCTGAAGTTAGGGAGGGAATAAAACCTCTTAACTAGTGCCAGGTGGGTAATTAATCACTTTAACTACGAACAATCATGCTTAAGCTACATAATCTTTACTCCCTGGAATGAAGATAAGAAATGCCCTAACCTTTGTAATAGAGATTGATAGGATTGAATCAACTGGTATAAATACAGATGTAATAAGACAGCAAGACACAGAACTTAGAATACGGAACCAAGAGAGAGAGAGAACCTAGGCACAGAACCTACACAGAACGTTCTCTAGAGACAGAAGAACTTCGCTGGAGAGAACATGGCAAAAGATCCTGGACAGAAACTGGCCTCAGAACCTAGAGACAGAACCTAGCAAGAGAACATGGCAAAAGATCCTGGACTGAACCTGACTACAGAAATTGGCAAGAGAACCTGACTAGAACCTGGTGACTGAACCTGGCTGGAGAACCTGGGCAGAACCTGGCTGGAGAACCTAGCGAGGGAACATGGCTACAGAACCTGGCTGGAGAACCTAGCGAGGGAACATGGCTACAGAACCTGGCTGGAGAACCTGGAGAACCTAGCAAGAGAACATGGACACAGAACATGGCTGGAGTTCCTAACCAGAACTTCGCTGGAGATCTGAAGCAGAACCTCTCTGGAGATCCAGACCAGAACTTGGCTGGAGATCCTGGCTGGAGATCCTGGCTAGGCTGCTGATCAACTGAACACTGTCTCCGTGTCCTTCCTTCTTCGCCGACTCCGTCTACGCCTTTGGGAACCCCTGGACCTGCTGGGGTTGGACCCCGGCAAAAAACAGTGTCACAATAATACTCATCATTATAAATTGCCCCTGGTTTGGTCATGGTGATGGACTGCAGCATTCATTCCACCCCAGATGATTAGTCTAAGCCAACGGTTCTCAACCTGTGGGTCGCAACCCCTTTGGGGGTCGAGCGACCCTTTCACAGGGGTCGCCTAAGACCATCGGAAAACACATATATAATTACATATTGTTTTTGTGATTAATCACTATGCTTTAATTATGTTCAATTTGTAACAATGAAAATACATCCTGCATATCAGATATTTATGATTCATAACAATAGCAAAATTACAGTTATGAAGTAGCAACGAAAATAATTTTCTGGTTGGGGGTCACCACAACATGAGGAACTGTATTAAAGGGTTGCGGCACTAGGAAGGTTGAGAACCACTGGTCTAAGCAATCTTGGGTAATTCCATTTCCTTTGACAATGAAGAGTTAGGAATGAATGGCCTGCAACCTGTTCTGCCCAGTGAGATGTGAAGGGAAGTCTAGAAGAGGGTGCTTCTGGGAAAGCATTTCTTGTCCCTAAAAAGAGATAAAAGAAAGAGATGGTGCCTCTTCTCCTGTTGGTGTCGTGTCTGAAAATAATGGCCAGAGCTGCCCAAGCCATTTTAGGAGAAACTAGTTTTGGATGAATCTGATCTAGAGGACAGAACACAGAAGAAACCTGAGCTCGTGATGACCTTACTGAACTGCTGATTGTGTTGTACCCGGTCTCCCTTACCTCCGAACTCCCAGTTCCGTGAGATAATTCAGTTCCTTGTTGTGTAAGCCAGTGTGATCTGGGATTTGGTCACATGCAGCCCAAAGCATTCTGGGTTATATACTCACTTTGTCCCGAGCAAATTCACATCAGATGGATTTGATTTTATTCTGATAACATTGGGCGTTCTCCGCTCCCTTGTCATGAAGTGGGTGCGGATTCTGACTGGCTAATCTCGGTCTTCTCTCGGGGGCTCTATCTTAGACCAGGATTTTTCAAGAAAGCAGCAAGGAACCAACCAGTACCCATTTTTTTCTGGAGTCTTTTGGATTGTTCAGATATCCGGTGGTGTCACTGCTCCTGTTTGTTCCTTCCTTCATTTCCTGATTCTGATTCCTTGCTTTGATCTCAGTCCCTGCTCTTGCATATTTTGCATCTTCTATCGGGCCTCAAGATTGTTTAATAGATTTATTTTCCTCTCTTCTCCCCTCTGCTCCTCTTTCATCTATTCCTTCCCACTTTGTGACTACTTTGTGGTCAGTGGGGTTGTTCTAAGCAGATGTATATAACCTTTGCCAGAAAAAATAGTGAGTTAAGTTAAATAAGTAATCGTAAGATATTTGGTCTAGATGGGTACTTTGTCCATTTTCTCATCTAGTGCCTTTTATTCCTGGCACAGATTAAGTAGCACCAGAAATGATCTAGGAGGCAGGACACTGCGTCACTTAAAGACATTGAGTTTCTTTGAAATTTGTTGCTAATTCTTGTCTAATTTTTCAATATTGTTATCATTTAAATATAATAAGGTAAAAAATTAAAAAAAGAATACTCAATCTTTGTTCAATTTTCTGATTGCTTTCCAGTGAACTATTGTCAAAGTCTCTAGAATCAGCTCTATGTAGCTTGTTAGTCTATGTGAAAAAGGCAATGAAGTAAGATGTGGGACATAATAACAGTAATTAGGGATTGAAGTTAATATTTTTGTGGCAACTTACAGCCCGAAATGAAAAGAAAGGGCCACACTATATGAAGGGGAAGTAAAGGTCAAGATGTAGATCTTGAGGCTTATTTCTAGTTCAACTAGAAATTCTGGTAAGCCAAGTAAGGGGAAAGGGAAACCAATAGAAGAAATACCCCCTCTAGTGGCGAGGGTCCAGATTCTACACTTGATTGTGAAGATGGGTGACTGGGGAGTGGATGGCTTTTTAAGAATCCTGATAATTAGAATAATTAGGGAAGATCTTTAGCTCCAGCTTTTCTTTAAATCAGGAGCATTAGCATATTTCACAGAATATGTATAGTATATTCTCACATGTAATCAATCGATTGTCTGGAAAATGTAGAGGGTATGGTTGTTAAGAGAGTTTCACAGTTTACTTTTAGACCATTTAGGTCTGTCACTGAGTATCATAAAATCATCAAAATTAGGAGACTGTTGTTGCTTAACTTCTTATTGTTTCTCAGATGATCCAATAGGTAGGGGGATAAACCAATTTGTAGGGGGATGAAGCCTATATTTAAAGTTATGGGCAATGCCATAAAGTAGTATTTGTCTGTAGTTATATAAAATAATGGTTGTGGATTTCCTAAGCATGATTTTTGATTTGAAATTTTTAGTGGCGATCATGAGAACCAAATGTTTAATTTGCACCTTAGAAGTTATTTAATTGCTACTTGTTGAAAGTAATGAAGCTGAGAATATTACAATAACATATCCACGATTCAGTGGCATTCTTGAAGGACATCTGATCTTAAGGGTGTAAATTGTTGATGCTAATAATAGCATGTGATTATTACATTACAAATCTCAGCGTTTATTGAAGTTTTTATGGTTTCAATTCCTGTTTGGGAAGAATTCTTTTAAATTTACTTAAAGATCTCTGAAGAAGCAACATTTTAGAGAATAAAATATTTGATACTCTGTGACAGACCTAAGGAAGATCTGAATGCTGCTCAACTCTACTACAGGAAAGAATGATTAAAGCACAAGAAAATAAATTCTGGTACAAGACTGCATTATCAAAGTGCCATTTCTTTATTTTTAATGTCAAATTTCCTATCTTCAAAGGAAAGAAATTAGAAGCTTGCAGTAGAACCAGCCTCTCAGCAATTTGGAATATGTTTGATGATTTTTCTTGTGAAATGAAAATAGAAAATTTCTCTAGAAAATATAAACTTGTACGTGGGTAAAGTGAGGTTAGAGTTATGAAATTAACCTTTAAATATACTTGGTTTCAGGACAGAAGAACTAGGTCTGGCAGTAGAGCAGGATCCACCTATTGGGGAAAACCAGAAATAGGAAGGAGAGGTTATTAATGGTATTCCTAGATGAGAAAAATTCAGTATGGAATAATAAGGTCAGCCAGAGAAGGAATTATGATTATGGTAAGTGAATTTACAGACATTGTTTAAGGCAAGTCAGAACTGACTTGTTAATATATATGGGGGCAACAAATCAATAGGATGGTTTCTTTACTAAATTAGTGTGACATTTCTAGTAGATATCTGAGGGAAATGAAATAGATGATAAGTTAGTGGTAATTAGACCTTAATTAAACCCCAGTACTAAAGTGGCACTAGAGTGATAGCTTAATTCTATAAATAAAATTTGATACTAAGAATTGATACAATATTGGTATTGCTAAAATTAGGCAAGTACTGATTTGTGTAAAGGGTTGCAGCAAGTGGGCTTGAATAAAGAGACCAGTCATCAAACCTCATTTGAAATTGCAGATAAAGTATAAGGATATTAATTCATATTTATCTAGGATTTTACAGTATATGGAGTGTTTTCACATACATGATCTCATTTGATTCTTATCAGAACTCTGGGGGATAGATAGTAGCACAGATTCGATTATCTGAGTTTTACAAATAAAGCCAGTGGAGAGTCAAAGAAACTAATAGACTTACTAAAGAGCAGTAGGGACTAAACAGCAGAATGGGACTTAAACTCATTCATTGCTACCCTGCCTGTGTATAATTACGTGAGAAATACATTTTAGGTAAATGACGTTAAATCCATATTCATAATGCACATGGCTAATGAACCTGGAGAACATCTTACAGAGGTCTTCCATCAGGAGTTGATCTGCTAGTGTTGACACCTGGTATACTGTGTCAGGTCTGGTTGCTCTGTTCCCCTTCTTCATACTCCCTAGATTTTTCCAACTTTAGGCCCCAAGTGGGAGTCTTACGTTGGAGGATGTTGTGCAAACCACATGCGTAAAGAAAATAATTTACATTTTTCCTTTCTTAGCTTCTGGAACATCAGTGATTCCATCCTCCCACTTCTATTGGGCAGAAATTGAGGTATTCTCCTTATGCTCCTTCATCCTCTCCAAAACCCATCAACACACACACACACACACACACACACACACACACACACACACACACACACACTTTGCCATGACTGTCAGAGGGATCCAGAACAGCTACTTTATTTTTTCTGATTCAAGGACCCAAGAACACACAAAGTCTTTGTAATAAAGGAGCCCACCAGCAGCTCATGTTTTCTTAACCGTTCCTACTCTTCCCACTCATAACTGTCTTTTCTCTGTTTCTTTACTTACTATTTTATCCCTTTCACAGTGTCTAGTATATAGTAGTAGGCATTCAATAAACAGTTCTTGAAAGACTAACAGGCAAGATACATTGTATATTCAATACCTTAATGATACTCAATTACAGTAAAATTGAGTGAGATCCAGGGCCAAATTATTGCCTTGCCTTAAATTTTTTTTTTTTTAAAGAGCAGATTGTTCTTATCAAGTGCACCCCACCTTCACCTCCACTGTCACATTAGAGCTCACACAGCATCCAGATTTATTTGATTACCTGAGTGTAGTTCTGGTAGTAAGGGAACTGAATGGATACCTCAGCAAATGTGGGAGGGGATCTCCAGATTGGAGACAGGTCTATCTCATGGTATCTGTTATTTCTCCACGTTCCTTTGCAGTTGCATGACTTCACAATGGGAAAGTTTCCACAGATTTAAATCCATAAAGGAAATTAATAAATCATAGGAGACATACTATTTATTGTTAGAAAGTGGTGGGAGAAAATAATCTGTGGAAAGTAGAAGATATCCAGAAAACCCAAGTTCATTGTTTCAACTCACTTTCTAGGTTTAAAAACTCCTTGCTATTCACTGGCTTCTACAGCCTTCAGTGTTGGGGGGATGGGAGCAGGCAGCAGTCTTAATTCTGTTAGTTTCCAGTTTTTAAGCCCTTGCTTATATCATCAATTATATTTAAAATTGTAGTAACTGTCTCTTATGATTGTCTTGATACTTCAGTCCCCCCATACACATTTTCTCCTACTAACTCTATTAACACTTTAGAATTTTTAATTCAAATTGTTTGTCATTATTTATTGATCACTGTGTTAAAACCTGCAAAATATAGATATCCAGCCCATGATCCAGAGTAAATAACCTTCATAATTCTGGAATCTATAAGAACTGAAACTTATATAGACAGTGATGCTTAACGCTCCCCCCCCTCCCCACCCCGTGTCCTAGGAAAATCTTTAGAAATGTGAAAAGAGGCTTGAACTTTAGGACCTTATCTTTGCCCAACAATGCAGACTCATGTTTAGTTTGGGCCATGATGACGTACCAGCAAACTGTCCAGACGTGTTCAAATCAGGGAACCTGATCCTTCAGGACTTTGGCCCTGGATCCCATGCAATGTACACCCTGTGTCCAAGGAAGAAGAACATCTCCTAAAGCCCCAGCATCGTGTGTGTGTGTCACAACCTGGAGGTAGTCTCCAGGACTTCACGTGACAGTGATAACCCAGTCTTGAATTTGCTGTGCCTCACACTTGAATCTTGTTCACTGCCTACTCGTATCCAAACCTCATGAAGAAATTAAAGATAGACAACACCAACTATTGGTGAGAATGTGGAGAAACTTCTGGTAGGAGTATAAAATTATGTAATCACTTGATGATTTTATGGGTAATTCCTGAAAATGTTCAATGCTTGTTGAATATTTTGGATAAAAGAAATATACAGAAATCTCAATTCATAAAGTATTATTACTAAGCTATGATAATTTGTTTTGCATAGAACTGGTTCAGAAATAGGCAGCTCACGGGAACAGGATCAAAAGTACGGAGCAGCCTAGCCCGCATAGCTCAGTCGACATAGGAACCAGGAGGTCATGGTTTGATTCTCTGTCAGAGCACTTGCCCAGGTTGCAGGCTCAACCCCCCAGTGTGGGGTGTGTAGGAGGCAGACAATCAATGGTTCTTTTTCATCATTGATGTTTCTCTCTCTCTCCCTTCTCTGAAATCAATAAAAATAAAAAACAATTTAAAAAGTACAGAACAGTCACAAGTGTGTATAGCATTACATAAAATTAATTATAGATTCATTTTAAATCAGCAGAAAAATGTATTATTAAAATAATAGCATTGGATGGGGCACTAGTTCACTCATCTTAGAAAAATCCTTTGGAACTTTCCTGCTCCAGTTGCTCTTCACAATGTCAAATTTTTCTAATTTCCAGTATTTTTCCCACCTTCACTATCTCTTCGTCCAAAATTTCTTTCATATTCTCTTTTGGACTCAGCTTCATTTTCTTCCTCCCTGGCTTTCCCTTTCCTATATCTGTGTTCCAGCTGATAATTCTCTGCTTTTGTGGTTTTAAAAGAGTACTCATGTGTTGATTTTTTTTTTAAATTGAATTTTAGGGAGAGAGAGAAACATTAATGTGAGAGAAACATTGATCGGTTGTCTCTCATACATTCAGCTGGCTGAGCTGTCTGGTATAGGTAAGTCTTTACACTTCCTGGGCCTCTCTTTTCCCATATACAGGGTAGGGCAAAAGTAGGTTGACCGTTGTTTGTATGGAAAATAATACAATAGCTAATGAATACTAATACAAGAACAAACTGTATTTTCAGTACTCACAACTTAAGCCTACTTTTGCCCCACCCTTTAGGTGACAAAGGAGGTCAGAGTATGGAGATTGCTTTCCAGACTGAAATAAGTATTACATGATGTGATGAAACCTTAGTAAGCAATTTCGGTAACCTAACTGTGATTATAGTGGTTCAGCTCGCTGCGTCTCTAGGTCAGTGTCTTGGGGCACAGCTCAATGCAGTGCACGAATGTGGCTTCCCCTTAGCAGCTGATGCCCTCCACTTGGGAGTGTCCATCGTATTGTTCAACGTAGAAGGGACGACTGTGGCGCACACGAGTCTTCCTGTAATTGAAATAGTTTGCTTTTGCAGAGTTGTATGTTCATAATGCTTTTCACGGGACAAGTTCCAAGTCTTCGCAAAGGGCCACCTCGGATTCCCTTTAGAGTGGATGGGAATAGCCGTTTTAAGGCTGGCCAGACAGAGAAGCACAGGGCTGTGAAGCCCCAAATCTCTCTTAATTCTTAAACATGAAGTATTCCAGGATCCTGAAATCCTGAATTTAGTAAAAATGTCTTTGCATTCTGTTTGATTTGGTGCACTTTTCCGTTCCTCACAAACCTTTTACTGACAGAGCATTGTAGCATCTGCCAGTGACAGGGCAACCAGAGGGTTTGGCAGCTTGTGGGTGGGAGTTTCGGGGCTTGGGGACTTGGCGGTAGTTAGATTGGGCTGTTGGTGTGGGAGGATGGAACCGTGTATTGATGATGGTCTTGGCTTTTCCTAAATCACAATTGCATCATATGAGATAGCTGAATTTATGTTGAGCTTTACAAAAGCCTCCTGGGAAAAGGGCAAAACTGGGTTTAGTGCGTAAGAAATTTATTTATGGCAGTCATGGTACCACACTGAGCCTGGAGACTGTTGAGAATCTGGACCGCTTTCTGGTGGAGGAGAAAAAAAGTCTTTTACTTTTGTAAGCAGGAATCATGTAGTAGCATCACTTTGTAGTGCAGTGATGTTTGAAAGTCTTCTTGTGCTTTCCACAGGCAGCGGGTAGGATATTCTTGTTATACTAATTCAGTTAGGGATGGCTCCTGGAGAGAAATTTGAGGGAAATGGAAGAATACGGGCGAGTGGAAGGAAAATGGCCAGCTCCTGGGGAGGAGGTTTGAGGATGTCAAGTATAGTTGGCCAGGTTTCTTATGACTCATCTGCACAGCAGAGCCGCATGACTGGTCCTCCTGGAAACACCGGGTCACAGCTTTCTGTAGTACTGAGATGACTCAGAGAGAAGGGGGCTGAGGTCCCATCGCGAGTTTATCTGATGTGCAGAAATGTGACTTAGGTCTATGGTTTAATTTGATTTTTTTTTAAAATTTGTGGTACTCTGATTTCTAGTGATGAAATGACATGGCAGGGAAATTGTATTGAATGATTTAAAAAAAAAAAGATTAGAATATCTGAGCACACCTCACTCATCCTTGCATGTTGTCCTTTAAAATGGGTTGCTTTTGGTAAGGTTCTGATAAGAGTTTTTCCAATGTAGTGTAGTAAAGGGTGTCCCAAAATTCACGCAAGAAGTAATTTTGATAGAAAACACAGGTTTATAATTAAAAATTGTAAATTTTCTATTGATTCATAAAGTATACAGTATAGGGTTATGTACGGAATAGCATATCAGGTAAATGGCCCCCACGGCTTTGCTGGCACATATGCACTCTTTTGTTATTGCCTGAGCAGCTGCATTTTCGAAGAAGAGTGATCTGATGATGCCTCCAGCCCAAAATCCACACCAAACAGTGACACGTTGTGGATGCATTTGTTTCTCAACAATCACTTGTGGATTTTCTGAACCCCAAATGAGACAATTTTGTCGATTAACCAAGCCATCAAGATGAAAATGAGCCTCATTGAAATTCAGCCACATTTATGCAAAAACGGTCATGGAAAATTTCAACAAAAGGGTGCGTATGTGCTGCAAAGCCGTGGAAGCCATTTACCCGATATGCTATTCCATACATAACCCTATACTATATACTTTATGAATTAATAAAAAATTTCCAATTTTTAATTATAAACCTGTGTTTTCTATCAAAATTACTTCTTGCGTGAATTTTGGGACACCCTTTATAATGTAATCTATCCATTGACAACTCAGTTGGGATAAACACTTTAACTTTTTTTTAAAATTCTCACCTGAGGATATGTTTTTATTGATTTTAGAGAAAGAGGAAGGGAGAGGGAGAGAGAGAGAAAGGGTGATGTGAGAGAGAAACATCAATTAGTTGCCTCTCACATGCACCCCCACTGGGGATCGAACTCGCAACCTGGGTATGTACCCTGAATGGAATCTAACCCACGACCCTTGGGTGCATGAGCCGATGCTCCAACCAACTTAGCCACACCTGCCAGGGCAACACTCTTTTGTTGTTGTTGTTAATCCTCACCTGAGGATATTTTTTCCATTGCTTTTCAGAGAGAGTGGAAGGGAGGGAGAGAGTGGGAGAGAGAGAGAGAGAGAGAGAGAGAGAGAGAGAGAGAGAGAGAGAGAGAGAGAGAGGGAGAGAAACATCCATGTGATAGAGACACATCCATTGGTTAGCTCCTGCACACGCCCTGATGGTGATGGGGTGGGGTGGGGGGAGCAAACCCACAACCCAGGCATGTGCCCTTGACTGGGAATCAAACCTGTGACCCTTCTCGGTCGATGCTCTAATCACTGAGCGACACTGAGCAACCACGGCCGGGGCAACACTTTAACTTTTTTTCTGTTCACTTTTAACTAAACTGCAGAATCCACTGTTCCCTTCCTTTAATCGCATTTTAAGTAAATATCAAAGTGTCCTGGTCATTTTTGATGAGTAAAGTTCAGTCTAGGACTGTTTAAAACTTCAGTATCACGTCCAATTTAAAACACGTCTTCTAACCTGTCACTTAAGGGACCCAAAAATCTGTGTTGGAAGGGAGAGGGTTTGATAGAGGGAGATGGGAGAGATAGAGAGAGCGAGAGAGTGAGAGAGTGAGTGACTGAGAGAGAGACAGTCTGACTGCTTCTGAGATATCTTCTCCCCTCCTCTCTGGGGTGAGGGACACTTGGATAGAGGAGGTAACAGTAGTCTCACACACTTGACCACCTGCTGGTTGTAGGAAGGAGGTCTTACTCAGGTCACTGTGGATCCATCTGCTTCTAGCATCCTCTGCTGATGAGATGGCCTCTATACGATGGTTTCTTGTTCAGGCCAACCTGACCCACTCTGTCAGTGAGGACTGTGTGAAAGGGGGGCAGCCCTGCGTGGTCCACAGCTCTAACTCCTTTTGTGTGTGTGGGGGGGAGGGTTGCCACCTCATTTGTCCTGGCTGTGTGGGTAGCCCTTTTGTCTCTCCTCTGTTTCCTAGTCATTTCTGAGGACTGATGGAAACCACTGAGGTTTTCTGTGATATCTTCTGTCATGAAATGGGGGTGGAGGTGCCACACATCCTTTCCTCCCAGAATTACTGCTGTCTCCTTCCCTGGTGTGCTGCTGCGGGGCAACTCCAGGAACCCCCTTGCCTTCAGAAATCTCCAGGGAGAAGTGGACCTACGTGTCTGTGCTCCAGTGCACACCCCATCTTCACTAGACGGCACCTTCACTAGAACTCTCACAGGCTCCTCTGCTTCGCTCGGGGCACAGCAGGGTGCCAGTTTTCTCCCTTTCCTGTGGCTACTCTCAACTCTACAGGGAGTTCTCTAAATTTCCTCGCTCTCGACACTGTACTCTCCACAAGGCTGTGGACTTCGATCACTCTTCTCTCCCTGCCTCGCCTCTTACACATATAAAATATTTAACATGATGCCTGGATAATAGGAAGTATATGACAAGGTTAGCTACTGTTATTATCTCTATGGTATAGATAATGCTCTGTTATCTATATGACTTCACTATGATTTGAATAAAAACACATCATACTGGGCCAGTTTCTTTTCAGTTAACTCTCTTAGAGTTAAGTAGAATTGAGCAGTTTTACAAAATGATTGTTAACTGGATAGCCAAAAAAAATTTATTCAAGCTTTTATATTTTGGTCCTAACTGGGATTTAACATAACAATCACATATATGTTAGCCATCTGCATTTCTCCTTTTGTGAATTATCTACTCATGCTATTTGTAATTTGGTTATTGAAATTTTAGTGTTTTATTAAAATGTGCATGCTCTTGATATATTGACTTTTTGTCAGTTATATTTGCTGAAGTATTTTTTCTCTATTTGTATATACCTTTTAATTTTTGATTTCATACTTTTAGGGTATAAGGAATCAACAGAATGAAAAGGCAACCTATAGGATGGGAGAAATATTTAAGAACTATATATTTAATAAGAGGTTAATATCTGAAACATTTAAGGAACTCTTACAGCTCAGTAGCAAAAGAAAAACAAATAATCTGATTTAAAAATGTGATAAGGTCTTGAATAGACATTTTCCCAAAGAAGATATACAAATGGCCAACAAGTATCTGAAAACATGCTCAACATCACTAATCCTCAGGGAAAAAGACAAATCAAGATCACAGTGAGATGTTACCTCACATCTGTTAGGATGGCTGTTTTCAAAAAGTCAAAAGATAACAAATATTGGTAAGGATGTGGAGAAAAGGGAACATTTGTCCACTGTTGGTAGGATTGTAAATTGGCACAACCACTATGGAAAATGGTATGGAGGTTCCTAAAAAAATTAAAAGTAGAACTACCATATGATCCAGCAATCCCACTTCTGGGTGTATTACCAAAGAAAGTGAAACCAGTATCTGGAAGAGATGTCTGCACTCCCGTGTTCACTGCAGCATTACTCACACCCTAAGTGTTTGTCTGCTGATAAATGGATAAAGAAAGTGTGGTAAATGTAATGGAATATTATTCAGTCTTAAGAAAGAAGGAATCCTGTCTATCACTTGCAACATTATGAATGGACCTGGAGGACATTATGCTAAGTGAAATAAGCCAGATGCAGAAAGACAAATAGTTCATGATTTCAATTACATGTGAATCTAATCCAACAAACACAAAAAGCCAATCTCATACAGAGGGTGGAATGGTGGTTACCAGAGGCTGGAGTGTGGTGGGGAAGGGAAGATAAAAAGAAAAAAGAAAGTAAAATTACGGTTGCCAGGGAATGGAGGAGTTACTGTTTTAGGAGCACAGAGTTTCAGTTTTTCAAGATGAAGAATTCTGGAGATGGATCGTGGTGATGATCGCACGACAATATGAATGTACTTAATGCCACTAAACTAGTATATTTTAAAATGGTTAAGATACATTTTATGTTATGTGAATTTTACCACAATAAAAAAATTCAAAGAAGAAAAAGATTTGGAAAAAATATGTTGGAACATAAGAAAAAAAACCCCATAAAATAAGGGACATATGTTTAGATATTGCAGAGATTAAACAGATAACAATAAGATCTTATGGTGGAAAACAGTATGGTGATTCTCAAAAAGTTAAATATAGAATTACCATATGGTCCAACAATCCACTCCTAGATATACTGGAAATAATTAAAAACAGAGACTTGAAAATGTATGTGTATACCAATGTTCATGGCAACATTATTCACAATAACTAAAGGTGTAAACAACCCAAGTGTCCATCAACAGATGCATAGATAAAACAAAAAGTGATATGCACAGAAAATGACATTCTGATATGCTACTACAACTTGGATGATCCTGGAAACATTATGCTAAGTGAAATGACCCAGACATTTTATCCTTCCAACTGGGCTGGTGGCTGTTAATTCAGCAAATTTAATTTTCCAAGTGAGAAAAGTTGTCCTTGCCTCAAACTCATGAATGTAATGTCTGGTGGTAGATACAATTCTTCCATTATCACCCCCATTCATCACACCAAGGCAAGTGGCCAGAACTGTGAGATTGAACATGGCCAAGACTGGTAAAGATTTCTCTTGCTTAACTTCACTAGTGGGTTTCATTTTTTAATGTAATAAGGATGTGTCTATCTACATATAGGACTGTGCTTATAAGTCATGTATTTTTAATATGTGCAACCTCCGGTGCACAGGCCTATGCTCTAACCACTTAGCAACACCAGTCAGGGCGAGACAAGAGGCCTTTATAACCTTATCTATATATCAGAGGTTTATTTTATAGGTTCAGGACAGGATGGAGGAAACAGGTAGAGCTTGTTGCACAGCCTAATGACATGGGGATGAGCAGTAGAGTTCAGACAACCAGGGAGGATGATTTCTAGCCCAAGAGATGTTACTGTGATGGGTTCCTAGGCCAAAGCGAGGGTAAGCAAGTAATAAGAGGGTCAGAGGCACCTGAAGAATCACTTCATACGTTCAAATCTTCAATTGTATTTGATTTGGTAAAGGAGAGGCCCTCTGCCCCCCTTGTTAAGGGCTTGCTTACTCAGCACTGGAGGAGTGATCAGTTGGAGCTGAGAGGACCAGGCCTTGATAGTGTCAAATGCCAAAAGAGAAGCAGTGGGGATGAGAACCTAGGGTAAGAGACTGGAGAACTTAGGGTTCAAAGTAGTAAGGATTCCAGTAGAATTTTAAGAAGGACAACCAGATAACATAAGCAGGGTTATGCCTAGTAGGCAATAAGAAGGCAGAATTTTGGGAGATAGGAATGTTGTTCAAGATTTTAATTTTCAGAAGAAAAGAGTAGTATGTATTAAATAACATATAGTTCCAAAGATTCCTTTACTAAGATAATTTGAAATAAAATTTGGCCTCTAGAAGTTTTAATAATATAGATTAAAAGATAAAAATACAGTATCACAACATATTTGTGAATACTCTTGCGAAAATTTCTCAGATTTTAAGAATGTATGGATTACTATAAACTTAAGGTACAAGATCTATCTATATATCTATCATCTGTCTATATTTATAATACAAAATTAGCTTGATTCCCTTCCTGATTGTGTACTTTTATTTTTGGCTTGCTATTCACAGTTTAAGTGACTCAGAAACGGAAGTGAAAAATCATTTTACAGTTTGACTAGAGATTTTTTTCTGTTAGGGTTGTTGTAATTCTTACATAATACGAGTGCAAACCTCTGAGTGTTTATTAGATGTCTGGTGCTACATTTCTGTGTAGAATAACAATACCAGCCCCCTGACTTCCATGCTTCTTTAATTATATGTAACCTTGTTTAAGATCATCAAGTGCAGTGATTCATCGCTCCTAGGTGCTCTGCGAAAGGCTACATTGTTATAAGACCATTGTTCCCTCCTGAGTATATTTATTTTGAGCTTTGGTTGATTTTTTATTTTTAACATACCCTCCAGATCTCTATCTGTACTTATTATGTAAGAAATAATAAATACTTGAATGCAGTTATCTACTTTGGAAAATTTACTTCTTATAAAAACAGAAGGCTAGTGTACTCTTAAATGTCCATTTAGATGTATTCTTTTTTTTTAATATATTTTTTATTGATTAAGATATTACATATGTGTCCTTGTCCCCACGTTACCCTCTACCACCACCCCCCCCCCCCCCCCGCTCATGCCTTCACCCCCTCGTTGTCCATGTCCATTGATTAGGCCTATATGCTTGCATATAAGTCCTTTGGTTGATCTTTCCCCCTTACCCCCACCCTCCCCTACCTTCCCTCCAAGTCCCGACAGTCCAATCAATGCCTCTCCGTCTCTGGATCTGTCCTTGTTCATCAGCTTATGTTGTTCATTATATTCCACAAATGAGTGAGATCATGTGGTATTTATCCGCTCTCCAGTTCCATCCATGCTGTGGCAAATGGTAAGAGTTCCTTTTTCTTCTTCCTCTTCTTAAAGAATACCTTTCAGCATTTCATATAATGCTGGTTTGGTGGTGATGAACTCCTTTAGCTTTTTCTTATCTGTGAAGCTCTTTATCTGACCTTCTATTCTGAATGATAGCTTTGCTGGATAAAGTAATCTTGGTTGCAGGTTCTTGCTGTTCATCACTTTGAATATTTCTTGCCACTCTCTTCTGGCCTGCATGGTTTCTGTTGAGAAATCAGCTGACAGTCGTATGGGTACTCCCTTGTAGGTAACTGACTGTCTTTCTCTTGCTGCTTTTAAGATTCTCTCTTTATCTTTTGCTCTTGGCATTTTAATTATGATGTGTCTTGGTGTGGTCCTCTTTGGATTCCTTTTGTTTGGGGTTCTCTGCGCTTCCTGGACTTGTAAGTCCATTTCTTTCACCAGGTAGGGGAAGTTTTCTGTCATTATTTCTTCAAAGAGGTTTTCAATATCTTGCCCTCTCTCTCCTTCTGGTACCCCTATAATTCTGATGTTGGTATGCTTGAAGTTGTCCCAGAGGTTCCTTACACTATCTTCATATTTTTGGAATCTCTTTTCTTTTTTCTTTTTCGGTTGGGTATTTTTTGTTTCTTTGTATTTCAAATCTTTGACTTGATTCTTGGGATCCTCTTGTCTGCTGCTGGATCTCTGTAAATTATTCTTTATTTCAGTCAGTGTATGCTTAATTTCTAGTTGGTCCTTTTTCATGTCCTCCATGGTCTCACTATACTTATTGAGGGATTCATTAAATTTATCGGCGGTTTCCATAAAATTCTTGAAAAACCTTATAAACGTGGCCTTGAACTCTATATCCAATCGTTTGCTTTCCTCCATTTCTGCCATTTGTGATCTGTTTCTTTGTCTCCGCATTTTGGCAGCTTCCCTGTGTTGATAGAGTGGCCCTGCGCGCCAGGTGTCCTGTAGGGCCCAGTAGCTCAGCCTCCCCAGTTACCTGGGGTGGACACTCTTGGTGCACTCTTGGTGCCTTGGTTGTTGTAGAATCACTGGGAGGAATTGACCTCCAGGCCAATTGGCTGTGAGAATCAGCTGTGTCTAAAGTGGGAGAACTTCTGTGCTGAAGACACCCTTCTGGGGCAAGACTTGCTTCAGTGGGGCTTTGGTGCTCACTGAGTCTGCTCCCTGAGTGTGTCCCTTATGGATCTGAGGAGTTGCAGTCTGGATGGTCCCCCTCTGACCACTGGGTACAGTGGCTCCTGGATCTAAGGAGGTGCTAATTCAGCCTCTGCCTGAGGCCACACAGCAGGAGCCACGAAGAGGCTCAGCTGTGAAGCAATGCAAGCCGCTGCGGGGCCTTGGGCCTTCTCTTGGAAGTTCCGGATCTGCCTGGCTCAGCTGCAGTTAGGTACATTCACATGCAAAAGCCTCTGCCGCAGCCTGGGTGGGGCGGGGCCTCAGGGAATGATAGGGCGGATCAAGGAGCTATGGCCGATTCTCCGCCCGGAGTCGCGGGTCTCAGTGACCCGCTAATTGCTGCAAGCACCTCTGAGGGAAAGCCGCCTTCAAATTCGCCCGCTGCCGGACAGACCAGCTTCTCCCCGTATGAGTCCTGGGTCCCCAGAGACTTCCCGGAACCAGAGTTCAGAGCAGTTGGGAGCTTGTGATTCAAAAAGATAGCCGCGTCCTCAGGTGCCTCCCCCTTTCCTCGCGCGCGCGAGCCGCTGTACCTCTCCACTTCACCTCCGCAGCGCCTATGGCTCTCAGCGTGCTTTTCTTTCCTTCTAGTTGTAGAATTTACACTCAGCCAGCCTTTCTGTTGTTCTGGATGATGTTTGCTCAGTCCTTTGCGGTAATTTTCAATTGTTGTGTGAGGCGACAATTTCCCGGTGTTTACCTATGCCGCCATCTTAGTTTCTCCCTAGATGTATTCTTATTATCAGCAGCATCGTTATTGTTATCATCATCATCATCATCATCATCTGTTAATATTGGTTGCTAACCATTTAGTTTTGGGATTATTATAAGTTCCAAAAGCATTTACCAATAGTTTATACCAAATAACAGAGTCATTAGGAAAAAGAGAGAAAAATGAGTAATGGTCAAAATTATAAGCATTTTTTTTAATTTTCAAATGGGATGGTTGCCAAATTTTGTTTGTAGGTTGTTTGTTTGAACTTATAGCCCTTTTTATTGATCAGTTGGTAAACAAAGCTATGCATGGGGTATCCATACCAAGTTTTACTCCCCCAAACCCATTCAAGAGTTAAAACTCTATTGTGTTTAACCCTATGGCAGAATATTTGAATGTGGATCTATTGGTACAAATTTATCAAGACTCAACACAGAGCCTTTCACCAGAGTTGGTGGAGAGTAACTCTTCTTTTTCTGTTTTCTTCACCTTCTAGTATACCAAGGAAAATTTGAAGACATAGTTATGCCATCTGCTGTGTTTTGAATTGTGCCCTCCCAAAAGATAGTTAAAATCTGACTTTGGGTGGTGGGCACATAATGCAACATACAGATCATGTATCATAGAACTCTTGAAACCTACATAATCTTAACCAATGTCACCCCAATAAATTACAAAAAAATTCCTAATCCCAGGTACCTGTGAATATGACCTTATTTGGAAATAGGGTCTTTGCAGATGTAATCAATTTAAGATGAAGTCATATTGCAATAGGATGGGCTCTAGTCCAATGACTGGAAATTTGGATACAGAGACAGCCATGAGACAGTGGAGGCAGAGATTCTCCCCTGTAGTTCTTTAGTTCACACTCCTTGGTTAAGAGCACTGGCTTTAAAGTCTGACAGTCCTGTGTTTGAGTCCCAGGTCTGCCACTTACTAGGTAGGTGGCCTTGGAAAATGAACTTAAGCTCACTAGGCCTCTATTTTCAGAACTGGAAAGTGGACATACTATTGTATCTTCCTCATAGACTAGTTGTAAGAATTACATGAGAAATGCATATAAATCACTTAGGATAATACCTTGCACATAGCAATATTTATAATAGTGAAATAGTGACTCAGTGAGCAAGGGTTATATCTATCTATATGATTATGAAGAGATTTGATGATGTCAGGAGATACTTATAATTTATAATAGGCATAATTTTAAGGGCAAACAGGAAAATATATGTATGTATGTGTGTATATATATCGTGATTTTTAATGTGACAAGGAGGCTAATAATGGTCACCAAACATTTGCTTTTATCTTCCTGACATTTCCATTCTTTCACCTGTGATTATGTAACTAGTTACAGACAATAGGCTGTAAGCTTAAAAGAGCTGGTGTGAGACCCTCCAGCTATGGCTTCATCTCTTAAGATGACTGAGGGTCATGTGTTCCAGATGCAGCTACAGGGTGGTGGGGGTTCCTAATCAGCCAGGGTTCCTGATGGACTAAAGCCCCTGCTGACACATGATGGACAGGTAACATGAGTGAGAAATAAGCTTTAATTGCTTTAGGCCATTGGGACTTCGGGGTTAATTTGTTACCACAGCATAATCAGGCCTACCCGCCCAATACCGTAATCTTTATTAAAATATGTGTAAAAAAAAAAAGACTTAAAGACGATTCACCAAAGATATAAGTGGTTATTTTTAGATAGTGTGATTATGGGTGCTTTTAATTTTCTTTAAAATTTAATGTAAGTTACTTTACTCTCTAGCACTGACAACTAAATGAGGATTTAGTGTAGATTAGGGGTTGACAAACTACACAGCCTGTGGGGCACATGGGACTGGCAGCCTGTTTTTGTAAAAAGAGTATTATTGGAACACAGCCACATTCATTTGTTTAAATGCTGTCTATGCTGTTTTGGTTCTACAGAGGCAGAGTTGAGTAGTCGCAACAGAGAACACCTGGCTCATAGCACCTAAAATAGTTCCTGTCTGGCCCTTTTCAGAAAATCTTTTCCAACCCATGGTGTGGATTATAATCCCTGGGCAGGGCCGGGACTAGGATGAAGGAGTGAGGCACTTACCTAAGGAGCAGAAGGTAAAAGGGGCACCGAAAAGCTCAGTGATTGCCCTGCCGGCGTGGCTCCGTGGTTGAGCTTCGACCTGTGAACCAGGAAGTCACGGTTTGATTCCAGGTTGGAGCACATGCACATCTCTGGGTTGCAGGCTCAGGCCCCATTGTGGGGCATGCAGGAGGCAGCTGATCAATGATTCTCTCTCATCATTGATGTTTCTATCTCTCTCTCGCTCCCTCTCCCTTCCTCTTTGAAATCAATAAAAATATATTAGGAAAAAAACAAAAAAAACCCTCAGTGATCAAGATTAAATAACATTTTAATATCATATTTAAAAATAAATATTAATGTGAAAAATCCATGATGAACAAAATATCAAAATCTTCAGCAAACATAAATAGTACCATGCCAAGCCACACTGGAGCCTGAGGCAATACTAATCCTGTCTTCATTTAGAATTTTGATATTTTGTTCATAATGTGGGGCAGGAAGTGCCCCAAATTCCCTAGCACAAAGCTTAGCATATAGTGGGTTTGTAATACGTTTTTCATAGATTATAAATTCATTAGTTCTTGATGCTGCAAAAGAATTAGGGAAACTGTGGTGGGAGCAGTTATTGACCTAGTTGTTCTGGTACATTTGTACTTATCTGCAATTTGTAGAATTACTGTGACAAGATCTGAATATTGCCGGGAGCCGGTCCATCCTTGCTGTTTCAAGGGACCTGGCATATATGGCATACTGTTCTTAATATGTTTGCTCACCTTCTTGGCACTATGTGTTTTAACCAAGGTCTCCTCTCTGAGAAAGGTTGTTTCCCCAGGTAGGGATTTTCCCCTGAAGTTAGGGAGGGAATAAAACCCCTCAACTAAGTGCCAGGCGGGTAATTAATCACTTTAACTATGAACAATCATGCTTAAGCTACATAATCTTTATTCCCTGGAATGGAGATAAGAAACGCCCTAACCTTTGTAATAGAGATTGATAGGATTGAATCAACTGGTATAAATACAGATGTAACAAGACAGCAAGACACAGAACTTAGAAGATAGAACTTAGAAGACAGAACCTACACAGAACCTAGAGACAGAAGAACTTCGCTGGAGAGAACATGGCAAAAGATCCTGGACAGAAACTGGCAACAGAACCTAGAGACAGAACCTAGCAAGAGAACATGACAAAAGATCCTGGACAGAACTTGGCTACAGAACTTGGCTGGAGAAACTAGACGGAACCTGGCTGAAGAACCTAGAGACAGAACCTGGCTACAGAACCTGGATAGAACATGGCAAGAGAACCTGACTAGAACCTGGTGACTGAACCTGGCTGGAGAACCTAGCAAGGGAACATGGCTACAGAACCTGGCTGGAGAACCTACAGAACCTGGCAATAGAACCAGGCAAGAGAACCCAACCATGCTGATCAACTGAACGCTGCCTCCGTGTCATTCCTTCTTCGCCGACTCTGTCCACACCTTTGGGGACCCCTGGACCCGCTGGGGTTGGACCCCAGCAGAATATATAAAAAAGACTTCAGTAGTTTGATGACCAACAAATATTGGTGGTAGGTTTTGCCATAGTCCTAGACCCATGGGTGCCATCCTAATTTATATAACTTTTATGGTGGTATTTTGGGGATGATTTATACTTTAAGAATAATTTTGAACATACCTTTTTGAAATTTAGATTATCTGTGAAGACTTGCTTGTAATTTCTAAATCAGGGGTCCTCAAACTACGGCTCGCGGGCCACAAGCAAATACAAATATTGTATTTGTTCCCGTTTTGTTTTTTTACTTCAAAATAAGATATGTGCAGTGTAAATAGGAATTTGTTCATAGATTTTTTTAAAACTATAGTCCGGCCCTCCAACGGTCTGAGGGACAGTGAACTGGCCCCCTGTTTAAAAAGTTTGAGGACCCCTGATCTAAATGCTTGACGTATTACTTTTAGCCAACTATTTCTGGAACTCTCTCCCATTTCTTAGTTGATGTATTCATCAGATAAACTAATCTCGTCCTCTCCTTCCTGGCATTTTTTGTAATATCTCTATTCTGACTGAAAAATGGAATGTCTATTCCAAAAGCCAGATATTTGGGGATTCTAAGCCACATTTTTCAGAGTTCAAAGGTTCGTGTACTCTGTGCACTTGAACTTTACTCAATAGGGTATTTGGATGTAGCTGCTCCCAAGGAACGAACATTCTATTGTTTACCCTTTGGCATAGGGACCCACATTGATCAGTAAAGAGGCTTAGATGAGGATGGGAACATTCACCTTTCTCTTCCCAAGACCCCCTGTTTGGGAAAGAGAGGTAGATTCTGGTAAAGGTTGGGGAGGGAAGCGCTATGTAAGTGTATGCTGAAGTTACATAATAGCCATTAGACACAGCATTTTATTTTATTTATTTATTTATTCTTTAAAAATATATTTCACTGATTCTTCACAGAGAGGAAGGGAGAGGGATAGAGAGTTAGAAACATCAATGAGAGAGAAACATTGATCAGCTGCCTCCTGCACGCCCCCCACTGGGCATGCGCCCGCAACCAAGGCACACATGCCCTTGACCGGAATCGAACCCGGGACCCTCCAGTCCGCAGGCCGACGCTCTATCCACTGAGCCAAACCAGTCAGGGCAGACACAGCATTTTTAAGAGAATGTATTAAATGTGGAAATGGAGAACACACTTATACATTTAGTTTACCCTTGAAAACCAAAATAAATACACCCAAATGATAGTCGCTCAACTGCAAAGAGAAAATTACTCATGAAATTCTGATAAATTTACAAATAGTTTAGTCTGAATTATACTGAAAATGTTAGCTGGCATTTTGTTAGATGTCTTTGTTACCAGACTTCTCTTAATATAAAGGTAGAATTTAAGCCTCTCCTTCCTCACCTCTATTCTTTGATGTGGTTAGGATAAGGGTGGGGCAGTGGTAGAAGACAGAGGAAGGAAAAACTCAGGGATGAGGTTTGAAGAAGGGAAGAAGGAGAGAGTGAGAGGAAGAGATTACAGGAGGAATGTGGAGTGGACAGGAGGAAGAGGATTAGAAAGAGATGTGAGGAGGGAGCAACTGACAGGAGTCTGGGTCTAATAGCTCCATTTTGTGGCCTAGCTGGAGGTAATATGATGCAGACAGAGACTTAACAACTGTTGCCAATGGAGACTCATCATTTACTATACCAGTGTCCTGCAAATCAGTTGTATAAAGAGGGAAAATAATTCGGACTTAGTGCCACTGTGATGATTCCTTCTGGGGGGGACTAATGTCCTGAGTTTTGAGAAAATTCTTGTCTCTACCTACAATGAAGTGAACTAAGGAAGAACTACACATTTATGAAGGACACATGGAAACATCTGTGAGGAATTTGCTTGAGAATTAAGGGTCTAACACTTCATTTTCCCACTATTCTAATTTCCTTTTATTTTTCCAATTTTCTGACATATTTGGTGAGGACTGCTTATAGCACTCTCTCTGGTATGGTATGTGGGAAAATGTAAGGGTTTTTCTGAAGAAAACTCTATTGTTCTCTCTTAACTCTACATAGAGGAGTTGGTATCCTAATATTTTTCTATTAAAAAATTTTTTGAGAGAAAATGTGAAGATTTTCTGCATAGGCATTTTTCTAACATTCCATAGCTGAGTCACATGGAGAGAATATTTCTGGTGTTCACAACAATTGTCTTCTCTCTGGAAAGAATAGATAAAGTATTTCTTAGTATCTCCCACAGCATCCAGTTACAGGCTTTGTTTACAGAAGGTTCTCAGTAAGATTTCACAAAATTATAAATTTTAAAGTCTTTATAGGCAATGGTATATACAGAAGAAGAATTTTTTTCTACCTAAAGAATTATGAGAATTGTGGGCTCTTAAGCCAACTTGTGCATCTGTTATATTTTATATATGAATTACACTGCTGGCTTTAGCTTTTTAAATATACGTAATTTGTATTTTTATCAAACCAATATAAATGCATGGTTGGAAAGTCAAAGAAAATAAGACTTAAAATGAAAAACATCAGTATACTGTGCCATATTTTATTTTTTCATTGATTTGAGAGAGAGAGAGAGAGAGGGAGGGAGATGGAGAGGGTGAGAGAAAAACATCAGTGTCAATCAGCCACCTCCCCCCTTACTGGGGATCGAGCCTAAAACCCTGGCATGTGCCCGACCTCTCAGCGCATGGGATGAGACTCAACCAACTGAGCCACACTGGCCAAGGCTACTGTGACATATTTTCTTACATCTGATTCCTGTCCACTATTCTTCATTAATAACTGCTTCATCTCCTTTTTTCTAAATATTGCCCTTATACTAACTTAGAACATTTTTTAATGTTCAGTGACTTTCTGCTATAAATTATGGAGCTTTATCTCTTCTATCATCTGTTCTTTCCCTCCTCCTTCCTCCTTATTTTCCTAATAAAGTCATATAAGAGTTTTGCTTAAATCAATATTTATAAGTTCTTTCATTAAAATATTTATAAATTCTTTTTTATGGTTATACTCTCTGCTTTATCAAATATACTTCTGGGCGTTTGTTTTAAGAAAATATCAGAGATGTGCACAAAAGACTTATATACTAGGATGTTTATTACCATCCATCAATATTTATGAAAAAGTTGAAAAATCTGGCCTAGCATTAGAACTTTTTTTCCTAAGTATATATTATTCCTTATTCATAGGATAGACTATTAATGTTTTGAATCATTAACAATAATATTTTGGAATACTGTTAATAGAATAGACAAAGGTTTATGACCTAATGAATAAAAATGATGCTAATAAGCCAGTTGACAGTATATCTAGTTTGATCCAATTAAAAAAATAAAAAAGTAAAGGAAAAAATCCATAATAATAAAAGCATAATATGCTAATTAGACCAGATGTTCTTCCAGACGAAGCTGGGGCTTTGAGGGAAGCCTGGGTCTTGGGTGCCAGAGGGAAGACGGTGCCGGCAGCTGGGGGAAGGAAGGCCTAGCCTTGCACAAATTTCGTTCATCGAGACTCTAGTATATAAATAAGAGGGTATGAAAGGCTATGTACCAAAATGTTAAAAGTGATTTCCTCTAGTTGATAATAGTGAAAAGTAATTTTGTTTTCCTGTTTAAGTTTTTCTGTAATTTCAAAATGAATCATGTTGGTAAACTGCTTTCTAAAAGAATTATAGGATTTTGCAATGCCACCATCCATTTACAAGATTAACTGCTTTGTTGTAGTCTCCGCATTACTTGATCTGGTGCATTTACTTTTAAAATTCTTCATCGTAGGTGTGCTTCCTTTTTAAAAAATTTATATTTGGACATTTTTGTGGAATTTTGTCAGGAATTAAATGCCTTTCCTTCTGGCTATATTTTATAGGAAGGCAAGAAACTACCATCATAATGTACATTAATCATTCTAATTTTGGGGGGCTAATCTAATTGACAAAAATTGCACCTTAATTTGAGTTTTGTTTCTTTGTGCTCAAATTATTTTTCATAGCTTTCTTTCTTGTTGTACATTGACTGTGTTGGAATTCCTTTTATGTCTGTTCTTGTCCTTTGGATGGTAGATTTGTAGATAGTAAGATGGTGGAAGAGATTATTCTAAGCAGAGAGAACAGCATGAGCACAGGCATAGAATTATAAAATTGTGGACTGAGTTTTTGAGATAGCAATTCCTGTTTGACAAGATTGTCATGTACATGTAGGAGAATAAAGCAGGGAAAGGTAATGCCTTCAAGATGTTGATCGTTGCCTGTCCTTCTAAAGGAATTTTTCTGCCCACAGCCTTGTTTCCCAAGGGTCCATTCTCTGAACCTGTGATCCTGTCCAGTCCCATGTGTTTAGATCCAGCTGATTGAGCATCTGATACAAGTGCAGACAATCCGTAGGACGTTGTGTGGCATTTCTGTGATCTAGCATGAAATAACAGACTAGGGCATTGGAACTCTTTAGAATTGGAACTGGAAAATCAAGAAACTGGACTAATTGGCAGTGGGGGTCAAAACTGCAAAGAAGCATTGAGCGTTGCCAAGGTTTACAAGGTATGGAGAGTTGTCATATTGTGCTGTATGCTAGTTGAAAACCATAAGGGAATGGAAACGGAATAACCAGAGGAGGCAGAGCAACAGAGAGAAAGGAAACTGAAAAGAAAAGCAGAAACACTGACAGCAAGAGAGAATGGTAGAGTTTCAGACTTTTCTTGTTTTCTGACAGCTATCAGGACGTCTTCTTTTCTTGTGGTAACTTGAGTCCTTCCTAGCACAGGTGTTTGAGGGGCCATATGATGAAGAACTTTGTATATTAGGGCAAGATGTTTGTAATTTTCTAGGCAAGGGATCAATATGAACTATTTTTGAGACGCATAGTAATATCATGAGACGTGTGCTAACTGAAGAGTAAACGAGAAGTAGTGTGTAGGAGAGGTGAAGAATCTGACTTGGGAAGCTATTAAATAAGATATGCGGGAGGTAATTAGGGCCTTATTTTGAGGATATGACAGAAAGACATGAAATGAGTAGACAAGTGTAAAAACATAACAAAGGAACAATCAATAACACATGTTAACTTATTAGATATATAGAGGACAAGGAAAAAGACAGCAGAGTTGGAGCTCAGATTTTAAGGCTTGGAAGTTAGAAATATCATTAAGAGAAATAGGGAAGTGAGGAGGCTGGGTTGTTTTGGGTTGTGGAGGGCTAGACAGCTGTTTAGTTTTGTTTCTGTTCAGTTTCAGGTGCAGTGGGAAATACTGTTTAGTTCAGCCTAAGTAACTTTTCTTGCATTCCCACTACCCGTTCCTGGCCCTGGATGGTGGAAGTGGGGGATTGAAGTACAAGGATGAATAAAACATAAGTATGCCTCTGAGGAGTCCCTAGTGTTAGGGACAAAGCTGTCTGTCAGGTAGAGACACAATGTGTAGAGCAGCTTGAGAGAACTTTTGAACTGACGATCCAGATGAGATCTCAATAGAGCCCCAAAGCAATGGAATTTCAAAGGACAGAGTGAAGTGGTGTACGGAGAACCAAGGGTAAAACCATGGGGAATACCTGGTGTCATTAGGGCCGAAGAAGGGAGAACATGGGGATGCATGGCCAGGACAGTCAGGAGAAGCAGGGTAGTACAGGATCACAAGTCCCAGGGAAGGAAGGGTTTTAGGGGACACAAGGTCACCCACAGTGTGAGAGCTTGAGAGAATGAAGTTGGGTTTGACATGTAGGAGGTCTTAGAAGTAATATCAAGTAAAGGGCAAGTGAAGACATGTGGGAAGCAAATGTAGACCACTTTTCTAATCATTTGGGTGTTGAAGGGGAGGTAAGAGGAGGAAACTTGAGGGAAGGGGCAAGGTGAAAAGATTTTTGATTGTTTCTTTTTAAAAACTGGGTCTACCTGAGTAGGCAGATGAAGAGATGGTTGGTCAGGAGAGATAAAAAAAAAATTAAGGAAGGGAATTGAAAGAGCAAGGAAGTAAGGAGACAGGAGGGTTTATGATTCAGATGTAAAGATGGAGAGGATAACATTACCAGAAGGAGAGCCATTTCATTCTGGAGCCAAAGATTGAAAGGAGGAATACAATGTACAGCACAGAGGGATTCAGAGGGGAAGACAGGGGAAGTAAAAAGAAAAATACCTCACACAGCTTCTATTTTCTCAGAATAGTAGCAGGCTAGAAGTAGGAGTCTTGTGATTGGGGATTTCAGGAACATAGAGGAAGAGAAAGTTTTGAAAGGCCACTACAGGGAATGGAACAGGGAATTAATATGAGGTGAGTGAGAGGGGTTTTGAACGGTAATAAAGAGACAAATAAGGATGAGAAGCTGAGAGATGAATCAAGAAAATGAAAACTATTTCAAGTAGTAGTACTCAAAGAATTTCACCCACACTCATTTACAAGTAGTTTAATTCCAAGCTACTTAGTCATGGGTCTGTTGGAGTTCCAACCCCCCACCCTCTTTCTGCAGGAAAAGAGAAGTGACAGTTGATTATAAAGTTAATTTAGGGAATTGGTTAAATCTGAAATATGACTGAATCTGGAAAAGATAAAATTGACCCAACCAAAAGATCTGTGCCAGTGTATGTTGAACAAATGTGATAGCTAGTCAGTGAGTCATAGTGATTATATATTCTATAGTGTGTGTGGTAGGTAAGCATATTTTTTAAATTTTAAAACAATTCTGATTTTGCATACAAATATTTAAATGCCTGGCTTATACAAAATGACTGCCAACTAACGTATTATCTCAAAGAAATGTTGAGCCCTGGCCGATAGCTCAGTTGGTTAGAGCATAGTCCTGATATGCCAAGGTTGTGGATTCGATCTCTAGTCAGGGCACATACAAGAAAGCAACCGATGAATGCATGAACAGGTGGCGCAACAAATCAATGTTTCTTTCTTGCTTTCTCTCTGTCTCTCTTTCCCTTCCCTTCTTTCTCTAAAATCAATGAAATAAAATAAAATAAAAAAAGAAACACAGTGCCCGTTCTATAATGAAAGGCCAGTTTTTACTGTGAAAATTATAGTTGTGGACAATAGTCTGGGAAATTATTATATAATCAGAAGTAATCATTTTTAGCAATGGAATGAGAAAATTATTCAAAATGTTTTAAAAAGTGTTTAATTTATTCTCAGATCTCAAGACAGTCCCTTAAGTTTCTGTAAATCATCATAAAAATTAGACTGAATTACTGAGAACTCGTTTTTCAGCAGAGCTCCAAGAAAGGTTAAATTTCCTTAGAGGTGGTAGGGAAGTAATAATCTTTTTTTTTTTAAATCTTTATTTTTGAAAGTATTACATATGTTCCCCTTCTCCCCCATTGACCCCTTCTAGCCCACCCCTGCCCACATATTCTTATTTGTATTTGTGGACAGATCAAATAATAACTTTCTATTGAATTTCAGTAGTGACCATTAGGGGCCAGATTAAATGAACATAGCTCTTCTGTGTCGTTTTCTTTTCTTTTTTTTTTTTAAATATATTTTATTGATTTTTTACAGAGAGGAAGGGAGAGAGATAGAGAGTTAGAAACATCGATGAGAGAGAAACATCGATCAGCTGCCTCCTGCACATCTCCTACTGGGGATATGCCCGCAACCCAGGTACATGCCCTTGACCGGAATCGAACCTGGGACCTTTCAGTCCGCAGGCCGACGCTCTATCCACTGAGCCAAACTGGCTTCGGCCTCTGTGTCGTTTTCACTCATAACTTTAGTAGCCACAGAGAGAATAGACAGAATTGTCACAGTAACAGGTAGAATATTGTTATTATTCCTGCCTAGCAAATTCTCTAGCCATTTTTTGGGGGTTATTGAAAGTAATTAGAAAATGATTTCAGAAAAATATGAGTTTTATTAGACATTTTGTGTTTTCAAAGCACATTGTGGTAGTTGGTTATCTTTTATCCCGCTGTGACAGCAGATGGGAATGCCATCCGTGATGTCCATGAGCTTCAGCGTTAGGTGGGGGTCAGTCACAGTCCTGGCCTGCTGCCCGGGAGCTGGAATGGAATGATTCAGTTTTCTTGGTTGAATTCCAAGAAGGCCACGGGAGAGCCCTTCACACTGAACTGGTACTGAAACCTTTAACATTTTTCTGAATTGGTAGAACTTGTCCTTGGGTCAGAGGTAAATGCTAGTGATATACCGCTCTCCACGTGTGTGTGTGTGTGTGTGTGTGTGTGTGTGTGTGTGTGTGTGTGTGTCTCCCCACTGTTGCTGGCAGCCCACATCCATACTCAAGTCCCCACAAGGGAGCAGCTGGTTTCTGACCCTCCCTATCTCTTGGGTCTCAGTTGAGGAAGGGGTGTTCTGCATGTCAGAGGTGTTCCTAACCAAAGAATCCAGCTTCCATGACCAAGTATTGGGCGTTTCTGTGGATGAAGGCTTGGTATGGCAGGCCATGCTCCCTGTCTGACTCAAAAGCCTGGACATTGTCCATGGCGATCCCTATTTGTGAGGCCACATTCTAAAAATATGCCCCCTTACACTGTGTCTGAGGAGTAAGTCAAGAGTGCCTGGGGCTATTTTTCACTGGATACTCAAGCTACTTTAACTTCCCCTGCAGTCTGCTCCAGACACCTTTAAGTTCACTTCAAATTTTTGCCACCAGTATTTCCTTGGTGTCTGGCCACGTGCCATCCACTTTGCTACCTCTGTGCCACGAGCTCTGAAACACTCTACCATGTACAGGTAAGAACTCTCAGATGGGAAGGCAGACGAGCTTCCCTTGCCCCCATGTTCTGTGCTCACCACCAGGATGGCACACGATGTTGCTGGAACCTGGTATTTCTCTTGACACTGACCCAAAGCTGTTCTTTCTCTTCAGCCCAAGGCTGAAGTCCCTTATGAGTATGACAACATTTATGATGTAGTATTTATCAGTTTTCCACACCTCCTGTGGGGCTATCTTGGTTCTCTTTAATAAAAAAATTAATGGTGTTTACCTTTTCTAGCAAGACAACTGTGACCTCAGCATGCTCATCATATACAGCACATACTGGCTCTCAGTGGAAGAGGCCTAGTAGCATAAAGCAAAGACCATAAGCACGGGGACCAAGAAGAACTGGGTTTGATTCTGACGCTACTAGATCCTAAATATGTGACCTGATAGAAGTTGCTAATGAGCGTTGTTTATCCACCATGGGACTGTTGTGAGAATTAAAGTAACTAATGCATGTACAGGTCTTAGCATAGGGCCAGGCACATGATTGGAACTCAATAAATGGTAGCTATTATCATCAATATCATTGATCTTCCTAAACATGGGGCATAAATCTTTATGAAATTTGATAGCCATGACAGTTATAACTTTGTTCTTGGGAAAGTGGCAAGTAAACCACATCCTTCCAGGAATATTATGATGAGTCTGACTAATACCGGGTTGGGCAAAAGTAGGTTTTCAGTTGTTCTTATGGAAAATAATGCAGTAATTGATAAATAACAAACAGGAATATACTCTGTGTTTCATGTCTTCACAACTATAAACCTACTTTTGTCCCATTCTGTATATTGTGAGGCCGTTTGGCATCTGCACTCCTTGGCCATCTTCCAGCACCTGTGGAACAACATCTTAGATGAGTGCCGTGACTGAGGAATCGTGGTCTTCTTAGGGGACATGATATACTTCTTTGATTACTGTCATATAAGTCTCTGCTTTGGATAGTTTTTGCAAGCTTCCTGAAGTATCTGTAGGTCAACTCTGAAAAATGTGTACTTGAGAACCCAAGAGTGAGACTCAGTTTTCTTTCAGAGATTTTCCAAGTCAGAGAAACATAATATGTCAGTAAAAGGGTGGTTGGGCCTGGCCAGCATGGCTCAGTGGTTGAGCATTGACCTATGAGCCAGGAGGTCACAGTTTGATTCCCGGTCAGGGCATATGCCCAGGTGTGCACTTGATCCCCAATGGGGGGCATGCAGGAGGCAGCCGATCAATGATTCTCTCTCATCATTGCTGTTTCTCTCTCTCTCTCCCTCTCCCTCTCTCTCTCTCTCTCTCTCAAAATAAATAAATAAATAAATAAATAAATAAATAAATAAATAAATAAAGGGTGGTTGGTTTTGTGTCCATACCCAAGTGTTATAACTATGTAATGTAAATATTCTACCTGTCACTCAAGCCATTGATATCAGCTGACAGGAAGTTTTGGGATCCACCTTTCTTAAATGCCATAGACTTCTCATACCACAACTTGCTACACTTTATGGCATTCAGTTCCGTAGCTGCTATTGTCTGCAACCCTGCTAGTTTCCTTCAACTCACTGCATCTCTCATATCATGGGTCTTTCATGACCTGGGCAAAACAGAGGCCGTTCTAAAGGGACTTCCAGACACTCTCTACCAAAGAACTAGTACAAGAAGTACTTACATTAGCACTTGGCTTTCAGAGAGAATATCTGTGTGGGTTATACCATCTGTCTTCTCTTATACCTACTTCCCACTTGAGGTGAAAGCAGAATATTTCCACTCAAGGTCCTTTGAGGGGGTTACTCTGTCAAATATCATTACACCCTTCCAAGTGAATCATCCACACCTCCTATTGTGTGCATGCGTTTTCTGTAAAAAATTGTTCCTTTATATGTTGTATGCCAATTTTCAACTGATGTTCAATTTTTCTTATATTTTTACTTTTTACAAACAAGTGTATTTTATAATTGAGAAACAGGCTATAGTAAAAGAGGCTAAAGTGATACAATCTAGGCTTCTGTCCTTGGTTCTCCTCTTTTTATTCTGCACACTCCCCTAGATCATTTCATCCAATTGCATGGCTTGAATTACCACCTTTCTGCTTGTGGGTTCAAAATGTCTTACTGTAGCTCAGACCTCTGTCCCAGATGATGGACATACAATTTCAACCGTCTCCCAGGCAGCTTCTTCTGGACCTGCCACAGGAACTATGCTGTGATCTGGCCACAGTTGATGGCTGATGGGTGGTCAGAACTCACCATTTGGATTTTTGAACCAGGGACCAGTGAAAGCATGGCCTGTACTTCTGTGGTGGTAAAGCAGAGATGAAGAATGGTAGCTATTTTCCTCATCATATGCTTGCAGCTAGTTTCAAGGAACAAAATAAATTTGCATAGGAAAGCAATGAGACAGAAAATTCTGACTAGGGCACAGCCTTAGTTGAAATTGTGAATAACCAGATCCAAAAAAAAAAAAAAAAAATTCTGGTGGAACTCAGGTTTATGGTTCCAAAGTTGCTGATATTGAAGTGACTTATCTTTGAGGTCCGGCTGTAGTCCCGTCCTTCTTGTAGCACTCAAACCAATATGGTCCTCCCTTTTGCCTAATCTAATTCAAGCTGAATTTCTGTTACCGTGCAACCCGAGTTTCAAGCTGTCCACTTTTCTCATCTCTTCCTCTATACCATTCGTTCCATTAGATGACTTGCATTGATAACACTTTTGCTGAGCATATACGGAGTGTTCAAAGTGAGCAACGTCGTTAGGAAATCAGGTAGAACAAGTGAGATGACTTAAGAACAACCAGATTAGTCAGGAGGCTGATTCATGTCTAAGGTTAGTCAAGATTGTTCTCTACAAGATAGAAGATCAAAAGCTTATCTAGAAAGGAATGGCAAGATCTGGGGTTTGAGCTCTGAAGTTCAGAGAATCTAGAGAAAAAAGCGATTGTCAGCAGGTTATAAGCACTGATTTATTTTTTCCAGTTTATTGAGATATAATTGACATCCAGCATTGTGTAAGTTTATGGTGTACAGCACAATGACTTGCCTTACATTAAGCACTGATTTAGAATGGGGGGAAGTGGTACATACTGTTTTACAGAAATGTGTACATAGTCCAGGGAGTTTAACATTTGCTTAGGAGTCCAACATTTGTATATACCCCCTGTATATATCCCTGTATATACAGGTTCAGTATGAGAAGAAAGAGGTTTTAGTTTGTTTGTTTTCAAAAGAATTTGTTGAAAAATTAAGTTTCAGCTTTTTAAATAGGAAAGCAAAGTTTTTATTAATCTAGATCACGGGTGGGCAACCCCTGGCACGCGTGCCAAACATGGCATGCCAGTAACTTTTGCTGGCACGCGAAACCCTCTCTTATAATCTTCCATTTACATTTTTTTTTCTTAATATTGACTTTTTTATTTTTCAGATAAATTCAGTGTAGGTGCATCTTAGATAAATAAATAATTTTACATAACAAGTTATCTTAAAGACCATAGACATGGATTGACGAGAAAGGGGAAGAGCAATTTCAACAGTGTCGAAAACGAACTATTGAGGACTTGGAATGCCATCCCAGAAAATTTTTTCTGTTTAAAAAACTTTGCAACAGAGTTACTCTCCATGTTTTCATCCACATACGCTTGTGAATCTTTGTTCTCAGTGATGAATTTTGTTAAGTCTCATAATAGGAGTAGCCTGACGGATGAAAGTAGTAGCTTGTGCATATCTCTGAAGGTCACGAAATATAAACCTGATGTAAAATCTCTGTCATCAGTGATGCAGCAGCAAAAGGCCCACTGGTAATATCAAACGGAGTCATAAAGTTTTCTGTTGGACTATCAGTGTACATGTATACCTTAAAAAATAAATGTATTTTTCATCATCATATACTGTGTTTTTGTCGCTCGAATGAATTTTATTATTTCTTTAAGGTTCTTCACATATGTACACCTTAAGAGATATCAAGTAAGCGTAACATGTTCTCAAAAAATTAGGGTTGGCACGCAGATGAATTTTGAGTCAGAGATTTTGCTGGTTTTGGCACGCACTCACAAAAAGGTTGCCCACCCCTGATCTAGATACTAATATAATGACTAAAAATGTGACTCAGAGCAGCCCAGTTCATATATCTTGTTTTATGGACTTGAAAGAGTTCTTTTAACTTGGATCTTATAAAAAATCATCATAATAAAAATAAATGAAGCCTAATAAAAATAAGCAAAAGATTTGAACAGATGCTTCACAAAGGAAGATATACAAATGGTCAATAATAAGTTCACGAAAAATGTGCTCAACGTCATTAGTAATTAGGGAAATGTATTTTAAAACCACAGTGAGACACTGAATACTCACTAGAATGGATAAAATTAAAAGGTCCGGTATCACCCAATGTTGGAGAGAATATGTAATCACCAGAACACTCATTCATTGTTGGTGGGTATGTAAAATGGTTTAACTACTTTGGAAAACAGTCTGGAAGTTTAGTTAAGAATACAACTTCTTAATGATGCAGCAATTCTACTCGTAGGCATTTACTCAAGAAAAATAAAAAATATGTGGACAAAAACACTTACACTTAAATGTAAATGTTCATACAACATTTTTCATAATAAATAAAAATTGGAAAACAATCTAGGGCCCATTTATGAGAGAATGGGTAAAGATACTATAGTATTTTCAAACAATGAATACTACTTAGCAATAAAAATGACAAACTGCTTCTATACATAATAACATGAATAAAATCTTAAAACCCTCAAAACTATACTAAGTAAAAGATGTATAAAAGAGTAAGTAACTGGACAGCATGGATCAGTAGTTGAACGTCGACCTATGAACCAGGAAGTCATGGTTCAGTTCCTGGCCAAGGCACAGGCCTGGGTTGCAGGCTTGATCCCCAGTAGGAGACGTGCAGGAGGCAGCCGATCAATGATTCTCTCTCATCATTGATGTTTCTATCTCTCTCTCCCTCTCCCTTTCTCTCTGAAATCAATAAAAATATATGAAAAAAGTAAACATACTATGATTCTATTTATATGAAGTTCTAGAACAAGTATAGCTAGTCTATGATGAAACAAATCAGAACAAATCAAAACATAGCCTGCCTTTGGGGCTATCTGGGCTGTGAACGACAGGGAAAGAGCAAGAGGGAACTTTCCGGGTTAATGCTACTGTTCTATAATCTCCTAAGGGACCCCTTTACATTTGTCAAACTCATCAACTATTACATAAGATTTTTGCATTTAACTCTACATATAGTTTATCTCAAAAGAACTGGAAATAAATATTAAACTCACTAAAGTGTTTTGGGAAAAGTGTTCTGACGTTGCAAATTACTTTGAAATGCATTAAAAATAAGATATATTGATGAGTGGGTAGAAGGAATCATGGATTTATAAGTGATGAGGATGTACCAAAATGCTAATTATAAAATTCAGTTGGTAGGTGTATGTATGTTCACTATAGAGTTCTTTCAACTTTTCTCTGAAATTTTTTATGATAAGATAATGGAAAAAATAATAGCAAAATGGAACAAAGGAGAACTGCTTATATATTAACAAATGGATTATATACAGTTCATTGAACAGCCAGCTTAACCATAAATATATTGGCACCACATTATAAATTAATAATATATAGGCACACCCCAAACAATGCTGATTTGAAAGAGTGCTGACTAACCTCAGAAATAGTTTCATATTAGAAATACATACGTATATACGTTCATTCAAGCTCTGAGCACAATGATGACACAGACCCTCCTCATGGTCCCTCAGCAAGTGCAACACATTGAGATCCATCAAAAGTTCAGTTAGCCAGAGCTGCGGAGTGGGACTCACCACCCAGTTTGCTTCGTCTTTCTACTGTGATTTCTCTTCCCAATATCATTCCCATTGTTTCATTTTGGTAATTAGACTTGATCCATAATGGCCAGTAAAGGTGTGCAAGTGGGAGTATTGGAGATGCTACTATGATGCTGGAAGTGTCCAATGCGAATTTTCTGTAGCAGGTGATCTTATTAAGGAAGTGCATGGTAAAACCCAGCAGTCCAGTAGGGCTTGCCCAAAATCCTCTCAAAAGGGAGGCAGTGAAAAGGACAGGTTCTGCAGCCAGACTGCCTGGTTCCTGCCTTGACACTGCAGCTCAGCTTCTGTGTGTCCTTGGGTAAGTTAACTAACCTCTCTGCTCATTTTCCCCATCCCTAAAATGAGTGTAATCTTAGTACCTACTTCCTAAGGTTATTGTGAGAATAAAATGATTCAGTATCTGTAATGCCCTTAGCATAGCTCTGGGCACTTAGTAAGAACTAAGTAAACGCAAGCACTGCTGTTGTTACTATGAGGGCATCAGAAGCATCACTGCAGCCTAGGACAGTGATGGCTAACCTTTTGAGCTCGGCGTGTCAGCATTTTGAAAAACCCAAACTTAACTCTGGTGCCATGGCACATATAGAAATTTTTTGATATTTGCAACCATGGTAAAACAAAGACTTATATTTTTGATATTTATTTTATATGTTTAAATGCCATTTAACAAAGAGAAATCAACCAAAAAAATGAGTTTGCGTGTCACCTGTGACACGCGTGTCATAGGTTTGCCATCACTGGCCTAGGAGGAAGTAATCAACAAATGTCTGAACAGGTGTGGTAAGAAATGATGGCCACAGGTATGCCATAACTTCAGGGACTTGGGAAAGGAGGAAGCCATGATTGCCAATCTGTGACATAGGGAGTGTGTTTTCATGGGACCCTATGGGAACGTGCCTTGCAGTGCCCATACAGCTCATGCTCCATTTCCCAAGGAGGCAGCCCACTTGCTATACTTTTGAGGTGTTATTCCCCCTTGCTAGGTTTTGGAGAACCCGCTAGCTAGAAGGCCAGTCCTAATCCAGTTCTAGGTCATATTCTCAGATTGTAATTTTGTAGTAAATACATATCCTAATTAATAAAAGGCTAATATGCAAATGAACCGAATGGCAGAACGACTGGTCTCAATGACACACACTGACAACCAGAAGGCATATGCTTAATGCAGGAGCTGCCCCCTGGTGGTCATTGCGATCCCACAGGGGGAGTGCCTCTCACCAGAAGCCGGGTTCATGGCTGGCGAGCGCAGCAGCGGTGGCGGGAGCGGGGGGCGGGGAGTGGGCCTAAGCCAGCAGGTGGACATCCCCTGAGGGATCCCAGACTGTGAGAGGGTGCAGGCTGGGCTGAGGGACACCCCCTCACCCCCAGTGCATGAATGTCGTGCACTGGGCCTATAGTCCTATATAATAAAGAGCTAATATGCTAATTAGACCAAACAGCAGGACGACTGTCTGGACAACCTTTTGGACGAAGCCGGTGCTGCGATGGCTGAGGCAGCTGGGGCTGCAAGGGCCGAGCCCCTTGCATGAATTTCAAGCATCGGGCCTCTAGTATAAATATATTTGTTGTGGTCACCTAGTATCAAAATTCACTTTCTATGCTTTTGGAATCTAGTGTAAGATGTGGAGACAAGCAGGGCTCACTCCATGGCCGAGGCCAAAAGAGCCGGGTTTTATTTTCCCCCCTTGCAGCTTGAATTTGCAGCCCACAAATTTGAATCTGTGGTGAGTTACCTAAAGAAGCAGTGACAGTGTAGAATTCTTGTGGCTGTGGTATCCAGCATCCAGTGGTGGTTGTGTCAGTAGTTGTAGCAGAGTTTTCTAAGGGGCAGGTGGGGACAGTCCAGCTGTACCATCCAAAGTTCAGTGGTGGTGGCTTAGCGTCAACCCAGCTGTTCCTGTTATGTGGCCTTGGCAGTGGCTCTGGTTACCTATATTTTCTTGGTTTCTGCTTATATTTAAAGCCTAGCTCTTTCAATGAGTTCCTTTTTCTCAGTGATTAACCAGGGTTGGTCTTATTGTTTCCAACCGGAAACTGCCTAAGTCATGGATTTTCTGTGATCCACTGATCCAGTTCTGTTCCTACTGCTACAATGTCCATTTCTTTATGTCAGAGCAGATGTATTGGTTGTAGAAATGTCTAACCTTTGTCTATTGCAGTTGTTTAAATCTCAATTTTTAAAGTATAGGCTTTGCTCCCACACATAATCAACAATATTTTTGTCAGAAATTTGCTGTATTACTATAATATGCATTATATTTATTCAACTCACTTCATTTTTCAAACACCTACTGAACATTTTACCTTGTTCTAGGTGATGGTTAGGCTCTGAGGATAAAAGTCAAGTGAGACATGGTCTGTCATGCACGTATTTAGAATTATAGCTATTTATTTGCTGTATCGTGGTGAGACTGAAGTCAGCCACACACAAAGCACAAAAAAAACCCCCACAAAAAAACAGTCCAATGAATGGGTAGGCATAGGGTGGGGACAACAGTGTTAAAAATCTTGATGCAAAAGTTTGGCCAGCGTTGATTCATATTCAGGCTCTCATTTGGTGTGTTAAATAGGACAAGTTTCTTAAACTGTCTAAACCTCAGTCCATTCATTTGTAAAGTGACAACACTAATGCCTACATCCTTATTATGAAGTTTAGATGAGATAATGGATATAAAGTGATGAGCACAATGCTTGGTACATGAGTCAGCACTTAGCAAAATGATCGCCACATTCACGTAATGGAATAGACCGTTCAGCGGGGCAGTGTGCGGTAATTCCCAGGTTAAGTACACTTTCAAGATCATAAACTTTGCCTGGATAGTTTATATTAGTTACATAATCTCCTTGACCATTAGTCCCTCTTTTTTTTTTTTTTTTTTAGTACCTCTATTACATTATTCTTAACATGAGTAGTCAGAAATGTATGTTTTCTTCCAGTGTGGATAAACCACAGTTTTAAATAAAAGTAGGCAATGTTTTTTGCTTGTTTTTCTCTACTGGGTGCTATTTAGCAGCATTTTCAATGGAATTTTTGGCTGCAGCCTCATGTCGAGGCAATGTCCTTCATGGAATTTCTGTTTTGTCTCTGGGTTAGAGTAGTGGTATGATCTAGGCTTGAGAGTATGGTTTTTTCTCCTCAATTGCATAAATATGTACTTTACACAGAGTGAAACCTCTTTTCTTTTTCCTGCTCACTCATGGGCATTTGCCAGTATTTGATATAGAAGGAGTAACTTGTATATTTCAATATACTTATTATGCATGAATCTCCCCTCTAGCATTTCCTTCCCAGGAAGACCAAGAAAAATGATTCACTTATCCAATTTGCTATCTGATTTTTTTCCCTGAGCGTACCACTTTTAGACCCTGATCATTAAATTGTTATTCAGATTCTTCAGCCCACTTTTGAAAAAAAAATGTTATAAAAAGTATTTTATTGCCTTTGGAATCCTTTTCAAAGTATTTCTCAAGTTATATTTGGTCTAGTTTTCAGTTTATAGCTAACCTGCTATGTTTTGTGGACTTCTTTTTTTTCCCTTATATGGGTTAATTTTCTGTTATTAAAAACTAATTTTCTAAAGCCCCTGAAAAAATTTTCCCCCCATCAACTAGATAGATGGGTTTTTTGTTTATTTGTTCATTTATTCATGAGAGAGTTCTTAGTTCTTTTAAAAAATGTTTTTAGTTATTTCTTTTAGAGAGAGAGGAAGGAAGAGGGATAGAGAGATAAAAACATCGATGAGAGAGAAATATCACCGATTGGCTGCCTCCTGCACGCTCCCCACTGGGGATTGAGCCTGTAACCCGGGCATGTGCCCTGACCTACAGGAAATCAAAACAGTGATCTCTTGGTTCATGGGTCGATGCTCAACCACTGAACCACACCAGCCAGGTTCTTAATTAAAAATTTTTTTGGGGGGGGGATACTCCCTTCCCAATCGATGTACAACTTTATTCTTGTCTTCTGGGGAGGTGTTTGAAAAACGGTTCCAGGTTTCCTTTTTATTTTTGGTTCTCATTCATTTCTGCCCCCACGCTGACACCTGCATTTGCTTATGCTGAAATCAGTGGAAATTATACCAAGCAGGAATTGTAGATTCCAGTGCTAGCATTGCTTCAAAGTTACTGCATGACTTTGGTTAGGTCATTTGACTGCTTTGCCCTCCAGTTTCCTCATCTGTGAAATTAGGGAAGTTTACTAACAAGTATTTTATTAGGCACAAATTATCTGGTAGGCACTGTGCCAGGTGTTAGAAAATCTATAGTGAGCAAAAGAGTCAAGATGCCTCCTCTCATGGAATGTGTATTCTATCTTAAATGGTACAAACTACAAGGAATGTTTGAGTTTCTAGCTCTTAGTGTACAGGATAGGACAAAAGTAGTTTTACAGGTGAGAGTACATGAAGCACAGTTTATTCTTGTATTAATATATATTAGTTATTGTAATATTTTCCACATAAACAACTGTAAACTCACTTTTACCCTGTCTTGTCTAATAAACTAGAGGCCTGGTGCATGAAAATCGTGCACAGGTAGGGTCCCTAGGCCTGGCCGGCAATCAGGGCCAATTAGGGCCTTCTGGCTGCCGGCTGGGGCCCTCCTTCCCCAGCTGCTGGCTGCTGGCTGAGGCCTTCCTTTGTTCCGTGCCACCCCCTGGTGGTCAGCACATGGCATAATAAGTGGTTGAACTCCCTGCTGGTCAAACTCCCGAGGGGACAATTTGCATATTAGCCTTTTATTATCTAGGATGGGACTTCCATTTCATTCCAAAATCTCTTTTGAACAGGATAGAAAAAATGTCACATGTGTGAAGTTGTTTTTTGGGATTCCTTCAACTTAAAATAAATACCTCACAGTTTGTCTTACAGGGTGTTCCATAGAAACCAGTGTGAGTTGCTCTACTAGATAGGATGTAGGTCAAAAGCTGCATACTACATCCATCCCCTTGTTAAAGTGGATCTTAAGGCACTTTGGAAATACACTTCAAATCTCTGCTTTTAGACACACATTAAAAAAACAAACTGGAATAATTACCACTGGCCTTTATTTAGATTTTGGAGTCAGTATCAGTGAATGAGGAAATTAACGTTTTCTTATTACTGTCAATACTTACTGAGTTATAAAATTGCCTTTAGTTGTAGACCATAAAGCCCTTTACTGTGATGAGTAAAATAGTAATAAATAATAATGGTAAAAATGTAAATTTTATTTTTTGGATGACAAATAGCATGTGACATATGCCTTGCAAAAATAATGGGCTGGTAAATCTTTAAACTTACTTGTCAATGGGTTATTAGTGTTACAGGAACTATCACAGTAGGAGTCCTTAAAAGGATATTTAAGCCAAGTCTTCTCTTCCTTTCCCTTCATATTCCATTTAATTTAATGGGAGCTATTTGTGGCCATGTAGTAAGAAAAGGTTGGAATTATATTGAGGTAATTTTGGAACTATTATCAGAATGGATGTAGCTGAAATAATTGTTTGTAACAAATAATAGCTGATAGGAAAAATAAAATAGAATGAAAGATGTAAGAAAGTGCCAGAAAATAACGGATGAACTGGTGGAAAATCCAGAAAGCATCTTGTTTGATTTTTATGGGAAGAAATTAAAGAGTAAATGGCAACTTTCTGTTTCTCAAATTCTGTCTTTATTCAGGGGTAATAATTTTTGTCTCAGTCCTCAATTATCATACATGCATTTTTTCCTGTTCATGAATTCATATTACATTTTCTTAACATTATGGCTGTAATTTCATTTGTCTCCTTAGATTAATCTTCTAAAATTTTAGGAAAAATAATCGCAGTTACTGAAAGGAGGTAGAGTCCAGTATTCTGAAAATGTTCATGCATATGCACACTTATGCAAAAATAACCGTAAGAGAAAATACAAAGTAGTGCCAAAGGAAAATTGGAGGTAAAGAGCTATTAAGATTTCTGAGGAGGAAAAGAGCACTTCCGAATTGGAAGAAAAGGGAACAATCTGTGCTTAGAATCCATACTGGCTTTAAAAGATAGTGAATTTAGGGCATTTAGAGAGGCAGGGAACACTCTCTAAGTGGAAAGAGTAGTAGCCCTAATCAGGTATAGGAGGAAAGTATGTTGGCTTGGACTTAACTGAACTTTGGTTCAACTTTCTCTAATTCCTAGTTTCATCTGTAAAAATGGGAATAATGACATCATAACCTTGCTGCAGGGTTTTGTGAGTTTTAAATGGCATAATAGAGTGGAAATTCCTAGGAAAATTTCTGCAAAAAATAGGTCATGGACAAAAGCCCTCTCTTCCTTTTTCATGTAAAGCTGGAGAACATTGGAGGCCAGGTGAGGAGCTAGCTGGAGCCTTCATCCTGGTTCTGCCATTGATTAGCTACATGACCTGGGGCAATTTATTTAACCTTGTTCAGTCTCAGAGTTCTCGTCTCTAAAATGGAGATAATACTAGTGCCAATGTCATAAAGTTGGTGTAAGGAGTATACAAGTTAGTTCAGGAAAGAGTTTATAAAATATGTGCACAGACTATGTACTTATTATTTTTCATAGGTCCTGAGGAGCAACTGAAAGTTTTGAGTCAGGGGGTAGGGGAGAGGGCCTCGATCTTCTCTTTAGAAAAGTCAATGTATTGGTGTTTTATGAATAGGAATTGGGTGATGAAGGATTGGGGAGAGATGAAAAATGGGGAAGGCTAATTAAGAGATTGGTAAACACTTGGGATCAGAGACTCAGAGCCTGATGAATAACGATGGTAGCAGGGATGGAGAGGACCTGTCACTTGGACTGCAGATGTGCTTTTTAAACTTCAATGTGCACAGGAATCTGCTGGAGATCTTGTAAAGTGCAGGTTCTGGTTTAGTAGATCTAGGTGGGGCCTGTGATGCTAGTTTACAGCCACCACTCGGAATAATAACAAGGGTTTTGAAGGCAGGACAGGAGCCCTCAGAATAGGAGGAGTTGACCATTGATTGTCATGGGGGTGGGAAGGAGACAAAGGAATGGTGAATTTTCATAGAAGGAGCTAAATTGGGATGGAAAACTATGAACTCGGATTGACATACTGACCTCGAGTTCCCCCCCCCCCCAAATTTAAGTATACCGTAAAATATTGTTAACTACATGCATACTATTGTACAGCAGATTTCTAGAACTTATTCCTCCTTCAAAACTAAAACTCGACACTCATATTATTATTCAGCTCAAGCTTCTGTAACAAACTGCATTAGATAGGACCGCTTAAATAACAGACATTTATTTTCTCACTGTTGTGGAGGCTGGAGGTCTGAGATCAGGAAGCAAGCATCATGGGTTTCCTGTGAGGTCTTTCTTCTTGGCTCATAGGTGGTTGCCATTTTGCTCTGTGCTCATGTTGACCTCAAGTTCTTGAAATTGGAGTTTTAGAAAGTAGAAGAGTATAATGCCAAAAGGGGAGATTTATTAGAAGACTTGGATTAAATCCTACCTCCAGCAATGATCAGAAAGATGACTTTGGGCTGTAGCTCTTTATCTCTAAACTAGAGATAAAGAAATCTCTAGAAAAGATTCGTGCAATAGGCCTTCCCTTCCCCTGGCTGCCGGCACCAGTTTTCCTCTGGCACCTGGGACCCAGGCCTTTGCTCTGGCTGGAGGCGCCTTCAAGTCTTCACTCCGCCGCTTCGTGCATATGTATGCAAATTAACCGCCATCTTTGTTGGCTATTAATTTGCATATCTCGCTGATTAGCCAATGGGAGGTGTAGTGAAGGTACGGTTAATATAAATCTTTGTCTATTATTAGATAGGATGGGAGACGACAACGACTGCTTCAAAGGACTGTTTTATGGATGAATGGAGAAACCTTGTTGTGAAAACTCCCATGGTGGCCAGCACATAGGTGGCACTTACTGAATAAAAATTAACTTTGTAGATGGTGGAATTTATGAACTAATCCGGCCCCTGATCTAGGAATATGTAGGAATAACATATGTTTTTCCTACAGTGCATGTACCGATTACTTCAAACTGTACAGTAATTTGACAGCCTTCTGAACTTTATGTTTTCTAAGTATTCATTAGCTGACATAATTTCAGGGGACTTGAATGCCAGGATTGGCAGCGGTTCCACTGGAGCTACATCCATCAGAAACCTGCAATTGTCAGATTCTTCCTTTTAAGGCACTTCTCCAGGAATAACTGTCTGAATCAAAGAGGAAAATATCTGGTCAAACTTATTTATAATAATAGTCCAATAACGGTAAATAGCAGGCTGTGGGATAAATCTGTGGACTTTCACTTATGTTTCCAACTAAGGGCAGCATTATTGATGATTGAAGAATTAGCTCTTCAGAGCTTATTTGCAACCTTGAGTTGGATATTTCACGCTGGTGGAAAGTAAACGTTTTCCTATTAAACTTAATTTGAGCTTTCAAAACGGTCCTTGCATCTGTTCCTACACATACTCAAATTAGTGAGATTTTAGGGATAAGGTTAAACTGAAGTGAACAAATACATTTATGATAACAAAGGATTTATGGCACATATTTTATTCTGGAAGTCTTCATGAATAATTATTTATAATATCAACAAATCGTGGTTATACTACTATGTTGCTGGACTATGCAAGAACAAGTACTTTCATCTCTTGCTTCATAAAAGAGATCAGAAAGAAATTCCAGGCCATATTATCAAGATATTATCTTAAATATAACTGAGATCAAGTCATCCAGAGACTCATTAAGACATAAGTCTTTTAAAAATGACTTCTCCTTTCCAAAAATTAAATTACATAAAATGTGCAGGAATATTTTGGGCTCACCAGCAGGGACACTGACAATGCAAATCTGGGGTCTTCAACTTCAGTATGAGAAAATTAAAATCACGTGCATGAATTGACTACTACCCAAAACATTTAAATTTCCATGCTGCCTCTATTTTGTTGTCTCCAGTATTCTCAATAGCCAGAATCCATTATTTTCATCAACTCTAAAAAAATAAAAATAAATAAGATCCAGTTTTTTGAGGCTGAAAAGGGCTCCAGAAGAAAATCTCTGCTGCTAAGTCTGTCAGGCATGACTCAGTGGTTGAGTGTGGACCTATGAACCAGGAGGTCACAGTTCGATTCCCGGTCAGGGCACATCTCCAGGTTGTGGGTGTGTGGGACATGCAGGAGGCAGCTGATCAATGGTTCTCTCTCATCATTGATGTTTCTCTCTCTCCCTCTTCTTTCTTCTCTGGAATCAATAAAAATATGCTAAAAAAAAAAAAAAAGAAAATCTCTGCTGCCAGAATTATTTTGATCTTGCTTGAGTAGTTGACTGAAGTCCTTGTCAACCTTAATTAACACCACAGGTATGGTTCGCTCAACATGAACACTAAGCGTTGTTGACTCTAGATTCAAAAAGGGAAACCTTCCATCTCCTGGAATTGCAGAACCTTGCATTAAGGCTGTCAGAGACATCTTCAAAATAACATCACATTTCTTCTTTAAAAAAATCTCAATCTAATTGCTTGCTTGCACAGGAGCTAGCCAGTTCTAGGTATAAGCTTTTTTTTTTTTTTTTTTTTTAATAGATAGTGACTATTAAAATATTTGTTGAATGAGTGGATTCTGTTATTTATTTTATCTCCTCCAAAGAATAACTGAGACCTTTGTGAAACTTTTGTCTGGATACATTATTTTCCCCCTGTAATCTTCTCTTTCCTGTATCTAACTATCATTGGTCCAATAATCTGAAGGAGAAACCCGGAAGTTATCCTGGTAACCTCCTGCCCTCCCCATATCCATTCAATTTCCAACACTTGCTGACTTTTACATCCTAAATGTGTGTTGATCCTATTCTCTCCTTCGATCCCTTCTGGCACTATACAGGCTCCAGGCCTCACCCTACTCTCTGGGCTTTTAGAATAGCATCCTAATGGCTTTCTCTTGTCACCAGTAATGACATCCTCTGATTTATCCTTCTGAGTATTATATTTAAAATACAAATTTGATCAGTTAATTTCCTTTTAATGGCTCTCCATCATCCCCAGTAAAACAAACAAACAAAAAAACAACTAAGCTCCTGGCATAAAATCTAAGCCTTCTGTGATTTGGCTTCAGTGAACCTCTCAGGTTTATTTTCCACCTGCTGCTCACTGCCTAACACTGTGCTGCAGCAGGTCTTTCATTTGGGGCACTACTGACATTTGGGGCTGGATCGTTTTTTTGTTAGGGGCGGGGCGCCTGTCCTGTGCCATTGTAAGATGTTTAGCAGCATCCCTCACCTCTACCCACCAGATGCAGTGGTATTCCCTTCTCTTACTTGACAACCAAGAGTAACTCCAGACATTGCTGAATGTCCCCTGGTGGGCAAAAGTGCCCCTGGTTGGGAAGTAGAAGTTGGGTGGTGAATCATAAACTCTTCACACACACCAGGCTACGTAGAACCACTCCTTTGCTTTTGTTATGTTCTTTTTGTTGTTGTTTTTTTTTCTTTGTTTGTTTTTGTTCCTGGAAAGCCTTTCTTCTTTGCCTAATGCAGGAAGAGAGGAAAAGAATCTGTCCTTGCCCTTCTTTTGTCTCCTCCTAAGAGGAGGAACTAGCAATCGATTGGTTAAGTGCCAGGACACTGATTGGATTATGAATGAGTTAATTTCTTTGAAAGAACCACATAGTGAGTATAACCCACTCTTCATTTTTAAAAAATCAATTAATACATGAATTCATACTTATAAAAATTCTAATAATATAAGACATAGAATTAAAAGTTAAAGTTTCGCAGGGTCAAACCATTCTAATTAAAAGAATTGTTTTGATAAATACTGCTCCAATATTATCACCACAGCCCCTTGGAGCTCCAGGATTGTGTATGGATTGAGGCTAGGTTGGGTTACCATATGGTGGGAAACTATTCACTTTGGTATGCTTGCTAGGATTATTGAAGCAGGCATTCATATTTCAGGCCTGCCTAGCTCAAACAAAGAAATGTCAGTAGAACTTCTAGAGCCCATGTGGTCCATCCCTTCTCCAAATCCTTACAATTCCTTTCCCTTCTATTTGCATTAAAATCCACAAACCATCATAATCATCAGAGCTGTTAGTAAGAAAGAGAGACTTGACGTTTTGTGATGTACCTACAATGCTACAAACATCAGTCCATAGAGCAGCCCAGAGATTCCATTTCAGAGTCCTGGGATCTCTATTTTTTACCAGTCCTTCCTCCTTTCCCAAGACAAATCTGATGTGCAGTCCTGTGTGAATGCCAGTGACTGAAGAGCTACAGATGAACATGTATGTAGAAAGATGCATCAAGGTACCCAACCTTTTGACAGTTGAGTTTGCCACCTCATATTCGTGTGGAATCAGCATGTAGCATCCACACTTAAAAAATCCCAAGTTACAGAAATCCTTATAGCAGCTGTAAGAAAAGATGTCTATGTGCCTATTTCCCTAAATACTAAGGAAGCCTTAAAAACAAACCAGGTGAAGAGGAAATACCTGCAAGGGGTCTTTCTTAAGATAACAAAAACATGCCCGGTGGTAGGGAAATGGGGCTATTTTCATAAAGGTTTCCAGCTATGGGAATAAAGGGTGAGAGAAATCCTTTCCATGTAAGATGAATTCTACAGAACTCATTTTTTAAAAGGGGAACTTAAAAATAACTCTTTCTCCTAATTCTTTTGATTATTATTTTTTAATCCTTTCTCACCTCTTAGGATCCCATGGGAGGTTGCTAAGAATAGCGGGGTGAAATGTTCCTAGTAGTGAAAATGAGGATAATGGAGAAAACTAGAAAAATGCATTGAACATTCGGATGGAGACAAACCTGACTACAAAACTGTATCTGTGCTGTGATTACAACTGTAAAAATTCCATCTGCATATGGACAGGGACTGAAAGGGAGCATGAAAAAAAATATAAACAGTTTGGTTTGTAGGATGGCAGAATTTTGGGTGGCTTTTTCCTTCTTTTATTTTGAGTTTTGTCAATGTTTTTGTAATGTTTTATAATAAACAATACTATAAAAAAAAGCAGCCGAACCTGATGACTAATTATTGTTAGAAAGAGGAGCTTAGCGTCAACTCTATCAGAGCTAAACTGCTGCTTTTGGCAGAGGGTCTCCAACATTATTAGGTTGATAACATCAGGTAACCTTAACCAAGGAGTCAACTCTTTCTGGTCCATAGGAGCATTTTCCCCCAGCCAAGGCCATCTGGCAGGCATACCAGGTTTTAGTGCAACTGGGGCCATAAGGAGGGTGTTTGGTTTTGTTGTTTTTATCTTATTTAAAAAAAAATAGTTGAAAAGGTTGATTGGTTACACCTGCCCTAAGAAAGGTCTTGGACCCAATCCTTATCTACAGTACAGGGTCCTTAAAAGTGTTCATCGAAGTGTGTGAGTGGGTTCCAACTCCATTTTGAGGAAACTACTGATGTCACCTGCAGGCACCCCTGCAGCTCATCTTTGTGCAGAAATGAAATGGCAAGAATACAAGTCAGGTTCTTAAGAAGCTGACAACAGAATGTCAGCTCACTTCCTGCACATCTGGTGTTTAAAGCATATGGATAATCAACATCATAGACTATTGGCACTTCAGGCACTTGTCAGGGAATTCATTCCTGAAGTGACTTATAACTGCGCACTACCTAAGGCTCACCCAAGACATCATATTGGGGAGACACAGTTTAATGGAGGGGCGATCTCTCCCTTCCTCTTCTAGGAGCTCTCATCTCTGTTCTTGCGTTTTGCTGTAGTCTCAGGAAGCAACATAGCTGGGCTGGATTACCTCTGCTCCTGACGGAAATGCTTCCACTGAGTTAAATGTCTAATATTATGCTTTGAGCCTTTATGAGATTCAATATCAGAATAGTCCATGGGAACAATGTTTTTGAATTTTTTTGGCAAATATTTTTGCTGAGGATGTTGGGCCTTATGTTACCTAAAATCTGTTATTAAAAATATACATGATAAATTCCCTCTGGATTTAGGACATCAGCTTTTCTTTGCTCGTAACACAGGTTAGAAACTGGGTGTTTCTCTTTGTACCTTAGGTACCAGGAAACTTATGGTGTCTCTCTCCTACTCATCCACGGGGTGTTCCATACAGATCAGGGGAGGTGATGAACTCAGCGGAGTTGGGCACAACAAGGAGGATACCATTTGGTGCCCATTTAGTTGCTGTGCCTGTTATGGCTTAGGTAAGTACCATGCTTCCAATTTTAATGATCCCATGAGAATTTTTTTCTCCAAGAATTAGTTGTTCCTGAAGTGCTAGATTTTCATAAAGGAAGGAATGCATTTCATTTTCTATAAATATCAAAATTAATTACTCATTGTTATAACTATTCATAAAAAATCAAAATTAGATGAGCATAGATTTTTTTTTAAGCCTAGAAGAGATCCATGTTATTATAGCATTTACAGCTCTATTATTTAAGGAAATTATGACATAAGGTTTGTCATTAAATTAAGCCAATACCTTTGCCTAAGTCCTAAGAAGAAATGTGTTAAAACTGGTGGGTAAAACGATGGTGTCTTATTATGAAAAGTATAGGAAATTGAGTAGCATTGCTTTTGTAGAATTCACACCAGTGTATCTAGTTGAAAACATATTCATTCATTTGCTCATTCATTCTTTCCATCATTCATCATGTGAATCTAACATGTTCCAGGGACCATTTTAGGTGCCGAGGATTCATCAGTGAACAGAACAGACAGAACTGCCTGCCTTTACAGAATTTATATTCTAACCTGTGTGTGTGTGTGTGCGTGTTTGTGTGTGTGTGGCAGGAAGGCAGTCAACAATAAACAAATAAATATACATGGTATGACAGTTGGTGTTAAGTGCTATGGAGAAAAGTCAAGTGGGTAAGGGAGAGATAGGATGCACTGGATATGGGGTGGAATTTGCTATTTTAAACAGTGTGACCAGGTGGCATGTGAGCAGAGATCGGAAGGAGAGCTACATGAGTTTCTCTAAGAAGAGTTTCCATGCAGGGAGAACGTGTTGTGCAAAAACCCCAAAGCAGGAGTGTGCTCGGTGTGTTTGAGGAAAGCAAGGAGGCCGATGGGGCAGGAACAGAGTGTGGGGGCAGAGTGGTGGGAGGCCAGAGAGGGAGTAGGGAGCCTGGTTATATAGGCCATTTAAAGGGCCTTTAAAAATGAGACTATAGAAAATTGAAGCATTTCAAGCAGGGCAGTAACATGATCTGACATGTTTTAAAAGCATCATCTGGTTGCTTTGTGGAGAGGACGCTGTAGAGAGGAGATGTGGGAAAAGTGGGTGCAGGAAGCCTAGTGAGGAGATTATCTGATGGTCATTTAGACTTGGCTTGCCATGGAGAGAAGTGGTCAGATTCTGGATCTAATTTAAAGGTAGAGCCACTGGGATTGCTGACTGTTAGGATAGGAGTCAGGAAAGAAAGATTAGTGTTTGGTCAGAGCAAGTGCCTCAAGGAATGAAAAGAATGAAGTTGCTATTATACTGGCTGTGACTGGCTTATCTCACATACGCATCATGTCCTCACGGTTCATGCATGTTGTAGCACGTGTCAGCATTTCTGTCCTTTATAAGGCTGAATAATATTCGTTGAACGGATATACTGCATTCTGCTTATCCATTTATACATTGCTGGAACCACAGTGATGTTTATTAAATATTACCACTCTTAGAAACTGACAGTAACTTATTCCCATCATTCTTAGGATAAAGCAAAAGTCTTTATTATGTTTTACAGGGCCTCCACCTAACATTGCAGCCTTCATTCTGCTTACGTGCCCTTGACTCTTCACTTCAGTCAGGCTGCCTGACCTTGCCCTAGTCTTTTCCACATCTGATCTCTGCCTCAGCTTTTCCCTAGGCCGATGGCACTATTTTTTTTTTTGCAGAATAAGCCCAACCTGTTCCTCAGGACTCAGTTCAAGATGTCACCTCCTTCAGGACACTTTCCCCCTTTTGTCCAGGCTGGGTTAGGTATCCTCTTTTTTGTACTGGCAGAATCCCCTGAACTTCTCTTTACCAATGCATTGGTCACTCTTGGAGTGAAGACGATGTTGTAATTATCAGTTTATTCCTGGAGTCTACTATACTTTTATGCTCAATACATTTCTGTTGAACGAATGAGTAATGGAGTGGGCAAAGATCTGGGGGCAGGGACGATGCGGGCATTGAGGCAGTGGCCTGTGTGTGTGACTACCTCCAGGCCACCAAACGTGAGGGGGCAATCCCGTGTAGCCCACTGAACGCTGGCTGCCTTCACACCCATGACTGAGGCGTTTGGTGCTCACAGTGCGAGTCATGATGCACTGAGACCCACATTCCTCGGCCCTCAGCGGTTAGGGGTTTTGGTACTCTCAGCTTAGCTTTACTCTTTCGCTCTTTTGGTAAATGATGCTGACACCCTTCCTGCCTCTGTTCTCTACCAATTCTTTCCCTCCCTCTACTCCCCCTACTCTGAACTTAGAAATAAAGTCATAGGTTTAGGTCACTTAAACAAAAATGAGACTTTATTCTGTGAAATAAGTGTTTCGTTTGTAAAAGAATCAATGGGCTATTTTGGATCAAATAACTGTGTTTTCTTTAGCCATTTAAAAGGGCCTATTTTCATTTTTTGAAGCCATTGCCTTGTGAAAGGACCTAAGAATATCCCCAACTTCGTGTTAGATCCCATAATTACGTTTTCCCATTTTGAAAGCAGTTATGCAGTCCTTACAATAAGAGTCAGTGCAGCCAAAAATAAACCTCAGGCAGTTCATATTAACTGGGTAATAATAACAGGCAACTAGGAGGCTCGGTGTCCAAATATGATGAAAACAGGAAGTTCATTACACAAGCTGTTCTTTCCTGATAGATCTGAATTCTTAAAGCCTTAACTCAAAAATAATCCCTTCAGGTTATAAATAAAAGCAGAGAATTGTCTCTTACTTGTGGCTTAATGGGGATGATAACATTGTAGCTAAATAAATCCACATGGTTATGATTGAATGTAGCACTGGAACGTCTGTGCTGGGAGAGGAGAAAGTGAGTTTGGGGACCCCTGCCCTCTCAGACAGGCAGCTTTTCTTATCCTGGGCACCAGTTGCCAAGGAGATATTGCTTTACTTGGGTACAATGATAGGAAAGCAGAACACCTTCAGGTGTGGAAAGTGCTTTTAGCCAGGCCTGCATGGCTCAGTGGTTGAGCATTGACATGGAGGTCACGGTTTGATTCCTGGTCAGGGCTCTATCTCCAGTATGGGGCGTGCAGGAGGCAGCCAATCCATGATTCTCTCTCATCATTGATGTTTCTCTCTCTCTCTTCCTCTCTGAGATCAATGATATATATATATATATATATATATATATATATATATATATATATATATATTTTTTTTTTTTTTTTAAAGAAAGTACTTTTATTTTTCCTGGGGGAGAAAATGTATGAGCAGAACAACCCCAACTGTAAGTGTCGGTTACATATTGTAAATGTCAATCCTGGATTTTTCAGGGTGAAGTGGGAATGAGACCCAAAGGAAGAGGTTAAGCTCCCTTCCTTATACAACTCCTTTTCTCTATTGAGTGTCACTGATTGCAAATTTTCAGATTTTCTTGATTAAAATAAGGTGAGCATGAAGAAAAATGTTAATTTACGTAACTAGAACAAACCCCACCCGTTCCCTTCCTGAAACCAAACCCTAGCCCTCCAGGTGTCACTGGGCATTGTGAGGGGTCATGTGACCTTACCATTCACCTCCTTTTTGGAAATCTCTCATTAGTTGTTACCACGGCCACCAGTAGGGTTCCCCTGGCCCAAGCATCAATCCCATCTTTCTTTAATTTCCTGTAATACAGTGGAGGCCTGGCTGGGAGTTTAATCAAGACAGGGTTGGGGTGGGGAAGAGAATGGGAAGGACGAAGAGGTGTCCACCATGGAGAATGACAAGTGCACACTGATCTGGCGGTTTTCTCTCCCAGGTCAGTAACGTCTGCAGGGTTTGCCTCAAACAAAAGTGTATGCTTGGGAGGGGGGTGGTTTGGGGACATGGGGCATACTTCCCCCTTCTGGGAGAGTGATCTTTATTTTTTTCATATACAACAAATCTAGGAATATACCCCAGGAAGGGGGTCCACTTTGGAAGTGATAATGTATAGGGCCAGTCACAGTGGGTCTCGGGAGGGCCACATTGCCAAGACCTCACATTTGAGAACAGCCTCAGGTGTGGACTTTGGATGTTATTTCCAAGTGAGGTTAAACACACAGCCACGGACACACACTGATATAATTGGGGAGCAGGGAGGGGAAGGAGGACATCACACAAGACTTTAAACTTGTCTTCTATGACCAGATCATATTAGCTGTTGAGTACTATCAATTTTATATTTTGTAAAACTGTGACTAGCACAATTATATTGCACTATATATACGTATTGAGTGTAAACATTAGGGCAGGGGTCCTCAAACTACGGCCCGCGGGCCACATGCAAATACAAATATTGTATTTGTTCCCGTTTTGTTTTTTTACTTCAAAATAAGATATGTGCAGTGTGCATAGGAATTTGTTCATAGTTTTTTTTTTTAAACTATCGTCCGGCCCTCCAACGGTCTGAGGGACAGTGAACTGGCCCCCTGTTTAAAAAGTTTGAGGACCCCTGCATTAGGGTGTATCACAATTCTTGTAATCCTGTTGACATTTCTTCACTTTCTAAAATCCTGCCATTCTCAGAAATTGGGAGTGGTCTGGCCTCTGAGAGGCCCTGACTGTAGCCTTTCTCTGCCCTCGATGCTGCCCGCGGAGCATGGTGGCCTTCTCTAAGAGAAGGAGGAAGAGTGGTTGCTCCAGAGGGATTTACAGAGATATTCCCTCGTGATGGAGCAGTGCAGTGGTTCTTAAACTTACACGGCAACAAACTCTCCTTGGTAGCTTGTTAGAAACGACCTACGATGCACTGAGAATTTCTGGCCCAGACCCAAGATCTTGGTTCAGGGCGTCTGGGATTACTCTTTGAAAAGCCCTGCTACCGATTACAGAGGCAGCTGTTGGGGAAGGTCAAATTATAGAAGTCTCCTTTGGGAAATATGTAATGATTCCCCCGGGAACAGTGAAAACTCTGTCTTAGAGAGAGGTTTCCCCACTAGGATCAATAAAGAAACAGGCAAGGGACCTGGCAGGTGAGAGAGCAGAGGCAGGGCTGGTTGGCAAGCCTGGCTGCGGAGAGCTGGGAGCAAGTGAGGAACTGTTTGAATGAGCAGACTGTGGGGGAGGCGGTCATGCCAGAGGGACATGGGATGCGGGCAGCTTCTGGGGGAACCTCGGTGGAGGGGAGTGGCAGAAGGCCTCAGGGTAGAGTGGGCACGTCCTAGAGCAGTGGTTCTCAACCTTCTGGCCCTTTAAATACAATTCCTCATGTTGTGACCCCAACCATAAAATTATTTTCGTTGCTACTTCATACTGTAATGTTGCTACTGTTATGAATCGTAATGTAAATAGCTGATATGCAGGGTGGTCTTAGGCGACCCCTGTGAAAGGGTCGTTCGATCACGAAAGGGGTCGCGACCCACAGGTTGAGGGTCAGAACCTTGAGTATAAAGCTGAGGAAGGAGAGGTTCTGTGGGGGCTGGTATCGGAAGAAGCTCAGAAGGCACCACTCCTTCCAATAACGGCAAACAAGCGTGAATATTCCTTATAGGTCGCGTAGCTACTAAAGTGAAGACAGACCTCTTATGACGTTTCTGATTAATTAATGTTTTTGTAAAAATAAGGGAATATATAGAGTACCTGCGATGGGGGAGAGAGGTGTCCTAAACTATGGGGTAAGGTGTGTTTTTCTAGATTATTGAGTGACATTCCTTCATTGACCAACCTGCGCCTCTCATACTATTAGTAATTCTGCTACAGGGTCAATTTTATACATTTTAACAGTTATAGTTTAGCCCTGGTCAGTGGGGCTCAGTTGGTTGGAGTGTCATCCTGTGCAGGTTCAATTCCCAGTCAAGGCACATACCCAGGTTGTGGGTTCGATCCCCCGGTTAGGGTGCATACAGGAGGCAGCCGATCAATGTTTCTCTCTCACATTGATGTGTTCTTTTTTTCTCTCTCCCTCTCCCTTCCCCTCTCTCTCAAATAAAAACATATCCTCAGGTGAGGATTAAAAAAAAGTAAAGTTTAAACACATCAGTTTCATTTCCATGATCCACTTATAATTCTGTGCTCAAATCCAAAATTCTTCTGTTACTTTTTGTCCATTCCAAAGACCTACCACAAAAGCCTTCCTGTGAGTAACAAGAGAAATTTATCCATTCGTTATATGATTAAATAATTACTGTGCTTTCTGTGGTTTTAAGTATAAAAACATCTTTGTTACCTAAGTTTTTACTAACTTTATATTTCATTTATTTAATTTATACTAATGATAGCAACTGTGCTTTATATTTTGGAGTAATCTGCTTAGCAACTCGACTACGTAAAAGCCATTTGAGCTAACAGTACAATTCTCAAGCTTTCTGGATTGCAAAGCTCTATTGTTTCTTGACTTCCACATATTATCCTTTTTTTTTTCTAGTGGAACAACATTAATAGATTAGAGCAAAAGAGTCCTAACAACTCAACTTCTATTTTGCTTCTGTTGTGGCCATCACTGATAACAGGTGGGTCCTAGGCTATAAAAAGTTGAACAAATAGTGTTGATAGGATTTTGAAATCAATGACAGTTGTTGGATTTGTATGTGTGTTTGTGTGGTTTATGTGTAGGAAGTCAAAATATAGCCTACTCAAAAAATTCAATAAAATTTTTAAATGCCTAATATAAGCTGGACACGATTTAGGTGCTGGGGATATAAGTACAAAGCAATGGGTGCATTCTCAGGGAACTTACATTCTTATGGTAGGAGATGGATAACAAAGAGTGTGACAAGAAGTCGGGTATGTGTGCTATTTTATGGTAGGATAGTGAGAGAAGGCTTCTATAATGAGCGACATTTGAACAGAGACTTGAAGGAAATGAGCAAGCTTAGTGCATATCTGGGGGAGAGCTTTCTGGGTGGAGGAATCTTGGTACAAAGACCTTGAAAGAGGAGGTCGCATAGGATTTGAAGGAATATCAAGGAGACCAGTGAGAGTGTAGTGGAATGGATGAGGCGGGGAGGGAAAGGAGATGAAGTTGGAAAGTTAGCTGGGTGGTCTTTTTGGCCATGCTAAAAACTCTGAATTTTTTTTTTTTTTTTTTTTTTTATCTTGGTGAGATGGGAAACCAATGGAGGGGTTGAGCAAAGGAATGATATGAACATTTAAAATATATATATTTTTATTGATTGCAGAAAGGAAGAGAGAGGGAGAGAGAGATAGAAACATCAATGATGAGAGAGAATCATTGATTGGCTGCCTCCTGCATGCCCTACACTGGGGATCGAGCCACAACCCAGGCATGTGCCCTGACTGGGAATTGAACCGTGACCTCCTGGTTCATAAGTCAACACTCCACCACTGAGTCATGCCAGCTGGGCTGATGTGAACTTTTTTTTTTTTTTAATATATATATATTTTTTATTGATTTTTTACAGAGAGGAAGGGAGAGAGATAGAGAGTTAGAAACATCGATGAGAGAGAAACATCGATCAGCTGCCTCCTGCGCATCTCCTACTGGGGATGTGCCCGCAACCTTCGTACATGCCCTTGACCGGGACGAACCTGGGACCCTTCAGTCCGCAGACCGACACTCTATCCACTGAGCCAAACCGGTTTCGGCTGATGTGAACTTTTTAACAGGATCACTGTGACTGCTGTATGGGGATAGTGTTAGGCTGAGTTCCCAGAAGTAGAGCCTGAGAGGGGGATGTGTGTGTGCTTTATGGATAAAATGGGGGAGAGTAAAAGAAGCAGGTAGAAGAGGAGGAGAATGGCAAAAATTCAGCCTGATCTCATGGGAAGCTCTGGAGCATAAATTACACTGTAGAGTTTTTTTCCCCACTTGCGATGAGGGAGAGGGGCTTTTTACCTTCACCCTGGTTATTGGATGAAGTCTCTCGGGGAAAGGGATAGATGGTGTAAATCCCAGGCCCTCCCAGGTGTAGTGGCTTCCATTGCCCAAGTGCAGTTATCACTGACACACTTACAGCAGCTGGGCAAAGGGCTCACCAACCAATTAATAAAAGGGTTTTCAGAGGGTCTGATTGAGTGAGCCAATAGCATCTTCTCCATGCAATAAGGGTGAAAGTACAGACACCAATTAGGAGTAAAGTGCAATAATCCAGAAGAAAGATGAAGGTGGCTTGGATTAGAATGTAGCAGTAGAGGGGTTGAGACGTATTGTTGGATTCTGGATAAATTGGGGGAGGAACAAGGGCCAGAAGATTTGCTAATGGATTGCTTACCTACACTAATACAAGAGAAACATGCAAATTAACCATCACTCCGTCACTCTGCCACTCCGCTACACCTACCAGCCAATCAGAGCAACTATGCAAATTAACCCAACAAAGATGGCGGTTAATTTGCATACACAGGCATGGAATGAAGATGACTGAAGATGGCGGTGGCCACACAGCTGGAGCAAGCAGGAGGCTTAGGTTCCTCCCGGCAACGGAGGAAGCCAAGCTTCCCGCGGCCCTGGACTCTGCTCAAGGAGGGGCTGGGGGCCTGGGCTCTGCTTAAGGAGCTGGAAAAAAAAAGGAGGGGTTGGGAGCAGCCAGAGTGGAGAAGCCAAGCCTCACTGCTGCGGCTGGACCAAAGGCCTGGGTTCGGATGCTGGAGGAGAACCGGTGCCAGCAGCCAGGGGAAGGAAGGCCTATTGCGTGAATCTTCGTGCAATGCGCCACTAGTAGAATATAAGAGGAGAAGAATCAAAGGTGACTTCAAGGTTTGTGACCTAGCCATTTATTGAGGTGGGGAAGACTGTGAGAGGAGCAGGTTTTGGAAGGGGGTGAAAAGTAGAAGCTTCATTGGAAACATTAAATTCCAAATGCCTCGTAGATGTCTGAATGAAGATGTAAAGGAGGCAATTGGATGTAAGAGTCTGAAGTTGTGAAAATACGTTCCATTTCCTAAGTTCAGATGACCAACTGCTCATGGTACTAAAAGAATGTGCATATGTCTTTAGATAGCACTGTTGGAAACTTTTGTTTGAGAGTGGATGTGGAGTGAGAAAGCCATAACTAGTTCCAAACAACCTCAAAAAGGGCAAAAGATACATATTGGAGACCATAGATCAGCAGCCTTAATGACAACTTCAGCCACCATGTCTAAAATAGAGCATTAAAAAGATGAGCTTTCATATATTTACCAAAAGTTGTAATAATTTAGAGGTAACATGGATTCCCAAAGAACAAGTTGGACCATACTAGCTTCATTTCTATTTTTGAAAGCATTCTAGGCACAGAGGTTTAGGAAATTCTGTCTTGGTATATCCCAATTTTTATGGCAAAATGAAGAAATATAGGCCAGAATATAGAATTATCATGTAGTGTTCTAATTGGCTAAACAAGAGCAAAGAAGGGTCAACCCTTAGGTTATTTTTTGCTGCCAAACAAGTTTTTACATATCGAGGCCCTTTGCTAATTGTAATTTTTAATCAACAACTTAACTGAAAAGCTAGAAAGCTTATTATCAGATTTGAAGATAACACAACCTGGGGAAAAATAGCTAATATATTGAATTATAAAGTGTAAGTTTTAAAGAAGGAGAAACCAAAACTCACAATTTTAAAATTAATAGGGATGAATGCAAAATATCCTATTTCACAGGTTGTGAGAGTTCTCCCTTCACAGCAGTGAGCAGTATCAACAATTTTTGATAAAGATGTTTATTTTTCATTGTCATTTGTGGCATGACGTTAAGAGTTCAGGCTTTGGAGCCATTTGCCTAGGTTAGAATCCTGGCTCTGCCACTTACTAGGTGTGTGATCTAGGGTATTTTTCTTAAAATCTGTGTTTTATTTTCCATACCTGGAAGATGAGGATGATATTAGTCACAACTAATATTGTTGGAATTTTTATAAGAATTAAACTCATGTAAGGTACTTAGGACAATGCCTGGGACATAGTTAGTACTCAATTAATAACTATTATAACAGATTCAACTATGTGATCTGGTTGCTAGAAAGGTAAGACTGAGTACAATTATAGAAGTGAGCTATCAGGATCAAGGGAAGCTCATGGCCCACTGCGTTCTTTACTGCTGGGATTTTATTCAGTCCTGGGTGTCCCTAATTAAAAAAAGTGTCTCCAACCTGTGGGAAATTGAGTGCTGAAGGTGGTGAAGAGTATGGACTCATGCCAAATGGAGAAAAATTGAATGGACTGGGATAGAGAGAATGAGTTCTTTTGGAAAAAGACTCAGGAGATGAAGTAAAGCTTCCTTGAAACATATGAAGGGCTGTCATGTGGAAAAGAAATTAGACAGAGTCCCTGTTGCTTTGGAGACAGAACCAGAAGCAAAGAGTAGGAATAAAAGGTAGGGTGCAAACGTGTTTTAACTTTCTGTTACTTGCAGAGAGAGGGCAGAAGCCCGGTCTAGCTCTGCCTCTAAATTACTGTAAGATATCAAATTTTTCCACTCTACAAGCCCCAGTTTCATAAACTGTGAAATCAGGGTTTGGGGTATTATGTGCTCTAAAGTGGAAATTAGGATTGGTCTATTAATGGGTTATCTTCCTAGACAGTGGGTTTCCTATTGTTACCATCGTAACTAGCTAGTTTATTAATATTAATAATAGGAAGGAAGCAAAGGGAAGGCCAGACATGATAAGCATGGTCATCTGGGCAGCTTCACCAGGAAGCTACAATTTCACAGCCCCCAGGGAACCACCAGTCTATTCCCTGCAAATCATTGGGGAAAGGGGTCCAATAAAGGGGAAGATGGGTGCATGTGCAATGAGGTTGGAGTGATGTAGGGAAGTTGCTTGCCTGTCAGTCTAACCTGGAGAAAAAGATAATTGGCTAGGGTGTGGAAACACTACAAGCACGTGAAATCTTAAAGGCTTAATTGATTAAGTTCCTACTTATAACTCATACAAAGAGCTCTTGCTCTCTTGTTTGCTCTTTCACTTCTATTTCTTGCTTGCTCCATGATCTGCACTCGCCCGCCATGTGGCCATGGGCCATGCGGACCCCACATGCAATGGACTGCGGCTGGGAACACAAGCTAAGCTAGCCAGATGCTGGGCTGGATTGTGCTTTAATATGGAGCTGAAACTCTGGGCAGTGACTTTAGCATGGAATTTTTTCCATGGCTAGAGGGAAGAGGGAAGGAGATGGGACCTTGGAGAGGAACTCCCCTAATGTCATATCATCAATAAAGCTTTCCATTATACCCCATCCTCCTGTGGGGGGCCTCAGGAAATTCTTGTTCCTGTGGCACCCCAAGAACTCCACTTCCACCAATAACAGGTGGGGATACAGTGGGCACCCCACAGATAGCACTATCACTGGAAATGTCTAAACTGAGACATATTAGAGTAGACATTAATATATTTGATTAGGATTTATGTGATCTAAATGGTATCAAAGATCTCTTTTAATTCTAAGATTCTAGGAAAAAATTGCTTATTTACTTATGTACTTATTTATTTTAAATTTATTTTTGTAAAAATAGAAAGTGCTTTATTTCCAGGAATTACAAAAGCTGATGAAATACAGGATGAAGGGAGTGCTGCTGCAATCTGGTGTAGCGGAAGGAATGGCCACCTAGTTTCGCTTTCCAACTACAAACCCTATGGGGATCTTGTGGTTTAAGGTAAGGCATGATGAGGGCCAATATTAAGTAAAATAAGGCTGACTTGAACACAAGCACTGTGATGCCATGACAGTCCATCTAATAACCCAGATGGCTACCAAGTGACTAAAGGGCAGGTAGCCTATACAGTGGATACTCTGCACCAAGGGTGGGGAACCTTGGGCCATTTGGATATTTATAACATCATTCATGAGCCATACAAAATTATCAACTTAAAAATTAGCCAGCTATATTTGGTAAAATATTTAATTAATTCACCCCTAATGCCTTGGTAGGGCCAGACCAAATGATTTTGAGGGCCTTATATGGCCCGCGGGCTGGATGTTCCCCACTGCTGCAAGGGATAAATAAATCAGGTACCAGGTAGGATAGATTGGGATTGCATACAGTTTAAAACTTATGAACTTTCTATTCCTGGAATTTTCCATTTGAATTTTCAGATCTTGGTTGTCTGTGGGTAACGACAGAAAGTGATACTGTGGATAAGCAGGACGGCTGTACTGTGAAATGCTCAGATCTTTAAGTTCATTAGTTTTGACAACTGCATAGCAAGATAAAATATTTTCATCAGCCCATTATGTTCCCACATGCCCCCAGTCAATTCCCATAGTTACCCTTCAACTACTGATCGACTTTAGTTTATACCTTAGTTCTATCTATTCTAGAATTTCTTATGAGTGGACTCATGTATGTGCTCTTTTGTACTTTGTTTCTTTTATTGAGTGTCATATTTTAGAGATTCATTTATGTTGTGTGTACCAGTACTTCATTTGTTTTTATTGCTGAGTAGTTAGTATTCCGTTCTTTGAATACACCACAGTTTTAAAAGACTCTCTTTCCCTGTGATGCACATCTGGATTGTCTCCAGATTTTGGCTATTCTGAATAACATTTCTATGCAAATTCTTATATAAAGCTTTCTGTAAACAGACATTTCTATAAACATACATTTTCATTTCTCTTGGGAAAATATCTGTGAATCGAATTTCTGGGTCATAGGTCAGATGTATGTGTAATTTTGTAAGAAATTGCTAAACATTTTCTCAAAGTAGTTGTACCATTATATATTCCACCAGAAAAAGTGAAACTTTGAGTTGTTCCACATCCTTTCCAACATTTGGTGGTGTGTGTGTGTGTGTGTGTGTGTGTGTGTGTGTGTGTGTATCTCATTGCATTTTACTATGTAGGAACCTGATGACTAATGATGTTGACTACTTTTACATGTGCTTATTGGCCATTTGTATAACTTCTTTGCGAGCTGTCTGTTTAAGTCCTATGCCCATTTGAAAAATTGAGTTCTTTGTCTTTTTATTATTGATTTATAGGATTTCTTGGTCTGGACATTTGTTAGATATGTGTATTGTGAATATTTTTTCCCAGTCTGTGACTTGCCTTTTTACTTTTTTAATAGTGTTTTCAATGAACAGGCACTTTGTAGTTTGATGTATTAAAATTTTGTCAATGTTTTCCTCTTATGGTTCATGCTTTCTGTCCTTTTTGAAAAGTTTTTGCCTACTGCAAGGTTGTAAAGATTTTCTCCTAAGTTTCTCCCCTAACTTTATTATTACATTGTTTTACCTTTACATTTAATTCTCAAATTGATTTTTGTGTATGATGTGAGGGAAGAATGAAGATACTTCTCTCCTCTCCTCTCCTCTCCTCTCCTCTCCTCTCCTCTCCTCTCCTCTCCTCTCCTCTCCTCTCCTCTCCTCTCCTCTCCTCTCCTCCCCTCCCCTCCCCTCCCCTCGCTTCCCCTCCCCTTCTCTCCCTTCCCCTCCTGTTTCCTCCCCTCCCCTTCCCCCCTCCCCTCCCCCTTCCTTCCCCTCTCCTCTCCTCTCTCCTCTCTCTTTCGCTATGGATATCCAGTTATTCTAACCCAGTTGTTGAAGAAATTTCACTTTTTTCACTAAATTGCTTTGGCACCTTATCAAAAGTCATTTGACTGTATGTGTATAGGTTTCTTTCTGGAATCTATTCTGTTTCTAGTCCTGTTTTCTTTTCTAAGTGTTGTAATGGTTTTAAAATAGAAATGGGTTAAAATTCTTAGGTATACAGAGGTTTATGAATTAGTGTAGAAGTCCCACAATAAGCATTTTCACCACTTGAAGACTTTTTTTGTGTGTGTTCAGTGAAAATAGGATGACTTATTTGATTCTCATGTGAGTACTCCAGGGGAGGTTGTTATAAAGAGCCAGAGTGTTAATGTGTATTGGCTTTTACTTGCTGCTTATAGCAACATCTTTCAGGAATGAGATGAGCTCAGGCAAGAATTAGCTGGTTTGAGAGCAGAAACAGAGGGCATAGAGAGAATCTAGAAATGTAAGGCTTGCCAGGGTTGAAAAAAACAATGATTCCTGAGCCCAAATAAGCTGTTGACTTTCTATTCAAGTTTATTATTTTTAAATAGTTACAGTATAGCTGACATGAATTGAGAAAGGCAAAAGCTAGACCTTTTGCAATTAGTTAAAAATTTAGCTGAATTCTTATTAGCCACCAGTATGGCACCCAGGGTTGCTTCCTCCATTTCCCTGGCTCGTTGGAAAGTCCCACCTTTCCATAAAATTTAGGCTACTTGGTTGTCAGGGGACTGTAACTCTCTGATGGTTCAGAGGAAGTTATAATTTGAGTCTATCCAGCTTTTTATTGTTGTTAAGGTTGGACTGAGCTGTTACCAGCTTTTTATATCCTCAGTGGAAACAGAACTCCCAAGAGGGTGATTTACGAAGGTATTCTTCACTCTGTAAAATAACTTTTTGTAATTTGAATTGCAATCCCTGTTAACCATTCCAACTCCTATTACCACTCGAGTCTGTTTCTTTATGGGATCTAACTCATCTGCCTCTAAACCTCCAGACCACAGCTCCTGGAGGGTATGACCTGGCATTTATTTCTATCCCCAGTAACTTGCACAGATCCTGGCACAACTCAAACACCCTGTTTGTTTATTAACTGATGAATGGAAGGCCTTGGCCAACTCACCTGACAAATGCCGATCTGTCTCCTTAATACTTGGTCCATTCCTCCACTGGCATCGGGTATGATGATGATTTTTACATCTTGTAGTCTAGCTTGTGAGTTTGTTGGGAGCATGAATCAGTTATTCTTTTCTTGTTAATCCTCACCTGAGGATCTTTTTCCATTGGTTTTTAGGGAGAGTGGAAGAGAGAGGGAAAGACAGAGAGAAACATCGATGTGAGAGAAACACATTGATTGGTTGCCTCCTGCAGTAGCCCTGACCAGGGCCCAGGCTAGGGAGGAGCCTGCAACCAAGGTACATGCCCTTGACCGGAATCAAACCCGAGACCCTTTGGTCTGCAGGCCGATGCTCTATCCACTGAGCCAAACAGGCTAGGGCTGAATCAGTTCTTATTCTATATTTCAGGTACCTAGAGAAATGTGTTGTAGATATAATTATGATTCAGTTTGTAAATGGGTTTTCTAAATGAACTGTTGCATGACTTGGTTGAATGATTATACAAAATGGGTTTATATTCATGCAATTTTTATTTAAGTGATTAATAGAATAAGGATATCACTTGTAGGGTGTGTACATGTCTTATCTCCTAATGATGTAGGTAATTGTAGAATTTGTTTAAGGCAAAGATGGTAACCACGTGGCACCTCTGCCACCATTTTTTCCTTGTGTGCCCATGGCAAACAGTCCATTTCAGTTCTTTTCCCCATTGATCTCAGACATAAACTCGACACCCTACCTTGCAATAACAACTCCACCACCGCATCAGATTTGGAGCATGGAATAATGATTATTTTCCCTTTCCTAATCCAAGGGGTTTGTGAGGCAACAAGCTACAAAGTCACCCTTGAAGCCTTGATGCCCTGGCTGGATGGTACCTAGAGGAAAGATGCTAGTAAGCGGCAGACACTTTGCAGATTCCTGTCTCTCAGAACTTAATCATATTTGCATTTTGGCTATGATCAGATGGAGGAAACACAAACTCCAAACTGTCAATCAGCTTGGGCTTCTTTTCCAACTTTTTCTAAATCAATTTCTTTAAAAAAATCTCTGAACGCCAAAATTATACAATTGGTTTTTAAACAATTACAATGTTTTTTATCTATATATTGCATTATACGTAATTGGTAACCAAGAATTATTCGTTACTGAAATTCTAGATTCGGAGGTGTGTATATAAATGTGCGTGTGAGTGTGTGCATCCATCTGTGTGAACTGAGATGTTCATGGGATTTGGGAGAGAGTAGAGGGAAGATGTTTACTGAAAATATATTTTTATATTGTCCAGTTTTTGCCTTTAAATACCAGTAGAAAAATTTCTGAAGCATATAGATTTCTGGCATTGTAATTTATCTTCAAAACAGAAATTAAATCTAACCAGTTATAAATTTCAGCTTCTTTCTGAATTAACCATGTTGGCATCACCCCAGCTATCTCCTTATGTTCACATGGTTGCTTCCAGACTCTATGTAGAATTTTATGTCTCTGTAGTATCAAATTTGTTAAATGGCATATTTTTATATCAGTAATTTTTATAGCATATTGTTATTCCAGACTTTTACATGCCTCTAATTTATTCTTAACTTCAATATAGCAGTAGTGATTTTTTTCTCCTAAGTTTGACGGTATGAACACTTTAGTTATGATTTAAAGTCATTAAAACACCATCACTCATTTGTACTTTATTTTCTATTTTGTTTTTGCAAACTTTAGCTATTTGGACAGATACAACTGTAAGTATTAATGCTCCTCAAGCTTTTTTAAATATCTCTTTGGGAAACATTGAGATTATTTCGTAATATGATTGAGATAAAGTGTTTCTGATGACCTTAGATTATTCATGCTACTTAAATGCAGAATAGAAAAGATGGGTTTGATTGCAAATCAAATAGAAACCGATGCAGTTTCCTGAAATCATATTCCACTTTCTTAGTCTCTTGATAACAAGGAGTAAGTTGGTCATAAACTTTCTCTTCTGTCTTTCACAAAATGAGGTCATTGGGTTGCAGAGTTTGCCTTAGGAAAGGTTTTGGGGCAGTGTCCTTTCTCAGCTGTCTGGGTACCGCGTTTCTGTGGCTGTCAGGATTATGGTCAAAGGTGACGTGGATGAAGAAGGCTGATGAGGTGTGTTTTGGTCGCTACATAAAGCAAGATTCACAAGTGCAGCAATCATGACATTGATTTTTTCCTTTGAATACTTTGCAATTGAGAAGGGTAGTGTCTTCGTTGTCTGGCATATGGTCCCAATAACTTTAATGAATACTTGTTTAGAGCATCGATTTTCTGTTTTAATTATATCATTTTATTATTGGCACAGAATTATGACCACATTAATGGAAATAAAGAAGAAAAATTAAACTAAAAAATCAAGTGTCTTTTCTTTTCCCTCGCTTATATTTAGTTTTCATCCACTTATAATTATAACATGTGTGTAGTTGAAATCATAGCTTTTGATATACAAGTTCTATACTAATTTTTAAGTACCATATCAGAAGCATGTTTCTATGTTGCTACATGATATAATTTGTAATGATTATTTCAATAAATATGTATCTTCACATTAGTAGATAGCCATTCAATGTTGATATACAAAAAAATTATAAATTACATATAAGTTATTAAAAAATCAACAAATAACAACCATCTGCCTATCATTCAGTTTAAGATAAAGAACATTACCAATAAGCTTGAAGTTCCCCATTTGCCTCTATCTATCTCATCCTCTTTCATACCTCCCAGAGGTCACATGATCACCATCTTAAATCTTGTGTTTATTGTACCCTTGATTTTCTTTATGATTTTATTATATATTTGGTTGTATCCCTAAACAACATGTATTTTCATGACTATTTTAACCTATATTTAAATGGACTCATACCAGATGATTTTTCTGTGATTTTTTTCACCTAATATTAAGCACCTATTTATTTCATGTCATTGTGGGTTATATTGTATTGATTTGCATGGCTGTAAAGTATTTCATTATATGAATATGGCCACAACTTAGTATCCATGATGAATATTTGGATTTATTCCAGTTTTTCCCCATTATAAATGATAGTTTAAAGAACACCGTAATGTATACTTCCTCTTACAATTGTTCAAAAGTTTCTTTTTAAATTTAACATTCAATATTATTTTGTATTAGTTTCAGGTGTACAGCATAGTGGTTAGATAATCATATACTTCACAAAATGATTCCCCCAATATTTCCAGTACCCACCTGTCACCATGCATAGTCATTACAATATTATTGACTATATCCCCTATCCTGTACTCTTCATTCCCAAAAGTTCTTTATGATGTATATGTAGGAGTGACACTGGTGGGTCATAGGGTATGTACCCTTCAAATACATAGGTAGTTCCAAATGATTTTCCAGAGTGGTTTTACCAGATTACACCCCCACCAGCAATGTGTAAAAATTCTGGTTGTTTTACACACTTGTCAGCTTTTGATATTATCAGACAGTATGATTTTTGATAAGCTATTTGAACCCATATAACCCAAAGAATTAATATCCAGAATATATAAAGAACTCCTACAAACCAATAAGGAAAGAAAACCCAAGAGAAATATAAGCAAAACATTTGAACAAGGACTTCACTAGAAGATAAACCATATGTAAACATGTTCTGCCTCATTATTAATTCAAAAATGCATATTTAAACCCAATGAGAAAGCATTTCAAATTTGTATCAGTCATGGGAATCATCAGTATTTAAGAGGTTATAAGCAGAGCCAATGTAAATGAAAATATAGGACCTATTATTCAAAATGAGGAAAAAGTGCTATTTAAGTTAGATTACAAAGCTTTTTCCTTTATTCTCTGGTCTCTCTCTTGACATCATGGTAGCTTTTGTTTGTGATGTAAGGTCATTCCAATAAAGAATAATTAAAACTTTAAATTACTGGCATGAACGTTACCATTCATCTTTATATTGTGCAATGCCAGTATTTTTTTTTAACAGCTTTGAGGTATAATTTGCACACAATAAATTCACCCATTTGAAGTTCATAGTTCAGTGGTTTTTAGTACATTTACAGAGTTATGCAACTATCACCACAATTTAATTTTAGAACATTTTCATCATCCCAAAAGAAATCCCCCTACCCATTACCAGTCTCAATTACCCCCTTCCCAAGCCCTAGGTAACCACCAATCTACTTTCTGTCTCTATAGTTGTATCTATTCTGGACATTTAATATAAATGGAATAATACAATAGGTTTTTTTTTTGGGGGGGGAGGGGGGACTGACTTTCTTTCTGCAATGCCAATTTTAAATGCAAACATCAGAGCACTTAACTTGTATGAGGAATTACCAAAATAACACATTTGATGTTTTATGGCTTCTGTTTGGAGGGTGCCTTGAGCTGGCCAAAAGAGACAAGTTTAAGCCGAACTCAGGAAGGTTGAAAGAAGGAAGAGAGAGGATTCTCCTCCCCCGTCCCATACAGCTGTCTGAAAGAGTACTTCCAGGAAAGAGGATGTTTGTTAGCAAGTTCAGGCCCTGCCCCACAGTTTTTCCTTCTATCAAAGTGGAATTTCCGCATCAAGCCCTAATCAAAGCTGGATTAGGGAAGTGGAGCCATTCATTTCCTCTATCCACAGTCTGCTGCTCCAAATCATGCAGACGGGTTGGTTACCCCCGACGATCTTTAAACCTCTGTGCCACAATACTGAGTACCCGGGTGGGAATGGCCAAGAGGATTGTGGACCGAGACTCAGTGTCTATTGTTCTCCTGCCATGCATGCCATGGTGCTGATAGTGTGGCACAGGAATGGATTGAGTACCCAACCCTGGTCCCTCCAGTACCAAGCCCAGGCCCTTTCCAAGGAGCAGAAGAAAGAGAAGTTTGACAGGAGCTGTAAGAAAGTGGTATCAAAGAAATTGATTGAAGAAGATGTTCCAAGAAAGATGGAGAAGTCAGCAGAGTCATTGCAAGAGAAAAACATAGAAAGGAAAGGACTGAAAACTGTCATATGACAGTACCGATGACTTTGCTGAATCAATTTTAGTGCATTGGAGGGAGTAGAATCCAGATTACAAGGGTTGTAGGGAGAATGAGGGAGTGAAGAAGTGGAAACAATGGGTGTGGATGTATTCAAGAAACTTTTCTGCAAAAGGGAGGATGAAAGTAGAACTCTGAGTGGCAAGAGTCTAGAGCAGGGGTGGGCAACCCCTGGCATGCGTGCCAAACATGGCACGCCAGTAACTTTTGTTGGCACGCGAAACCCTCTCTTATAATCTTCCATTTACAATTTTTTTCTTAATATTGACTTTTTTATTTTTCAGACAAATTCAGTGTAGGTGCATCTTAGATAAATAATTTTACATAACAAGTTATCTTAAAGACCATAGACATGGATTGATGAGAGGGGGGAAGAATAATTTCTATGCCTCTGCCTTAACTCTCCCTGCCTTCCTAGATCCGACCAGTGTTTTGGTTTCATCCACATACGCTTGTGAATCTTTGTTCTCAGTGATGAATTTTGTTAAGTCTCGTAATAGGAGCAGCCTGACGGATGAAAGCAGTAGCTCGTGCATATCTCTGAAGGTCACAAAATATAAACCTGATGTAAAATCTCTGTCATCAGTGATGCAGCAGCAAAAGTCCCACTGATAATATCAAACGGAGTCATAAAGTTTTCTGTTGAACTATCAGTGTACATGTATACATTAAAAAGTAAATGTATTTTTCATCATCATATACTGTGTTTTTGTCGCTCGAATGAATTTTATTATTTCTTCAAGGTTCTTCACATATGTACACCTTAAGAGATATCAAGTAGGCGCAACGTGTTCTTAAAAAATTAGGGTTGGCACGCAGAAGAATTTTGAGTCAGAGATTTTGCTGGTTTTGGCACGCACTCACAAAAAGGTTTTCCACCCCTGGTCTAGAGCAAGGGCTGGTAAATGATATGGAGCTGTTCATATTTGAATTCCCAACTTCCCATGTTACCTTGGTCCAGGATACCTTGAGGACCCTTGCCTGGGGGTGATTATAATGCCTTCAGAATTAATAGTAGGTGCTGAAGACCACCACATAGCCTGCCCTCCAAGGAAGTGCACTTTTAGGAGTTGTACTCAGAGCCAGAAGACAGGCATGAAGTTGCCTGTCATTATCTGAGAGTCTGAACTTACCCTTGTACTTAGAATTGAATTATAGCTTAAAGGGATATACTTCCTCTTAAAACTGGAGCCAGAGGCCTCTGAAAACACACCGACAAAAATTTGTGGTTAAGGTTTCTTTGTCCTGTATAATCTTGAGGAATTCTGTGATAAGAAGTAGGATGACCACAGTTTTTCCGTGACTACACATCTCCTGAATACAGTAATTCACTTCCACTCAATCCTGATTTGATGGACTAATTGTGAAGGGCTGGCATAATAATGAGCCTGGACACTGGACCCATGGACCCCTGCTATGCTTCGGGGTGGAATGGATAGAATTCCATGGATGGGAGATCACCTTCAAATGATACCCAGACTTGCTTAAGACCTCTCTTATGTTATTTGGTTTGTACAAATTCCAGTTGTCCTATTTTAACACCTAATGTATGAGTCTGCATTCTGCATCCTGTACAGTCTCTTGAGTCAAGAGCAATTCTTCAGGTACTTATAGTTTATGATCATATGTACCCTGAGTCTTTTTAAAAAATATATATTTTTATTGATTTCAGAGAGGAAGGGAAAGGCAGAGAGAGAGAGAAACATCAATGATGAGAGAGAATCATTGATCAGCGGCCTCCTGCATGCCCCATATTGGGGTCCGAGCCTGCAACCCTGAGCATGTACCCTTGACCGGAATCGAACCCGGGACCCTTCAGTCTGCAGGCCAATGCTCTATTCACTGAGCCAAACCAGCTAGGCTAACCTGAGTCTTTTTAAAAATATATATATTTTTATTGATTTCAGAGAAGAAGGGAGAGGGATAGAGAGATAGAAACATCAATGATGAGAGAGAATCATTGATCAACTGCCTCTTGCATGCCCCACACTGGGGATCGAGCCTGTAACTCAGGCATGTGCCCTGACTGGGAATTGAACCTCGACCTCCTGGTTCATAGGTTGACGCTCAACCACTGAGCCATGCTAGCCGGGCCCACCAGAGTCTTCTTTTCCCCAGGTTAAGAAAAACTTCTTTTCTTTCACTTATTCCTCATAGGAAGAATTCCAAGGGAACATTATACTTTCCAATTCACCAGCCATGAACTTCCCAACAGAAAAACAGGCAAAGGATATAACCATCATAAAAAAATAAATAATTAAAAATGTAGGATAGCCATGTATGAAAAACTTTAACTCACTAGTAAAGAGAGAACTCCAGTTAAACTGGTTACCTGTCAGTTTGGTAAATGTTAGGATTATTACACCCACTGTTGGCGAAGGTATGGGAAATAGGCAGTCTTATAGGGGGCTGCTGGAGAGTGAATTGTATTTCTGAAGACAGTGTGGCAAAAGTTGCCACAAGCCTTACATATGTGCATAGCAGAAATTCCACTTAATGGAATTTAGCCTGAGGAAACAGCCAGACAAGCTGTAACCAACCCAAGGATGCACTGGTTATAATAGCAAAATAGCAACTAATAATGTCTAGTACTAGGGAATTGTTTAAATAAATGATGGTACAACAACAAAAAAGGATGGTATAAATTTATATTGAAATGGAAAGATATTCACAATATGTTTCTTCATTTGGGAGTACACCAAAAGCATAGCAGTTATGTTGCTTTTGAAAGACATACATTAAAATGTTAATAGTAGTTATTTTTGACTGGTTAGATTATGGGTGATGATCTCTACCATAGCTCTATTTCTAGTTTTCCTCCAGGAAACAATTATTACCTAGATCTTAAAGAAATATTAAAAAGTTAAAAATATTTGCTAATTTGTTAGGCAAATTGGCCTCTTGATTTAATTTGTGTTTTTGATTACTAGTGAGTTTAAACAATTTTTCATGTTTATTAATTACTTAATAAAGTGTGGTTAAATAGGGACTAAATTCAAGTCCTCCTTTTTCAGAAGTAATACTTACATCTGAAAGGGAATTCAGTCCTGTTTAGTTTCATTCTCTCATTTTATAATAATGACCAGTAAATCCAGGGAGGTTATTTGATTTGACCCCAATATAAGACAGAATTATGGCTGGTATCTAAGCCCCACACCCCCAGGCCATTGAGCTTTGTTTGTTGTCTTTTCTCATGTTAGGGTCTTGATATTTCATAGAGGCTTCCTGGCAATATCCATTGTTTTTTTTTTTTTTTTAAATGTATTTTATTGATTTTTTACAGAGAGGAAAGGGAGAGAGATAGAGAGTTAGAAACATCGATGAGAGAGAAACATCGATCAGCTGCCTCCTGCACATCTCCCACTGGGGATGCGCCCGCAACCCAGGTACATGCCCTTGACCGGAATCGAACCTGGGACCTTTCAGTCCGCAGGCCGACGCTCTATCCACTGAGCCAAACCGGTCTCGGCCTGGCAATATCCATTGTGTCAATTCTGAGATTGATTTGTGATTCATAATTATGAATGATTAATTTTGGAGGTGATTTTATGGTAGATGTTGCTTAATATGTTTTTGTTTCTTTTGAGAGGAGTTTAGAGGGTCATTCAGTATACAAGTAAGTCCGTCCAATAGAAAGAAGAATTTGTGACTTGGGTCAGAGGAACCAGGCGTGACTCTCGAAGTACCATTCCCTACCTTTTAAACCCTTCTGAACTTTGCACATAAATGGTCAGAGTTGTAAAGAGGATTAAACAGGGTTGTAAAGAGGATTAAACAGGGTTGTAAAGAGAACTAATGCCTGAAAAAGACCAGTAACATACTAAACTGAATTTTATATATCTAGCCTCATTTTCTTGCATTTTATATATCTATCAACACCCCCCCCCCATTATTTTTCAAAAGGGATTAGAGAAGGCATATGTACATTACTTGTTGTTGACATGGCTTCTACTAGTAAGCCAACTCTGGAGAAGCCAGTTGTCAGGGTGGACGGCAGCAAGAAAGTATAAACATTCACATGCAACCTGTTTCAGAGAACTGGGGGGAGAGGGAAGCCCTTGGGTGGGAAAGTTAAGTTTTTACCAGCCACCGGGGCTAGGAGTGGGTCTGTTAGTCATGATGGGGCAGCACGATCGTCTGGACCAGGCCCATGATTTACTAAGAGCCAAACACTTTTTAGTCTGGAGAAAATTGTTTCTTTTAGCAGAGTCTTTTGGGGATACATGAAGAGGACTGATCCTCGATAGCCTATAAATTTCCAAAGTTAGGGATTGCGTCTTTCCTGTTTGCTGTTGGGTCACCAGTGCCTAGCCCAGGTCAGTAAAGATGAGCTGCCAAATAACTTCTGACACTTACAGTGCTAAGGTGCTAAGCACACTGTCCGTGCTCTCAGGGACCATTTGAACTGGGGACCTAATTTCCTTCAGTTCTAGGAAATTTGCCTGTGTTGTTAGTGTCCTCTCCTTTGTTATGTATTTGTTCTTTTTGGAATTCCTATTAGTTAAATGTTAGATCTTCTCTACTGATACTCTCACTTTTTCTCTTTGTTCTGCTTTCTGGAGGATTTGCTCAATTTTATCTTTCAATACTTATATTTACTTTTTCCTTTTGTCATATTTTTAAATACCAAGAACTTTTTCTTATTCTCTGAATATTATTTTTTTTCATGGCATCCTACATATTCATCCTAATAGGCATTTAAAAGATCTCTCTGAAGATATTAATTACAGATTTTTTGGGGGAGGTTTTCTTTTTAAATTCCTTGTATTATTTCTAGTTCTTTGGACTGTTTGGGGGGCATGTTTTTATTGGTCTCTGTCTTAAAAACTGATTAGAGATATTTCTGAAATGACTAGTGATCCTTGTCGTCTGTTGCTGGAGTGAACTTTAGTATCCACTCAGAAAGAACCCAGCACATTAGTTGGGGATTCTCAAATGCCAGCATCTTTTTTTTTCCCCCTGCAAAAACCTTTATTGTTTCATTTGGTCCAATGCATGGGAGATGGCTTCAGGGTGGTTAAGAGAATGGCTAGTAGTTTTGGGGAGAGGCTCAGGTAAAAGCCAGACACCAGGGGAATGCAGAGGGGCCTCTCAAAGTCCTCTGGGCTCCAAAGGCTCCTTGTTGCACTTGAGGGTGAGCCTTTTGAGGAGTTACTTGCCCAGCCCAGCCTGGGGGCCAGCCAGCCTGCGGAGGTGAGTCAGGTGTAACCCATCTTCCTGGTGAGTTTCACCTCCTCACCCAGGAAGTGATTCTCCAGGAAGCCACAGGGATGAGGGCCTGCAGCTCCAAAAGGGCCTGGTTCAGGCTCCTCTCCAAGGCCAGGGCTGCTTCCGTGGTATCCTGAGTTTTGCCCACTCACCTTGGGGAGGCTTCAGCATCCTGGAAGAGAATGCGACCACCGCGCTGGTTTTGCAACTTTAAAAGAGGTTCAGCGCCCTCGAGATTCTTCTCCACCAACTCGCAGAAGAAGCAGCCCACACCCTCGAGAGAAATAGAAGCCCAGAGAGAGGTAGGTGTGCGAGGCCCGCCGATGCAGGTTGGCTGGGCGGTTGACCGCAGCCTCCACCTCGGTGGAATAATTCTGAAGAATTTGGGAGCTCATGGCTGTTCGGCAATAAAGAGTTAAGATAGAAAAAAACAACCCGGTGTGTTGGCTGGTCCCAGACTTGGTTCTGAAGGTGGTGACTGGATAAGATGCAGGAGAGGGCCGGAGGCTGGAAGAAGGGGCGTCCCTGGGTCTGTTTCATCCAAACACTGTTGAAGCAAGAGACAGATCCGTCACTGCCAAGGGCACTCACCAGTATCTTTTTTTAGGCCTGTTTCCCTAGAGTGGAATCCTTTGGTCTCTTACACTGGTGTGGGCTCAGAGACTTAGGTCTCTCTTAGAATTTTGAGAGCTGATTGGGGAAGGGGCTGGAGGTTCCTCAATCTTCAGAATGCTGTCTTTCACTTACTCTCGCTGTTTTAACCAGACATGACATCCTTACTCCCAGGATTTCTAGTTGATCTAAAAACTAATATAAGCCAGCAGTGGGATGAAGCATGAAAGTATTTCTGAAAGCACATTGTAAACTAAAAATACATTAATATGCGTACTCTCCTTATTTTAAAAAGTGATCACCTTGGAACCACGGTAATTGACTTATAATGTCCTATTTGCTGGTATTTAATCACCCTATTGTAGTTTATACGGGTTCTGTCATCTTTAGAGCAGTGCTTGGCTTTCAGTGGCACATTTCAAAAAGGCCGCTGACAAACTAAAGGAGGTGCTAAGGATAGTGGAACATCTAGTGCAGAAGTTGGCAAACCATGGCCTGTGGGTCAAATCTAGCCAAATCTCTATTGTATAAATCAAGTGTTATTTGTACACAGCCACATCCATTTATTTACATATTCTCTAAGGCTGCTTTCGTGCGAGAAGTGCAGAGTGGAGTAGTTGTGACAGAGATGTATGGCTTGAATAACCTAAGATATTTAATGTCTGGCCCTTCATAGAAAAAGTTTGCTGACCCCTATGCTGCCACGTTCTATGCTGCACACTTGAAGGAAGTAGAAATTTCACCTGAACATAAGATGAGAGAAGAGTTATGTAATAGTTAATAAGAATAATGTCTGATATTTATTGAGTGTTTGCATGTGCTTGGCACTTGTAGGCATGCATTATCATATTTAATAGTGATTAAGAACAATCTCCCTAACTAGATTATGTGTTCCTCAATGTCAACTTTATAATTTTAAGATTACAGCTCCAGAATCTAGCGAGTATGGGGCTGTGAGTGAATGCTTGCTGGGCTGAATGAGCAGTGTTATCATGGAGAAGACATGAAAGCCCCTTCTTGGAGAACGGAATAGAGTTTTCAGAGAAGTGGATATCTACCCCTGAAAGGGGTTCACAAGAGCCTGGCTGCCCACCCAGGGATATTATAAGGGTTTCTCGTTCTGGGTGGCAAGTTGAACTAAATAGAGTCTTGACTTCTAGGATTCTGTCATTCAAACTAGGAGAGCAAAGACTAGGACCAGAACTTACATTGTTATAGTTCTCTTCCTACTGCATCACACTGCCTCCCTTAGACTTTCCACAAGAGCCATGAGGAGATTGGTCTTGTAGTGGAAAGAACATCATAAAAGCATCAGGGGTTATAATTCTACTCCTGCAACTCATTTACCACATGAGCCCGGCAAGTCTTTTAATCTCCTGGGGCCTAAGTGTCCTCAAGTGAGGGGGCTGGACTAAATTCTGTTTCAGCTCTAAAATAATTTTATCCAAGGATTAGCGGGGCTCCTCCTATCGAACGGACAGGACAGACAAGTTCAAACAAGATGTTTCCCTGTCATGTATTGCCAGAATACTGAGGTTCTGCTTTTAAAAAATATTTTGCCCACCTCCCCATGTCATCCCAGTCTCAGCTGCTCGGTTCCCATCCCCCTTCTGTAGCCCTGTACCTATCTCCCTTTCTGGCACCTGTTACTTTGGAACTTAGGTAAACGGGCTGCTGTTTTAGCCTTTCTTCAGTGTGGTGAAGGCAAGCTCTTCCTTGTTAAATTCTGCTCCTTTGGCTGATGAAGAACTTGGAACGGTTCAACTCTTGGAAGGTTGGGGATATTGGCATTGACCTCAGAAAGGCGATTGGGCCTCCTTTATTTAGGGCACTAGACACGGAGAGCTCATATTTCCCATGGGGGAACATTTTATTCTTGGTGGAAGCAGTTTCAACTCTCAGAGTGAGCCATCTACCCATCCCTTTATTTAAGGTTTTTATTTTTTAGCCTTTAACTAAAGAGCTTGACCTAAATTCATTTTAAAACTTATGACAAGATTCAATCTTAAATGGACTCTCATCTAGCAGCATTTTCCCCACACCCCACTCAGGTACCAACTACTAACTGTGTTCTCCTATTACCTCTGGGGTTTTATTTGAACGATCCAGTTTTTAAAAATATCATTTGACCTAGGTGCTTAAGATTCAACTGTTTTATTGTTGCCCGTATCCCACGTTATATTTACCATACATCTCTTATTAATTCTGGATAGCCCTGAAAACTGCAGTGTCATGTTAAGAACTCCTTTTAGTCTGAGGCATGTCAATACGTGTTGCCAACTTCCAACTGATTCTCATCCAGAAGATTAGCAAGGTCACCACATGGTGTTCTTTCTTACAAAGCAGTATTGCCTGCATTATCGCTCGGACTCGATGTGGTGACATGAATCCCAAGTCTGCAGAATGGTACTCTTAATTCTGCTTGGGTGGAGAGCAACTTGAGCTGTCAGCATGAGCCTTTTATTTTGGGAGTACCATTCTTTGTCATCATTTCTGTAAGGAATCTTAGTCAGTTGTTAGGAATTTTACTTTGCTCCTGAAAAATAACATTTTCTCTCTTTTCACAGTGAGATAGCCAGACTTCACATCTTTACTGAATAATAATCTCCAGCATTGATTTAGTTGCTGAATATCTTCCCCAGACGTGTTTTAATTATTCACTAAGGAGCTGTAGGAGTCCCAGCTAAAAATGTAGCCTGGCTAGAAATCCCTGGTGAAGTCTTTCCCAGTATTCCTACTAAAATGCCTATAAAGACAGAGATAAAATATAATAATTTAAATACAAAAATAAAAACAACGGACAGCGTAACCTCAAAATTGGGGAAGAATCTATACTAACTATAGAGCGAGTCTGAGACAAACCTACCTGTCTTTTTCTATGGCACACCAAGTCAGCTTTACTGCATGACACAGAAACCCTTTAAAATTAGGAGGGAAGTCACCGTGTCCTCTCCATTGTCTGTCCATTATCAGGAAAACTGGGCGGGTAGGCTTTTATCCATGTGGGTTTATAAGTGAGGTTCAGAGTATTGTCACATCATTCTATAGCCAGAGAAATTAAAATTCTCAGAAAAGATCTTGGATTCCCAGAAAACAAGGTCAGCTTTGGCTGAGATGAAAGACTGGTGGAGGTAGATTGCATTTTCAGGGGGAACATTTCATGCAGGTAAAGCTTCTTAGGTTTAGGTTGGGTCAGAAACAAATTGTATGCATGCATATAAGCCTAACCAATGGACACAGACACCAGGCGGGTGAGGGCATGAGTGGGAGGGGTGGTGAGGGGGATGGGGAGATAAGGACACATATGTAATACTTTAATCAATAAAGAAAAAAAAGAAACAACAACAATAAAACCAAAGCACCATCACTACCACCACCACCACTAAAACCCTGGGACAGTGCATGCTGGGAATTACAAATGTTTATATACATTGCAGGTTCCCAGTACCAGGAGATTAGACAGTGCTGGTGGAGCAAGGTGGAACCTCAGTAGAAGAGGGGTGCGTTAGGGGAAGTCATGCTGGGAACCAAGACTTGAGCAGATGCTGTACACATCTCATGAATCCAGTAAATAGAATGGAGCCAAAGGTACTTCAACTCTCCTGTTTTTTTTGACAAATACCAAATATGAATAAATTTCCACTTGTTCAAAGATCAAAAAGGAGTGGGGGAAAAAACCATATGGAACGTGTGAAAAAGACTTTACTGCAAAGGAAGAAAGAGTATCTAGAAGATCCAGAGGAAGAACCCATCTCTGAAATGGTTTCCTGCAGAGTCCAGAAACCGGAGGATTTCAGGGAGCTGTGTGGCTTCTGACATAGATACAAAAATATGGATGTTAAAGACCAGAGAGTAAATATATAGATAGTTGGTATTCCTGAAGAAGACAGTTAAACTAATGGGAAAAATTCATGAGCAGGAGTAAGGCGCATATTGAAAAAAAAAATCATTGTGTTCTTGACAAGTCAATGCACAAAGACACACACAGGTTATAACCTGCAGCAATTTTAATTTTTAAGATATGAAAAAACTTTCACAAGCATATAAGCAGAAGAAAGAAACAGACTACCTTTAAAAAATGACAAAAGTCTAACTGTTCTCTGGTTTTTACTCTGAAAGCTTAAATTTAAAGTAAAATGGAGACTTATATACAGAGTTTTGAGAACAAAAGTTGATAACTTACTACTTTTATATCCAGCATTAATTATCTTTAACTTGTGAAATAAAAAAAGATATCTCAGATATGCAAGGCCTCAAAATATGTACCCTCCTTGGAAACAGTTACTTGAAGCACAAGCCCAAGATTGATTGGAGAACTTTGTCTTAGGTCTGAAACCAACTAACTAGGGATATGTCCAAATCAGTGCTTATCAAATGTTTTTTAGTCACTAAATTCCATATCTAGAGAATATCATTCTTGAAAACTAAAAATATAAAACAGATACAGTCGTCATTCTCTGGTTAAAGAGAATACGAAGAAGGAAGAAATCCGCCCACAGGTAACCTGTGCTGTACCTCTTCAGAACCTGAGGATTCCATGGAACAAAGTCTGAAAAACACTGCTTAAAAATAGTTATTTTATGTAAGTCATGAAACCATAAAAATCCTATAAGAAACCATAGGCAGCAAAATCCCAGACATCTCTCGTAGCAACATGTTTACAAATACATTTCCTAAGGCAGAGGAAGGTAGAGCAAATAAACAAATGGGACTACATCAAAATAAAAAGCTCTGTACAGCAAAAGAAACCATCAACAAAAGGAAAAGAGAGCCCACTGTATGGGAACACATATTTGGCAATAATACATCTGATAAAGGATTAATATCCAAACTATATAGGGAACTCATACAATGTAAGAAAAGGAAGACAAATAATCCAATTAAAAAGTGGGCAAAGCACCTAAATAGACACTTCTCCAAAAAGGACATACAGATGGTCAAGAGACATATGAAAAAATGCTCAAAGTCACTAATCATCCAAGAGATGCAAATCAAAACAACAATGAGGTACCATCTCACACCTGTCAGAATGGCTGTCATTAACAAATCAACAAATGACAAGTGCTGGCGAGGATGTGGAGAAAAGGGAACCCTAGTACACTGCCGGTGGGAATGCAGACTGGTGCAACCATTATAGAAAACAGTATGGAGTTTCCTAAAAAAATTAAATATGAAACTACCATTTGCCCCAGTGATCCCACTTCTAGGAATATATCCTAAGAAACCTGAAGCACCAATCAGAAAGAATGTATGCACCCCTATGTTCATAGCACAATTTATAATAGCTAAGATCTGGAAACAGCCCAAGTGCCCATTAATAGATGAGTGGATAAAAAAACACAATGGTACATTTATACCATGGAATACTATGCAGCAGTAAAAAAGAAGAATATCTTACCCTTTGGACAGCATGGAGGGACCTAGAGAGTATCATGCTAAGTGAAATGTCAGTCAGAGACAGACAAGTATCACATGATTGCATTCATATGTGGAATCTAAGTAACAAACAGATGAACGGAGTAGATCCAGAGACATGGAAGCATGTAACAGAGTGCGGAATCTCAGAGGGAAGACGGGGGATGGGGGGTGGAGGGTTGGTGGGTGGGATGTAATCAACCAAAGACCTTGTATGCATATATGCATAACCCATGGACATAGACGATAGGGTGCTGAAGGCCTGGAGCAGTGGGGGCCGAGGGGAGAGGATAGTGGGGGTCAATGGGGGAAAAAGGGAGCATATGTAATACTTTCAACAATAAAGAATTATTAAAAAATTAGTTATTGTAAATCTCTTTATAGAGCTGACTGCAAATATAAAAAATGATTATCAAGAGATTTACAATGGATAAATTAATTTGTTAATAATCTAATAGTAAAGGAATTTGTAAATTAATGGGTGGATTGGGAATACTTGTGAGGGTATGTCTAGAGCAGGGAAAAATAAAAGATACCATTTCATACTTGACCAGTAAGGAAATAGAGGCTTTTGAAAAAGTAAAGTAATTATTAGAATAATTTTAAAAAGAATGTACTCTATCTAAAAAGCCTCCATAAAACAGTAAGGAAAAGTGAAAACAGGAAACTAGATGAAAGAATAAAGATCTGAAATATCAGTCAAAGCTGTAAATAATTGAGATAAATTACATATTAAAAGACCTGCATTCTCAGATTGCTTTAAAAATTCTATTAAATTCGACTAAATTCTGTTTGTAGGAAATATATCTAAAGCAATATGATACAAGAAGTTTAAAATAAAAAAGTTATTTTAGTAAAGGGTACAATTTCAAATGTAAATATGTTTAAGCAGACCAAATAACATTCTCTTGAGATATGTAGTGCAAAATTTGTTCAAAACATAAACAAATTAATAGTAACAGATTATGTTAAAAAATATGAAAAATATCTTTTCTATTTTCATTTTTATAAGGTTCTATATCTTATTTATCTATTTTGATATTTCTAAATTCTCTATATTTTTATATCTATTTGGATATTTTAGGCTTCCTTTTTAAAATTGTTAATAAAACTTTTATAGAAATTCATCATACATTAGTTCTGAAGGGAAAATCTTTATAAATATCAATAGTAGAAATTATAAACTTGTATTCTTTACTATAATATATTAAACCTAGACATTAATGATTTCATTTAAATAATAAAAATTCCACCATTTGAGAACAATTAAAAAAATAATCTCCTAAATAACACCTGTGGCAAAAAAAGAAATTAAGAGTCTAACTTCAGACAGCAGACTGCTTAGAACAAGTTTCTGAAATTATTAAATTTAGGCCTCCTTAGTAATAAAGATTTAGCCAAGCTTTACTTAAAAATTTTTTTATTAAGGTATACTATTCATGCAATCAAATATTCAGAGATTAAGTATAATTTGATATATATTAACAATTTGTGTATCTGTGGTGTATATTTAACTTTATAAAAAAAATGGACAGAGTCTTCAAAGTAGTTGTCAAAAATTGCACCAGCAGTGAATGAGAGTTTCAGCTCCTCCATCCTTGCCAATATTTGCTATGTACTTAATTCTAGTGGGTGTGGCCTAATATCCCTTTATGGTTTTAATTTCTATTTTCCCTGAAGACTAATGGTATTGAGCACCTTTCTATGTGCGTATTAGCTATTCATATATCTTTAAGTCACAATTGTTATTTATATATTTTGTTACTGATTTATAGGAGTTAAGCTCCTATAAATGATTTTCCTTTCAGAGCTAATGTATGATTGCATGGATAGTATACCTCAAAAAAAAAAAATTAAGTAAGGATTGGCTAAATCTTTATAACTAAGGAGGCCTAAATTTAATAATTTCAGAAACTTGTTCTGAAACTTGTTCTTGGGTTTAAAAGGATAGAAGTCCTTTTTAAGATAAATGTGTTATAAGTATTTTCTCCTAGTCTATGGCTTAAATTCTCACTTAATGGTATATTTTGATAATGAGAAATCTATTTTTATAAAGTCCAAATTATTCCTATGTTGTTGGTGCTTTTTGTGTCCTGTGTGTTCAACCATGCCAAAATTGTGACGATATTCTTTTATATTTTCTTCTAGAAAGTTAATTATTTTGCCTTCCCCATTTAGGTGTATTATCTATTTTATATAAATTTTTGTATTTGGTGTGAGGTTGGGGTGTATGTTCATTTTTTCTTTTCATTACAGATATCTAGTTGTTTTGGCACCACTCACTGAAAAGATGTTCCTTTCCCCAGTGATTTGCCTCAGCACCTTTGTTGAAAATCAGTTGCTTACACATATGTGGGTCTGTTTATGGGTTCTCTTTTTTTGTGTCATTGATCTTTTTGCCTGTTTTTATACCAATGTCACATCTAGTCTTAGTTTTTATAGTAAATATTGATATCAGATGTTATGATATCTCAGACTCTATTCTACTTTTTCCAGATTATTTTGACTATTCTAGGTTTATTACAATTTCATATAAACTTTAGAATCAGCTTGTCAATTTCTTTAAAAAACACACACAAAGAAACAAAATGCCTGGTGGATTTTAATACAATTTTGGAATTGTATTAAACATAGTTATTAATTCAGAGAGAATTGACATCTTAACAATATTGAATCATACTTGGAACTTTTTTAAAATTTTAACTCTTATCTATATATTTTAGTATTTATTGTAGAGGACTTGCACATATTTAAAAAAATATAAGTTTTGATACTATTGTAAAAGATATTGGTTTAATTTCATTTTCAATTGCTACTATATTTAAATATAATTGAGTTTGCATTTTTATCTTGTATCTTGTTTTTATAAAATATAATTTTCTAATTGCTACTATATGGAAATGCAATCAATCTCTGTATATTTATTTAATATACTGTGACCTTGCTAAATTTACTTATGAGTTCCAGGAATTTTTTTTTTGGTAGATTTCTTAGCATTTTCTAACATACAATCATGCCATCTCTAAATAAATACAGTATAGTACATAGTCATTAATACAATTACGTGGTACTTTCTCCTTTTTCAATAGACAACCAAATTTTTAGTTTGAGCCTTCTTTACACTAAAAGTATGGAATGATTGCATTTCTTTTTGCAATCATCAATTTTGTCTAACATCATGGTGACACATTGCTTTTCATTTCTGTTCTTCTGAACATAACCACTATTCACCTTTAGCATTGACAATTTAATTTTAAAGCATACTAAAAGGGATTCACTTGCTTTTTTTTTTTTTTTTTACTGGATTAAATGATTTCTACTGGGTTAAAATAATTTTTTTTCTTAGTAGATATATATATATATAGCTAGATTACAGTTAGCATCTCTACAAAGTCAGCCAGCATTGGTCACACTCCCATTCCTAGCTTTGGAAGTTCTATTATTCGTCTGAGAAATTTGTCATTTTCTATTACCTTTAATAGTGTTGCTTTGTATGAGACAGAAAATCACCTGCATACACAACATTTTCATTTCAGTGCTGCATGGTATGATATTTTGGATTACATTTTAAGTGAAAAAGCAGCAGTCATTTTTAAGCTAAATTTAACCCTATGTTAAATTATTAATACAAACAACATCCAATGTGACAATTGGATGAGTGTGCCTGCCATGCATGGCTAAGATCACATGTATGTACTAACAACAACCAGGCCTCAAATTACTCCTCTATTTGGCCACTGCCAAATGTCTTTGACATCTATTGAAAGATACAGTGAAATTTTAGAAAAGTTAAAATTTGAAAATAGCACTAATGAATTGTAAAATGGAAAAATTGTTGAATTCTTTAATAAATTAAAGAGCTCCTTTTTACGAATCAAAACCCAACACCTGCTAGATTTATCATCTGTAACTCACACATAATGTCTATAAATAACTTATGCATTGTATCTTGCCCATCCTGGCACTGTCTGTGGTAACTCTTTCTTGGACTATAAGCCTTAATCACTTGGCTCAGCTAACTTACATAGTGAGTAACCACTGCTATGAGCAAAATCCTTTTCTTGACCCAGTTTTCTATTCAAGATGTCATCTCCCCTTCACTCCACTTACTGGAAAAAAAAAGGGAACCCAACACTCCCTCACCTCCCTCATTTCTTGGTGCATTTCAATCAGACTTCCACCCCTACTGCTCTACTGAAACTACTCTTATGAACATTGAAAATGGCTTCTAAATGTCATATATTATTCCCTCTTCTTAGTCTTGATCCTATGTGTTATCTTTTTCAGAAGCCTTGTCTGTCGATATGCTGATACTTTTCTATTCCTTCTGACCACTGCTCCTCTGCCAACATTTCTGGCTCCACTTTTATCTCTGCCTCAGGCTCAGGTATTCCCATGCTCAGCTTTCTCTTCTGACTCTCCTCTCCTGCTATGTTATATACACCTCCATAGGTATGCTTATCTCCATGGGTGTTTGGCTTCTATGTCTGTACTTACAATCCCGAGTTTCTAACAAGATGTCTTCATGTAGACACCTGCAAATATGACAATTTTTTAAAAATATATTTTTTATTGAGTTCAGAGAAGAAGGGAGAGGGAGAGAGAGACACACACACATCAATGATGAGAGAGAAATCATTGATTGGCTGCCTCTTGCACGCCCCACACTGGAGATAGAGTCCGCAACCTGGGCATGTGCCCTGACCAGGAATTGAACCATGATCTCCTGGTTCCTAGGTCGAATGCTCAACCACTGAGCCATGCCAGCTGGACAAATATGACAATTTAAATATTTATTTTATTTTGCATTTACACCACACCTTATTTCAAAAGGAATCTCAGAGGATTCAAACTACTATTTTCTCTTTCTATTGAAATCTTACTCCGTCTGCAAGTTGGAGAGTTGCCTCCTTTAAGAAGCCTTCCCACATTCCTATAATATAATGAATCATCATTTGAGATCTTATGTCATTTTAATTATACCGTGGTCATAGATTTCTATTATAAAAAATTGTGTCTGCATCCCCTGTGATTTGGAAGTTGCTTGAAGGTAAAGAGCCATCTTTTCATCCTCCTCCTGTCACTGGTCCAACTCTGAGCACAATATCTTCCAGATAGGGGAGCATTCAGAAACGGTTCTGATTCTAAACTGAACTAGAACAAGACAGGTTTTAATGCCTCAGATAGTTTTAAAGCAAATAAAAGCTAAGATTTTTTTTTTTTTTTAGTCTTTCTTCAGTGTGGTGAAGGCAAGCTCTTCCTTGTTAAATTCTGCTCCTTTGGCTGGTGAAGAACTTAGAACTGTTTAGTTACACAGCAGGAACTAAACTTGTTACTCTTCTAGGTAGAAGAATATAGAAGATGAATATAGACTATTGGCTCTCTAGGTTCTATAAGAATTTAACCAAACTTAAATGTAAGTTTAGAGAGGTATATAATGTGTTACTAGGAGCAAAGAAGGACATGCCTTACCTTTCAAGTGTAGGCCATGGTTGACAATTACAGGACTCACACAGGACATCTAATCACCCATGGATTTGGCAACAGTTCAATTATTCTGTTCAATTCAGATCACCAAGCTGGCTAATACACGCTTTCCACTTCACTGCAAGCTCTGGAGACACAAACGCTTGTCCACACCCCAGAATGAATCCAAGCTGAGGTTCAGCACAATTAGTTATTTGTTTCCTCTAACATCTGAACCTTGTGAGATTCAGCTACCTCCTGGGAATGAGCCGTCTGCCAGCAAGGCATGAATAAAACAGAAAAGGTTCCAGCTGGCATCATCTGCTGTGTTTTGCCTTATTTCTCTGTACACATTTCTAGACTTCTGAAATCCAGGGGCCTCTCTCAAGAGGACACACGCCACATGGGCTGGGCCTCTGAGACCTTGATTCAGCTGCTGAATTTTTTATTTTTGAGTCTCAGTCTGACTCAGGTATGAGACGATGGATCTGGGACCCCAGTGCTCAGATTCTCACATGGTTCTCACCCTGGTTACTCTCACATTCAAACCCTTTCCAGGTAGTTCTCTGGACATTATTAATCTTTAGATCATATAAAATTTCTGTTTAAAAGTTCATCTTTTAAGGATATCTATACTCTGTTGAGTTTTCTTTCTTGTCCTGTAAAATGGATTTGGGTTTCATTTTTGTTACACTGATGGGAGCCATGGGTGGTATTGTTGGGGTTTCATGGCTCTTCCTTATAAAAGATCAGAGAAATGAGTGGGCACTGGAGAGGAAGAGGGTAGTCTGTAATTTGAGGGACAGTGTGACATCCTGGAAAGATGATGGGCTTTATAGTTTGACATATCTGGGTTTCAAGTCTAATTCTACCATAATCTGGCTCTCCGACCTCATTTCCTCATCTTTAAGTTGAGGGTATTAATTGAGCTTGTAGGATTGTGATGAAGTTTAATTGAGATTAATGATGAAACTGGCTAAGCTCAGTGCCTGCTGATACATTGTAGATACTCAAAAGACTTGCTTTTGTAGTGGCAGCTTCTACCAGGTAATGGTGATGTAAGGTACCAGGATCTAGGGTTAGGGGCTGAATGACATGTAATAGGGTTCAATAGGGACAGTAGCCAGTGGGTGGGGCTCCTGAAGTTGCTCCAGGCTTGGATCTGATTGGTTGCAGACATTATAATGAATATAGTGAGAATACAAGAGCAGGGACAAAATGGAACAGATAGTTGCATGCTTTAAGGGGCTGTTTCCATTAGGCAGAATCATTTTATTCGATTGCCCTTTTTCTTGTAAGTATGGTTCTATGTAAGGAATCAGTATTGCTCATATACAATGGAAACACCCTCTTCCTTGTATATGCTGGATAAAAATTGATAAATGTTTCCTATAAAAGTTCACTCTTTTATCGCTTATCAGAAGTAGCCTTGAGCAAGGTAAGTAAAAAAATCAGATATATCACCATCTTTACAAACTCCATTGCACTGACTGTAGTCATGTCCTCCTAGAAATAAATTGTAGTTGTCTTGAAAGAATTTGGGAAATACTCTGGTGTTGATAGAGACTTGATAACCACACTCTTCTTCTTAGCAACACATTTATAAACTTTTTCCTAAGATGAGTTACTTCTACAGAAGATTATATACTCTACTATATATTAATTATTTACCAATCTCACTTTTAGAAGACATAAGTTCTTTTCTTTATTCCTAGAGGCTGGGACAGCATACTGTACAAAATCAATGGCCCAAACTTCTCACCTGGAGTTGGGCACCAGGGTTAGTGAGAGAGAATTATGAAAGGAGAAATATCTAGAAGTTACTCCAGCCTCCTGGATCAGCCTCTCCTAAAGGCCCTACTCCAGTGGCTTCCACTGCAATTTAAAGCAGATTTAAAGAAACATAAGCAGCTAAGTCTAGATACCTTTATCTCTCTAAAATTATGTTTTTATTGATTTCAGAGAGGAAGGAAGAGGGAGTGAGAGATAGAAACGTCAATGATGAGAGAGAAACATTAATCGGCCGCTTCCTGCATGCCACCCAGGCATGTGCCCTGACCAGGGATCTAACCATGACCTCCGGCCAGGCTAGATACCTTTATCTTAACTAAGCTTTAACATAATCTGTCATTGCCTGATCTAATTTTAAATAGTTTTTTCCCCCTCTTCTCTTCACTGTGCTATAAGGACATTGTCTTATTTTCTCATACTTTGGTATGTGGGCTTAGCTCTCACTAAGAGTTTCTTCCTCAATCTTTGGTATGAACCACATTGTAAGATCTTAGTACCAGGGCAAAAGAATATTTTCTTTTCATAGGGACACAGAATTCTTTAATGTAGGTCTTCTCAGCTGTAGGCATGACTTTTGTGCTGAAGGGACAAGAGGACAAGATTACCAAGGAAGGCACAAACCTCATGGCTGGCGTCTTCCAAGCAGATAAAGGTTGTAATTGGCCAACTCTTTTACATTACTTCTCCCAATTTCATGTCTGATATGAGGGGAAAAGCATGAGCTTTGCGTTTAAGATCCAGCCTTGCAATTTCTGTGATCTGGGGCAGCTACTTACCCTCCCTGAAACCTTGTTTTCTCATCTGTAAAATGGACAATAACTAAAATCATAACACTATTATGAATATGAACTAATATATAAACCACCTAGCATGGTACCTGTGCATAGTAAGTACTCGACACATTTTTATTCCTTAATATCTCTTACTTATCTCTTTTGAGGTTTACTATTGGGATAAAATTACTTGCACAAAATACTAATTATTGTAATTTAAACACTATAACAGCTTGCAACATACTTGAAACCTCATTCTCAAAACAATGATGCCTAATTTTTCTTGGACTTAAATATAAAGTTCACTGCATTTATTATTTGCCCCAGGATACTGAGAGAACTGGCAGTTAAGGATTCACAGCTATTATCATTGATCTTTGAAAAGACATGGAGGATAGGAGGAATTCCAGAAAAATTGGAATAAGCAAATATTCCAATTTCGAAAGGAAGAAGAAAATATGCACCCCACCCCCATCCCACCAAATTGGAGTTGCCAGCTTGATGACAATCCCTGGAAAATTTCTAAAAATGCAACTCTGCTTATGATTTGTAAGCATTTAGAAAAGAGAGCAGTGATTGTTGGGAGCTAGGGTGAATTCACCAGGATCAGGACATTTCCTGTTTTTCTTTTCAATGATTGTAAGTCCTGTGGAACACATGAATTTTGTAGACATAGTGTGTTTCGATGTAGCAAAGCATCTAACAAAATTCTCATGATATCCTTGTGGGTAAAATACTTAGAGAAATGTGGCCTGGATTATCTGTCACTCTTGCATATATATATGATTGATTTCAGAGAGGAAGGGTGAGGGGGAGAGATAGAAACATCAATGAGAGAATCATCCTTTGACTGCCTCCTGCACCACCACTCCCCCCACCCAATGGGGGTCGAGCCCGCAACCCAGGCACGTGCCCTGACTGGGAATAGAACCCTGACCTCCTGGTTCATAGGTCGATGCCCAACCACTGAGCCATGACAGCCAGGCTCATCTTTATCTTTGTTCTAAAAAGAGTTTTGATGGCTTTAACAATCCTAAAATTCAGTAAAATGAGGCAAAAAAGTGAGTAAATTAAGGTAAAGCTAAAACAAGGTGGTTAGGGAGAATTAGACAAAACCACGAGTGTGTGATGGGTCCATAAAATTTGTGTCATGAGATTTTTTTATTCTATACTCTGTTCCATACACTTTCTAGATGTGGTTTAGAAATTTTGCTGTGGGCTTTTTAACAGTGCAAGCAAAGAGGAAACATCATAAATAAATGTGTCTATGAAAAAGAAAAACAGTACTGAGAGTAGAGAGAAACTTCTGTGGGTTCTTGTAAAGAGGACATATGTCATATAGGAAACCATCTTCTCAGGACATCCTTACATGGAATGCAATGGTGAGTTTCAAAGGCTGCTTCTTGGTGTAGGCAAAAGCACTGTCATGCAAAAAACATCTATGGGCAGTTGGGGGCTAGGGGTCTTGAGAATGCCATCAAGATAAGCAACTCTCTGGTAGTCAGGGAATACTTTTACCACTGGCCCCTAGTTCGACAGCTGATTTATTCAAGGTCATTGATTAAAGGACTCAATCTCTACTGCTCTGGTTCTATCCTTGGATATCTAGAACTGTCACCAAAGATAAAGCAATTGAAGACACTCCTCATATTTTTGGAGAATGAATTTGGGGGGACAGTGGATATAGGTAAATTGTCTTAATACCTGAAATGTTGGGTCAAAGGCTACAAGCTAAAATTTGGTAGCTGTAAATACAGGGTGTCACCTAAAAATGATTACACACGTTAACAGCTGGTAGCTCAATTTTTAAAATAAAATGTATTTTAATAAACACTGCCTTTATAATTATTCAAAGTGTGTGTATACATTTTGGGGGGATACCCTGAAAGCAATGTAGACTATTTGAAAAGAACACCAGGAGCTTTTGTGACTGCAAACTCAATGGGTCAACAGTGTGACACGGCTTCCAAGAAAGGTAAATTCTCACCTGTTGAAGCATTGTATTCACTGAGTCCCGGTGAACTCTGCCCTGGCCAGATCACATCTGCAGCCTCATGTTAAAGTTTCGCACCATTTTTGCAAGAGAGAAATCCATTCAAAGGGGAGTATCTGGGATACTGAGAATTTTAAAGGACATTTTAGAGAAACCACAAATGCTTATTCTGTATATGAGAATACAAAACAAAATAAAATCTGCCTCTGTTGAAGAGGTATTATGTGGATAAGAAAATAATTTATTCCTGAATTAATCCAGAAGGAAATATGAGAAATTGTTGATTGATTATATAGGAATACATTAATGAAAATGTTCTGAAAATGAGAGCTAACTGAAAAACTAAATGCTCTTTATTATGAGTAGTGAACTTCCCATCACTGGAAGAACTCAAGGAGCGTCTGGATAATTGGCAGGAATGTTATAGAGGACTAGAGACCGGTGCACGGATTCGTGCACCAGTGGGGTCCCTTGGTCATCCCCCAAGGAGTCCTGGATTGTGAGAGTGTGGTTCTTGGGTGATGCACCCTGGAATTGGGCTCCCTCCTCTCTGGGTCCGGGGTGTGGGTGAAGCAGATTCGGGGCCAATAGTGCCCCAGCAGCAACCTAACCCACGGCTGATTCCGCAAGGAATTGGGCTCCCTCTTCTACTGGTTGGAAAGTCTGTCCCCTGGTGGTCATTGTGCGTCATAGCTACCAGGTGAATGGTTGAACAGTCTGATGGTCGCTTAGGCTTTTATATATATAGATAGCCTGATGAGGGTGAGAGATTATTTTAGGTGACCTTTAAGTTCCCTTCTAACTCTAAGATTTTAAGCATCTTTATTTGAAATGGCAAAAAATTTCAACAGTTTAAAAAAATTCACAAGTTATTTAAGGAAGAAAATCAATCTAGTCTCAGACTATTGTTGGTGCCTCAGAAGATCTGCCCCCAGATGACTAAGTTAAAATAACACAAGCAGAAGATGATGAATCATGTTGCTTTTCCTAATGGTCTCTAATGTGCAAAGCCCAAGATCGCAGCTGCCACTCTGAATGACTACAAGGAGAAGGGAGGACTAAATTATGGTAGGTATACCACTGATGTGTTCCCAATTGGTAGCTTGTGTGTATGTGATTACCTAGTATTCCTTACCAGCTGTTTTTTTAACATTAGTCATACTGATTTAAAACAACCACCCTTCTTTTCATTTATCTCAATAAGCATTGTTTTTTAGGGAGAGTAAGACCTTTCATCTAAAAGTGGAAGCTTTTCTTAGTTCTCTAGTGCACATGATAGGATTGTATAAATTTGTACTTCATATTGTGAATCTCAGGTGAGGTCACTATTGAGGTTCCACTCTTTCTTCTTATTCTTGTGCCAGGTCACTGAGGTTGATCAGGGTCAGGAGAGTGAGGAAAACTAGTTTCTTCTTGGGCCAGAATAAAGGAAGGCTTTAGTGGTGGACAGCTTTCAGAAGGGGTCCTTGGAAGATGAGCATCCAGGACAGGTGATCCCCAACAACCTCTCCCCCCTCCCAGGGTGAGAGTGCTTAGATAGGTGGATTTTCTTTCTTTGTGCTCTTGGGGCTTGAATGAGGCAAACTCCTGAGGTGTGCTGGATTGATAAAAGGAATATGATTGTACCAAATCTGGAATGGGGATTGGGTCAGCAAAGTTAAGCAAGGTCAGGGACTGGATGAGACCCTGGAGCAACATAATTTGGGGGTGTGGGGGGAGGAGATCCTGAAAACCCAAATCTAAGGTCTAAAGCCAGAATAAGAACCAAGGGGGTGTCTAGATATTAGAATCTTGAAAAAAATCAGATGAAGACTGCCCACAGACATTCTGCTAAAAGGATTGTTGACTTCACAGGCTACCTATTTATTTTCTTTCTACATTTACTACCTTGGTAATCTGTTCTAGTCTTAATACCATCTATGTGCTGGTAACTCCCTAATTTCTAACGTGGACTTCTCTCCAAGACTCAGACTAATACGTTCAGCTATTTAGTTAGTATTTGCACTTTGATGGCTAATCAACTCAAATATCCAAACCTGAATTCTTAATTGCCCCCACTGCACACCTGCTTTTCACACAGTGCTCCCTTTTAAGTAAACTATAACTCAATTCTTTCTGTTTCCAGGGACAGAGACTTTGGTGGCTTCCTTGACTCTCCTTTTTTTCCTCGCACCTCATATCAAAGTAGTCACCTGACATTGCATCTTCAAAATCTATGCAGAATCTGAGTGCGTCTTCCCACCCACATTGCTGCCCTCTGCTCCAAGTCACTTTCCTGGATTGTTCCAACTTCCTACTTGATCCTCCTGCTTCTACTCTTGCCCTCTACAATCTATTCCCAATGAGGTAATCCTCCCCAAAACCAAGTTATGTCATGTCCCTCTTCCCTGCTCAACACTCACCATGGGTTTCCATCTCCCCAGAGAAAAGTTCAAGACTTTCCAGGATATATAAGGCCCTATGTGATCTTGCCTCTGGCCACCTTTTCTGACTTCATCTTTTATTACTTTTCTCCTTCCTCTGGTCGACCCACATTGACCTCCATGCTGTCCCTAGAACATACCCAAGTACTTTCCTGCCTTAGGCTACTGCCTAGAATTTTCTTCCCCTCTTACCGTCATGGTTCCTTCCTCCCTTACTTCAGTCTGCATTCTAAAGCCACTGTCTGTGTCAAGGGCTTTCCTGACAATATTTAAAAACACAATGCCCTTTTTCAAGCTTCATGTCACTACTTAGGCCTCTTCCTAGCTTTCTTCCCTTCCATAGCAGCGATCATCATCAAACATGCTTAATTGTTTTTTATTGTCTTATTTCTCCAACAAGAATAAAAGCTCTACCAGAACAGAGATTTTTCTTCTTTTGTTCATTGCTTTTTTCCCAAATGTTGAGAACAGTGCCTGGTACATAGTAGAAATTCAACAAATATTTGTTGTTGAAATACTCTACAGATATTGTATCTGAGAAAATATCAAGGTGTTACCATTGGTGCTAAGGTGATGAATAAAACTCACAGTCATTTGGAAACTTTTAAGTGCTCATGGGATGGATGACTGCTGTAATATCATAAGATGCCCAGAGGTAACAAGGGAAAAGTAAGATGACACCTCTGAGGCTCAATTAGGATGATGGGTGTTCCTTCACTCTCTCATGATTATTTTCTTGTCACTTGACATGGGATATAGCTTGTTATAATGATGGAGGGTAGGGTGCTGAAACTGGGAGAGGACTGTGAAATGTCATAATGGGAGATGGTTCAAAAGATCCTTCTTAAAGCTAGGTGGAGACATTCATGAAGAAGACATAATCCTATCATTTAAATCTCCAAACACTCAGTGTATCCTGTCAGCATTACCCATTACTTCAAAGCTGTTATAGGGGCTGTTCTAGGGGATGTCTGATTCTGGAAGTTAGTATAAATTGACAGGGGCATATATTCATTGTACATTGAATTTTAAAAGGTTATAAAATACCATAAAGATAGTAATCTTATTTAGTTAGAAAAAAACCCCATGTTTTCTATCATCTATTTAATGATATAGGTGCCAAGAAAATGTAATGGGACAATATATGCCAAGGTCCTATCAGTGAATACCTCTGGATGTTAGAACTGTATTTTTATTTCTTTCCTTTTGACTTAACTAGATCCCCAATTTCTGATTTTCTACAGTGAATTATTATCTATAATAATCTATAATAATAAAAGTGTAATATGCTAATTAGACCAGACAGCCAAACAATCTTCCAGATGTCATTCTGGATGAAGCTGTGGTGGTGGGGGCTGAGGCCAAGGCAGCTAGGGGCGGTCAGGCAGGCAGGTGAGTGGTTATGGGCGATCAGGCAGGCAGGTGAGCAGTTAGGGGTGATCAGGCAGGTAGGCAGAGTGGTTTGGGGCAATCAGGCAGGCTGGAAACTGGTTAGGAGAGATCAGACAGGCAGGCGAGCAGTTAGGGGCATCAGGCAGGCAGGCAGAGTGGTTAGGGGCGATCAGGCAGACAGGCCGAGGCAGTTAGGGGTGATCAGACAGGCAGGTGAGTGGTTAGGGGTGATCAGGCAGACAGGCGAGTGGTTAGGGGAGATCAGGCAGGCAGGCAGGCAAGTGGTTAGGAACCTGTGGTCCCGGATTGTGAGAGGGATATCCAACTGCCGGCAGTTGGACATCCCCCAAGGGGTCCTGAATTGTGAGAGGGGACAGGCTGGGCTGAGGGACACCCCCCCTCCCCCCGGATTTCATGCACTGGGCCTCTAGTGCTTTTATAATAAAACAAATTGTGAGCATGGTTGTAGAGTTATTAGGCTTATATGAGGGTATGGGTAGGTTGTAGATAAGGCTTGGAAATGATCTTTTGGTTAGAAGGCTCAGCTCTTCAATGTCCTTGCCAAGTCGTTTGTACTTGTACACCTCTGATTGCAGAGAGCTCATTGGCTTCTGAGTCAACCCATACTATATGTCCACCTATGACTTCCACACAATGGAGGCTCTACTCTTTGGATTCATAGATTCTGGATTTTTGCAGTAGCCTCCTACTTGATTTTCCTACTTCCACTCTTACCACTTTATAATCTACTAGAGGCCCGATGCATGAAGATTTGTGCAAGAATGGGCCTTCCTTCTCCTGGCTGCCGGCACTGCCTTAGCTCCGGCCCGGAACTATCTTTCTGACTTCCTTGGGGCCTGGAGCTGCCTTTCCACCATCCCACACTGCCCAGAGGCCCGGAGCGGCTGGGGTGATGCGGAACTCCCCGCCCTGGCCGCTCGGTGCCAGTGCATGCAAATTAACCCACCATCTTTGTTGGGTTAATTTGCATACACACTCCTGATTGGCTGGTGGGTGTTGTGAAGGTATGGTCAATTTGCATCTTTCTCTTTTATTAGTGTAGATTCTCAACAAAATGTTCCTCCAGAAACCCAAATCAAATCACTCTTCAGCTCAAAACCTATTTTCCAGCTCTTTCAGAGAAAAGTCAAAAACTTTCTATGACTTATAAGACCCCCTATGTCATCTAATCCATCCCCTAAATGAAAATAGCTCCCGTAATGTCACTCATGTTTTTGAGACTTATTACCTTCTTGGGCATTTCACTTTGATGTTATTCTCCTCCTAATTTTCTTTTATGGTGTTTGTCTTTTGAACTGAACACAGTATTCCTAGGATTACTGAATATCACAGAGCAGAGCATGATGTTTTCTTCCTAGTTCTGGATACTTTACTTCTTTTAATTCAGCTCAAGTTTGAATTATTCTGCTTGATGACCTGTCAAGAGTTCAAGGAAAGAAAGATCATATTCCATGGCTACAAAATTTTTCCAGTTCTCTCTCTCTCTCTCTCTCTCTCTCTCACACACACACACACACACACACACCCTATATAGTTTCAGTCTACTGTAAGGGGAAGAGAAGGGGAGAAAAAGCATAAAGAGGATTTGAAATTAAGGACTGAAACTTGGGAGAAAATTAAGGCTCTCTTGGTGCTAGGAGAAGTATGCTGGTTCTTTGAATTTTTATAGATATAATTTAACTTAATGAGGTTAAATTGTCTTCTGTGGGAGGGACACTATGGTGGGCACTGTTGTTTAAGTTGGAAAGCAAAGGATATAAGAGGAACGAAGATATGGACTTATTTCTCATAAAAACACATTATCTAGTTAGGGTAGCATACATATCTGAAACAGGCAAAATAACACATCCTGGGAGCAGACACAATGTCCCATAGAATGAGCCACTGACACAGGGCTTCGGAGGATTGGTAAATGAAGGGGTGATGAGAGTGTATTGGTGTTCACATTCCATTCAAAATATGTTTTTGAATATATTTTTTAAATATCTCAATAACTGTGCTGTGTTCTATGGAAATATACAAAAAAAGAATAAAACATTGACCTCACCCTTGGTATCTATGGTTCAGTAGAATGCAAGATTAAGCAGTAATAGGAGTTTTTAAGGATTTGGGCAAATGTTCATAATCATGTCATATTAAATAATTGGCACACAAAATTACATATTTGGTATGATTTCAGCTGTGTAAAGTTCTCATAAGGTTTGAAGAAAATATGCTGAAATATTCTTTTAAAAAGTTAATCACATCAGGGTGGAATTATGGCGAGACCCTTGCCCTCTGGGGCCTACCAATTTTCTATCCTAAAATGCATTATCATGTTTTACAATCATTTAAAAAGTAAAGTTAATGCCATCCATTTTACTGACATTCTTGTTTTAAGATTTTATCCCAAGTCCTGAGGTCATTTCTTAGCCCCTTTTTTTATTGGTTGCTGTAGCTTTTGACCACCCATTCTTTCTTAACACATACTTGACTTCTATGGAATTGTACTTTTCTAGTTCTTTCCCATCTTGCATTTCCCTCTCTGCCTCCCCACCCTCCAAATTTGTGTTTTTAAAAAATGTATTTGTATTGATTTCAGAGAGGAAGGGAGATGGAGAGGGATAGAAACATCAATGATGAGAGAGAATCATTGATCAGCTGCCTCCTGCATGTCCCACACTGGGGATCGAGCCTGCAACCCACGCATGTGCCCTGATCAGGCATTGAACCATGACCTCCTGATTCTTAGGTTGACGCTCAACCACCGAGCCACACCAAATTTATATGTTTTAAAGCTCTGCCCTTAGTTCTTACCTTTCTTTGGGACCACTCTGTTCCCAGGCTAAAGTATCTCAAGTGTGCAATCCGTGACCTTGACAGCACACCCAATTCCTGAATCATGACACTGAGTGTTGGCTTCTCCAAGGTGTATCGGGAGCCAAGGTACTCTTCCATAACACACCTGTGCCCTGGCCCTTACACATTAGATCATTTCAAAGATAAAGGGAGGTGGTGGGGCAAGGAGATGAGACTGGGTCTTACCTGAGCCTCTGTGTCCTCGGTTGTAAAATTTAACCTAAGGTTATTATGAAGCTTCGAAGAGTTAAAATACATCACGTGCCCAGTGTGGTGCCCACTTGCAACAGCCGCTTTCCCTTCTTCTCTCCCTTCTTCCATTTCTACCATCTGCCTGAATACACGAATGACGATCTTCGGGGCATAGTGTCTATATACATCCACTAAAGATCCAGTTAATCTATTTTGGTTGCCATCAAAGTGAAGGATTGCCATCAAAAAATATCTATTTATGCAAACAGAATGGAGTACTTTATTGATCTGCCAATTAGTAGTGTTATATTTCGGTCTAGTTTCATCATTTGGGAGTTTTTTCTGTAGTTAACAGAATATCAGTGAAGGAACAAGTAAATGTATTATGCGGGATTAAAACAATAGCAAAAGTGATTATTGAAATCACTTAGCATCATTTTAATGGTTTTCCTAGTGCCTGTTTTATCTGCCTTTCTACCATTTATGAGGTTGAGGACTATAGAATCCTGGGACTCTGCCTCAGCAAAATACACTAGACCAGTGGCCGGCAAACTCATTAGTCAACAGAGCCAAATATCAACAGTACAACGATTGAAATGTCTTTTGAGAGCCAAATTTTTTAAACTTAAACTATATAGGTGGGTACATTGTTATTAACTTCATTAGGGTACTCCTAAGGCTTAGGAAGAGCCACATTCAAGGGGCCAAAGAGCCGCATGTGGCTCGTGAGCCACAGTTTGCCGACCACGGAGTTAGCATCTATAAAATCACTTTTTATGAAAATGCTAGGAGTGTAAGTCATTATTATTTCTTACACTAACATACAAATCATCCAGAAATGTCTATCTCTTTCTTGATGCCATTAAATATTTACTTTATTTTCTATTATGCCTGCCCTTTAAGCAATAGCAGCTAAGAAAAAGAGATAATTATCTTAAAAAAAATTCAGCAGCCACAGAGCTTCAGCTACTATATCTCTTGTCACTTAGCTAATGCATGGCTTAGAATGGGTGCTCAGCAAATGTTTATTGAATGAGTAATGAATGGAATAGATTTAGCCCACTTTTGTGATAGGAATAAAGTCATGGTGACTTTTGAACACAGAGACAGACAAAATTCACTGACCATTCTTGACAAGGAACAATGAAGCTCTGATCAGCTTGGTCTGAACACTGTGTACAACATATGCTATTAGGTTTCAGGTTGGCTCTTAACTATTAGTTTAAACTAATCTGTTATTTTTTAATTAAAGAACTTTAACATTTGCTGAGTACTTTGTAGTTCATGAAGCAACTTTCATTTCAATGTGTCCTTTAACATTATAGAGTTGTACTAATCCTTCATTATAGATGAGGAAATAAAATTTAAAGAAATTAAATAACTTAATTTAAATTTAAAGAATTTAAGGTAGCATGGAAGGTAAGAAGCAGAATCTAGCTATGAAGTTAGGTCCTTTGGGTCAAGCCCAGGTTACCGTGACCTAGGACTCCTGCCATACCTCTGCTAATGTGGCACTTGAGTGTTTAGCCTAAGTTTCCCCAGGTCCGAAGATGAGACACAGGGAACGCAATTTTGTTTTGGAGGTGTGGAGGGGGAAGCTGGCTGTTCTACAACTGCTTGCTTTGCCATCTGCTCTCTCTTCCTCTTCAGAAATGATGCATTTGTTACTGTGGGCTGCTTTTGCCGAATACTTGGATTATGTCATTTTCCCTGTATGTCACATGGGGGGCATTTGGTGACATGCAACTCAGCCTACATTGGTTTCCTTACGTAGTGTGATAGGTACACACACATTTGCTTTCATTTCAATGTCTGAACAATTTTAATGCCATTTAGACAAGTCACATGTCTGTGCAACAAGAGCTTTCACATTCCAACTTCCCTTTTTGTGTAATGCTAATAGAAATTGGAGGAAGAAAATCAAACACGCACATACACGCAGTAAAAACAAACCAAAGGAACCTATTGGTTAGGTAGGACACTGGTCAACCATGTCACTTAGTTGTATATCAGTAGCAATAATTGCATGTGTGTGTGTGGGGAGGGGGAGGGTTGTCTGTCTACAATTTAGTATCTAAACCTATTCATGTTTAGTACTAATTATCAACAATGATTCTGGAAGAATCTGTAAATGAACCATTGGTTGCAAGGCTTCTGTATGGGTGGATGAATTAATTTTATCACTTTAGGAATATTTGGTAAGATGAGGGATCAACAGACTTGGGTTAGCCCTGCTGCTAATTTGCTTTATGACCTTGGGGAAGTAATGTCACCTTTTTAGGGCACAGATGTTCCATTTATAAAATGATGAGTGCAAAAATTTCTTATAATTCGAACTCTGAGGCTCTATGATCAATTGATTTTGTCTTGTGAAGAAATTAGGGCTTGCGACATGCATAGGGTATATTTCCAGGAAACAGCTAAATGGCTCGAAACATTCTCTTTTCCTCTGTGATTAAAGAGAAGAAGTATTTGAGGGTTGTCAGGATGGATGATATCTCCAAGCACAGAGTATGAAGTTTGCTGTTCAGATATAAAGCCTATATGAGGGAACATGTTGGCAACAATAGACTGGAAAAATCCTATTTCTGAGAATGTGCTCAATACTTTCATGGTTTAATAGGATATTCATAATCCCTAAAAACTTGATCACTGGTATCTTATCTCAGATTGTATTTATTAATTGATTGTTTCTTTATTTTTCAGATATATAGTGAGTACTTACTGTGTGTCAAATGCTGTACTAGATGCTGGGGATTTGCGGGTGAATGTAATTAATTATCTGGCCTCAAGGGAGAAACTGTGTGGAGAAGGGTTTGTGGGAACTCTCTGTACTTTCTGTGAAATTTTTCTGTAAATCTAAAGCTGCTCTTAAAAAGTCTAAAAAGGACGCAGGTACCAGCTTGAATAGACTCCCATTCTAAGACAATTTGAGCATCAAAATAATGACTTTGATTGATTATAATCCCTTGAACAAAATAGAAATCCATGAGCCCATACTGGTTAAATAAATAAGTGCACAGGTGGAGATAAAAAATATCTCCCGTTAGTATGCCAAGTAAGAAACATAGAAAGAAATATGTAATTAAAAGATCACTATTTGGCAGTTATCAAAGAGAAGGGAAATGGAAACACATGTGCACTACCGATTGGAATTTATCCTTGTCAGCCATTCTGAAAAGCAATATAACAATGTTTAGTGCGCATATGTCTGATGGCCCAGCAATCTTACTTTCGGATATAAATTCCTATAAAGATAAAAAGGGATGATGATTAAGTGAGGGTTAGAACGTTGAAGGTAAGCATGGCTTTCTTTCTGCAGAGAATGGTTAAAAGAGATCTACTGGATAGATATCATGGAATACTATATGGTAGTAAAAATCAATAAACTTTAGTATATGAAGCATAGATTTAGATTTTTACACACATGTGCACACATGCACGCACACACGATACATAATGTTGAATGAGAAACTGCCAAACTTTTTTCCAAAGTGTTTGGACCATTTTATATTCCCATCAGCCGGATACATGAGAGTTCCAGTTCCTCCACATACTCACCAACACTTGATATGGTCAGTTTATTTAATTTATTTAATTTATCATTCTGATAGGTAAGGAATGGTATTTCACTGTGGTCTTGATGAGTATTTCGCTAATGACTATGTTGAGCACCTTTTTGTGTGCTTATTTTTACTCCATTTTCTTTAATTGTTCAAATCTTTGTCCATTTTTAAAATTAGTTTGTTTATAGTCTTATTAGTAAATTTTTAGTATTCTTTATATATTCTAGATTCAAGTCCTTTATCATATATTGTATCTATATAAATACTTGTATTTATTAATCCTAATATACTTGTATTTATGTACTTATATTTCAATATACTTGTATTTCTGTTTTAAATACAAGTACTTTGTAAATATATTTTTTCTAGTCTCTGATTTATCTTTTCATTCTTTTAACAATGTCTATTAAAGAAGTTTTAAATTTTGATAAAGTCTAATTATAATTTTTCTTGTATGGATTATGCTTTTATTGTCCTATATAAGACATTTCACCTAACCCAAGATCATAAAGATATTTTCTAATCTTTTCTTCTCTAAATTTTGTAATTTTAGGTTTTATATTTATGTTTATGATCAATTTTGAGTTAATTTTGTATATAATGCAAAGTATGGATAGCAGATCATTTAAAATATATAGATAGTAATTGTTTTTGCACCATTGGTTGAAAAATGATCCTTCCTCCAGTGAATTGCCTTTGCATCTAATTATTTAAAAAAATTAATAGTCCTTATATGTATGGGCTCATTTCTGGACTTTCTATTCTGTTCCATTGATCTAGGTCTGTCATTTCATCAGCAACACAGTGTTTTGATTGCTGTCGTTTTTATAATTAACCTTTAAATCAGGCAGTGTTAATCCTCAAACTTTTTTCTCCTTTTCAAATTTGCTTTGGCTATTCTAGGTCCTTTGGGTTTTTATATGAATGTTAGAATTGGGTTGTCAATATCTGGGAAAAACATACTAGATTTTTAATTGGGATTATGTGAAACCTATACATCAATTTAGGAAGAGTTGACGTGTTAACAATATTGTGTCTTCCAACCTCTGTAAAGGTAAACCTCTCCATTTACTTAGGTTATGTGTAATTTCTCTTAGCAATGTTTTGTTCATGTTTGTTTTTTTTCCAGATTTATCAAAAGTAAGAATTTTTTTTACTTTGATAGTAAAATCCATCTATCTATATAAAACCCTAGTATACAAATCGACTGAACGGTGGAAGGACCGGTGGAACGACCGGTTGCTATGATGCGACTCTGACCACCAGGGGGCAGACACTCAATGCAGGAGCTGCCTCCAGCCCACAGGCTGTGGCCAGTGGCAGGGGCGGGGGTTGGGGCCGGTGAGCGAGCAGTGCCAGGCCAGCCAAGGCGGGTGTGAGTGGGGGCTTCAGTCACCCCGCTGCCCACCCCACAGATTGGCCCTGATCGCTGGCCAGGCCTAGGGACCCTACCTGTGCACGAATTTCATACACCGGGCCTCTAGTCTAAATATACATCTACCTCATGATTTGTACACGTTGGATCTTATTTAAGAAAGCTTTTCATATCCCTAAGTCATAAAGGCATTCTCATATTTTATTCTATTAGCTTTATAGCAGCGGTTCTCACCTGTGGGTCACGACCCCTTTGGCGGTTGAACGACCCTTTCACAGGGGTCTCCTAAGACCATCCTGCATATCAGACATTTACATTATGATTCATAACAGTAGCAACATTACAGTTATGAAGTAGCAACGAAAATAATTTTGTGGTTGGGTCACAACATGAGGAATTGTATTTAAAGAGCCTGAAGGTTGAGAACCACTGCTTTATAGCTTTACCTTATACATAAAAGTCTCTAATTCATCTTGAGTTCACTTTTGTGTATGGTATAAGGCAGATGTCCAACTTAATTTCTATTTAAGTGAGCCAATCTTTCCAATACCATCTAGAAAATTATTTCTCCATTGTTTTACAATGGATCTATATCATATATAAAACTTTCATACATACATGAATTTATTTCTGAGTTTTTCATTTGGTTCCATTGACCTATTTGACCTTCACTATACTGTTTTAACCATAATTAGAAGAAATCACTCCCTCCTTTCTCTTCTTCAAAGTTTTCCAAGCTATTTGGGGACTTTTATAATTCCACCTAAAATTTGGATTATTTGTTTGAATGTTTTTAAAAAGTTGAAATTGTCTTTGTGATTCCATGAACTTTGTAGATTAAATTCGAAGAATTGACTAAGCTAATCATCTCTCCATGAACCTGATGTAGCATTCCATGTACTCAAACCTTTGATGTCTTTTAGTGGGGGTTTCCCTTTGTTCTTTGTTAGGTACCTTTGGGCTTTCTTGTTGCAACTATATTATTTTATAATACAGTTTCTCAATGGTATTGGAATGGTATTGATTTTTGTCAGGTGGTCTCATTTTTAACAACCTTACTGAGTTCTCTTTTTAGTTCTATCTACCTATTTCATTTCATTGTGGTCAGGTAACATACTTTGTGTTGCCTCAATCATTTACATTTATTTTGACTTTTTGCGGCCTCACATATGTTCTCTCTTGAAAAATGTTCGATATGCACTTGAGAAGAATGTAAATGCTGCTGTTCTTGGGTGGGGCATTCTGTTATGTCTGTCAGGCCTGGTTGGTTGATAGTGTTCTTCAAGTCTTCTCTTTCTTTTTTTATCTTATGCCTGGTTGTTGTATCCATTATTGAAATTGAGGTACTGAATCCTCCAACAAATATTGTTAAATTATCTTTACTTCAGTTTTTTCAGGTATTGTTTCATATATTTTATTGTTAAATTATCTTTTCTTCAATTTTTTTCAGGTGTTGTTTCATGTATTTTATTGTTAGGTTCATATAAGTATATAATTGTTACTACTTCCTGATGAATTGATGCTTTTCCCATTTTAAAATGGTTTTCTTTATCTTCACTAATTATTTTTAACTTAAAGTCTAGTTGTTGTTTTTGTTTTTTCTACTAGTACAGACACTCCAGCTACCTTTTGTTCAGCATTTTCTATCCTTGTCCTTTCAATCTATTTGTCTTTGAATATTTGAGTGTATCTGGTAGAGAGCATATATAGTAGGCTCATGTTTTGATTTTTAACCATCCTGCCAATCTTTGTCTTTTGATTGCAGTATTTAGTCTATTTATAGTTAGTGCAAATTACTTGTAAGTTAGTATTTATGGCTGTTATTTGTTTCTTTATGACTTAAGCCTTTTTTTTTTTTTGTTCCTTTATTGTTCTATTACTGCTTTCTTTTGTGTTAAATATTTTCTAATGTACCATTCTAATTTCTTTGTCATTTACTTTACTACATATTTATTTATTATTTTCTTAGCAGTTGACCTGGGAATTAACATTTTCTAACAATCCACTTTGGATTAATAGCAACTTAATTTCAATAATATACAAATTTCTCATCTATATTGCTTCATCCCCCTCTTTGTGCTATTATTATACAAATTACATCTTTATACACTATATGCCTATCAACAGTTTTAAAATTACTGCTTTATGCAGCTGTCTTTTAAATCAGGAGAAGAAAAGAATTACAAACAAAATACATTTATAATGTCTTTTATATTTACCTTTACCTGTTTTATACTTATTTATGTAGTTACCTTTACCTCCTTTCTTCTTGTGGATTCAAGTTACGGTCTAGTGTCTTTTAATTTAATTTTTAAAATTTTTTATGTCCTTTAATTTTAGTCTGAAGGACTAGCTCTCTTTAGCATTTCTCATAAGGTGGGTCTGCTAGTGACCAATTCTCTGTTTTTGTTTCTCTGGGAGTGTGTTAATTTCTCCTTCATTTTTGAAGAATAGTTTTGGGGAATATGAAATTCTTAAAAGTCTTGCAGCAGTTGCATAATATCATCCCAGTGCCTCTGTCTTCCCTGTTTCTGATGAGAAAGCAGCTGCTAGTCTGAGAATAACTTGAATGTCTCTTTTCTCTTGCTGCTTTAAGATTTTCTCTTTGTTTTTAACTTTTATTTGACAGTTTGATTATGATGTGTCTTGTGTGGATCTCTTTATCCTACTTGGAATTCATTGAGCTTTGTGGATGTGCAGATTATTGCTTTTGGATATTTCTCCAAATATTCTTTTGCTCTCTTCTCTCTCCTTTCCTTCTGTCACTCTCATTATGTGTATGTTGATATGCTTGGTGAGGTCCCACAGGTCTCTGAAGTTCTACTCATTTTCTTCATTCTTTTTTATTCACTTCCTCAGACCAAGTAATTTCAATCAACATAACTTCAGTCTATTGATTATTTCTTCTGCTAGTTCAGATGTGCTATTGAGCCTGTTTAGTAAAATTTGCATTTCAGTGATTTTACATTTTTAATGCCAGAATTTTTATTTGTTTCTTAAAAAATTGTATTTATTTGTATTCTCCATTTGATGAGACCTTTTCTCACACTTTCCTTTACTTCTTTAGACAGAGAGCCCTTTAGTTCTTTGAATATATTGATAGTAGTTAATGTGAAGTCTTTGTCCAGAAAGACCAAAATCTGGGCTTCCTCCAGACAGTTTCTATGGACTGCTTCCCACCCCTCCCTACCCCCTGTATATGGATCATACTTTTTTTGCATGTGTTATTTCATTTTTTTGTTAGAAACTAGATATTTAAAATAATATAATGTTGCAACTCTGGAAATCAAATCCTTCCTTTCCTAAGGATTTGTTGTTGTTTTTTGGTTGTTGCTGTTTGCTAGTTTAGTGACGCTCCTGAATTAAGTCTGTATTTTGTTACATGTGGCCATTGAAGTCTTTGCTTAGCTAGCTTAATGATCAGCTAATTTTTGGACAAATATTTCCTTAAATGTTCTGCCAATAATTTTTTAAGCCTTTGCTGAAAGACTCTGTTTAAGTATTGGCCATCCCTTCAACACTCAAAAAGCCAGCTAACTACTTTGCCTTAGCCTTCACCTCGTGTAAGCACAGAGCCTCAAGTTCAGAGGTGATAAGTTAGAACCCTCTTAGGTCTTAGGTCTTTCCTGGGCACATATACATGGCTTTCTGGATTTCAGAAATATGTTGGAGCTTATCAAAGCCCCTTATGGATATCTCATTCACCAGATTGTACTTTTATGTGTTTAGGCTAGTTTCTTGTTGGCCCCAACTCTTTTAAAAATATTTTTATTGATTTCAGAGAGGAAGGGAGAAGGAGAGAGAGATAGAAACAGCAATGATGAGAGAGCATCATTGATCAGCTGCCTTCAGCACACCCCACTCCGGCGATCGAGCCTACAACCTGGGCATGTGCCCCACCCGGAATCACACTGTAACCTCCTGGTTCATAGATCGATGCTCAACCACTGAACCATGTTGGCCGGGCATGCCCCAACTCTTTTCAGCACTACTGTTAATTAGTAAACAGTGTCAATGGGCATTTAAATTTTGTTTCTGTTGTTAATGAGAACATATCTTACATTTTTTTCAATTACGTAGAATGCTAGCTTATGGTTTTAAGTAGATACTCCTTTGTATTGAATATCTTTCCACAGTAATTAATAACATTTTTTGTGGAGTTAAAATAAAATATCATTGTATTCCTACAATTTTCTGTTTAAAACTTATAAATAAGTTCTGATGTTTCTTGAAAACCCATTGGGCATATATTTAAACATGATTTTTATTATTTATACTATTAATGTGGTATATTGTTTTGATACTTTTTATTATATTGAATATTTCGTAAATTAATGCGACAAATACCACTTGTTGTGGAGTATTTGGTTTTTAGTAAATGGCTGAATTCTGTCTGCTAATAATTTTGTTTAACACTTTTATATGTATATTATTTTTTGTATTATCATTATTATATTTTATCACAAGATCATAGTTTACTTACAGTTTTAACATTCTTGCAATTTTTGAAAATGGTTTATGATAGCCCTGGCTGGTGTGGCTCAGTTGGTTGGCACATCATCCTGTGCACCAGAAGGTTGTGAGTTCAATTCCTGGTCAGGGTACATACCTAGGTTGCTGGTTTGATCCCCAGTCAGGGCATATACAGGATCAATATTTCTTTTTCACATAGATTTTCCTCCCCACTCTCTCCCTATCTCCCTCTCTAAAATAATAATAATAAAAAAGGCTTATGATACATTGATATTATTCCCTGATCATTTAAGCTAATTTATCAATAGATTTACATAATCCCTCTCCTTTCTTTGATATTGTCTCCAATTTTTCTTTATCATATTTTGTAAAAAAAATTATTCTTTAGATGAAATTCATTTTCACACAACTGTCTATTCACTCATTTTATTTTGTATTTTGATTATTACTATGTATTCTTTCTCACTTCAATTTGATTTATTTGCATTTTACTCCAGGTTAAACTTTTGCTATTGGTTTCTCCGTTTTTAGTAAGTCAGTTCATGGTTTTATTTTTCACTTACATGTCTGTTCAATTTCCGAATATGCTTATTTAATTTAATTTTTCCCTTTTCTCATTTTTGTTTGGGTTTTCTTTTTATCCTCTAAAACATTCAGTTGATATTCTTTAAATTTTTTAAAAATGAGATGAATAACATTGTTACTTTTTCTCTAAGAGTTACTTTTGCTGCATTTAGCAGACACATTGAGTTTTCAAGGACATCATTTTCTATATTGTCTGCTATTGTATTCTATAATTTTTTTTCAATTAACAGGTTATGTTCAATATTACTTTGTATTAGTTTCAGGTATTCAGCATAGTGGTTAGACAATCATATACTTTAAATCATATACTTTAAAATATCCCCCCAACATTTCTAGTACCCATGCACCATACATAGTTATTACAATATTATCTACTGTAATTCCTATGCTGCACTTTGCATCTCCATGACTATTTTGTAACTACCAATCTGTACTTCTCAATTCCTTCACCTTGCACAGTCCCCTAACTCCCTCTTCTCTGGCAACCATTAGTCTGTTCCTTGTATCTATGAGTCTGTTTCTGTTTTGTTCATTTGTTCATATAAGTGAAATCATGGTATTTGTCTTTCTCTGATTTTGCTTAGCACAATACCCTGTAGGTTCAGCCATGCTATTGTATTCTTAATTATTAGTCTGTAAATACATTTTATAGGATATTTTTAATATTCAAAGGTCTTGTTCACATTCTTGTTATCATTTTTATAATAGCAATTTTTATGACTCGCTCTATATACAACTTTGTCAGAGCTCCTAACGTTTGTATGAGTTGGGGGGTAGAGAGCAGTCTTCTAAAACTCTGCAGAGCAATGATAGATGAAGAGTATGTTTAACTTTCCTTTAGCTGGTTTATTAAGGTCAAGGTTATTATAACCTCATGATTAGGGCTAATATATGAAAAACAGAATTGCCATCACATCTCTATGGGTTATGTATATGATAAGCTGGTAAACAGCTAGATAATACTATAAGTACTTTCATATAAAGCTCATTTTCTTAATTCTTTATTTCAATACACCAGTTCACAGTTTACAGAGACACTTTTATATATACTTTCATTTGATTCCCCTAAGAACCTTATGAAACAGGAAAGTAGGTATGTGGTGCTAATCCATTTTGCATATGAAGAAATTAAGGCTCATGGAAGTCAACATGTTATTCAAGTTACCAGGTTAATTACTGGAATATCTGGAAGTAGAACCCAATTCTCTTGCCTCACAGTCCTGTGCCCTAAGTCACAGTACTTCAAGTCAACCCTAAACTTAAACTGTGGTGTGGGTTCTTTTCTACTAGTTGGCTACAAATGATATGTAATTTTAATAACATATGCTTATTTCCAAAGAAAGGATTTTACTCCCATTCTATGCCAATGTTATTTTAATGTGTGACATTACATAGCAGGCTGCATACTCTTATATGAAAAAAATTTTAGGGAAAAATGTTTGCATGTATCTATTTTTACAGATCCATTCTAATTTAAGAAATCATGATGATTGAAAACCCACATTTCAGAACAAATTAGAATAAAGATTTCTGTTACATCTTGACTTTGACCTCCTTTGAAGCCAATGTAATCTCAGGGGAGCACTTTAAACGTCCACCCTGACTTTCCTGAGTGAAGTCACAAGGCAGGTGTGTGTTGGAATCCGGGACTCCTTCCCATCTCTCTGCACCAAAGAGCTCATCGCTGGAGCTGCTTCATAGTCGTCAGATATACTTTAACAATTGTAGCGATAATGATACCCATCCATTCCTCTATGTGGTACTTCAGAGTTTACAAAGCCCATTTCCAGATACTCTTTTAAAACTCCCATGGGGAAGACAGGTCAAAGGTTATTAGTCCTATTTTACAAATAAGCAAATAGACTTAGGGATGTGAAGGGCCCTGCCCGAATTTGTAATGAGTGGAGTGCTTTAAACCCACATCCTTTGGCTCACTGTTTAGGATGCTTCGTACCATGCCATACTGCCTTCAGTGTGGTCGGCAGGGAGATACCTTTGGTAACTGCAATGCTAAAGGTTTAAATTGTTCCAGACTCTAGCAGCAAAGTCAGTGAGCATTTTGCAAGATTAAAGAGCAGAAGGAAGCAGTTTTTGACAGGATGTTATGAAATACCTTCGGATGAAAATGCAAGAGGTGATGTAGTTTAATGCAGGGACTTAAAAAACAAAACATCACACATATACCTACCTGACTTTATAAGCATTATTTGGAGGGTGAGTAGTCTGTTTTGATTTCTTGTGCCATGTTTTTGGGTATCTATTGCTACGTATCAGCAAATATACCTGCATGCATAAACACATGTATAAACATAAGACAGATGTGCATATGCACATGTACATGTAGTCAGATATGTATGTGCTCACGTGTCCTAAAACATTTTTTGTTGAGATTCCCCAGTGGCCCAAAATAATTAGAACAGCCTCTAACAGAATCGGATGTTTGTCTCCCAGGCCATGTCCATAGGCAACATGAGCACAAAAACTGCCCTTTGGAGTTTTAGAAAAAATCTGGCCAGTTCCCTGGATGGACAAATAAATCAGGGTGCATTTAGCTTTGTTTGCATGAGTGCGAGGTGATTTGCAGGGGCATTTTTTTCTCACTTCTGAATACAGTCCTAGTGCTGCAAAGTTGTTTCTTTTCTTTTAAACCTTAATGTGATCCCTGTGTAGCTGGGTGTTTTTTTATTGTTTTTTTTTTAAGTGTACACTTGCTTAACACTCTACTTCAGGATAACAAATGACAGTGAGGAGGCCCTCCATTCTTGAAGTCTTAATTACACTAGTAGACGATGACTGGGCCAGGGATGTGCAAGTGCTTTTGTCACCGTTTTCCTACCATTGGGTTAGAGGCCATTGCGTTCTTCTTCTGGTCTCTACGCCCCGTGAGATCACTGAGGTGGCAATCCTGACCGCTGCTCAGCTGTCCACTCAAACAGTGATATGGTCACTGTTCTTGAAAGTCACTGATGATCCCATAATCGCCAAATTCCATGCCCTATTCTTGATATCCAGCCTCCTGGAAGTCTCTGCTGCTCCAGCGGAAGCAAACAGTCACCATAAAGAGTAAACGTGGGTTTAGGGAGATGGGAAGTGAGAGAGAAGGCAGATCTTTAAGGAGCCAGCCATCTGAGCCTTGAACATCTTAAAGCAGAAATCAAGGAAACCAGACCTTGTCCCAGGGTAGAGAAAGAAGAGTGTGACAAAGACCCCCTATTTAAAATCAGAACCCACAGGAGTGATCTAGACTAGAGCATTGCTGTCCAGAAGAAAAGTATAATTTGAGTTGCAAGTGTGAGCTATATAGACAGTTTTAAAATATCTGGTAGCCACAATAAAGAAAGTAAAAAGAAACAAGTGAAATGAAATGTAATGATATGTTTTATTCAACTCAATACACACTAAGTATTATTCTGTCAACATCTAATCAATAAAACATTATTTTTTTTTTAAACTACAATCTTTTTTTTAAAAAATATTTTATTGATTTTTTACAGAGAGGAAGGGAGAGAGAGAGTTAGAAACATCGATGAGAGAGAAACATCGATCAGCTGCCTCCTGCACATCTCCCACTGGGGATATGCCCGCAACCCAGGTACATGCCCCCGACCGGAATCGAACCTGGGACCCCTCAGTCCGCAGGCCGACGCTCTATCCACTGAGCCAAACCGGCTTTGGCAATAAAACATTATTAATGAGATATTTTATATTCTTTTTCTCATACTAAGTCTCTGACATCGGGTTTATTTTGCAATTACAGCATACTCAGTTAGGACTAGCCACATTTAAACTGAAGAGCACATGTAGCTAGTGGTTACTATACTGGACAACACAGGCCTATGGCCGAAGGGGCAAGAATCAGCCTGTGGGTGAGAGCCCAGCAGCCTTTGTTACGGGGACAAGGGGATGACTTGAACTATGGAGACCAGAAGCAGTGAGCCTACTCGCTGCCAGATTAATGTCAGAAATTTATTTCATGTCCGTTGATATACTCAGAAACCTTTACTATCAAATAACAGTCCCTGATTGCCTATTGCAGTGTCCAAAGTCCTCACTGTGACATTGGAGGTCCTTCTCCATGTCTACTTAGCTTATATCTATGGTGTATTCTCCTTCTACTCTCCCCCACCTGTAATTGTACCATCTCTATTTTTTAGATATAGCAAAAGCACTCTTTTGTAACATGTTTCGTTGACCAAGTTATTGAAAAAAAGTCATTGGGAGAAGGAAATTATAAAAATGCATAAAATGCATACACGTATACACCTTAAATATGTTAAAACTTGGTAAGCATGTAACTCATGTGATGGGCGTGCATGTGTGCAGGTGTCCTAGAGCAGCCTACCAGCCCCAAGCACTCGGCATAGGTGGTACGGAGGGACTAGAGAACCTGGTTAATCAGGTGAGCTCGTTAATGGATTCTAGTGATTACACTGTCCATTCTTGTGGTTCTGCCTTGCTCTTAGCCTGTGCCTCCTCCTGGAATCTCTTTTTTTGCATCTCTAAACCTTTACTATAGCAAATAGTTGGGAGACAGAATACTGGACCCCCAAAATGTCCACATTCTAATCTCTGAAACCTGTGACTATGTTACCTTACATGGCAAAGGGCACTTTGCAGATGTGATTAAGTTAAAGATCTTGAGGTGGGGAGATTTTCCTAGATTAGCTGGGTGGGTAATCTAGGAAATCCTATGTAATCAAGAATTTTTCCTGGTTGTGGTCAGAGGGACACACATCTATGGGGAAAAGGCACAAAGAGATGCAATGTTGCTGCTGTTGAAAGTGGATGATGAGGGCCTTCAACCAAGAAATGCTAATGGTCTCTATAAGCTGGAAAGGCAAGGAAGTGACTTCCCCTACAGTCTCCAGAAAGGACTATAGTTTTGCTGACACCTTGATTTAGGGTAGGGAGACCCATACTTTGAACTTCTAAGCCACACAACTGTGAGATAAAACATTTGTGTTCTTTTAAAGCCACTAAATGTGTGATAGTTTATTAGTAGAAATAGAAAATTGCTTGGCTGGCGTGACTCAGTGGTTGAGCGTTGACCTATGAAGCAGGAGGTAACGGTTTGATTCCCAGTCAGGGCACATGCCTGGGTTGCGGGCCCGACCCCAGTATGGGGCGTGCAGAAGGCAGCTGATCAATGATGCTCTCTCATCATTGATGTTTCTATCATTCTCTCCCTCTCCCTTCCTCCCTGAAATCAATAAAAATATATATATTTTTAAAAAGAAATAGAAAACTGATAGAAAATCTGTTCAATCGTCCATCCTAATCTTAAACTCAAAAATCTCAGTGAAGATTTTCTCGTGGGAACAAACCCACAACCTAGGTATGTGCCTCGACCAGGAATCAACCAGCAACATTTCGATGCTCCAGACAACACCAAACCAACTGAGCTACTCCAGCCAGGCTCCAAGGAAGAGTCTTAAAGCACAACAGTTAAGAGTGGATGGAGTTAAGAGAACTAACAAAGAAATGTTGAAACACCCAGAGTTTAGCAAATTAGGAAGCCGTTACCATTTCAGGCCAAAGGGCTACTGGAGACATGGGAAGTGCCACCCAACAAAGCCGGCCCTGAAGGAATGCCGCCTCTCACAGAAATGTGGGCAAAGCAGAGAGGAGCGGGGAAGGATTCTCCAAAGTCTTCTCCCAGCCTCCATTCTGCAGCCAAACCCAGCCCCAGAGCAGTAAGGATGCTGGGAGAGCGAGTCTGTGGGGTGAGCCTCCTGCGGCACAGAATAGGGAGAAAGGCAGAGTGAATTTGGGGTGTAGGGACAAATGGAAAATAGCTAGCACCATGGTTAAGGGAATTATACTGCATTCCTCAATCCACCTGGGAAATATTTATTTTAGAGGTAAGTGATTTAAAAGTTTTCCTTCTCTAGAGAGGTAGTTCAGCATCATGATTAAGAAGAATAATGGCTCGTTTTTGCTGTGTCTCTGGAAGGTCAGAGTGAAGGTCCATGACTGTGTGAGGGCAGCAGGTTGCCTGTCTGAGCTTGTGGGGTTTTTTGTTTTGTTTTTGTGGCCTATTTCTTTTATTATATTTTACTTTGTCTTGTTTTAATTTATGTTTTTCAATTTTATTGTATTTCTTTGTGTTTGTATTGTGAAAGACAATGAGGATAAAACAGGCCAATAGAGAAATACCTGTTTTTTTTTATTCTCAGAATCAGCTAGCATTGTGTCTTGCCCATAGTTGGCCTATTTAGTTAAGGGCAAAACGGTCAACCAGGCAGATAAATAATTTATATGGTAATTTCTATTTCTACCCCTATTTCTATTTCTACTTCTATTTCTATTCAATATCTCTGTTTCTTTTTCCTGAAGTGTTTGGATATCTTCTAACTTTCTACATCCTTAGAGGGAAAAATAAAGGAAACTTAAACCAAAACCCTGATACTGCAAGTGAAGTTCTAACTGTGTGAGTCACAAACTCAAAAAAGTAGTTCTTCCCTCAGATCTTGACTGTTTTGGTGAGACCTGGGGACTTTTATGAGAGAATTTTACAGAACTAGGCAAGATGAAATAATATCTGCCTAAAATGAACATATGGTTGGAGGTTAACACTATAATAACTTCAAGTATTTTCACATTCATTTTTTGTTTCACAATAAACTGCTCTGCTTAAGTCATAGATTCTTAGGTATAAAGCTGAGAAAAGACAGTAGAAAAAGAATTCAGGGTTGGAGAAATCCCCTTTGGTATTTATGTTCAAGGTTTTTAAGTCTCATGCCTCTAACAATCTCTATATAAGATATTTTGCTATTTTAAAAATGATGAAAATTGAACACTATAAAAATAAAATAGACATCCATTCACCATCCTCCCCATCACCTCACTCCTAAGTTTTCTACAGATTCATTAAATTGCACTTTCATATTTTTTCAGTGTTCAGAAACAATGAAAAATATTAAATTCAGAAACTTAGTAAAATTATCAAAATCTCCCTTTAGTCATTTTTCTTTCTGGCAACATACTCTCAGTTCCCCTTTCCCATCTTTCTGATTGGTCATGTATTATAAATAGGTTAGCATTTTGGATATTTACATTTTGTTCAATCTGATCATAATTATTTCTTTTTTAAAAAGTTGAAGGCAAGTTATATTTGATTATTTAATAATAAGGCACATTCTGGAATAATTTAGGTCTTTCTTTTGGGAGCTCATTGATAGATTGTTATGAATTATAATTCAGACTTGTGAAAGGGAATAACACCTTGAATATAAATAGAAGATATACATTTTTTAATTATAAAAATAATTTTATTTGAAAAAAGCAGTTATATTTTAGAAAATAGGTTAGATAAATAAAGTACTCTTTCCAGATCACAACATTTTTTTTACAAATATGAAGTCTTTTATGCATAACTTCAGTTATCATATCATTTGATATATTTTTGTAAAATAGTTATTAATAATTTTAAATAGAATGACTATATTTACTTTTACATGGTTTTTATTTTGCTCTAAATGGAATTTCCAGCTGTTGAATTCTAAGAAGAGAGTATTTTTTTTGTTTTAGCCTGTTTATAGGAAGCCTTAAAAGATTGGGGACAGAGAAAATCATTAGAATACAGCATGGTAAATTTTTTTTTTTTCATGGTAAATTCTTATGTTTGCCGAAGTAGTGACCTCCATGGTATCAAGTGGAAAGAGAAAATTCTCATTTTCAGGAATAGAACTGTAAAGAGGAGAACAACATGCTTGAAACTCATGGAACTTTGTCCAATTAATGCTTTTTCTGAGCAAACATTAATGTAATATCTACTTCTTGAAATGTAGATATTACATTAATGTTTCATCTTCATGTATCATCTTCAAATGTTCATCTTCATGACTTCTATAAACTAAAGTCCCCCTCCCCCAGATTGTGATTTCCAGTGAATTACTAGCAGAAGACATTTGGATGTGGTTTCCTATGTGGAACTATGTATATAAAATTGCTGCTTGACCAGTTCTTTGACTTACAAAAATGGTTCACACTAATGTTTCAGAATATTTCTTATAAAAACTAGGAGGAAATAAATTTTTTGTAGGAGACTTATCTACCAGGAGGAATTTTAACTGCGTATTGGAGAAGAGAATAAAAATGCTAAATGTAAGAGCACCATGGATTCCCGCAGGTGTAACCTAGAAGAAGCCACAGTGCTCAGAAATTCTCAGGGCAAATATGGGTCAGACATTCCCATATCAGTGCACAGAAAATGTATAATGAATATAGTAACCTTGAAAGGCAGCACAGAGTGATTCTGTAACATAGGTACCAGTTCCTCCAGGTTAATGTCACATTTGCAGGGTCTGAGAGAGCTGTTACGAGTTGAAGCTTGTTAAACAATTGTTTATACCAATGGAAATATTCCTCCTGGGTGACCTTCATACATTAAGCAAAACTTATTGGGCAGCTATATGACTCAATCCATATTTATCATTCTAATACATAAACATATTATGAGACACTTGGTCAGATATAGTACTGAATGAGACACAGTAGTACTTTATATTGGTGGTCTTCTCCTATATCAGAAAAGTAGATGAGATTTGTTCTGTCTTGTTGGTGGTGAATTTATGCTTGCTTGTGTTCCATAGAGAGGACTCTATTCAAAGTATAATTGCCATCTTCTAACTCTTTCCTGGCTGCTGAGGAACTAAGTCCTGGTCATAGTATTTGACCAATCTGTTCTCCCCCAAGACCACTTTGGCTGACTTTTTCTCTTCTGTGGTTTTCAAGGTTAAACAATCCTATTAAGAAATGGGCAAAGGACCTGAACAGACACTTCTCCAAAGAGGACATACAGATGGCCAATAGACATATGAAAAAATACTCAACATCACTAATCATCAGAGAAATGCAAGTGAAAACCACGATGAGATATTGCCTCACATCTGCCAGAATGGCTATCACCAATAAATCAACAAACAGCAAGTACTGGTAAGACTGTGGAAAAAAGGCAACTTTTATGCACTGTTGGTGGAATGCAGACTCGTGCAGTCCCTGTGGAAAACAGCATGGAGTTAATCTCAAAAAATTAAAAATGGAACTGCTTTTTGACCCAATGAGCCTACTTCTGGGAATATATGCTAAGAATTCTGAAAGAATATATGCACCCCTATGTTCATTGCAGTGTTATTTACAGTAGCCAAGAACTGGAAACAGCCCAAGTGCCAATCAGTAGAAGAATGGATCAAAAAGCTGTGGTTCATTTACACAATGGAATATTACACAGCAGTAAAAAAGGACATCTTTCCTCTTGTGACAGCATGGATGGACCTGGAAATTATTATGCTAAGTGATATTAGCCAGCCAGAGAAAGACAAATACCATATAATCTCACTTATATGTGGAATCTAATGAAACAAAATATATTGATGAACATTATAGAAATAGTCATGGCTACATGGAACAGACTGACAGCTGTCAGAGGGGACAGGGAAGACTGGATGAAAGAACATGAGGGGATTAGCCAAAGAACATACATGCATGACACATAGACACAGACAACAGTGTGGTGATGGCCAGAGGGAGGGGGTGGGGGGCTGGATGGAGGTGAACGATGGAGGAAGAAATGGGGACATCTGTAATTGTGTCAACAATAAAAATAAAGTTAAAAAAATAATTACATAAACCAAGGAAGATATAGTAATTTCAATCAAAAGGAAACTTGCTACAGGGTTGAGGAATGCTATATAAGGTAAAGGTCTCAAGGATGTCTCAGTGGATCTCAGGGTCTCTGAGGACTCCCTTTCTTTCCCATAGTGCCACAAAAGCAGGACAGACATCAAGACTGCAGTCAAGACAGGGACCCCAGAGATGCTACTGTGCTTTGTTGATGAAGTGGTTAGTGGATTTATTTATATTCCCCAGAGCCAGAAAAGTCAGCAGATTTCTCTAACTGAGTCAGTTTTATAGTGTCTTCAGATCTGGAGGTTTGCCATGCCCATTGGCTTAAAATACCATTGTCCAAATATGGAGAGGGGAGCAGAGGCAGCTGCAGGCTGGCCTCAGACAGCAGAGAAAGTGGCCACTTGCCACTGCGGATGCAACTTTCGTTGGAATTACAAGTGGGTACAGAAAGTGAGAGGTAGTTAAGATTGTTTATGGATAAAAGGTTTAAGGAATCAGGATGTCCTTTTCCTTTATTTTTTTCTGAGACTCCTTTACCCAACTATATTTTTATTTTTTTCTGAGACTCCTTTACCCAATAATATTTTTGGAATGAGATCTATGCTTATTGTAGTTACATAGGCCAATTTACTAGGGAAAAGGGTAGAGTAGAAGGGTCATCATAAGCATTCAAAATGCCAAATTGCTGTGTGTGTGTGTGTGTGTGTGTGTGTGTGTGTGTGTGTGTGTGTGTGTGTGTGACAGATATGTATGTGCTAACATTTTATTTTATTTCAATATTCATTTATTTGATAATTAATATTATCTGTATGGCCTGCTTTACTTACTCAGGATACAAATGTGATTACATTGCTCTAATTACCCCCAAAGGATTATGTAAGCATTTATAGCCAATCTTAGCAGGAAGTTCAGTATGTCCCTCTTGAGGCCTCCCAGCAACCCCTATCTCTGCCTCATCTGAGAACCTACAGGGTGGAATTTGTCTAACTTCCAAATGTTCAGGAAGAAGATAACTGGAGAGCCGGATCAGCACCTTCTGCCAGAGGCTACCAAGGGTGTTGCTGTCAAAGGCTGGCTCTGTGCATTTCAGGCCCTTATCCTGTGCCCCACACACACTGGCTTGGTGTTTCCAAGCTCAGAAGTTGTGCTCGGTTGGCTGGGTTGTGCTGGCATTTTAAATAGCCTTCCCAACTCCTGTGGCACTCACACTGTTTGCTGGTGGTCACACCTTTCTTTTCTATTTCTTTCAAACAAAAACACATGTTGTGATCCAAGCTGGTTACCTTTATTCTGTTTCTCTTCCCTTTTTCATTTTAGCTCGCTCATGTGATGAAAAGGCTTTTTCTGTCTCCATTTCCCTACAGAAGGGCAGATGTCTATGTTGATAAATGTGTATGGCCTTGTATAGCCTTGTTCAGTGCCTTCCTCCAAATAAGATACCTTGTGTCAACCAAATAAGATCCATCTTCATTAGAAAAGTTGAATTAGGGGGGAGTAGGGCAGAGAAAAGTCCTACTGGCTCAGTCTGCCTTGCTGCCACTGGGGCAGGGTAGCCTGGACCACCCCTACTGAGCTGTGTGGCTTTCCAGGAGGATCACCAATATTTCCCAGATGGGGTTATTTTGTCATAAATGGTCTGTTTGCTAAAAGAAAAATACCATTCTGTTTTCATAACAGCCATGTCTAGTTTTCTGAAGATGATTTACTTTTATAAGAACCATGGATATGTGGAATCTAATGAACAAAATAAACTGATGAACAACATAGAACCAGAGGCATGGATATGTGGATCAGGCTGGCAGATGTCAGAGGGGAGGAATGTGGGGAGGACCGGATAAAAGAAGGTGAAGAGATGAGCCAAAGAACATATATGTATGACACGTAGACACAGACAACAGTGTGGTGAAGGCCAAGGAGGGGGCAGGTGGGAGCTGGTTGGAGGCGGGCAAAGGAGGGGAAAATGGGCGACATCTGTAATAGTGTCAATAAAAAAAAAGAAAGAAAAGAACCATTGACCCATATTTTTTTAAAAAAAAATATGTATTTTTTAAATATATTTTATTGATTTTTTTACAGAGAGGAAGGGAGAGGGATAGAGAGTTAGAAACATCGATGAGAGAGAAACATCGATCAGCTGCCTCCTGCACACTCCCCACTGGGGATGTGCCCGCAACCCAGGCACATGCCCCCGACCGGAATCGAACCTGGGACCCTCCAGTCCGCAGGCCGACGCTCCATCCACTGAGCCAAACCGGTCAGGGCTAAATATATTTTTATTGATTTTTTTTCAGAGAGGAAGGGAGAGGGATAGAGAGTTAGAAACATCGATGAGAGAGAAACATCAATCAGCTGCCTCCTGCACACCCCCCACTGGGGGATGTGCCCACAACCAAGTTACATGCCCTTGACCGGAATCGAATCTGGGACCTTTCAATCCGCAGGCTGACGCTCTATCCACTGAGCCAAACTGGTTAGGGTGACCCATATTTCTTAATAAGCTATCCTGTGTTTTAAAATTTTCACCATCAAATTTACCCAAGTTCAAGATAATAGCTTTTTATTCTTAATTCCATCCCCAAGGAAATGTTTTCTTTCCCTGTTGTACCTACAGAGCTGCATGAAGTGGACAAGGACCCAGCAGTATCTTGCCAAAATTTAGCAGAAGCCAAATAAAGGACATGCAAAAAAGGCATTTGAACCAACAAACAAAAATGCCATCGCACCATTGTGATTCTCCCAGGGAAACTTGTATTTGTTAGGTGCCCTCTCTGAAAATGGCATTAAGGAGGGTTCACATATCCCCAATAGTTCAAGTGGGGCTTAACTCTTGGTATAATTACAAAAATGGGTTTTCCAACACATTTATTTCAGGGATTTTTTTTTTCTACCTGTGAGTCTTTAATCTGGTGGCCAGATCTTTCCGTAATTTCATTGTTCTGTGCTTTTCTCTTGTTGCAAATACTATTGGATAAAACTCACAGGCACATAACTCCGCCTGGCAAGACTGGGGGAAAATGACTATTTCCTGACATTCACTTTTTAAGGAGATTTACTTATTTCCCTGTTGGATTGACTGTGTTGACCTTCTCAATATGTGTTGCTACACAGTCTAACATCTAAGATAGACTTTATTCTGAAAGATGACTTTTCATCCAAACACCTCCTTGGTGTAGCTATGAAAATAAAACCTTAGAATCCCTGCCGTGGAGCTACACTTGATGTAAGAGCAAGCCTCTTACTCTTGTCTTACCTTATTAAGTTAAGCTATTTTTTTCCTGATACCAACTTCCTCTTCTGAGATTAAAATTCAAAGCCTTATGTACCCTTCCTTCGGAATCCAGGATCACTTGACTTAATGTAGACAGAAAAAGGCTCATGAGTTAGCATAGGACCTATGCTGAGTTGTCCAAAAACCTAGTTTTGCTTCCTTATGCAGATCCCATGAATATGTCATTTTTCTGTGGTCTACCTTGCCCTCAAACTCAGTCAGCCAAACTCATCCGCCGTTCTGTCTTTTGCTCAAGGGTTTAGCCATTTTTGCTCCTCTTCAAGTTCACACACGTGCACAATCTTCTCTTTCCACAAAACCTCTCAGGAGCCTCCTGATCTCCCACTAAAAGTGATCTCTTTCTTTTCAAATTCTTTAGCACTTTATACTACTGTCTTATGCCTCTGAGCATTTTCTCCCTGTTCCCATAGTTATTTTACTACATGGTTTCTATATTAGAAGCTAAGGTTCTCAAACAGAAATCATGTCTGATTCTATTTGTATCTGTCCCAGTCTCTGACACAGAGCCCGACACATAGGAAGAGCTCAGAAATACTGAATGCCAGTGAGGAAATATAAAAGGAAGGAGCAGGCCAGATTTCCCCTGGAGCATAGCCATTAGGTTTGACTAATCATTAAGAGACGGATTAGGGTTAGCTGTCTCCACTGAAGCTTTGTGAAGAGGGAATGAGCTTAAATCTTGGGGGAGGGACTTTGTGTCAACAAAATTTAAGCTCTGGAACCCTATTAGTCAAGGTCTAGGTCCTGAAGTAGAGAAGCTTGGAACTTCTTTTGTTAAAGTTTTTGTTTGTTTGTTTTTAATATACTTTATTGATTTTTTACAGAGAGGAAGGGAGAGAGAGAGAGTTAGAAACATCGATGAGAGAGAAACATCGATCAGCTGCCTCCTGCACATCCCCCACCGGGGATGTGCCCACAACCCAGGTACATGCCCTTGACCGGAATCGAACCTGGGACCTTTCAGTCCACAGGCTGACGCTCTATCCACCGAGCCAAACCTGTTTCGGCTGTTAAAGTTTTTAAGGTAGGCTTTGGAGCTATGGCTATCGGTAGATGAGCAGGAGTGGGGGAACTAGAAGAACTGTCTTTTGAATTTATTGTTATTTCTAGGGAAGTAGTTTAATTCAGAGTAGGGATTTCTACAGGTGAATGTAGAAATTTGAACAAGTGCCAAAATCTCTGCCAGGCAAGAGATTCAGCTATTCAAAATGTGGCTCTTAGACCAGCACCCAGGAGTTTGTTAGAAACGCAGACTCTTCTGACCGTAGACCTACAGCCTTCCTGGTCCTAGAACTTAAAGGACATCTGGACCTTGCTGGTCCTAGAGGCCTTCCAAAAATGAATAGGAAGCTGATTCTACTTTGAAGAGATAGTCAGCTACGTGTATGCTCTCTTAAATGTTAGGAAAATGAATAAGAAAAAAAAATTAATAACACCAGAATAATAACCCAGTTATAATGACTAAGGCCCCAGCCCCTGAAACTTTTCAGGATATGCTTTGAAAAGTTACCTATCCAATAAAATGTAGTTTGCTGGTAGGATGCTCAACTTTGGACTAGGTATGTAAAATCTTTCCCAATCATTGGTTCTCTATTTTCAGTCATCTCTACCACAGTCATATCTTACACTAAGCCCATTGTCTTTTCCCTCAAATCTATTGTGTTGGTAGAAGTGCTATTTTCTTCAACAGCAAGCCCAAGCTCATTAGAATAGTATGCAAACATTCTACAATTTGTCCTTTTGCTCTTGTTCTTTCCTTTCAAAATTTTATCAATTTGTCAGGATCCTATGTTTATGTGTTTGCTTTCCCCACTAGGTAGTAGTTCCTTGATGGTAGGAGCTGCGTCTGAATTATTGTTTGTATTCCTAAAGTGGCTAAGACACAGAGAAAGTCCTGGGCTTCAATTTCATGAGGGTAGATTGTCTCATTCACCTATGTGATCCCAGCATTCACACAGCTTCTGGCTCTGATAAACATGTTGAATTACGAATGAAAAGAAAACAATGTATTCCCAGGCTTCCTTTTTTTTTTTTTTTTTTTTTTTCAAAGAAGAGGCAGTATGGAGTCCGACAATGGTTAAAATGACGACTCCTCTATTGTCTAGTTAGACCTTGAGCTTATCACTGTTCTCTGGGTCTCAGTTTTTTGCTTTCATAAGAAGAGGAAGTTAAGTTTTAGATATAAGTGAGTGAGTGTGTGTGTGTGTGTGTGTGTGTGTGTGTGTGTGTGTGAGAGAGAGAGAGAGAGAGAGAGAGAGAGAGAGAGAGAGAATGAATTCCATTGGCATTTCAATGGGGAAAGAGAAATACTCTTCCTCGAAATTAGGCTTTATTTATACAAATTACCAAGGGTGATACCAAGGTCAAAAGAAGTTGAAGTTTAGAGTTCAAAGAGGTCCTTTTATCTCCTGAAGCTGGAAGAAGCATTGATTTATGTTTGCAGCCTTGACTTGGCTCCACAATCTTGGGACCTAATAATGATAAATTTCATCAACAACTAAACTCATCATCTGAGTTCACAAAGTGCCTTTGTTTGCCAGCTTCTTTCTGTCTTTCTTTCTTGTTTTCCACAGATATTTCCCAAGCACTTTCAAATTTCTAATCATTTCATTGGAGCTCTATAAACCCCTTATGAAGTAGCTTGGGTAGACATGGTTTTAATCATTTTAAATGGTCTTTTGCTTTAGAATTAAATCATCTTTTAATTTTATAAAATCTTTTTGTTATGAAAACATTCTAACCAGCCTTGGTTTGGAATCCTAGTTTATTTCTTACCAGCTGAATGACCTGCATCAGGACATTTAATCTCTCTGAAAAGTGATCCCTCCTATGAAATGGGGTTAACAGTGGTATCTACTCCAGAGGTTTGTTTGAGGATTAAATAAGAGAATTCTTATAGAGGACTTGTACCTGGATCACAGAAATGCTAAATTAAAATAGGTATTATTATTTGACTAGGGGCCTAATGCACAAAATTCATGCAAGGGGCTCGGCCCTTGCAGCTGTGGTGGTTGCCGTCAGCTCTCACAGCCCTGGCTTCGTCTGGAAGGTCATCCGGAAGGACATCTGGAAGGCTGTCTGGTCTAATTAGCATACTATGCTTTTATTATTATAGATGACAAGGGGGTACTGGATTCCCAACATTCTTTCCTAAAGTCCTTTAGATTACAAGACAATCTTAGCATCATTGTTTGTTGTTGTTGTTGTTTGCTTGTTTTGTTAACACTTGCAGTAAAAGCTTTCAGTTCTATGAACTTGGGCTTAATGTTGGATTCGGAAGTTTTAACATAGCCCCCCCCCCCCCCCCCCCGACTACATTGCTCCTGGAATATTTTGTTGTTCTTATTTTTCTTCCTTCTTGGAGTTGCTGTTAAGCAGAAACTCAGAGCCACGCCACTTTAAAGAGTTGAATCTCCTGCCATTTTCAAGATGTAGGCAGGCTTTATCTCTGTCCATTTTTATATCGCTATCTTACACCCTAGGTTACTCCTGAAACAGAAAGAGTTCAAAGAAGTCCTTTCACTTTTTCTATAGATCACAATCTCCTTGAGGACACAGAGTATTTCTTGCCTGGCAGAGATTTTGGCACTTGTTCAAATACAGTCTTGGCCCATTTTTTACCTGTGTATGATTCCTTAAGAGGATTGATTGAAAAGTTATTGTAGAATAAATATGCCAGAGACCTGGAGAGTATTATACTAAGAAAATTAACCAGTCAGAGAAAGACAAGGTTCACATGATCTCACTCAAATGTGGAATCTAATGAACAAAATAAACTGACAAGCAAAATAGATTTAGAGACATAGAAGCATGGAATAGACTGACACATCTCAGAGGGAAGGTGAGGATGGGTGAATGGGTGGGAAGAGATCAACCAAAGAACTTGTATACATACATTCATAACCCATGGACACAGACAATAGGGCACTGAAGGCCTGGGACAGAGGGCAGGGCCAGTCTCGAATGGGTCCAGGGGGGAAAAAAGGGACATATGTGATACTCTCAACAATAAAGATTTAAAACAAATAAAAAAATAAAATAAATAAAAATGACTAGGAAGAAAAGAATAAAGATGTCAGCAAAAGGTGTCACTAACACAATCCTTTTTGACTGATGACAAGATTCTGTCCTTTCATTGCTATTCAAAATGTGGCTCTTAGACCAGCACCCAGGAGTTTGTTAGAAATGCAGACTCTCCTGACCGTAGACCTGGTAACCCTAGTTCTACTGACCCTGGACCTACTGACTCTAAACCTACTGAATCAGAATCTTCAGATTCTGTGTTTTGAACAAGATTCACAGGGAAATCTGTGCACAGTACAGTTTGTAAAATGCTGCTCTAAAAAACGTGTCCTCAGTCCAACCCAGTGATAAGGACACAATGGCAGACAGGCTGTGCTTACCAGATTAGTTCCTGTACTGGCTATTATTGACTCACTTGGTTTTTGATCTTATCTTATTTTATTCTGTTTTGATACCTGTTCATTTCTCTGTCTTTCCATTTAACCATATTGGCAACCCACTCAAATTTAACTTTTGGGGTGCGTGGCCCATCTGCTTTGCTTCCCACTTAACAATGAGCATTCTCCCTTCTGGCATGGTTTTCCTTCTGATTGCTCGTTCTGAAACCCCATGTCTCATTATCTGAATTACAGAAGAGTGGACGCTAAACTTTTTTAGAAAAGGGTCACTCTCATTAGGCAACCCATCACTACTTCCTCGCTCAAGACTTGGTCAATAGGACCTTTCAAAAGGCATCTGTTAAGAATTTGTGTGTGTGCGTGTGTGTGTGTGTGTGTGTGTGTGTGTGTGTGTGTGTGTGTGTTGCAAATACAGCCTGATATCCTGAGCTGCTCCCCCTCCAGATATTAGTGAGACAATCGATGAATGGATTGATAGATAGATTAAAAGATGGTGGCTATCCTGTACTAACTAGACTTTACCTTCTTCTTTTAAATCCTCACCTTGAGGATATGTTTCTTATTGATTTTAGAGAGAGAAGAAGGGAGAGGGAGAGCGAGAAGCATATATGTGAGAGAGAAACATTGATTGGTTGCTTCCCATATGTGCCCTGACTGGGAATCGAACCTGAGATGCTTAGGTGCACGGGATGACACTCCAACTAGCTGAGCTGCATCAGCCAGGGCTAGACTTTATCTTCTTAAATTCAGGTGTTACATTTGTCTACATAATTTTTATTAAAGAGAACTTATATGACTGATACTTCTATACTGAATTGTTAACATTCAATTTTGTTTTTCTTAAAACAAATCAAATCACTGGGGGAAAGATATAATTTTAAAAGATTTTCTCTTTGGAGGAGAAAGGTATTTTAAAATTCTTCTACATTGAAATTTTTCATGTGCACAGCAAAATACCAAAAGGAAATAAATTCAGTTCAAAGAAATGAGGAGCATAACGACCTTGGATGTTTTCATCATATTTTTTTGAAATATTCTTCCTCTTTTGTAAGCTTTCATAGTGAAATAACACCCTTGTCAAAGTGTCTAGGCACTCCAATAACAGGTGATGGAATGGTGACAGAGAGAAAACAGGTGTTTTTAGCTCACTCATATAGCATCCAGGCAAAGATTTCCACTCTTACCTGCTCCCTAAAAATAACTACTTTAGAACTACAGTCTTAATGAGAGTAAAAATGATTGTAAGTAATGTTCATGTTACCTAAAGGAAACTTTGAACTTTAATAATTTGAAAAATGATATTTCATCTATTTTTAGCCTGCTCTTTGGTTACTAAGGCTTTTGTCTGAACACTGGCAGGGGAAAAACAACCCCAAACTATTAATGACTATTCTATGTTAATTTGTGCTAATCAGTTAAGAAAATCTTCTTCCCTCTAATTTGGAAATCTCAGCATATGTATGAAAAATATTTATACTAGTGATGGTCATATCTCTGTCATTTAATTAGAACAAGGTAATGTCAAGTGCTCTGGGGCTCCCATAAAAACTTTCTGATTTCTTATCCCTTCCCCCCAGGACAATGACATAGTGATACAGCTTGTGAAAGTTCATTTTGGGACTTTAAAATTTTCACTATATCCCTAATATGATAAACTAGAGGCCCGGTGCCCAAAAATCAGTATAGGAAGCACTTCTTTTTCTCCTGGGATGGATGTGTGTATGGGGGGAGGGGTTGGTAACAAGATTTTTCCCATTAGCATTTCCTAGTACCCCAGTCTTACTGAATTTGTTACAAGGAATATGTCATTGCTTTTTTAGAAACTTTTTTAGAAAAGGGACTTTCCCACCATACTAAGAACTGGTGGGCTTGATGGGAGAGTTTCATCCCTTCCTTCACCACTTTTTAGGTTACTAACATTGGTTTTAAGTTCCTACCTCTGCAGAATACTTTTCTTATTTGTTTCCTACACAGATGCATTACTGAATAGGTTTTCCCTCGCAAGCCAAATGCGTGGAAAGATACTGAAACCCTTCACTGTGACTTCTAGGGGGAGATTTATAGATTGTTCTCTATCTCCAGTAGGAAGGGAAACAGGACCACAACTGAAACCTTCTCTTCTGGCTGCACTGTGTGCTAGCTGACTCCTGGGCCCCCGTAGAAATTTCCCTGCCTGTTGCCACAGAAAACTGGTTCCTTGTCTTACAGAAGAGCGGACGCTAACCCCATCTAATGCTCCCCACTTCCCTCCATTGGTAAACATGGCCCATGCCTGTGAGCCTTACATTTCATTCTCTTTTCCCACTACAAGCTGTGCTGTGGTAGGAAGAGCATGGGCATCCTGCTCCCTCAGCTCCTCCTTCCTGAAGGCTTCCTAGGAGAATTGACCTTTGAGCTGAAGAATGAATGGAGGAGGCAAAAGGGCTGGGGGTGAGGAACGTAGCACAGGGAGGCAGGTAGGAGCAGGGAGGAGTGTGTCAGCCCAAGGCAGTTCTTGCCCCCACAGGATTCAGTAGATTCCAGAGGAATACGTGATGCTCTTATCAGTGCATGGGGCTCTGCCTTTGCACTTACTGTAACTAGTGCTCCTGTGTGTCTGTATGTTCAGAGCAAATTGGTGTGAAATTTTTCCTCCAGAATATTTGAAAGAAAAAGGCCCTCACTTATTCATTCACTCATCAAACCTTCATAAAGTGCCCATCCTTTGCCCTCCAGAATGGAGCTTGGCCCTGGCGGGAGGCTGGGCTCTGCTCAGTTTCCTACTCCCTGTGTGCATGCTTGGCTTACCAGGTGGGCCCACCATTCGGAGATGTCACAGCAGAGGGAAGGCAGAGTCTCAGAGGCAGGCCCTGGCTTCCAATCCAAGATCATGAGACTGCTCTGTGTGCAATTTGCTCTACAGGCATGTCCTTGCGTGGCAGGGAGGCTTGTTGATCAGAAGCAAGGATTTTCGATTCCTTTTCCCAAGGATTTTGTGGTGAAACAGTCACTGGGTCAGTCCCAAAGAGCAGGCTGCCTTGGCATGCTGAGGTAGATTTCTATTGCCACCCCGTGAGGAGTGGGGAATTCAAGGGTCTGCTTCTTTAGAGGCTGTGCTCTCTGTCTAGCCAAGGGGACCAGTCTAGCCAGTAGACACTGACCAACTGCAATAAAGGTTCACAAATGCTACAATGGATGGAAGGCTGCAGAGGGTGAGTGAGGCACAAAGAAAGGAGGGAGAGAGAGGCAACAATTTGTAACCACCTAACAAACTTTACTTTGGATCATTATTTGTTTCATCTCTGACTTCCCCATTAGATAGTTTCATGCAGGCCTATGTTTGCCTTGCAAAATTCTGTGTTCCTAGTGTTTAGCATGGTGCCTTGCACACAGTGGGTGTTGAAAGAGTATTTGGGAAAAGAATGAATCACTGGGGGGTCAGGGGGCCTGGAGCTTCTTCAGAAATCTCTGAGGGGGACTGAGGAGGAGGAGGGAGGCATGTGATATTGTGGTGCTGCTAGGAGGCCTGCTTTCAGGGATCTTCTATGAGTTCCTCAAAAAGAGCTGGGCAGAACCCTAGCAGCCAGGGTAGGGGAAAACCTTCCCTGAGCTTGGAAGCCAGGCCCTTTCCAAGAATGTATTTTTGTAAGTTGATTTGAGAACAGCAAAGGTTATCCCAAGAGAGAGAAATTTATTTCTCAGCAGAAGCACTAGGTACACGCCTGGCACTTCTTACACTACGAGGTTCAAAGCTGGAAGGAAACTTAGAGATGCCTAATTTCCTGAAACCTAGAGAGGGAAAAGCAGCTTCTTCCAGGGCACACAGCTAGCTATGGATCGCAACCAGATCTCCTGGCTTCCAAGCCAATTCTCATTTCATTACAACACACTCCACTCTGATGTGGGGCCACTGTTGTCATTGAAGAGAAATCATTAGAAAATGAATGTTTCCTGAAATATCACCTGCAATGTATTGCACTCAGAATTTCACACTGATAAATAACCTCTTTCTCATTAACATGCAGGCTCCCTACAATTAGCACTCTCATTTGCACTGTGTAAACAGCTTCTAACTGTGCCTTTTACCTCTTTGTTCAAACAAAGACTTCTGTTAGCAAAGAAACAAGAAGGAAATTAGTAGCAGGTGAGAGGCTTATTTTTAATTATATTGAGATTGACTGTTGTTCTCCAAATCTCCTCTAATTCCCCCAAGATACTTATTTGCAGACCAGAGTTTTCAATCTATTAAAGCAGCAGCCATTTCTGATCTTTATTTACTAAATGAAAACACAAATGGCAGCAGTAGGTTTCTGGCTTGGTGCCAAGGGAGGCGGCGTGGGGGAGGGCCCCGCATCCAGCTTCGATCCAAGGAGCCTAGCAGTCAAAGTGAAGTAGTAAACAGAGAAGATGCTGAAAAGGACCAATTTCAGCATGGGATGGGCTTCAAGTCCAAAGGCAAGTCCTTCTCAGTGATAACTCCCAACCTCTGCAACCTGCAGTCCAGTTTAGGTTCTTTAGCAGGAGGATTTTAGTTTGTCTCCAAGTATGGGAAACATACGTGTCTGCCAATGGTAAGGGGACTGGCTTAGAGCATCCTGTGACCAGAATGTGATAAAGAGTGTCTGTTACAACTTCTTGCCAAGGGTACGAATTCCTTTGGAAACATCTGAAAATTGATGTTGTGGGCATTACTGTTTCACTTGTTAATAGACTCCATTCTGAAATTTGCCTTCCTCTGAATTAACATCTTGTCTCCAGCAACTTTCAGACTTTGGGGCATCCACACTGAAAGCAATGATTTTGTCTTTTACATGGCAATCCTGTTTCTCTATGTGCTAGCACATCTGAAGAGAGGGCCATGTCCCCTGAGTCTGCTCCAGTCCATATGTGCCATGTTTCTTTAACTATTTTTGAGGGGATATGGTTTCCAGGCCCCTTATTACTCTGGTCTGTTTCCTAAGGACACACTATATAAGGGGTGAAGCCCTCCTACAGTGAGCTGTAGGATGGAATACAATGCTCCAAGCATTTATCTGATCCGTGCGAAGTCGATGTAAACCTAAACGCCCTGACACCCAGAGGCCATCCTTTCCCGCTGTTCTCTTGCAAATTTTCATCTGTTTTGAGGAGCCCATTAGAACACTGGCTTTCTGTTTAAAACCTACCCCCTTTCCTAGGAACAAGAAAGCCCTCTTTGATGAAGAGTCAGTTATCAAATTTGAGTATATTTTATTTACCATTTCTGACCTTTTCCCATTATTTGTTAAATAACTTGTATCTTATAAAATATTTCATTTTACAAAGCCTTTTATAGTAACCCCAAGAGACAGGTAAGGTGACAGTTGGTACTCTCATTCCACAAATGAGGGAACCAGGCCTGTGGAAGTCATGACCTGTGGGAGGCCATCCACATTGGGAACCCCAGTTTACACGTTGTTTTTCTCTGCTCTCTAGCTGGCCCTCCTTAGCAGATAGCTGGGTTGAAAGGGAGCAACTGGGCATCTGGAGAGACAGAACAAGACCTTGGTTCCTCCACTCTGTCAGGTAGAGCAGTTCTTCTGGAAACGTCATCTTCTGTCATTTGTCCAGTGAGGCAGGTTGATGGGAGGGTGGCCCATCATCGTATGATTCACCCACATTTACAAGCTGAACAGAGAAGGTGACTTTCTGAAATTTAAGGTAAAGCATGAATTGAAATTCTTTCTATTGCATTAATTTGTCATTTATGCTCTGACTACTTCTAGATGACTTCATTCCAAGTTACATTTTAAAAGAATAGCTAAAGAGCCCAATAATAGAAAGGGAAACAATTATACCTAGAAATCTAAGTCAGGAATAGTTACTAACAGCTTTCAGTTTCCTGGTGTCCAAGGCAAGAATGGAAACAATGGGCTCCCTAACTCTTCTTTTCTTATAAAAGGAAGCAAGCATTTAGAGAGAAGCGACACCAACTGGAATCTCTCACTTTCATCATTAGGTAAACAACTCTGAACAGCATAATAATGACCCATGACTTCAATAACAACTTGCAAACTGCTTCCTGAATAAGAGATTCCATTCAAGGGGTCTGTTTTGAGAATCCACATTTTGAAACTGCTCCAAGATGCTTCTGGTAATCAACTAAATTAGGGAACTGCTACCTGGGGATGCTTGTCAGCAATGCAGATTTCTGGCTCTGCCCCATAGAACCCCGTGTGTCTGGGATTCTTACTTCTTAGCTGGGATTTTGATCAGGGCAGTAAGTAGCTTGTTAGCTAAGACGTGGGACTCAAGTGAAGTCAGGAAGCCAGCCGTTCTTTATAGGAGCCAGGAAGCAGCAGCAATGATGTTTTCATCTCACTCCTTGTCATGGCCCGGGCAGGGTTACCAAAAGCATGGCCCAGGCATCTCTTATATGGAAGCAGTTTTGGTTCTGATCAGTTGCTTGAGGCCGTTGCAGTCCATGAGTTTGACACCACAAGGAAAAAGAGAATCACCTCACACCAGGTAGATTCTGGAGCGTCCTCTCAGTCATCTGGCTGTTGACAGAAGAAGCTTCCTTAGCTTGGCTCCTGTAACTCTGAGTAAAACTGTAGTCAGAATGTCCCTCTGTACAACTCCATGCACCTCTGCCTAACCTGCTAACTTCACCTGTTCGTTATTTTATATTCTGCATCTGAATGCTGAAGAGTGTCTACACCTTAGAATTCATGTCAATCTTGGACGTGATAAACGTGATTCTAGTGGCTCCTCTGAGAAGCTCCATGAGGGTATCATTTTATTGTCTGCTATCTCAAAGGCTTCAATCTCTTTTTCTGCCTTCAGCTCATGGGATAAAAACATGTGAAATCACTGGGATTTATATAGGCAGATTTGGCAGCTCTTTCATTTTTTACTTGGACTGTCAGATGTAAATCAACGTTACAGCACTCTTTCCAAGAATGTGTTAGAATGTGCATGTGTTTGGGGAGCAGACATGGTATTTCTATTATAATTTTGTTTGTTAGGTGTGATCTGAATTGTTTGGCTTTGTTTTATAACATTCGCAATTTGTGGTTATTTAATTGGTTCTCCTCCGTTACCCCTACACAGTGACTGCCGGGTTCTTTTTTTGACTCTGTATCTTTACTCCTGCCCAGAATGCCCACCCCCTCCTGCCCATCCTCTAAGAATTAACTCTGGAACCACTTTCTTGATAAAACCTTTTCTGTTGTCTCTATTCTATGGTGCTCTTCCTTAAATTAAACTTCTTTAACATTTATTGCCAAGACCATGTATGTAACATTTTATCGTACATTTTCTAGTCATCAACCATCTGTACCATTCAATGTAGCACTTTATTATTAAGTACTCTGTTGGCCAACAGTTCCACATGTGTATCTTATTTTCCCAATTAGATTTTTGAGCTCATTGTGGACAGAATCCACATTGATGTCCTTTGTACACCACTACTTCCCCAATGGTGTGTGCTTACAGCTAGGCACACGAAGATGTGTATTATTCAGGCCCTTGTAACAAAATTACCATCGACTGGGTAGCTTAAAGAACAGAAATTTATTTCACACAGTCTTAGAGGCTGGGAAGCCCCAGACCAAGGTGTCAGCCAATTCAGTTCCTCATGAGGGCCTAGGTTGCAGATGGACGTCATTTTGTTGGATACTCACATGATGCAGACCAGAGGGAGGAAGCAAATGCTCTCATGTGTCTTCTTATAAGGGCACTAAGTCATCATGAGGGCTCCACCCTCACAACCTCATTACTTCCCAAAGGCCACATCTCCAAACACCATCATGTGGGGTGTTCAAATCTCAATATATAAATTTGGGGACAATATCAACATCTAATTTATAGCAAGATGTTTAGGGCATGATTGATTGTTTTCCTCCCCAACCACTACCGTTTGTAAAGACTTCCATTTGCAAAAAAAAAATAATCGAAGGAGGCACAAGGATCATTTGACTATAGACTCCAGGAAGACAAGAACCATGTGTGCTCTATTTATGCCCACCTGTCCAACGTAAATCTTCAACAACTTGAGCAGTTGCTGAATTAATTTGTTAAATGAGTCCTTTTGTCTAATCCTGATCTCACATGAGGCTTATGTGTAGAAACAGAAAGCAAGGTCCAGTAGGTCCTGGGGTTACGTCGGAGATCCGTTCCTACGGAGGCGCGACGTAACGCGATTTTCGCCGTAAGTTGGAACCCACCTACGTAAGCACCTACGTCACTCACATGGAGCACATACACAGCAGTAATGAAGTGAAACAGTAAAATAAAAAATTAAAAGAAAGATAACAATTCCTGACCTTTACTTGTGGTAAATAAATAATAAGAAACATAAAGCACATATGTACATATGTCGAATGATGGAACTTTTTTTAAAATATAAATACTATAAATGGGAGATGGCGACGTAACCACAAAACAAAGTACGTGGAGTCCTGTGTAACCCGAGGACTGTCTGTATTTATTTTTGGCAAAACAGAAGCTTCTGGAGTTTGGGATGAGTTGTTGCCTCATGCAACAACTTTTCTTGCTACTTACTAAGTTCATTCCTCCTTGTCACATCTCAACATGAACAAAACAAAAGAAGCACCGGGGAAGATGCCCTGCTCCTATGGCACTATGGAGGGAGTACCTTCTTCCTTGAAGAAACCCCCAACCGAGTCATTTGGTTTTTTAGACATCTCTAATCACTCAGACTTCCTTGCATGCAAAAGAATTCTAAATCCTTGCACACCCTTCTTCTACCCAATCTACATAGGTTTCAGTTACCAGACAAGGCAAAATCAAATCCCTGTTAAGAATATCCTAAATACAGAGGAAGGATCCTACAACAGTGAGAACAAAGAAAAGCCTTATGCAAATAGCTTGCCCTTCAACTTTGAGGGGGGAAAAAAAGCAGGAACAAACAGACCTAAAAACCTTCCACTCTTGAGTTTTCATATTAGACATGTAGGTTTAGTACAAGAAAATATGGGAATGTCCCTTTATCAACCACTCAGCCACCCAGGCTTCCACTTCTTCAATACACATTTCCCATCCAGTACCAAGCAGTTCAAGAGAACTGGTGGTACTCCTCTGTTTATTTGACTCATTTTGCTTCTCAACAAGGAGGATTTGGTTGGCTCAGCTTCCCAAAACTCCTCAGTAAGACGTCCTTAGGGGCAGTCTCTATGGGCCCTGCTCATGTAAGAGCCTCCGCATGGGCACTAGTCTTTATTCCAATCCACTGTGATGAGGGTAGCGGTATTGGTTTCACTGCAACATAAGTGTTTTGGGAAGAAAATAGCAAGAGAAAGCAGGAAAATTGGTTGGGGCTGCTTCCCTCGGAAGGAATTTAACAGATGCTTGAGGCTTCATGGATTGTCCTTCCATACATCCAGTCAAATAACCACCAGAGGTTTGGGGGCAAAACTAACCAGGCTGAGGATGGCAAGGGGCAGGAGCAGTAGTGACCAATATACAGGGAGGAGGTCAGGGAAGACTTTAGGCTGAGCTTGTTGAAAAGGTCTAGGCGGGTTATATAGGAAACTTATGGGTTTCAGATAGGATGCCGAGTTCTGGAAGGGCCCATTCTTCTCCTTATTGGTAAGTATTCCTATTTCACTTTTCTCACCCATTTAGGGATGATTCATAGATAATTTCATTCTAGGTCAAGGGACCCATGCTCATGTATTAGAAGGTTATATTTCTCTTGATGTGTCACTGACTAGTCTTTATGAGGATTTAAAGCAGCTGGCAATAGTGACAAGGATGAGTAGATAGCTCAAGACCATGACCTACAAGATACTATTAAAGGCTTTTTTTTTGTCTTCAGATATCTGAAGTCCACCATGGAGAGGAGGAATTAGATTGATTCCATGATACTTCAGAAGACACAATGAGAACCAAATGGTTGGAAGACGTAGGGAGGTAGATTTGGGTTCAATAAGAAGGAATTACCTACAACTGAATCTGTTCAAAGATTGCCTCACTCCCCCAGAGAACAGTGAGTGAGTTCCCCATTCCTAGCAGAGTTTGAGCAAAGTCTAGTGGCCACTCACTAGGAATGTTGGGGAAGAAATTCTCTTTAAAAAAGAGAAAGAATGATGTGTTCCACTCTGTCTTTGGCTTCTGTGGCAAAGGCTTAAAAAATGCTGATGACAAGAGCAGGGGTAGACCTTTCCCCCTCTCAAAGCCTCATTTTGCTCCCTTCCAAAATGAGAAGACTGGACCACCTTCGCAGCTCAGGTGGGCTCCGGCATTCTGTGCTAATGCTAACAATCTAGGTAATTTACCATTACAGTTTTGAGGTCGCATGGCTAAGAGCACATCCAGGTGGTGTGTCAGGTTCTTCAAGTACCTTAATTCTTGTTCTAGGGAAAAGGGAGGAAGAAAGTTCAGCTTTGGTTCCCATGACCTCACATGCTATCTATCAATCAAAGGCCTGCGAGATTTTCTTGGCTGCCTGCCAATTTTCTTGGCCCTTTCACATCTTAGCCTTGTCTGTGTGCACCAAGGGCCTCGGTGAAGCACCGAGAGACATTGTTGCTCAGCACAGGGGAGCTAAAGGCTTTCAAGAAGCAGTGGAGGACTGGCCCTATTCTAATAGTGCTGGGATTTTGGGCTCTGATCATTTGACATGCTCTTAAATTGGAACTTACAGGAGCTCCTTTCCTCAGTCCTATGATCAAGAGGTAGAATCAATGAAAGGGAAGGCCTACAGTCTTATCTTAAAATCTTAGTGTTAGCAGATAACTAGAGCACACCTCTGCTTAATTTAAAAAAAAAATAGTCCTTCCATAAGGGTTAAAAAAATAATAAATGAATCACAAAATGCATTCCTCATTCACTCACTTATTTAATCAACATTGAAGTGCTGACCATGTACCAGTCATTGAGATAGCACTGTATTAGTTTGCTAGGGCTGCCATAAAAAACAACCACAACCACCACAGACTGGGTAGCTTAAGCAACAAGAATTTATTTTCTCATAGTTCTGGAAGCTAGAAGTCTGAGAGCAAGGTGCCAGCAGGGTTGGTTTCTTCTGAGGCCTCTCTTCTCGGCTTGCAGACAGCCACCTTCTCACTTTGTCCTCACATTTGTTTGCTATCTGTCCTAATCTCCTTTTTTATAAAGACACCAATCATATTGGATCAGGGGCCACCCATATGACCTCATTTTTACTCAGTTACTTCTTTAAAGGCCATATCTTCAAATGTGATCTCACTCTGCGCTACTAGAGGGTTAGGACTTCAACATATGAATTTTGGGGGAACACAATTCTGCTTATAACAAGCACAAAGTTGTGACTTAGTGGCAGATATAGTAAAAACGCAAATAAGATTTCAGCTGACAGGGAGGTCAATATGATTTAACTGGACGCCTAATGCTACGGCAATCTCAAGCTGTGTGACTAGAAATATGACAGAATATATGTTCTCTTAATCAGTTTCCATTTAATTGACGTATTGGACTGATGCATTCTCTCAATTATTTCTGTGAATTATATGGACCAATGCCCACAGCATGCTGAATGCTGGTGGCCAGTGACCTATTTTCTACTGTGCTCAGCCACTTGTGTCCCCGCCAGGTAGGTCCAAGCTTATCACTTATCACTTGTGTTTATTCATAAGTATGGAAGTGTCATTATACTTGTTATTATAATTATAGAACTTAGAACTTATATATTATGTAAATCAATGAAATATGTGTGCAAAAGAGAGTTGTTTCTATGAGAACTAAATGGAATGTTTTAGAAACTCTTGATAATGATGAGCCACTAAAAGAATTGGTACCATTTTGAGTGTGAGACAGACATGGTCCACAGCTTGGCTCTGCCCCACTTTAGCATTGTACTTCTTTCAATGGTACAAGGCATTAACATGACGAGGGACAGCAAAGACCCCATCTATACTAATAAAGGGGTAATATGCTAATTAGACCGGGTCAACTGGACATCTTCCGGATGTCCGACTTCCTTCCGAACAAAGCCATGGTGGTGGGGGCCAAGGCAGCGACACTTAGGGGCAACCAGGCCAGCAGGGGAGGGCAGTTGGGGCAATCAGGCCAGCAGGCAGAGGCGGTTAGGGGTGATCAGGCAGGCAAGCAGGTGAGTTGTCAGGAGCCAGCAGTCCTGGATTGTGAGAGGGATGTCCGACTGCCGGTTTAGGCCTGATCCCTGTGGGGTCCCAGTTTGGAGAGGGTGCAGGCCAGGCTGAGGGGCACCCCCCTCCCATGCACAAATTTTGTGCACTGGGCCTCTAGTCAATTATAAAAGACTAGAAGGGTTCTGTACTCAGATTGCTTCACGGGTGTCATTAAGTTCTTAGCTTAGCTTAGTCCCCTAACTGTAAACTGTATGAGGGCATCATATAGGTCCATTTTTTCCCCTCACCATACCTGGCATATTATAGGTACTCAATAAATATTTTCTTAGTGAAGGACCTCTGTTATTATTGTGATGCATTTCCTCCCAGTATTTTTCCTATGTGTAATATATGTTTATTTTCGGCATACATTGTATATATATTTTTGTTCTCTACCTTTTCCCCACTTAACCTAATTATGACCTAATCATTTCCCCAAGTCATTAGAAATTCTTAAGAAAAAAACATTTTGTTTTGAAATGGTGTCTGGTACTCTGGGAATTGTGCCCAGTGTACCATCTGTATTAACATGAAGGTTCTAAGATATCTTGGGTGTGGCTAAGGGGATGCTGTCCATCAGTGGCATCCTCCCCATGTGTTGCCACAGAAAAGAGGCTTAATTGCTGCTTTATTGGCTAGAACAGCTTACAAAGAGCAGATTGGTTTTTCCATCCTGAAGGCTACTTAAGAACATCTCTGCCAGAGACCAGGAGACTAATTCTTACTTCCTGAAATAACTCTCTCTTGGTTAGCTTCGCATGTCCGAAGTTTCCTTATTCCTCTACATTACCCAGTTCATTTAAGAGCACCACAGTCATCTTAGTCATTCAAGCTACAAATGCTGGGTTTCTCTTTGACACATCACTTTCCCTCCACGTTGAATAAATCCTGCCAATGATATCTCTGAAAACTCTCTTGAATCCTCCCTCCCCACCATCCTCTGTTAACTGTGACCCTGTCCTCTCTCACACCTGCATCGTTTGGGCTTTTGCAGCATCCTCCCGATGAGGTTCATTACTTTCTGCCTCATCCACTTCTCAGTCATTCTTTACATTCTAGTGAGCTGTTTTTCCTTCTCAATGGGGAATTTAATCATACTGATTTTTTTTAAATTTCTGCTCAAAATCCTTTAAGATTTGCCCTTGTCATAGAATATAGTTCTCACTTTATTATGGCATTTACAGCATTCTGCTCTAACCTATATTTCCAGTCTCTTTTCCTGGTATAAAATATTTTTAAATAAAAATTTTCAGAGCATTGTTAGAAATATTACAGAAAGGCAGACCGGGGCCAAATCCTAGCTCTGCCCAGTTTAGGTGGTAACTTTGGGCACATTCCTTTAACTCCACAGGGGAGTAACATGATGGTTGAGAGCAAGGACTCAGGAGCCCCTTCTCCTGGCTTCACCTCTTACTGATGGTAGAACCCTGGCCAAACGACTTCAACACTCTAGGACTCAAGTTCCTCATTTCTAAAATAGGTTTTGCACCTACATGGTTAAATTGTTGTGAGGATTAAATGAATTGATACATGTGTAGTTCTTAGAACAGCACCCAATACATATAAGTGTTAAATAGGTGTTTGCTATTATCATATGAGATCTGGTTTTCACATCTGTAAAGTGAGGTATTATTACCCACTTTGTAGTATTTTGTAATGAAAGAAAACGATATAAGATTGCGTATATGACAGCACCTAGAACAGCCGTGAGCAAACTACGGCCCGCGGGCTGGATCCGGCCCGTTTGAAATGAATAAAACTAAAAAAAAAAAAGACCATACCCTTTTATGTAATGATGTTTACTTTGAATTTATATTAGTTCACACAAACACTCCATCCATACTTTTGTTCCGGCCCTTCGGTCCAGTTTAAGAACCCATTGTGGCCCTCGAGTCAAAAAGTTTGCCCACCCCTGACCTAGAACAACCTCTGGCACAAAATCAGATGTTCAGTTCTTTTCATTAGCCAGACTTCAACTTAGAATTCAGTTCTGCCTTTTGAGAACTTCCATAGCCCTTTTTAATAGTGTTAATACAGCAGTAATCACTCTATATTATAATTACATATATTCGCTCTCTATATATGTATTGTATACATATTTATACTATTGTATATATTTATATGCAAACTGGTAGCTTCTCCTTGAGGGAGAGGGCTGTGTATCCTTAACTTCCATGACTGAATCCTAGCACAGATGCAGTATAGGTAATCATTAGAAGTGCATCCTTTTGAGTCAGACAAACATGGGTCCACATTCCAGCCCTGCCTCTTGCTCGCTGTGTGTAGGAAATTAAAGAGGTTACTTACACTGTCTGCTAATACTACCCTCCCTATATGGCTGGTTGAGGAATAGAAAAAGTAAATGAACATAAAGTATAGTGACTTGATCACAACAAGAGCTCAATAAATGTTGTTGGTAATAATCATTTATTAATTTTAATTATTATTAGAAATGCATAGATATCAACACTCTAATTTTTAAAAAAATGTTTGTTCTTTTATTCTTTTAGATTATGATCTATGAGTTTACCATTTAAGTTTCAGTTACTGGAATTTACTTCTTCTAGAAAGTTAGGGTGTGAGGTAAGAACTGAAATGGGAAGCTCTGTAGTGGCAGGCTGGGTAAAAAGAGAGAACCTTCCGTATTTTTACTAATCTTACCTAATAATAGACAAACATGTAAATTGACCATACCTTTGCTACGCTAACCAGCCAATCAGGAGAGTATGCAAATTAACCCAACAAAGATGGCGGTTAATTTGCATACGTAGGCTCCAAGCGGAGGAGCAAAGCCTGATGGCCCTAGGGCCAGAGCAGCGAAGCCTGACAGCTCCAAGGCCGGCTCCAGCTGGAGCCCAGCCAGAGCGAAGGCCTGGGTCCCGGGTGCCAGAGGCAAACCGGTGCCAGCAGCCAAGGGAAGGGAAGGCCTATTGCACAAATCTCTTCATGCAACAGGCCTCTAGTAAATAATAAAGATAAGCCTCCTGTGAGATAAAGAAACAACCTTTTCTACTATGTGTTTGTTGAAATTAAAGAAATGAAATGAGCACTGATGGAGATGGGTGACATCACGGTGTCATCTGCCATCCCTGAAGTCCACTTCCTCTTTGTGGAGGCATGAAGACCCAACAGAAACACAGCTCAGCACTCACGGAGAGGGTGTCAGCTCCTCGGATGCTCATTTTTAATGGAAGAGTGTTGTGGGCAAACACCTGGCTGCCTGCTCTGAGGGGGAAACAATCATAAGATGAAGACTCCAACATAAGGGCAATTATTTTTCAGACAAATTCTCTAAAAGGCCTCGTACATTATAAGCTCCCCTCCCCTCATCACACCATATACATACACTTCAAGTCAGTTCTACAAAACTAAATGCTGTGTGCCACATTTATGCCAGGCATCATTCTAGATGCTATGGGAAATCACAGCAGGGCAAATACAAAGATTTCTCTGACATAGTCATGCCCTCAAAGAAAGTTTCTGATCTTGTAGGAAGACAGACATAGTCTAGAGTCACCAATATCTGTAAAATAATGCAAATAGATTAGTGAAGAGTAAGCAGAGAGTCATGGGACACCAAGGAAGGAGGAATCTCCATGTAGCACATGTTGTGCAAGAAATTTTACAGACTGAATGGTATTTCTTCCATGGAAAAATCAAATGAGGTCTGTAATATGAACTCTTTTATAATTGGTTAAGTTGACTCTCAGAGAGGTTAAGTAATTCACCTATATCACACAGTGAGCATTCACCAGGGTGGCATCCAGATTCAAGGTTGTTTGATGCCAGAGTCTTGGCAATTTCCTTTCTAGGGATAACAGGAGGCAGCTTTTGATTGCAGCTTGAAAACATTTCAATGGGTGGAAAAGGTGGGTAGAGGGGACATGAAGAGAAGGCTTTCACCTTGAGGAAAGGATGGTGTGTTTTGAGAGAACTTAGTAACCATAGGAGAACCCTACCTGTCTCACCTGCCTCATCTATAGCATCCATCCATCAAACAAATCATGTATACTTTCTATGAGACAAAGCCATCTACTAGTTACAAAGAGATATAGGTACATGGGACAAACACCTATGATGTCACTCACATGTCATGAGTTCAAAATATACCCTGTGAAACTTGTGAACAATATGTAGTGTGGTCAATGCCTGATGCGGCCCCAGTGTGTTATGAATCATGGTTATTTTACCCAAAAGAGAAAGATGGAAACATAACAAGTATCATGAAAGGGCACTCAGCTGGAATTGGGAGAGTTTGAGTTCTAGCCTTGATTCGGCTACTTCCTGACTTTGTGACTTTGGACAAGTCACACCCATTTTCTGTGACTGAGTTTCTTCATGGAAGGAGTGAGGCTTAGTTTAAATGATTTTGACCACCTTCCTCCCAGCTCAGAGCAAACACTGAGGGGCTTTGCTAAATTTACTTTGCTCTAGCAGGTTCTTTCTTCTCTTTCAAGTTTTCTCCTCCACATCTTCCCTGAGATGGCTGATGCTCCATCTTAGGAGCATTTATAGCAAACCCTCAACCTGCCTCAGAATGAAGGCGCATAAGATGAGGAGGGAGAGGGGAGCCAAACATAAGCTCTGCCTCTGAGAAGAAAGGTAGAGTGAGACGCTGGCTCAAGGCAGTGCCAACGCCCTCCCTGGAGGTCAGCTGATTGTGGCTGGGAAACCCCAGACTGGAAGATCTCTAAGGCCCTTAGCTCTGACCATCTGCATTTCCACGGATGGATGTGACACTGTGGGTCTGCATTATTCAGCCAGCCACAGACAATGTGTACAAAACATGACTGGTAAATGCTGGATAACTGACCACTTCTGGATAAAATAGAAAATCACCATGTCATTGTGCTTTAGCTCTGTGGAGAGAAGAAAAGGTGGAGAAAAGATTCATTGGAGGCTAAATTTAAGTATTTGGGCCATTTATTACCACTTAATCCCTAATTCTTCCTTTCTGTGTTTCTAATAAATGTCAACTTATTATTAGTCTGCTAAATACACAAATTAAATAATTTCTAACCAGTTACTCTGTTGGAAGGTTAGGTCCCTAGGAACCCTGCGTTTTTACAGAGTGCTTAAAAGCCTAGTATTCCAGTCTTACCTCTGACACTAACTCTCTGAGTCATCTTAGACAAGCTACTAGTCTCTTTGTGCCTGAGTTTTCTCATTGATAAGATGAGGAAGTTGGGTTCATTAGCTTTGACTACCTTTTTCTTACTATTGATCCCACATTTTAAAACATTCTCACTCTCAAAAATTTACATAAGTAATAATCTGTCTTTCCCTAGTGCTTTCATTTATCATAGTTGTATATCATTTCTAGTCAGAACTTCTGGTATAATGAAGTATCAGATGTAACCACATTGAGGCAATATAATTACAGATGGAAGAAACTTGGCCTTTGACCTTTCTTAGGGAGCCTTATCACAGGAAAACTTGTTATTTCTGGAAAGATGTTGAAAAGTTGAAAGAGCTGGGGGAATCAAATTGCCGAAAGCATAAACAGACATGAGTTTAGATCCTCATTTTATCATTTGGTAGCTCTGCAACTTTGGGAAAGTTATTATTTGAATCTCATCATTCTCATTTATAAAATGGAGATAATCATGATTTGTATTGACCTTGCCTACCTCTCAAGTTTTTTTTCTAGGAGTTAAATTGAATAAGATACTGAGAAATTTGTTCAAAGCCACACAACCAGATACAAATATAAGTTGTTATTCCTGGTATGCTCCAATTTTATGTATTATTAGGATGTTCAGTTGCAACTGACAACTTTTCAGACTAAGATTCCCCCATCCACCCTGTCAGAGGTATGAGATCATTTACCTCATGATTGTCATCTGTTCCTTTCCCTTATGCACAAGTGGATCTTTTTAAAATTTACATAGCATTAAGTTTACTATTTTAACCATTTTAAGGTATACAGTTCAGTGGCATTTTATATATTTACAAGGTGTACAACTACTATCACTATCTATTTCCAGAATGTTTTCATCACCTCCAAAGAAAACCCCATACCCATTAAGCAGCCTCTTCCCATTCTGTTCTCTCCTTACCCTCCAACCCCTGGCAACCACTAACCTGCTGTCTGTACAGGTTTGTCTCTTCTGGACATTTCATATAAATGGAATCCTACAACCTGTGCCTGGCTTCGTTCACTTCGCCTAATGTTTCCAAGCTTCATCCCTGTTGTAGCATAGATCAGTACTTCATATTTTATTGTGGCTGAATAATACTCCCCTGCATGGATATACCACACAAAGGTTTTTAACCTTTGGGTTATTGTCTTCTTTGAGACTCTGACCATACAAATAAATTCACTCTTCTCCCTACAAAATTTGATGTAACTCTGAGATATTAGCAGATACCCCCAAGCCCATTAATGAACCCCAGATTAAGAACTTTAAGAGATCCTTTTCTGAATGCTTTCATTCTTCATTCATTCATTCATTCATTCATTCATTACTAAATAAGTATAAGGTGCTTTTCTATGCTCTGGGGGAAATAAAAATGATAAAAAAATCAGACAAGAATTTTCCTTACCCATAGAGCTTACATTCTAGTGGTGGACGACAAACAGTGAACAACTAAAACATACGGTTTATGAAAAGGCCATAAGTACTATGGGGAGAAACAAAACCAGGGGAAAAAGGGTGGTAATGGCTGCGGAAGAGGCATTGCAATTCTAAATAGGCAATCAGGGGACGTTTCACTGAGAAGGTGACCTTTGCAGGAATATTTGAGGATGTGAGGAAGTGGCCCTGGTTGTCTTACCCATAGAAAGGCCTGATCACCCTCACAGGAGTCGCTTTAGCAAAGAGGCCTAGGTAATGTTAGTTTTTCTGTTAGAGGAGCCAATTCCATCTTTAAATTACTGACCAATAATTCACATGGATGTGAATTTTCATAAGTCTTCCTCCCTGAAAGTCTAAAATTTGCTAAGTTTCATGGAAATTTGGAGCGCAGGCTTGGAAGTTTAGACTCTATCTTTGCCACAAAAAATCTGCGTGCCTTTCCAGAAAGTCAGTTACCTCTCTTCATAGCCTTTTCATTTGTAAATCCGTAATACCAACCCTAGAGATCGCAGCCATTTTACAACAATCGTATTCAATGACGTAAAGGAAAACGCCTGGGATACTTGCAGAAGTATAGATTTTGCTCAATAAATGGTGGATAATTTTATTTATTTACAGAACACTTGCTGATTTTTATTCTCTCCCGAAATAAAATGCTTCTGCATGTGGCCTAACCAGGGGAAAAAGGAAGTGTTCTGTCACATGTGTTACTTCAGTCCGAAAAAAAAGGAAGTGGGAAGGTGTATTACGGGGAGAAACAGCCCAACTATTTCAGTCCCACAGATACACACTGTATGTCGCACCTCTCTGTCTCTACTTTAGGATTCATTTTGGATTTTCCTGGAATTTGAGTTCTTTGTGTCTCATTTAGATCTCAAAGACAGAGTGTCCCTCCCCCCCACTCCCTCTCTCAGTTCTTCTAGGTCTCTTATTCAAAGACGCCTTCCCTGGACTCACTTTTCACCTCTGCATCTCCAGCCCCATCACGCACCAACCCTTACCCTGCTTTATTTTTCTTCAGAGCACTCACCACTCAGTGCATAGAACAGTGCTCAGCACCAGCAGACACTCAGGAAAATATTTATTGAATAGGAAAATTTATTGAAAACCTTGAAAGTCCTGAATTTCGTATTTCCACCCATTTGATATTAGGTGTGACTAAATGACTTACGCTGACCAATGAACTGTGTAAGTGGAAGTGACAATATATCACTCTTGGGTAGAGGCTTATAGAGACAGTGCATGCTCTGTTGCCTTCTCCTTCCTTCTGTCAGGCAAATAGCAATGTTTGAAATAGTGGCTATATCATCAGCCTGGATGCCAGAGTGATCACAATGAATGGACCCTCTCCTGATTTCTTGTGATGAGCATGTAATACAAGCAAGAAGCAAACCTTTGTTGTTTTAAGCCACAGAGCCTCATGGTGTTCTGTCTGTTTGTTTCTTTGTTTTTTTTTTTTTTTTACTGCAGTTTAACCTAGACTATCCTGACTGATACAAGTACCAATCTTATAATTAAGTCTTCTTATTCTCTCTCTCCCTGAGAGATATCTGGGTATCATTCACCTTCAAATGAAAGACTCGTTATTAGAAAAAAAATGGCTGTGGCATTATAGGATCAGGTAAGGCCACATCTGACTTATTTGGACACGACTGCAGGACAGTCATTGGTTGGCTCCTGCTTCATGTGCACTTCCGGCTCTGGAGAATGAGTTTAAGTTTCAGAGGTCAGTGTCTTCAGGGAGCAGAGTTAACCTGAGTTAGCCCTCACCTAGTTCCAGACCCTATGCCATTTGTTCATCCTCTGTTTCTGCTGCAGTGACCACGTTGGTGCTGTCTCTGTTCAATTTGCCTCTTTTATACGAATACGACAGACAATTTCTTAATACTCAATTTCAGATTATTTGAAGTTTTAATGTTGGGGGAGGGCAGCAAAAAAGCTCCACAGATTTCGCACCTGGGGATTTGGGTTTAAGTATCTATTTACTAGCTCTATGATCTTAGGTAAATTGCTTAACTTTCCTGAGCCAAAGAATCTCAGTTATAAAATTGAGATGACAGTGTAAGTCCATGATCTTTGCAACCACAATTCTTGGGGCCAGATGTGTTTTGGAATTTAGACTTTTTCAGATTTTACATTGTATGTGTTGCATACAGTGTAGATAGAGCAAAACAAACCCAGCAGGACCTGGGCAGCCCTCTAAAAGCAAACACAGTGCCCTAACCGGTTTGGCTCAGTGGATAGAGCATCAGCCTATGGACTCAAGGGTCCCAGGTTCGATTCCGGTCGGGGGCATGTACCTTGGTTGCGGGCACATCCCCATCCCCAGTAGGAGGTATACAGGAGGCAGCTGATCGATGTTTCTAACTCTCTATCCCTCTCCTTTCCTCTCTGTAAACAAATCAATAAAATATATTTTTTTTAAAAAAAGCAAACACATTAATATGTCTGCAGCAAAATTTATTGATAATTAAGTAAATAGAATAAAGACTGTGAAGAGGCCTATTTCAGTTCAAAGCAGGCTTTGTAATCATATACATTCCCCCCAAACTTTTGATTTTTGGAGTGTTTTAAATTACGGATCATATATTGTGTACCTGTACTATTTTTTCAGGTTATAAGGAATAAATTAAATAAAGTGTATCAAAATGACATTGCGTACAGTGTCATCATAAAAATGAAATTTGTTATATCCTCACAGCTCAGAATTGGTAGTTCGTTCAAACAATAAAAATAATATTCAGTGTGCATCTGTTATGTGCTTATCATTGTTCCAGGTGCTGGCACTTAAGTCATTAATGGATCAACGGTCCATTTCTTCCATTCAACCTCTTTCCTAGGGAATGCATGTGCTTCTATGAAATTCTTTCCCATATGTGTGCACACAGAGTGAGTCTTTTGATGGTTTCTTAGGCTCATTAAGTACTTATTTGGGGCTTTTAAAAATGTCAGATAAATTAAATTTTCTACTTTTCAGAACAAGTTAGCCCTAAAAGGTCTTCTGGTGAGTCACCTTCTGAGCGGGAAAATCTGTCACTGAGGCATAATTAACATTCTGGGTTGCCCCCAGTTTCTATGGAGATGAGTCTAGCCCCTCGGGGGAGGAGTGATGGATGTGTAATCTCCAAGATAAGTAACTGACAGGTAAGAAATTTTCCTTTCTCAAATGCATTAATTATCCGCATTCATTATCCATCAAACACTGTGAGTTCCCATTTAGATATTGGACCAAATAGAGAAATTCTTCACTCTCCAGCCCCCGTAGGTCTGCTGTTTGGTCTGCATTTTAATGGCACATGTTTGTCTAATGTCACTGGGAGATGGAAAGAAGACTCAACACTTTGTTGACTCCAGTAGCAAAAACTTCGGGGTGATTTCAACTTTCTCAGCCTCTGATATTTTCTTATTATTGTTTCCTCCTTCTAGAACGTAAGCTTGGTAAGAACCCACACTTTACCTGTCTTGTTCACTACTGTATCCGCCTCCCCCTCCCCCAGAGCAGTGTATAGTCACCTGATAGGTATTTATTAAAAGAGAGAATGAGCAAATGATGTTTGGGTTGGGGGATGGCAGAGTCCATTGGAGTAGATGCACATATGAACTGTCTATGGATGCTCCAGCCCTAGTTCTTTGAGGGGGATTTCTGTCCACACCCTCCTTTCTCTGGCTAGATGATAATGCATAATAAGGCACAGAGAGAAGGCCGATGGGATAAGACACTTAGCCTATTCTAGGTTAGGCACCTCTTGGCACATCCTTTAAATCCTGTCTTATGGCAAACACTGCTTCTTAATTTATCTGGAACTGACGTGTATCCTAGAACCATGGTCAGTTGAGAATTATGGGTTGCGTCAATGGACAGACTATGAAATGCCACAGAGTGCCTTGCGTCGGTATCCAGCCTTGGCTCAAGGTCAATTCTCCAAGATTAGTTTGTAAAAAGTGAATTCCCTAAAGGCTTATTTGTCCAATGATCAATTTTCCAAAAATATATTTTCTACAATCCACTTATAAACTAGATAGGCATTGGTGTTTCATGGGCTGGTTCAAACATCTTTAAGATTATCATTGATGTCTTTTTGTTCAATATTCCTGTTAGTTTCACCAGAGCCATTTCTCTATGTCAGATCAAGGTTTCTTGTTTTGTAGATTTTCTGTTCTTTGGATCTATGACTTTTGGGCATGAGGATTTTTTGTGTGCATTTCAAACCAGGCATTGTCCATGTCTTAAATGTTAAGGTTAGGATAAAAGATAGAGCAGGTATTTCTTGTGTAACATATTCTAAATCCAGTTTACTAAATGTTTGTTGACTGGTTCAAGCAATGAATATTTTGTTTGGGTTTTGAGCAATAGAGAAGTACTTCAGGATCTGAGTACTAAACATGTAAGAAATTGATGTTCAGTCCTCCTAAACAGAAAGGACCAAGTGACTGAGGAGAAACAGGAAAGCTAAAACCTCGTTGTACTTTTTAATAGCACATCCTTTCATTCACTTATTAATTCAACATGTCTGGAGTCCCTCTTTAGTGCCAGCTCTTATTCTAGGTCAGGGGTCCTCAAATTTTTTAAACAGGGGGCCAGTTCACTGTCCCTCAGACCATTGGAGGGCCAGACTATAGTTTAAAAAAAAAAACTATGAACAAATTCCTATGCACACTGCACATATCTTATTTTGAAGTAAAAAAACAAAACGGGAACAAATACAATATTTGTATTTGCATGTGGCCCACAGGCCATAGTTTGAGGACCCCTGTTCTAGGTACTTGGAATAAGAGAAAAATAGGACTTGGTTCCTACTTTAGAGACTAGTTTGCTATTTTGGAATCTCTGGGTAAGACTGTAAGGCCCATTCTGTTGAATTCATTTGACTTTTTCTTTTTTTAATTCTTGTAATCATTCTTTTAGCCCATTCTACCTTCTATTTTATAGGTATAACATATTTCCTATTCATTTTGAATTTGATCTTCATGGCCTATCTGAATTCTCATGAAAATGGCCTTTCTCATCTTATAAATGCTGACTGCATTGTTACTGACTTCACTATTTATCCCCTTAGTCTCTTTTGCCCTCTCTTGCCCTGGCAGCCTGTCCCTTTAGAGCAGCGGTTCTCAACCTGTTGGTCTCAACTCCTTTGGAGTCGAATGACCCTTTCACAGGGGTCACCTAAGACCATCGGAAAACACATATATAATTACATATTGTTTTTGTGATTAATCATTTTGCTTTAATTATGTTCAATTTGTAACAATGAAAATACATCCTACATATCAGATATTTACATTATGATTCATAACAGTAGCAAAATTACAGTTATGAAGTAGCAACGAAAATAATTTTATAGTTGGGAGTCACCACAACATGAGGATCTGTATTAAAGGGTCGTGGCATTAGGAAGGTTGAGAACCACTGCTTTAGAGGTTGCATGAATCTGAAGACGTGTTCAATTGTCTGCTCTTTCACTTATTGAGCAAATGTATTATAATTAAAAATTGCTGGATATTCAGATGGCTTCCAATTTTAAACTACTATAAGCAACATTGCTAAATGCCTTTTTATTTATAATAATTTTTTTCTTGTTTTGAATCATTTCCTTAGGACATATTTCCATGAATGAGATTACTCAGTCAAAGGCATGATTAATTTTGTGTTTTTGTTACCTGAGGGGCTTGCTTTTGATAAAACAAATGGCTTATTTTTCTTATTATAAAAGTAATTCCTGCTCATTATAGAATACCTGGAAGATACAGAAATTTATAAAGAGAAAACAGAAAATCTCCCTTAATCTTATCCTAGAAAGATAACCATTATTAACATTAAAAACATTTTTTAAATCCATCATTAATATTTTTGTATGTTTTCTTCAACGTTCACAAAATTTGGATCATATATCATTTTGTATCCTGCTTCTTAAGCTTGATCATCAGCTTTTCCCATGTCACTAAATATTTTTCAAAAAAGAGATTTTAAAAAATATCCATATAATACTGTGTTGTGTGAACGACTAGCAATTCCTTCTTATTGGACTTTTATTGGCATAGATGATGCTGTAAATGAACATCCTGATGTAAACTTTCACGAAAATTCTGGTTATTTTCTTAGGATGAATGTTTGGAGGTAAAGTTCTGGATGAAGGATATACAAATATCGTCAGTTTTTGACCAAACAAAAATCATGCATCTTGACTGATAATAACATTTTGCCACTTTATATTAGTTTCCTAATGCTGCTGTAACAAATCATCAAAAATTTAATGGCTTAAACAAATACAAATTTATTATCTTAAAGTTCTGGAGGTCAGAAGTCCAAAATGGATCTTATTTGGGTTAAAATCAAAGTGTCAGCAGGGCTGTGTTCCTTCGAGAGGCTTTAGGAAGGATCCATTTCCTGGCCTTTTCTAGCTTCTAGAGCAGTGGTTCTCAACCTTCCTAATGCCGCGACCCTTTAATACAGTTCCTCATGTTGTGGTGACCCCCAATTTCATTGTTACAAATTGAACATAATTAAAGCATAGTGATTAATCACAAAAACAATATGTAATTATATATGTGTTTTCCGATGGTCTTAGGCGACCTCTGTGAAAGGGTCATTTGACCCCCAAAGGGGTCACGACCCACAGGTTGAGAACCGCTGTTCTAGAGGCTGCCACATTCCCTGGCTCATGGTTCCCTTCCTCCATCTTCAAAGCCAGCAATGTTGCATCAGGTCCTCACACTGCCATCTCTCTGGCTCCCTCTTCTATTTTTAAGGATGCCTGTGATTACCTTGGGCCTACTTGGACCATTCAGATAATCTCCCTATCTTAAAGTCAGCTAATTAGCAACCTTAATTCTATCTGCAATCTTAGTTCCCCATCTGCCATGTCACCTAATGTATGTATTCATAGGTTCTGGGGATTAGGATGTGGACATCTTTGTAGGGGCATTATTCTGCCTACCACTATTCTTTCATTTGGTTATTGTCTTTCTACCTCCTATTGCTTTGTTATAGTTAGAAGTCAGTTCCATCAGGATTCAACAGAAAGCCAAAAGTCTTTTGGTCCTTAACTATGTGTACAACTCTTTACTAAATACACAGCCCTAAAAGAGCTTGCTCTTTGATGGAGGAAATAGCTACTTTACAAAAGGACCATAGTACAAGGCAGAGTAGTGACAGAATAGTAGTTCCAAGGAGCTCAAAGGAACCCAGAAGGCAGCTGATTAATGTTTATTCAGGAAAGCTTCCTAGAGGACGTGATATTTGAACTGAAAATTTAATGATGTCTAGAATTGTAATAGATATAGATGGGAAATGGCATTTTAAACAAAGGACCAGAATGGCTAAAGACATAGAAGTGAGAAATCAAAGAATGTATTTAGACTGGTGATTAGTCTAAAACAGTGCTGTCTGACAGAACTTCCCATGATGACAGAAATGGTCTGCATCTGTGCTGCTTGATATGGCAGCCACTAGCTACCTGTGGCCATGAGCATTTCAAATGTGGCTAGTGCAACTGAGGAACTAAATCTTTAATTTTAATCAATTGAAATGGAAATAGTCGTATGTAGACAAATAGACTAGAGCAAGAGATCTTTTAGGGATAGGGATTTTGGAAGATTGCATTGGGAGATTTATTGAAGTCACAAAATAGATAATAGAGGCCCTTGAAAAGCATGCACTAGGTAATGGGAGTCACCGAAACATTTTGAGCAGAAGAATGACAGAATCACAAATATGTTGGAGTTAAGACACTATCCTGATGGCCTTTGGAGGATGGTAAGGATTGGAGGAAGTTCAAAGCCAGTTGATACCAGGACTGACATATGTGTGCTATTAAGTTCTACACACATTGTAGTAAATGCTAACATTTTAGAGTGATTTTGTTTATGTGCATATTCTGGGTGTTGCTATATAGATTTCCCAGGTTATAGGAATAGCCTATAGTGGATTCTCATCACTATTGGATATTTCCTATATCTTCAAAATAAGAAGGTGTCTTATATTTTTATGATGATCTAGTTTAGAAATTTCCTGCATTTTTCTTCCCTTTACTTCAAATTTTAAATGAAATCAAGTGGCTGTAAAGGCTGTGAGAGCACAGACTATGTTATTCACTATTGTATCTACAGCCCCTTAAAGAATACTTGGCACAGCTTAACTGCTCAATAACTATTGTATGAATTAATGTCTTATCAGGTTAATAAAGAATTTTTAGTTCTGATAGGATTCCCTTATACCTTTCCAAAAGCCCATTGCCAACCACAGCTCTGATATCCTTCTTATGTAGCCACATGTTCATCTATCATAGTTGCTTGTCTTTCAAGATTACATCTTTCAATGGGAAGAAGTGGGCCCCCTAGTCTTTCCGTTTTTAGCTAGTACTTCAAAGTGACAAGAGATGCAGTCCCTGGTCTTTTGGATGCTTTATGGAGCTATAGACATGTGTAGTAGTTGGTGAGTTTAGGAGGTTAGTCATTTCTGTAATATTTCATGACTGTGTATTTCTAACACCATGTCCATCCAGGCTACCTCCTCACCCCTCAACAAAGACAAGTCAACCTTGATCATGAAATGACTCCTCCAGGCAGGTATAAAGGATTGATTTTCATTGCTAGAACTTAAGAATTCTTATTTTTTCAGGCAGTTGACTGCTCATTTTGGCATTGTTTTATTGCCCAGCTATTGTTTCCTATGTATATATCATTCTTTCCTCTCTACTTACTGTAGTATAAGTTCCTTAAATATACATGTAAAATAAAGACCACACAAATGAATATAAGCAAAGGCTATATATTCAGCCTTTATCATAGCAAGGGAGTCAGCCATCATCACTTGGGTTTTGCAAAGATTCAGAAGCAGGTAGAAGAGTGGGAAAGCTTTATAGTGGAAAAAAAGAGAAAGTTTCATGTGTGCCCTGATTGGAGGCTGTTGGCATAGGGAAGCTGGAGGCAGGCAAGCCAGTAGTGGGGCATTCAATGTGATTGGTTAAGGGTACACATTTGGCTTTCTCTGGTTGGTCCCAAGTTTGGAAGCCAGAAAAAAAATTAGGAAAGCTATCAGTTATTAATCACTTCTCACCATTTTGGGTTGATTGCTATAGGAGTTGTTGTTTGGCCTTCTTGAGTGTTGATTGAAGCTAGTGGGTAGGCTTCTTTGACTGATGGTGAATTGTGGGTTAGAGTTCTATCTTTATACATGGTCTGGCCATATATTTAGTCTTTCATAAGGGTCATGTATTATGCTTCTATTGCACAAGGATTTCCCCCCATCATATTCTGGCCCTGCAGTGTATATAAAATGCCCAGACACCAAACAGGTACATGGACAACATCTGACCAAATAATGTAGCAGCATACCAGGTAGAAATGAACACTGAACTATGAATCCTGTTGCTGTTACTTTCTCACTTGGGCAAGTCACTCAGTTCTATACCAACATATTCCATTCCATTCCATTCCCATGTATAGTATCCCTGTAATATATCAGGCCTTAGGAATATGATGGTGACACAAAATCCCTGCTCTCAAATAATCCTCAAAATATACCTCTCTAAACTTTATGCTTTTGTCTATGCAATAGCAACAATAACTGCATCCATCCACTGGGTTTTTGGAAAGGGTAAGTAAGATTCAGTGAAGTACATGAAAGTATGCATTAACTTTCCCTATTTTAAATGTTTATCAATTGTTTTCCTGAAAAGACAAAGTAACTCCAGAAGATGACGCATTTTGATAGACTTTTCCTCCATCTTCTGTAAATATAATTTATAATATGGTAACGACATCATTACAGGGAACTTCTGCATTTCTTTTTCTAGATGTTTCCTGAGGTATCTGGGGTGTAATGATACCTCTGTCTTTTTAGGAGGTGTTAGAGTTTCAAAAGCCTGGATAAAGGATTTCTAGTTGCCAAGCGTCCTGTGAACTGGCCAATATGATCCATTGAATCATCGCCCAGACCCAATTTATATTTGGAATTTCATGCCATCTTGAAGGAACATCATCCAGTGCCAGGGTCTTCTCTGAGCTAATTGGGCTTTGGCAGTGATGTCATTCCACGGTGGGCGTTTGTCGAGACTATGGCAGTGATAACTCAAACCTTGTTTTTGGTAGCATGTGCCCATGTGCTAAAAGGCTGCTCCCCTCCCTCACATGCAATTTACACTTCTGGTCCCTTTCTGAAGGCTGGAGATCAGTAGGCTATTTATACTTCATGGCTGGGAAGATTCCTCTCTTTCCATTCTATGTACAACTATTTCTCCTGTTATTAATAGGGCTTAAAATACAATTAGAGGGAACAATAATCACACTTATCGAACTTCTTATCATCAGTAAATATTGTAGAATCATACAGGGAACAATCTCCGAGGATTAAAATTATAGGCTTGGGAATCAAGTGGACGTGTTTTGAATGTCTGCCCAGCTACTTTTAGCTACAGTGTGTGCTGGACAAGTTTGTTAACTTGTATAAGCCTCAGTTTCCTCACCCTTGAAATGAAGGTGGTACTTTTTGCTAATAAGGTTGTGGGTTAAATATAATCCAGATTTATGGCTAGTTTTCTGCTGCCTTTTCTGACCTCAGATTTTCGTTCTGTCTTGGCGAGAGGACTGGGGAATAAGGAAGAATTTTCTGATAGTTTCCTAGGGGATATGTGGAGGAACGTTTCCTGACACGTCCCACAGTGGGATTTTCACAGTCCCCAAGATCCCTCCTGAGCACTGTTTTCAGCCTCTCCTCTGTGATTTCTGCCCCAGACTTGCACACCATTGCACTGCCCAGTCATCTCACTTCCCAGCAGCCCTGCTGTGAAGTGAACATCAGACTATCATCTATCAGAAGGAATTTTAACGCTTATTAGCATGTCTTTTGGGATCTCATTTCTCACTCAAATGCCCTATCAAGCTATCACTTGCAATGGTATTTGTTTTCTTCCTGAGATATTCTAAGGGAAAATATAAAAACAATGTCCTCCATTTTGCATAAAAACCCTTAGCACAATGTCTGCACAAAGTGATACTTAACAAACAAAAGTTCATTTTTTTTTTAGGCAAAGTGAAAACAATGTAGCGAAACACGCGTCAACTCCTTTACTTAAGAAGTCATGTTTTGCCGAAACCGGTTTGGCTCAGTGGATAGAGCGTCGGCCTGCGGACTGAAAGGTCCCAGGTTCGATTCCGGTCAAGGGCATGTACCTGGGTTGCGGGCATATCCCCGGTGGGAGATGTGCAGGAGGCAGCTGATCAATGTTTCTCTCTCATCGATGTTTCTAACTCTCCATCTCTCTCCCTTCCTCTCTGTAAAAAATCAATAAAATATATTTTTTAAAAAAAGAATTCATGTTTTGTATTTGTCCCTTAATTATTAATGTTCTATGAGAAAAAGTTAAGTATTAGCAACCCTGAGTCAGAGGTGCCTAAGGCATAAAAGACATCAAGGGTGTGTCACTTCAGGCTCAAACTCCCATCTGGGGACCTGGGAACATCCCTGCATAGACTGTTCTTTTCTTCCTTATACAGACAGGTTAAATGCCTTTCTAAGCTTACATCAGCCTCTAAATTGCAAAGGTATGGGTTCTAATGTAACTTTATTAAAGAAAATAAATACTCAACTACCATTCTGTCTTCTCAACAGGCAATTTGCATTGACCTCAATTCCCCACAATGTCCCATGGTCTCTCAATGCCCCTCAGTGAGTAGGTATTGATGTTCTTAGCTGGTTTAATTGGTCTCTTACTTCTGGGTCATAGCAAGTCTGGACTTCCTCCTATCACTGCATGGTTCGTCAGCTGTTCTGTTGGTCTGGTGACTTATTATCCAGCTATAGAAAATGTGCTTTGGGCCAGACAGTCAGCCAAAGGCTGGGGAAGCAGAGGGGAGAAAACACAGTTCACAGACAAACCCAACTCTAAGTCACACAGAGTGCTCAGCTGTATAATAGTCAATGAGCTGAGTGTTCAAAGCAGGACATATCCCATTTTGCTCCCGGGAGTAAGGAGCCAGGGAAGGTTTCAGGAGCCCTGATGTTAGATATGGGCTTTGAGGAAAAAGAAGGGATTTTGCTAGGCTTCGAAGCAGATGATGACAACCATTCTAGACTTTTTGGGTGTGTCAGCCAGAATGAAAGTGAGAACTCCAAGGGGAAAAGGAAACTCAATGGGACCAATTTAAGGACTTTTATAGCATTATCCCTTCCCAGGTGGAGACCCAGCTTAAGTACTGGGGGCTTTGTGTTTTCTTTAAATAAGGAAGACCGTTCCCTTATAAATGAAAGTTCCTTTCCTCCTCATACAGAGAGCTTAAATTATTTGTCCAAGTTTGGATACTTAGAAGGTGACAAACAGAATCTAAACTCAATGCCTTTCACACAGGGCCTAGTCCAGCCGTGGGCAAACTACGGCCCGCGAGCCAGATCCGGCCCGTTTGAAATGAATGAAACTAAACAAAAAAAAGACCGTACCCTTTTATGCAATGATGTTTACTTTGAATTTATATTAGTTCACACAAACACTCCATCCGTGCTTTTGTTCCGGCCCTCCAGTCCAGTTTAAGGTCCCATTGTGGCCCTCGAGTCAAAAAGTTTGCCCACCCCTGGGCTAGTCCCTAGTTAGTGGTCAGTAACCAGTATTTGCTACATGAACAATGAGTGAATAAATGAGTGAATGAATAAGTGAATGAACAAACCCAGTTTTCCTGACTTCCATTAAAGTATAATTTCTCCTACTTGGCACTTGCTATTGTTGTTTGGTCATCTGCTAGCAATCACTGACTATTATCATCATCCATAGCAACATCCCAAGGGATTAACCGTGAGGTCTTTGTGAATCCCCAAATTCATGAAAGCATCTATAACATAGAAATTTTTTAATATGAAAGTTTTACATAGGGCAGGGAGTCCATCAAACAGTTGTGAGAATTGTGTTCTATTCTTCCTGCCCCCAGTCTCAATACCTTTCAGTTTCTCGTGTCAATGGGGGCTTGGCCTAAGTGTACCTTGAACCACACCCCTCATAAGCTTTCCGTGCGACCTTTCTATGGTTTACAGGCGAAAAATTGCTTCCCCAGTCCAGAGTTAGAGGCTCCATCCTGCCTTCTCATCCTTATCTTTCACTCCATTTGTTCTTGCATTCATCCGATAATATTTATTGAGCACTTCTTAAGACGCAGACCCTGGACTGGGTACCGAGGATACAAGGGTAAAGAGGAAAGACACACAGTTTCACTTCATGGAGCTCCCTATCTAGTGGAATAAACAGTAAAAAATGAAAGTTATATTATGTAATGATTTATATTAAGAAGTTGTAGTTTTGATAAATACCACAAATGGGAAGTAGAGTGCTGAGGTTGTTTAGCAGGGAAATCTAATTTGTTTAGGAGGGTCAGAATCAGCTTCCCTGAGGGACCATACTTAGGGGAATAGGAAATTGCTCAGAAAAAAGATGGGGGAGGGCATTCCTGGCAGAAGGCGCAGCACAGGTAAAGGCCCTGGGGTAGGACAGGCTTCAATGGCTCCCTATTGCACTGAGAGCAACATCCAAAGGCCTCATTCTAGATAAACCAAAGAACTTATATACTTATATGCATAGCCCATAGACACGGGCAATAGGGTAGTGAAGACCTGGGGGTGGGAGGTGAGTAGGGATTTAGAGGAGGGGTGGGGGAGGGGCGGAAAATGGGAGATATCTGTAATACTATCAACAATAAAAATATATATATTCAAAGTTCTCATTCTAGCAAACAAGATCCCACATGGTTCAGCCCTACTGTAGCTTAGATCTCATTTTCTCACCCTTCCCCTCTTCTATCCTAAAATGACAAACATAGTTCAATTTCTGGGCACTTGCATTTTTTTTCTGCCTCATTTCAGATATTGTCATAGTCCACTCCCTGATTCCATTTGGGTGTGTGCTAAAACGTTATCTTACCAAAGGGGCCTCCTCTGATCCCTCTTCCTGCAATAGTGACCCTCTCCTGCTCTCTGTCCCATTACTCTGCATGTTGTTTCTTTTTCACACTATCACCCCATAACATATCATTTTTATTTATGAATGAACTGGGTTTCTCCATTACCTTGTAAGGGTCATGAATAAAGCTACTTTCTTGATTTATCCTCAGCACCTAAAACAGTACCTGACTCATAGTTGACACTCAACAAATATGTATTAATAACAGTTGAGTGGGGAGAGTGCTATAAGACATGACTGGAGGAAAAGCCAAGCATCAGGCTCTGTGACACATGCCATGTACTTTTATGCCTCTGGGACTTACTCATGCTTTTCCCTCTGCCTGCAATGCTCCTCCTACCCCCTTCCATCACCATCTCCACAGTGGAAGTCCCATTGACATATCCCATTGCTTGCACTTCCACATAGCATCTATTTAATTTTTCTTTGGATTCTGGTGAGTGGGGTATATATTTGCCTCCTTCCTTAAAAAGACAGCTCATGATGGGTAGGACCATATTGGATGCATGCCTATCCCCAATCTAGCATATAGCTTGGCCCAGTGTAGGCACTCAGAAAAGTCTTTGCTTAATTGGATGCAGGAGGGCAATAATCTAGGAGAGCTAATAATTCAGGTTAGGGATGATAATAAGGTCAGGGAGCTGAGCCAAAGTCATGACTGGATTTCAAAGAACATCTAGCTAAGAGCCTGGTTGCCTTGGTTTTGACCCTGCCAATTATCTATGATTTACTCAACCCCTAAAGGCCTTGGTTTTATTATCTGTAAAATGGGAAAAATAAGAATACCCCTCTCATAAAATCTTTATGAAATTTACCTTAATTACTATATGGAATTATTCAGAATAGTGCAAGGAACATAATAATTGCTTTATACATGTGCTGTTTAAGAAATAAATAAAAATCTTAGGCTGTTGTCTTTGGCAGGAGACCCCAAAGTCCAGGAGAGGCCTGAACTTGGTAGAAGGACAGATTGGAGATGCACTTGGGAACCTGGGCAGGACAATTGGAAGACAGGGAGTTCTTGGGAGCCAAAGCCCAGTCCCGGCCAGTGTCTAGCCCCCTGTCTTACAGAGGGGAGACTGAGTTCAGAAAGTCTCTTTCCCAGGTCCCCATCCTGGTAGAGGAATGCTGACAACTCAAGTGACCCTCTGTCTAATGCTCACCCTGCTATTTCCTCGATTTGTCAGTGGGAGCCAATGACTGGTGGTTTATTATTTATTTTCTTACTTATTTCCCTCCTTGTTTCTCAGAATTCATAGGAAGCACCAGAAGGTAAACTGTGGATTAAAAACAAAATTAGGAATAGGAAAGGTGTACATTAAAATAAGGGGCCAGAATGATGGTGAGGTAGGGTAGGAGAGAGCACCGATGACCACAGAATTACAAGTGTCTGCACAGTTATTATTTTCATATACTAATCAAGTTATGAGCTTCCTAATGGCCACAGTGAAAAGACACATGGTCAGTTCTATAGCAGAGAAGATCACAGTTCTCCTAATCATTAGCCCCAGAAGTTTCTCATTTTTGCCAGGCTCTTTCTGCCAATGATCTCCATTCTTATGCCCTGGGGCCATCTTAACTGATGAGTTGTTCAGATTTCTTTCCTAAGGTGGTTCTAACTTCTGAATTTGCCTGAAAAATCCTAGATCCTCATTCTGATGCTGCAGTGATTCCGGGATTCCCCTGATCAACCAAGAACTACATTTGTGATTCAACCTCTTGGAATTCCATGGTTCTTAAAACCTTAAAGGTCAGCAAGTCTAACATCCTCATCCCACTCATCTGATTTTTGAATCTTTTCTGCAACAACTCCATCAAGTGGTCATCCAGATTTGTCTTGAATGCCCCAATGGCAGGGAACTCACTACTTCAAAGGTATCTCATGTCATCTGTCCATAGAGTTTCTTATTCTATGGAGTTGATATCCAAATCCTAGCCATACTTATTGAAAAGAGACATTTCATTGCTGAGAAAAGAAATCAAGTCGAATTGGCCAGCAGGAAGAAACACTGGGAATCCTGAGCTTTATTAGAAGTAGGCTTTTGTTCATATAAAGTGTTAAAATTAAAGTAGTATATATCTGAGTGGGCCCAATTGGCATGAACTCATCACAGCATATGGTGCGCTTCCTTTTATATGCATGTTTAGCAGCTAGTGAGTACCAAACCTCACACAGCTCTCAATTGCTAGCACTAATGAAGGATTGTTTGCTTTGGGGGATAAAGATGGTATCACTGATTCACAGTTGTTTTTCCAGGAGTGATGAACAGATTTTACTTCTTCATCTACTCTCTTGCTTGGTCCTTTCTCGTCCGCACTACCACTGCCCTACTTCAGGTCCCATTGCCTCCTGACAGGATCATTCACTTACCTCTAGCGGCCTCCCTGCCTGCTCTAGTCCAGGATTCTACTGCCAGAGGGGTCTTTGTCAGGCACAGATTAGCCATATCACTCCCAGCTTGAAACCCTTCAGTGGCTCCTGTTTCCTCCAACCTGGAATCCAAATTTCTCAGTGTGCAAGATGGGCGAAGCAGGGTAGAGGGTCACTGTGGCCATTGAACAGGACAAAGTTAACTGTTCCTCATTCAGGGACAGTTGAGCCCCCTCTGGAACAATAGTTCACACATTCATACATTTATGTAACTTTACAATGTTCATAGTCTATGCACTGACAAAAATTACTTTCATGCCCTGTTAACAAAGGAAAAAACAGAGATTCTCTCAATACTGCTGCTACTAGTACTGCTACTGATGATAAGTTCTGAATATTTTTATAGCTCTTCCTGCGCACAAGGTTCTGTTTCTAAGCACTTTATTATTTTACTTAATCCTCACAACAAGGCGATGACACTTACATGACCCTGAGAGTGAGCACCTCCTTAAATTTTGTGCCCTGCTGCCTCACTTCCCTCCCCCTGGTCCCACGGACCAGGCTTGGGGGCCCCTGGTGGGAGGAATTTCAGATGGAAAGTCTGGTCTGAGCAGAGGTCCAGCGTCACTGCTGGCGATGGGACTACAAGGGTCAGTCCGGAGATTTGCAATCAGGAGGCCATTCCCACAGTAGGCAGCGTGGTGGAGAGGAGGACCACAGGGCTGGGTCAGATTTTCCACCTGTGTGTGCCATTGCTGGGAGGCCACATGTAGTGTTTAGTTTCTGAGCCTCAGTTTCCTCCTCTGCACAATTGAGTGTTAACAATCCCCCTGTTTCCTTCCCAGCTAGATTCAGTGTGATGATGGCAGTGAAGGCAATGAGGTGGGGAGCGGGAGCCCAAGTGGGTATGAGGAGCCTGGGGTCAAGCTTATCCCCATCTCTGACTTGCTCACCACTGACACTTCTTCCCCCTTCTGGGAAGACTTCATATCGCATTCAGGTGGATGACACAACTCCGCCTGACAAAAGAAGCTGCCTTCATGTCCCTTCTAGGAGAACAGCTCCCATTCCACCATCTCTGCCTGCGGGCAGCCCAGTTGCTAGAAACAACATGGCCTTCCAATCCCAGCCCCAGCTCCACCCTCATGACAAACACTTCTTCCAGCTCAGTCACAATGAAGTGTCTTTTCTTTCCATATAAACTCGGGCTATGCCCCCGCCTGCCTATACCATGACCCACACTTCCCTTGCGTCTTAAAACATGCCACTTCCTCAAGACTCAGAGGCCCACCTTAGGAAGTGTGAGAACCATGTTGATAACTAGCTAGGAGGCTAATCGAAAATATTTTGGGGTTTGCACGTTAGCTCTGTCAAATCTAGTAAAAAATCATTCTTATCTCCCCTAACCAGTAGTTATGCAAATCTGCCAATGGCATTAATTAAAGGACTTCCTTACTTCTCATGGCATTTGTCACAGATGAGGAACAGGAACATTCGGGGGCCTATTTCATTCTCTCCAGGAGCCAAAGCCCCATCTGAATTCATGCCGGACGGGGAGAGTCTACCCTAGAGGGTGGGGTAATTTGATTCCTTGTGGTCAGATATTTGAGTTCTGTAATTGTGCAGACACTGTATACTTACCAGGTGTCACCTCTGATGGGACAAGCTGTCCCCCAAGTGAACCTTCACCCTTCTCACATCTGCACTCAACCCCAACATCACAGAGCTGTTGTGAAAACCAAAAAAAGACATCTCTGTGATGTTGGTTATTAACCCTGTGTTTCATGAAAAAATGTAAACTTCCTTGCTATAAAATATGCTTGACCAAAAGTTTTGTAGAGGGTCAGATGGTAAATATTTTAGGCTTTGCGGGTTTTAAGGTCTCTGTTATGGCTCTCCACTTTGTCACTGTAGCACAAAAGCAGAGATAGATACTGAATAAACAAGTAGATGTGGCTGTGTTGAATATAACTTTATTTACAAAAGCAGATGGTGGGCCATAGTTTTCTAACCTCTGCTATAAAGCACTGAGATTGTCGGGAGTGGGGTGGTGGGGGAGATTCCTTTGGTTAATAGAAAACCTTAATGAGAGAATTTGTTATGAACTTGATAAATATGACTGAGCATCTACTACACGTCCGGCACTGAAAGGGACACGTAATGAATCAGGGAGCTCATGGTATGGTGAGGGAAATATCTAGATGAATTCACATCACTATCATGTAGGGCCCAGAGGGCTCAGGGCCATTAGAGGAGGCAGATGTGACTGAGCATTCAAAACATCTGGAACATCAAGGAGCTTTCTAGAGGAGGTTACACATTACATGGCTTTGCAGACCAACCAGGGAGCCTTGTTCATGGGGCCGGGGGAGGAATGCTTGCTGAAAGGTCAGTGTACCCATACTTCCTCTTCCCATTCTGCTCCTCCAACCAATAGAGACAGATATGCTGTCAGTCAGTGTCTAAACGAGGGCCCTTATCAAACAGGTGTGGTGGTGAAGGGCCCCTGAGGGCCTGGGCTCAGGATGGTGCTCAAGGCCAAACTGGGCCATGCAGAGCCAGCTAAAGTGAGACAGGTAGCTATGGGAAGCAGAGAAAGAGAAGTGGGGGTGAAAGGCGTCCCATGGCACTGAGTCACAGGGAGGGGGCTGCGGCTGTGTGGAACCTCAGTTGCAAGTCATAGTGCTGTGGCTACAACCCCTGACTCTGGTCCCCAGGCCAGGAGGAGTTCCCCACGTCAATTACAACATGGATGACCTCACTTTTGGGCTGTCTGTGGTGCTCCGAGACCGCAAGGCACGTTCCCAGCAGTTTTCTGTTCATCTTCACAACAAATCCTATGAGGTTAGTACTGTCATCCACATTTCACAGGTAGGGAAACCGGGGCTCAGAATGCATTGCTGTGCCCAAGACTTTGAAGATAGATATGTGAGACTGGAAACCAGCACTTTGCTCGTGGTCCTATACTGCCCCATAGTATGCGTGCCAGGAGTTCGAGACAGAAGAGTAAGAAGAGATAAGCCGGAATCAGGAAAAGTCACAATAGTGTATTTAGGGCTGCAAGAGTGCTATGGAGAGGAGACAAATTCCCACTTGGTTGAAACCTCTGCATTCCCATGGGACCTGAGTCTATTCTTGCCGAGACTAAGATCAATTCTTGAGAGACTAAGATCAATTCAGCTCCAGGCTACCTCCTTCAACTCTCAAAGCAAGTCCCCACATGTGTGGCTGCCAGCTGGTGGGCTTGGGAATGCTCCTGGGCTCCACCCCCTTTGCCTCTAGCTTTTACTCTCAGCCTGGTGTCCCTAGCTTCTAGATCTTTCCAGCCGGCACCTTTGGGCAGTTTTTCAGGGTTCAACACTCAGAGCATCCACAACCAGGCCTTGGTGTCTATCCCGAGGACTGCATGTCTAGGCCTCACACTGGTGATGAGCCCCCATGCCTGTTTGCAATCTTATCTCTAATCAGAGCTACTCAGTCTCAGTGAGGCATGGCCAAGCCTGGGAGAAGACCCTTGTCATACAACTGACAGCTGAATCTCTTCACGAGACCAGAGCCCTGGTGAGATAATAAATAAATTGAGAAATTCTATAATTGTCTTTGGAGAGTAAACAGGCAAACATTACACTGTGCGTATTGTTTAAAAGCTGTAATTTTTAAAAAGCAAATACTTCAGAGATACCACGGTTTGTCTGGTCCCGTTTTTGTATTTCTTCCTTTTGATTTAAGTACCAAAGCCTCAAACATAAAAATACCCAGGATTTCTCTTCACCCCTGTGGACCCCTGTTTTCTGGGCACAGGAATCAGATGGAGAATTCTGCTGCTTGTCTTCTGTCCAGATCCTGGTTAGCAGAACAGCTCTCCGCTCAGCTCCCAAGTTAGAACCCCCTCTCCAGTCAGCGCTCTGCCCACACGGCCACTGCCTTCGTCTGGTCTTCATCTTTCTCTTGGGCTGTTAGTTAAACATTCTGGAACGTGATCCTTCTGTTACCAGTTTCTTACCACGCACGCCTTTCTCCACACTGCACTTAGAGTGGACTCTATAAAAAGCAAATCTAATCATGCCCCTCCCGGCTGAAAAACCTGGATGCCTTGGTTGTACTCCCAGCTTAGTTGCGGTGAGGGCGGGGGCCTTTGCCGAGTCGTAGTCCATGGTGACTTCTCTTCCATAGGAATTGCTGCAAAGGACAGCACCCCTCCAGTGCAAGAGATCAGAGGCAACTAAGGCCAGTCCCTTCGCAGTGTCCGCCTCCCCTGCCCCTCCCGCCAGACCCATCCACCGGACAATGGTGGCATTATATGAGGTTCTTTCCCAGATCTAGGAAGGGACATTATAGTATCAAGATACAAAATCCGGATACTTAATCATTGTTCTTTTATGCCGCACAAGAAAAGGCTTTAGGTCCCCCCAAAGGAGATGTCTGCAGTCTCAGCGAGGCACAGCCAAGCCTGGGAGAAGGCCAATGCATTCTCGTCTCTACCGAGCCCCGTCCCCCCAACGCTTTCCTCTGCAGTTCTCAGAGTGGTGTCCTCACTGCACACCTTTGCCCAAGAGGCAGTTCTCTGCTCTCTGATCCTGCAAACATGACACCTCAGGTTTCAGCAGCAGGCCCCAGAGTGAGAGGTGAGGGTGGCTCTCATCACTGGGGTGACTAAATCCACAGTTCCAGTTCAGACTCCTCCCACTGAGGGCACTGGCTGACTCCTTACATGGTTACCTAAGAAGCAAACATTCTTCATCCAAACAGCAGTGGGGTTTTCTATCTGATTTTTTTAAAACGAATCAACCCCATTTCAAGTCCTAGGCAGGAAAGGATTTTTCCCTCCATTAGTATATTTTGGCCTTGTCCCTTTTAGAAACCCAGGTGTCCTCAACCGTTGTGTCTGCTTTTGACTAACAAGCCTGGCTTTCCTTGAGTGGCTGCTTTCTTTGCTGCCCAGGAAAGGGTAGCGTGGCTCTGATCCACACCTGATAGAAAGGCCTACCAGAGGGGGCACCCAGCAATACATCCTGACTTCCTGCCACAGGGAACTTCCGGCCACAGGGAACTTCTGGCCGTCTGTATTTGTTTCCGAGGGCTGCTGTGGCAAGTCATCACACTCTTGGTGGCTTCAAACAACCGAAATGTAGTCTCTTGTCATTTTTAGAAGCCAGAAGTCTGAAATTGAGGTTGGCAGGACCATGCTCCCTCTGAAGCTCTAGGAGAGAATCTTCTGCGGCCCTGCCAGCTTCTGGTGGCTCCAGCTGTTCCTTGGTGGTGGCAGCATCCCTCTGATCTCTGCCTCCATCTTCACAGCGCCTTCTCCTTGTGTATCTTTAACTTCTGTCTCCAATCTCCCTCTGCCTTTCTATCATGAGGACGCTTGTCATAATAATCCAGGTTAATCCAGAATGAACTCATCTCCAGGTCCTTAACAATGACAGAGACCCCTTTCCAAATAAGGTCACATCCACAGGTGCCAGGTATTAGAACATGGACATATTTTGGGGGTGGGGTGGGGGTACCGTTCAACCACTACATCATCCCCAGACATACCAAGTCCTCCCACAGTTGCGCCTTTGCATAGGTTCTCTTCTCTCTACCTCTGATGTCCTTCACCACCTTCCCACCTGCCCACTCTCAGCATGTTTTCCTCACCCTGCGAACTTGTCTTATCCTTAAAATAGAAGCTCAAACATCCCTTGTGCGTAAAGCCTTCCCCGAGTCCCGCAGGTGCTGTCACGTGTGGCCTCCGCTACGACCTGCGGCACATGGCTCACTGGCCTGGAAGGCAATGATAGTCTGCGTCTGGGAATGAAGCCCGTCAGACAGGTGCGTGCACAGTGCTGGGCAGGAGAGAGCCACGTTGTGAGGGAGGGTGCAAAGGGCATCCAAGGAACTTACTCTGTAGATATTCTTACCCCCAATTTCTAACCCCAGCCTGTGTCAGATTCTCAAAGGGATTACTTTTAGAAGTAAAGGTAGAGGCAGCTGAGAAGAAAGAGGTAGCTGAAATTGCAGAGGTCATGAGAAAACGCTCCTACCCTCACTAAGCCTCTCATCCTTTTCATCCAAACTCAGAAATTCCTGATATGGAGGCAAACCAAGTGTCCATCGGTGGGTGACTGGATAAAGAAAATGTGTTATCTACATATGGAATATTATTCAACCATAAAAAAGAAAGAAATCCTGCCATTTGGGACAACAGGGATGACCCTAAAGGACATTATGCTAAGAGAGGTAAACCAGACAGAGGGACAAATAATGTATGATCCCACTTATACATGGAATTTTAAAATGTCATAACTTACAGAAGCAGAGGGTAGAATGGTGATTTCTACTAGCATGGGCTGGGAGTTGGGAGCAAGGGGGAGATGTTAGCCAATGTTAGTTCGCAACCTTGGGAGTTCCCCAGGTAAAATCTGAAACTGTTCCCCATAGATAGAGGGACAGAAGAAACTGAAGAAAGAGGCAGGTCACTCCAGATTGGTAGGAGGCAGTTTTAATAAGAGGGGAACTCACACACGAGGCTGTCTTGGGCAACCGGAAGACAAGTGGTGCTCTGCACCCACTCACCAGAATGTTATCAAGGATTATCTTAAAAGTTTATATAGAGGCTTTCGTAGGTTCAGTCATGTATATTTTCCAGATGGTCTCAACACATTGCTTTCTTAAGGTCGTGTCCTTGAAAACAGCTCCTAGTGTGGGAACAGCGGGAGGAACATACATTCCAAGGATAGAGGAGGGATGAGGAGCCTCTGATTGCCTGGGTCCAGCTGATGGGTCAGTTAGCAGTCACATCCTCTCGATGGCCTCCAACAGTTAAAGGTACAAACTTCCAGTTATGGTTTATTTATTTTTTGTTTTGTTATGTTTTGTTTTTTTGTTGTTGTGTGGGGGTTTTTTGTTTGTTTGTTGAGAGAGAGAGAGAGAGAGAGAGAGAGAGAGAGAGAGAGAGAGAGAGAAACAGTAAATCAATCAGTGGCCTCACGTACAAGCCCTGACCCCAAATGGAACGGGCCACCTTTTGGTGTATGGATGACACTCCAACCAACTGAGCCAACAGCCAGGGCAGTTCTGGGGTTTTAATGTACAGCATTGTGATTATAGTTAATAACACTATATTGCTTACTTAAAAATAGGTAAGAGATTAGATCTTAAGTGTTCTTACCACACATAATAAAATAACTATGTGAGGTGATGAATGTGTTAATTAGTTTGATTGTGGTGATCATTTCACAATGTATACATTTGATAGATCAAAACATCATGTTGTACCCTTAAATATATACCATTTTTATTTGCCAGTTATACCTCAGTAAAGCAGAGATGAGGCAGAGAAATTTCTTTAAGAAGAATAAGGTTTTTCCCTTCCCATCAAAGGTAAGATGGAAGGGATATTTGTCCGCTGCCTATAGAGTTCCCATCTGTGCCTTCTTCAATTAGCTGTGAGGGAGGCAGAGAGCAGGAGGGCTCCTGAAAGATAGGGGTGACAAAGAGGCACATCACAGATGCCAAATATGTCAGGGGTGATGATCAGTCCTGCTTACCCCAAATTCTCAGGAAAGGGGCAAATTGCTCTTATAGAATAGACAGTGAATTAGGAAGCATCGGTTTCAAGGCTGACCTCTGCCCTAACTGCCCATGACCTTCCCTTCACTTTCTTCTTTAGTAAAATAAGATGGTAGATTAGGTGATCTGTGAGGACTCAGCCATTCCAGGAATAGCTGTTATCAAGGATCATTTAGTTCTTTGGGCATTGGCGAGAATGTTTATTCAAGGCGATCTCATCACAGGACTTTATAAGATCACAGTAGAGGAAATCTCCACCTTTCACATATTTTTTTGCAATCACTGGAGAGAGTCGCTATAATACAGATCAGAGTCATGCATACCATGATAAAGCAAGTTAAGAGGAATCAGGAAGTCTTCAGGGAAGAGGTGACATTGTAGCTGGGTCTTAACTGTGAGTAGGAAGTAGGCAGGCAGCAAAGGAGAAAATTAAGGAAGGGCATTCAGGCAGAGTGACCAGTCTTAACAGAATGCTTGTGGGCCTATGTGCCTGCACATGAGTGATGCTAAGAAATTAGCCCAGAAAGGTGGGTTTGGGAACAGAACCAATTATAATGCATTTCATTGCTATTAATTAAAATAAGTTCAAACTTGCTTAACCATTACAAGGGATTTATTGGTTTAGGGCACTGGAAAGTCCAGGAGTAGGGCAGATTTCAGAACTGGTTTATTTCAGTGGTTTAATAATGTTCTTAAAGTCTATCTTCTTTCAGTCTTTCTCCTCTGCCTTCTGCAGGGTCAGAGCTTCATGCTAGGCTGGCACCCTTCCAGCCAAAAGATGGCTGTCAGCTAACCCCTCCCAGGGCTCTGTTCTTCTGTGGGGACAGGCTTCATTCCAGGAGCAGAAGAGATGTTCTATGACCTGATTGGGACTTTTTCCTGACAGCGTTGCTCCTGCACTTGTTGTTTCTGACTATAATAGCGTGCAGGTCTGGTTCTTGGGCCCTTCTGGACATTCTGTGAGATACCTATTATCCTTTCACAATTCCCTTTCTGTCACCTAAGTTAAAGCAGATTCTGTTTGTAACTAAGAACCCCGACAATTACTGGTATTCACCATAGAGTTTGATGGTGGGAAGTTACTTTTAAGATAAAAATGTGGTCTTTATCCTTTTATATGAAAGACAAGAATCACTGATGGGTTTTAAGTGGGAAAATGGTCATGATAAGACAAGATCTTACTCCTTTTTTTAACTCTCCATTCCACTGAAACTGCTCCTCTCAAGGTCACCCATGTGACTTCCACTTTGCCAAATCCACTGGGCACTTCTCTCCCTTTTTCTTTTCTTTTTTATTATTTCCTGTTCTTTCATCCTTTTCTTTCTCCTCCCTCCCTTCCTTCCTTCCTTCCTTCCTTCCTTCCTTCCTTCCTTCCTTCCTTCCTTCCTTCCTTCCTTCCTTCCTTTTTCTCTTTCTCTCTCTCTCTCTCTCTCTCTCTCTCTCTCTCTCTCTCTCTTTCTTTCTTTCTTTCTTCCTCTCTCGCTTTTTTTACTAGACTGCTTATCAACATTTGACTATTTATGGTACTTTCTTCTCCTGGCTCATGTGTGACATTCCCTTGTTTTTCTCCTCCCCAAAGGCCACTCTGTCTGGTCCCTCCTCCACTGCTACACCCGCGGACATTGGAGTGCCCTGGGGCTCTTTTCTTCCCTCTCTACCCCTCTCCCTAGGAATTCCATGGCTTTAGGTAACAGGCTTTTATGCCAATAACACTTAAATTTATATATTTAGCCCCCAAACTTTCTGTTTACCTCTGGATTTGTGTATCCAGCTATAGACTAGACATTTTCATTTGAATGTCTACTTAAAATGTAACATATTCAAAGCATATTTCACCCAACTTAGTTTCCTTCATTATCCCCATTCAAAATGGCACTACCATCCACTCAGTTGCTCAAGCCAAAAAGCCAGCATCATCCTTGATTACTTTTTCCCATTCCCCCATGTCAACTCTATCAGAAAGTACTGTGAACTATACTTCCAAAATATGTCTTGAGCTCTCACCCCCTTTAATTTTCTTTCCTACCACTACCATCCCAGCTCCTGCCTCACTTCTCCTGCTTTACCCCCTACCACATTCCTTTACTCACTATCTTCCAGCCTCCTGGGCCTCCTTTGCATTCTTCAAACAGCCACGCTCATTTCTACCTTCTGGAAGCATTTTCTTTGTCTGGAAGGCTCTTCTCTCAGATCTTAGCACAATTTCCCTCTTATCTCTACCATCATGGTTCAAAAGTGATGTAACACCTCAAGTATCTCCCCCCAGGTCACTTTCTATTCCAAGACACATTTTAATCTCTTTCTATCATTAATCAGTTACTTGAAGCAATCTTGTTTATTTGTTTACTTACATAATGTCTCCTCTCTCTACAAACACAGATACTTGTCTTCTTTGATCACTTAACATAACCAGAAAAGTACTTGGCACCTGATAGCGGCCAGATATGTATTTGTGGAATAAATGAGTGTGTGTGTTAGAAAAATCACTCCGGTGACCATTCGGAAAACAGACTTGAAGGGCAGAAATCTGTGCTTTAGAATGTTCTGTCTGGCCAGAGTGTGCAGTGTGGACTGAGCTTAGAAGCACCAAATCTCGTAAGCTGCTTGGTGAGGCAAGTTTTGTATGACTTTAGCCCAGGAACGATCTATGAGATTTCCTTATTGATTCCAACGGGTGGGCTTCTTTTCCTGTGCCTTTAACTTGAGCAGCTAAAATGTGGCCCACATAGATTTCTGTATTGGAGTTGCTGACACCACAGTGTGTGAAAGTGGAATTAGATACTTTTCCTGTGGCAGCTCCTGACCCAAAATTCACAGACAATTGCTGTGGGGACAGGATCACCCTCTGAGAGCGTTGTTTGGCAGCGCGGAAGCGAGGGGGATGAGCCTGCGGTGGGGTGCACTTGCTCCTCGAGTCAGAGGTCCTTTTGGCTGGCCTTGTGGTGGATAATGTGGGGACAGTTCTTTTCTTTCCACCTCTTCACTACGGCACAAAAGAGCACACAGATCTTCACAGAAAAGGGGTTAGCCAGGCTCTGTAACTCTAGGATTCTTCTTTCTCTCTTTATCCCAGCGCCTCAGTTCTCTTGCATCCTTTTTAAAGCACTGTGGAAATAGAAAAGATGCTTAGAAAAGTGGATAGAAAGAAAACAAAATAGAAATCTCCTAAACTTGCCAACGTCTTTCCCTGAATCCCATGGCATGCAGAATTTATATTCAGCAAAAAAAAAAAAAAAAAAAAAAAAAAAAAAATTCAGGACAAATATAAAACCATTTCAACAGCAATTATTCCATCTCCCTAATTTTGGAGACTTTATGGAGTGATTTGAATTCTTAGGGCTTCTCTTTCATCGTGCAGACTGAGAAATTGTAAACCTTGTAATTGGAAGAGCTGGGTGATCTGAAAGAGTGAGCAAGCCATACTCGAGGAGCTGGCAGAGACCACAGATCCGCATGGAAGCTGAGCTTTGTCAGTCTGCATGGACAGTCCTCTTTCTAAAAGGCATATGATGTTCTACTCGGCAGCACAACCTAGGAGGAAAGTATGGAATTAGAAGACAGGAGATCTAGACTATGTCCTCACTACTTGGGTGGCCTTGGGCAAGCTATTTAGGTTTTCTGATCTAGACTTTCCTATCATAAAATGAGAGCAATAATACATCCTTTGCTTTTGTACAAGCTAGTCCGAGAATTAAATGTATATGGGAGAGTGGTTAGGAAACTGGGAAGACCTCTGTGTATCATAGTCATTATTTTCCATGTTGTCCAATCAGAGTCTGTGGATAAATCTATTCACAGTAAATGTTCATTCATCAGAGAGGCTGACTGGTGATGAGTTGGGATTCTGGATTCAGACCAGAAGGCAGAAATAAACCTACTCTTAAGGATATTTCAGAGCCTCTCCAATTTAATATGACTTAATTTGCCCATTTGGTATAGAACTTGAGTATTAGATGGGGCTCAAAATGTGGCTATTGCTATATTCTAAAGATAGTGAGAAAAGATGGCTTTATCCATTCAACATTTACTCAATAAATATGTTGGAGTGCAGGTAAAGTATTTATAACAGCACTTGGCATATGTCAAATGTTCAATAAATTCCCACTGTCGTTATTGCTGTTGCTATTTGCAGGTCCTGGGATGGGGTTGCAAATTGGCAAAGCCATGCCCTCTGCCCTGCAGGAGTTCTGAGTCTAGTGGTGGCCATCAGCAAGCCAGGAGGAGGGTGCTCCCCAGGAATGGAATTGGCTGGCCCCCTGATGTTGGGCTTCCAGCCTCCAAAATTGTTTAGGTTTAAGCCACCAGCATGTGGAATTGTTATGACAGCCCAAGCTGTCTAAGACACTAGCCATGGAAATTTGACAAAAGGCAGAGATTACTTAGGCTAGAACGCACTAAGAGAGCTGGGAGGACATGCTCTGTCCCTAACTTTCTGACTGACCCCTATTCATGCATGTCCCTTTCGAGGCCTTGGTTTCCTCTTCTGTAAACTAAGGGTTGCTTTCCGTTCTAGTCCTCGGCAAACTATGATTTAGAAAGGAATTGTCAGAAAAGGTGTATCACTGCATTCATGTGGATTGTTTTAAAAATAGTGTTTTTTAAAAAATATATTTTATTGATTTTTTTACAGAGAGGAAGGGAGAGGGATAGAGAGTTAGAAACATCAGTGAGAGAGAAACATTGATCAGCTGCCTCCTGCACACCCTCTACTGGGGATGTGCCCGCAACCAAGGTACATGCCCTTGACCGGAATCGAACCTGGGACCCTTCAATCTGCAGGCCAATGCTCTATCCACTGAGCCAAACCGGTTAGGGCTTAAAAATAGTTTTTAATTTTATTTTTTATTGAGGCAAAGTATATGTAACATAAATTTTACCATTTTAACCACTATCTGTCACCAGGACTTGTTCATTTTCCCAACTGAAATTTTGTACCCAATAGACAATTATTACCCCACTTCTCCTTCCAACCACCCTTTTACTTCCTGTCTCTATGAGTCTGACTACTCTAGGTACCTCCTATAAGTATCATATAGTATTTGTCCTTTTGTGTCATCTTCTTTCACTTAGCATAATATCTTCAAGGTTCGTCCATGTTGTAGCATGTGTCAGAATTTCATTCCTTTTTACAGCTAACTATTATTAGTCATGTAGGTTTGAATCACAAGACCTGTGCCCAAATTCCAACTCTTCTACTGATGAGCTCATGTGACCCTGAGTGTGGCCTCAGCTTCTCATTTCCTCATCCTTAAATAGTGAAAATAGTACCTACCTCATAGACATGTTGGGTGGAGAATTTGACATGATGGATATGAAACCTCTTTGGAAATATTACGATGCTAGGGCTAATTTTAGCATTAAGAGCCCTGTAGGTTGGCTGCCAAGGGTTGATTCTTTTCTCTTGGCCACCCTTAATGACATCTTTCTAAGCAATTTCTTGGCCCGACTGCATAGCTGATCCAACTCACTTATCGTGACAGGCAAATAAATGGACTTGGTTGTTTTCCTGTCAGCTTCTCGAGTTGTCACATCAGCACAGCCCAAGATAAGGAGCCTCTGTCTCTGACTCAGGCGCTTGGACCTGGTGCCTCCATTGCAGGCAGGAGATATGCATGCTAGAGAAACCCCTTGGCGTTTTGCTGCATTCTAAAGTAACATCAGGTTCCCTGCTTCCAGGCTTGACTCCATGAAGTCATTCCACCCTGAAGAGGTGGGAGGACAGATTAGTTGGAAGTGACATGAGGAGCTTGGCCTGGGAGTCTGGGGGCTGAGGGCCAGGGAGGATCTCTTATGGGCTCGCTGTGTGACTCTGAGCAAGACACTTTCCCTCTCTGGGTTGGTTACCCTCGTGCACAAAGATAGTACTTGATGACCTCTAAGGTCATATCCAGCTCTGGCTTTCTGTGAATTATGAATTATTTACAAATTACCATCTGACTTCCTGTCAATGACTCTTGGTCTTTCCTTCACCCCAACTCTTCATGTACTTTATCTGTCCCTAAGAGCTACTCAAGGTTCAGGCTTAAACTTGATCCCTGCCCTTAGCTCTTGCCCCCTTTTCTCCTCCCTCTTCATTTTGATGCCATTCTGATCCAATTTTCTGCTGTCTCCAAGAGCTGGCTTTAGAAACATGTTTTCCTAATGTATGCTGAAAGATACATTAATGGCAGATTATGGCTTCAGTTCTCATTTCACTTGCATTTCAGGAGAGGAGCAATACTTCAACCCCAGAAGAATGGCTTTCTCACAATAGAGTTTAGATACAGAGTAGACTCCAAAAAGTAGATGGAGGCCAGATTATCGAGGCTTCCAGAGAGAAGCTGAGAGGTTTGGACTTCATCCAATGGTCACAGGGAGCCACTGAGGATTTTGAACCATTGCTGAGCTGTATCTTTAAGAGCTGATTCAGATAGCCTTTGAAGACAGGATTAAAGTGGGAAGAAAGCAGAGGCAGGCAGGAGAATGAATGCAGGATCTAGGTGAGAGAGACCAAGAAGAGTGATAGGAGAATAGAAAAGGAAGAGACCCATCTGGGTGGTTTTAGAAGAATTAACCGGACTTTGTCCCCAGTGAATCTGGGGATGAGAGAGAAGGAGGAGTTGAGAATGACGTTGGCATTTCTAGCTTGAAAGGTTGATGCTCAGTTTTGTCTGTGGCTGAGATGGGACACATGTGCCCCATCCTTCTCCCCCAGGCATGATGCTGCAGCTGTGTATGCCCATATCTGCTCCTGCTTCCGGGCTTTTACACTTGGTTCACATATCACCACTTTCAAGAGGCTTCTTTGATTCAATTAGTCTAAAGTTGTCTCAGTGCCTTTCTCATCTCCCACCTCAGGTTTTCATTCACCTCATACTAGCTGAAATGAGCCTATTCATCTATTTGCTTAATTCCACTAGAGTTAAGATCCATATGGGGAGGGGTCTTATCTGTCTTGGTTGAGTATGTCCCTAGCACCTAGAAGAGGGCTTGGCTCATAGCAGATGCTCAGTTATTATAAGTTTAATGAAAAGGAAGAAAGGAAGGAAGGACTGGAGCAGATGTGGCAGATTATTTCCAAAGATGGCTGCAATAATATCGCTCATCTTGCATGCCTTTTGCAGTGATACTTGCAGCTATCTCAGCAGGTGGAGTCTGTTTTCTCTCTCCTGAACCTGGGCTGGCCCGGTGACTTGCTTTGACCTTTATTGAATACTAGAGGCCTGGTGCACAAAAATTTGTGCACCCGGGGGGGAGGGGGGGCCCCTCAGCCCGGCCTCTGCCCTCTCGCAGTCTGGGACCCCTTGGGAGATAACGACCTGCTGGCTTAGGCCTGCTCCCGGGTGGCAGAGGGCAGGCACAATCCCTAGGTGCAGCCCCTGGTCGGGCTCAGAGCAGGGCCGATTGGGGAGTTGGGGCGCCGCCCCCTGTCATGCACAGAGCAGGGTGATCAGGAGGTTGTGATGCCACCCTCAGTCACGCTCAGGGTAGGGCCAATTGGGGGGTTGGGGCACCGTCCCCTGTCACACTCAAGGCAGGGTCGATGGGGAGGTTGCAGCGCCACCCCCTGTCACGCACAGAGCAGGGCCAATCAGGGGGTTGGGGCACTGCCCCCTGTCACTCACAGAGCAGGGCCCATCAGGGGGGTTTGGGCTCTGTACCCTGTCACTCACAGAGCAGGGCCAATCAGTGGGTTGGGGCGCCACCACTCTCACACTCAGGGCAGGGCCAATGGGGAGGTTATGGCTCTACCCCGTCACACACAGAGCAGGGCCCATGGGGGCGGGGGGGTGGTTGGGGTGCCGCACCCTGTCACACACAGAGCCGCAGGGCGATCAGGGGGTTGGGGAGCTCCCCCCTATCAGGCACAGAGCAGGGCTGATCAGGGGGTTGGGGCGCCTTCCCCTGTCACGAACAGAGCAGGGCGGATAGGAAGGTTGTGGCCCCGCCCCCTGTCACAGACAGAGCCACAGGGTGATCAGGGGGTTTGGGCGCTGCCCCCTGTCACCCTGATCCCGGTGCTGGGAGGCATATTACCCTTTTACTATATAGGATAGAGGCCTGGTGCATGGGTGGGTGCTGGCTGGTTTGCCCTGAAGGGTGTCCTGGATCAGGGTGGGGGCCCCCACTGGGGTGCCTGGCCAGCCTGGGTGAGGGGATGATGGCTGTTTGCAGCTGGTCACACACCCTTCAGGGTGGGGGTCCCCACTGGGGTGCCTGGCCAGTCTGGGTGAGGGGCTGAGGGCTGTTTTCAGGCTGGTGGTGACTTAAGCTCCCAACCGCTCCTTTTTTTCTTTTTTTTTTTTTTATTCTGGGCCAGCTTTAGCTTTGAGGCTTGGCTCCAGCTCTTAGGCCTCTGCTGCTGAAAGTAGGTTTCTGGCCTTTGCTTACAATGTTGCGATCCTGCTGGCTGAAGCCCGGCGGACTAAAGCAGGTTTCTGGGGTTTTGTTTAGCTTCTATATTTGTTACATAGTTGCTTAGAGTTGCAGCTCAGAGGCCTGCAGCGGCAGGCGGGGAATGTTGGAGTCCTCCGTCACTGAAGCAAGCAAGCCTCATGTTAGTTTCAAGCTGCCTGGCTGCCGGCCGCCATCTTGGCTGGCAGTTAATTTGCATAGTGCCCTGATTAGCCAATGGGAAGGGTAGCGGTCGCACACCAATTACCATGTTTCTCTTTTATTAGATAGGATATTAGCTTTCCTCCACACACATAGCTGAAGGGGCACTATAGCTTCAGAGTCCAGGCTTTAAGAAGCCTTGTGGCTTCTGTTTTCACACTCTCACAATGCTTCTTTTCGGAAAAGTGTCTCGAGACCATCATGCATGAGAAAGCCCTAGGCCCTGGGCAGGGAAACAGAGCCCTTCAGTCAATAGCCCCAGCTGAGCCCAGCCCCCAGATCTGCCAGCTGAATGAACCACACTAGTGATCTCAGGCAAGAACAGCCATCTAGCCAAGCCACAGGGTTGTGAAAAACAATAAATTGTTTTAAACCACTAAGTTTCTTTCTCCACTTTTGGCTTTGCGTTTAAGGAACTGGTAGGCAACCAGCTGGGGATGTACAGCAGGAATTGAATATATTACCTTTCCTTCACACACACACATAACTATGTGAGTGTGTGTGTGTGTGTGTGTGTGTGTGTGTGTGTGTGTGTGTGTATTTACTTATATTTGTGTATATATACATGTATATGTATATATGTAAGTATTCCTCAAATAGGGAATAACCTATGACATATATGTAACTATAAATATATATGCTTTTAATGTAATTTTTAAAAAGTTCTTTTGTCTCTTGATTGGATTGTAAAGAAAATTATGACAATAGTGTGTTTTCTTACTCCCACTCTGAAAATTTTTCAACAGATGAATGGGGGGCAGTTATAGTCAGATAAAGGAAGGGTTCCTGTCCACTGCACTTTAAGATGCTTTCAGGACCTGCCCAAAGTTTCTGTCCCACTGCATTCTGTGCCCTGAGGACACCCTTCTGCCTTTGCTGTTGTTACTACTTCAGCAAAGGGTTACTGTGGATGCAGAAGCATCGATTCTAGGTCAACCTAGTATCTTGTGCAAACATGTATCTTGTGCTTTTCACCTTATAAAGCAATTTCCCCATCATCATCTCCTTTAATCTTCATAGATATTCTGTAGCATAGGTTCTAGGTTTTTTGAAAATGGGGAAAGAGAGGCTCAAACTAAGTCAGTAGGTGCATAGGTAGCGGTGGGGAGACTCTAAACTCCTGGGTCAGCATGCTCTCAGCACCATGGCACTCATTCCAAAAGAGCACTCTATGAGCTTCTTGGAAACTATTTACATAACAAAGAGAACGACCTTGGTCTTGAAAGCCATTCATTATCTGTCATAGGAGACAGGGAGATATCATCTTTGGGCAAGGTCTTCACCCATCTTGTAATTTAAGTAAAACCTTCATGCTAATTTCCTCTCCTAGTGTTAGCCCTGGCTCCTGGGAAAGGAAAGGAAGTGCTTTCACACTTTATAGACAACTTTGGCTTCAATCACATCATTTGCTCCATTTTTTTTTTCTCTGAAATATGAAAAAGCAGATGTAAAGGCTTCTCTGTTTCTCTTTAAAGGAAGAAGAGAATAGTCATTTTGCACATTTTAATTTAGCATATTTAAAAAGACTGAGAGTTGACTTTTTTAATTGGAAGACTTATTTTGGATAAAAAAAATAATTTGGGATGAGCTAAGAATACTCTTTTTGAGTATTGGGAGACAAGAAGAAGGCTCTTGAGATCTGTTTGCAAACCTCCAGCAGACTTCATGGTCCCCCTGAGACCAAGCAGACTCTGCTTGAGACCCTGGCCCATTCTGGCATCACAGGCACATGGGCCATAGTTAGAATATTTGATTGGGCCTCTCATCTCAGCAATTATTCTATTTCATCATGCAAAGCCACACCTGACTCTTCTCCTGTTGGTCTTCCACTCATTTCTTGACTGATCCAAATTTTATTCACTATTGACTTCCCACCCCAATCCACTGTGCGAGTTCCTGCTCCATCGTGAACCAGTCCCCACGAATTCCTAGTTATTTCCAGGTTGTACAAAACTTTAAGGAACTAAAAGCATCAGGCAGGAGTAACATAAACATTTCCCCTCTATAGGGAAGAGGAGGCAATGCAAGTACTCCCTGGGAGGCAGAGGCTGTGGCCAAAAACCTGAGCTTTGGAGGTAGTGACCTCCACCTACTGATCAGATGGCCTTTGGCAGCTTATTTGATCTGTTTGGACTACAGTTTCCGCTTTCTCTTATGTCATGTGGGATCAATGTATATATCTCATAGAATGGCTGAGGGAGAGAGAGAAATAGAGATAGGGGAGAAAATGGCCTATATTCAATAACTAGTAGATATTGTTTTAATTAACGTTATATTTGAAGAAAAGTGGAAATGCAGGAGAATAACAAAAGATTTGGAAAATGTGTTGGATCCAGATTATGCAGCTCTTGAATTCCAGGTTACAAAGTTTGATTTTGCTTGGACAAGGGGGAGCCTTTGAAAGTTATGAGCAGGAGTGTGACACAGTGATAAATGCTTCTTGAAGACTGAACAGGAAGGCACTGTATGGAATGAGCTTGAAGGAAAATATCAGAGGCAGAAAAACCAACTGGGAAGTTATCATTTTAGTCCAGTGAGACCTGATGAAGTCTGACCTAGGGCAGAGGTCATGGGTATGAAGAAGAGGAGTAGAACTGCCAAGAGGGAGTTGTCAAAGGTAGCTCCCGTGTTTCCCACCTTTGTGACTGGGAGGACAGTTCAGAAACAGAAAGCTTCGGTGGGAAAGTGAGTTTGGGAGGGCCTATGATTTAGTGTGGGATCCAGGTGTTTCAGATGCTGGCAAGCTATCAAGGTAGGAAGAGTCAACAGCCATTTGGGTCTAGTATCCTGCCTATGATCAATATTTTGGTATAGTTTGTTGGACGATTGGTCTCTACTCTAAGAGGATATCTGTCTGATTTTTTGAAAAAACACAGTCAGTAGGAATATAAGATTCACCAACAGAAACGTCCTCTATAGCAAACCTGGCAAGAGCATATCTCTTCTATCAAGCAACTGTAGGAATTCCCAGCCCACTGCTACCCAAGTTAATCATATTTGTTTTCTGCTAGAAAGATGCTTGAATCACGGCAAGATCCCATGCAGACTCTTCTATTACTTCTTCCTAGAGCAGCTGTGTTCTACTCACTACCCAAACTGGCTGAAAACATGAGCAAATCTGATCCAGGTACGACCGTGCTGAAAGGTCTGGTCCTTCATTCTCCTTATCAAAGCACTCTCCCTGGCTGCAGAGGCCCAGTGTCCCCAGGGAAAGCCATGCTGAGGCCTAGTGTCACATCCACCTTATCTGTGTTGTACTAGCCTGTCCTTCTTTAAATCTCAATCTGTTGTCCTGATACCGAGGTGAGGCTTAATGGTGTGTAATTCCCAAGTTCCCAGTGATGCCTCTGAGAAAGATTGGGCTCACTTTAACAGCTTTCCAATTTCTGACAACAGTGCCTTTTGTAACCCCACTTTTCTGTTGGCTGTTTCACATTTGCCCAAACCCCAGACAAAGGAGCAAGGGGTCCCACTGCCCTTACTGGTCATATCTAGCTCCCAAGGATAATTTTTTTTTTTTGAGAGAGGCTTTAGAGTGTTAATCAATATATTTTCAAACGTGTATTTGGGTGTATTGTGTGCAAAGCATTGAATTAGACAGTGCTAGAGGCCTCCTCAAGAAGAGAGACACAGTTTTTTGTTTTCAAATGAGGTTAGGACATGTAGACAAATGAGACTGAGTAGGGGTGAGTGAGGAGGAAAAGAGTGGAACGCTAAGCATGCATTAATTCTTTAACCAGCTATAAGGCTTTACTCTTATATTGAGAATAGGGTACTTATAAGCCCTCTCTCTGAAGAATGAGGGTAGAGTGCAAGAAGGCTCTGGGGACAGCAGAGGACCCATTTCAGTATTGTCTCCGAAGCTTATTAAATGTAGAGTGTCCTTTCTGGCTAGCGGAGTGGCCCAGATGTCTGGTTGAAGGGGCCATTTTGTTAAGTAAAAATAGTAAACACTTTAAAATAGTAGCTGAAATACCATCTTTAATGAAATACGAAGGAGATCAAGACAGCGTACTTCTTAAGTAATTATATTTTGGGTTTCAATCTAGAATTCAAGTAAGGTTTCTGCTAATTAGTTAATTTGTAGGACTTTATTGTTTTCAGAATGAAGATCTCAGTAATACAGCCTCTAATGTAACATTCCTCACGTGCAGAGTGTATGTGAAGTCATTGCACATGTCAGCAGAGCAAGTCTTAGCTCAGAAAAGTATGGGACTTGCTCTAGTTTCCAGGGTAATTTTCTGGAAGTCAAGGACCGTGTTGTGTCTCGATGGGCCAGTAAAGAACCGAACTGAACAGTCTGAGACGGAGCTGCAGCAAAACCTCAAAAGCTTTCCTTAGCTCTGTGCTCTTATTAAAGAACAGAATAAGTGACCAATGACTGGGACATCCAAAGGAACTGTAGACATCACTAGAATCCTATGGGGCTGAGGGGAGGTTTCAGCATGATCAGAAACTGCTGGGTTCATACAGAAGAATAAAGACTCAAGTGCATAGGCCCAGTGCTAGAAAGGGACGAAGTCAGAGGTAGGGTCAATGGATTCATAGCTATAAAACCATTGATGTGTGCTCTTTCTGAAAAAGGATGTATTCAGGCTCAGCTGCCTTTATCTTTAGGTTTCTATGGTCCATCTCCTTGTCATAACCCTCAGAGGAACTTACGGGAGTTTCACGCAGTTAAAACATCTCTGAGCCCTCTAAGTGGAGATGCATTTTTATCAATGTCCATATCCTTAGTTAAATCAGGGTTGGGTCCTTTAGTGGGACTTTAGTTTCAGTAACGGGGACAATAGCCACAGCACTTTGGGAAACTGTTATTTAAAGGTGGCAGTGTGGGTTGCAGTTAAAACATCCTCTTGGGAAGAATTTACCTTCTCCGGGACAGGGTCAGGAAATGTGGCCTCTAATTAATTGCAATTACAGATTCTAATTTAATAAGTAGAGGACATTTGTTCTTAAACCATGCAATGAGACAAAGTGTGACAATAGTGCACAAAGCCTGTGCTAGTCATAAAGCATTGGCAATGTTAGATATTATTTTGGCCCAGGTCTCAGGAAAACATAAATTCTGTCTTGGCTCAGTCTCTTTTTTTCTTGTGTATTTATAAAAATATACATTTACAGAGAACAAAGGCAACTTCACATTTCATTGTTAGCTGGGATGGAGGCTAACGCAGAGAACTTTGACAGGCTGGGCTGGAGCGCTCTCCCTCAAGCTTCAGCCAAGGTTCAGTTCAACACGCTTGTGAACACAAGGGCAAAAATAAGTAGAGAGAGACTCATCTGGGTGCCAAGGTGGCCTAAACTGCCTGGGCAGTGGCCTCAGGACTATTGCTGTTAAATTCATCAGTTTTCTATTTTGTGTCTCAGGCCTTTTGTGTTCTGAGTAAAAAAAAATCTTTGCCTGTTTCCAGGTCTCAAAGATTTTCTCTTATGTTTTCTTCTAGCAGTTTTATGGTTGTAGCTTTATGTTTTGTTCTGTAATCTATTTCAGGCAGGTTTTTTTAAAAAACTTTTTTCCTGCAAAAAGCTTTATTGTCTCCATTTGGTCCAATGCATGGGAGAGGGCTGCAGGGTAGTTAAAAGATGACTTAGTGGTTTCAGGGAGAGGCTCAGGCAAAAGCCAGATACCAGGGGAATGCAGAAGGGCCCCTTAAAGGTCTCTGGACTCCAAAGGCTCCTAGTGGTGCTTGAGGGTGAGCCTTTTGAAGAGATACTCACCCTGCCCAGCCTGGGAACCCACTAGCCTGAAGAGGTTACTCAGTTATCACCCATCTTCCTGATAAGTTTCACCTCCTCATCCAGGAAGTCACAGAGGTCTAGGCAGGTAGAACCCAGGGCATGCAGATCTAAAAGGGCCTGGTTCAGGTTCTTCTCCAAGGCCATGGCAACTTCCGTGGTGTCCTGAGTTTCACCCCACTCATCTTGGGAAGGATTTGGCACGTCCTGGAAATTAACGTGGCCACTACACTGGCGTTGCATGTTTAAGAGGTGCTTGGTGTCCTCATGCTTCTCCTTGGCCAACTTTCGGAAGAAGTGGCCCACACCCTCCAGAGCCACATCACTGAGGTCAAAATAGAAGCCGAGAGCTAGTTAGGTGTAGGAGGCCCGCAGATGCGATTGACCAGGTGGTTGAAGGCAGCCTCCACCTCAGTGAAATAATTCTGATGAATTTGGGAGGTCATAGTTGTTCCACAATAAGGAGTTAAAGTAAAAAAAAAAAATGGTGCTATCTGGTCTCGGAGGCTGAGGATGGCTGAGGTGGTTCTGAGTGTGTTGACTGGAAAAGAGGCTGCGGGGTGGTTGGAGGCTGGAAGAAGGGGCATCCTTGGGTCTGTTCCATCCAAGCACTGTAGAAGCAAGAGACAGAGCCTGGGGATTGCTGAGGGCACTGCCTATTCCAGGTTACTTGTTGTGTATGATGTGAGGTAAGGGTGGAGGCTCATCATTCACCATATAGATATCTAGTCCTTACTGCAACATTGGTTGAAGACTGCCTTTTCCTCATTGAATTATCTTGGCAGCTATGTTGAAAACATGTATGGATGAACTCTCTAATCTGTTTCATCGATCCATTTGTCTGTCATTACACCAACATCACACTGTTTTGATTATTGCAGTTTTATAGTAAGTCTTGAAATCAGGTAGACAAGCCCTCCAACTTTGTGCTTTTATTTTAAAATTATTTGGGCTAATCCAGATTATTTGTAATTCCATATATAGTTTAGGATCAATGTGTCAATTTCTATCAGAAAAGACTGCTCAGGTTTGGTAGGGATGGCATTGAATCTGTAAATCAATTAGGAGAGAATTGATATTTTAATAATATTGAGACTTGCAATTCATAAACATGTATATCTTTTAATTTATTTAGATATTTTTAATTTTATAGTTTTCAGTGTACAGGTCTTGCATATATGTGTTAAATTTATTTCATTTTCTATTATTATAATTGGTATTATTCCTTTGATTTTGTTTTCAAATTTTCATTGATAGACCATAAGAAATAAAATTGATTTTATATATTTACCTTGTAACTTGTGACCTTGCTAAGTTCATTTATTAGTTTTAGCAGGGGTTTTGTTTTGGGTTTGTTTTTTGATTTTATGTAGATTTTGGATTTTCTGCCTATGTAATTGTGTTTTATTTCACATAACTTTTTAAAGTAATGATACTGCTCAATTCTTGTCTGGGAAACTGAGCAGTACAGTTACAATTTCCCCATCTTTGGGAAACTCATGGACAATATCCTGCGTGGATGAGGACATGTTGGTTATATTGTGAGTCAGTAACCAGCAGTCATGGGAAGTCTTAACAGATTTCCCTGATTGAGGATGATGTGAAAGAGCTTGATGAATGCCTCTTGGTACTCCTCCTTAAGAAAGAGGCAGATGACCCCTGGCCAAGTGGTTTGTTGGAGCGTCATCCCATATACCAAACAGGTTGCAGGTTCAATTCCCAGTCAGGGCACATACGTAGGTTGTAGGCTCAATCCCCAGTTGGAGCACGTATGGGAGGCAGCTGATCAATGTTTCTCTCCTCCCTTCCTGCCTTTAAAATCAATAAATGTAGCCTCAAGTGAGGACTTAAAAAAAAGAAAGAAAAGAAAGTAATAGATGAGGTAGGAGAATAAAGGCCAAAGAGAAAATCAAGGAGTAAAGGATTTGAAGGGATTGTGGGTTGGGTTAGGCATCCAATTAGGAGAGAATTCTTCTTGAAGTATGTGTCTGGCCTGTGGCAGAGTCTGCTAAGATATGCCTCTCAATGAATCATCTGTGTGGGCAACTGTTATCATCAGTATCTCCAGGGATTCTTCTGTACTGAACAGGAAACGGCAGCACTGATGGGTACTGGTATGGCTTTCTTCTCTGCTTCTTCAGGCCATTATTTGGAAGAATAACTCAGAAGAAATTAGGGTTATCTGGGAAGTATTCACTGCCTTAGATACATATCTGGGTATAGAATTTGGATTTGGAGACCAAGATATTAGAAAATGAAATTATAAGCTCTTAGTTTGAGATAAAAGTGTCATGGCATTTTGAAAAAAGAGTTGGGGCAAAGCAGGGTTCAAATCTCAGCTCTCTGGGATGTTGTCCATTTTCCTCCAGACCCGCATGGCACCCTTCTCCATCTTAGTCTGTGTGCTGGGACAGTGGTCTGCAAACTGTGGCTCGCGAGCCACATGCGGCTCTTTGGCCCCTTGAGTGTGGCTCTTCCACAAAATACCAACTTCTGCACATGGGCCACGAAGTTTCAATTGCACTGTACGTGCACGCCCGCATGTGGTATTTTGTGGAAGAGCCACACTCAAGGGGCCAAAGAGCCGCATGTGGCTCGCGAGCCGCAGTTTGCCGACTACTGTGCTGGGAGGTTGACCTAAGATTTGCTCTCTTGCTCCTTGTTGGGTTTAGCCAAAGGGAGGTACTGGCTGATATTCAGATGAGGGGAAGTGAGGTAAGGATATTTATTTTCCCAGCTCTCTCTCTGCTGGGCTACAGTTTGGCCATGGATGCTTCTGACACCTGTCCTTCTCCTATAGCTTTCTCCCCAGGCTCTAGTGACCACTGGCCCTTCTTGTCCCTTCTTGCCCAAGGATAGTAAAAGCTTTCTGCTATTTCTATCCATGGGTTGTTTTATACCTCCTTGCAGGTTTTCTATAACTCTGCTCATACCCTAAAATGGTCTGTTCACTAAACTCTTCAATCATAGCTCATCTGGACCCTGTTAAACCAGCCTACCCACTTAATAACTTTGGATCTTTCAGGAAGTTATTCAGGTTCCTGAATCTCAGTTTTTTCATCTATTCAGTGGGGATGAAAACATCACATGCAAAGATAAGAGAGAATACTGTATATGTAAGCATCACATAGTAGGTATCCAGTAAGTGGTACCTATCATTACCATTATTAGTAGCTATTATCACATGAGAACTGGAAAACTCAAGGTATTTTCTAGTGATATTTCAAATATAATTATAGAGCTGGTTACTACTCATCCAGAAGCATAAGACTGAGGAGGCTAAGCTCAGGAATGAAAGATGGAAACTAAGAAAGGAGTTAAAAAGACTTATTAGTATTGTAAAATAGAGTAATTTTGATATTTTAATATAATTTCTTGTTTTGAAGAAATTATCTCCAAGAGGTCCTGCAAGTCCTTTGCAGTATATGGTTTTAGGGGGTCTCAGAGACTTGATGGGTGAATTCTCACACCTAACTATTGCAATAGAGGTGTTCATCTTGTTATAAAGGAACAGATTTTTCAGAAGAAGGGGTATGGAAGTGCTATATATCACAAGACAAGTACTTGAACAGAGATGCATTGGCCTGTGAATCAAATATTGAAAATGGGCAAAAGTATAAAAGAAGCTATTATTAACATGAGGACCTCCTAAAGATCAGCCAGCCAGATGGAAGAAATGTATTACTGACCCATAGCTTGTACTAGTCATGGGGGGAAAGAGAACAAGAGAAGAGACTCAGTTGTCTTGCAATTCTGAAGTGGTAGAGGTCTTCAAGAGACATGACCAGATCGTAGGTCTGGTAAGGAAGCAAGGTGTGTAAGGTGTGGTATCTTGATTGTCCCCAGCTTGCTATTATACCATCACTTGATGCCCACTGCTACTCTGGCTGGCTGGTCCTTTCTTTCCTCCACATCTCAGTGTCTTAGAGGAGCTCACCACCAAGTTTGGTGGAAAACTCTTTCAGTTGATTCACTGCTCCCATCTTTCTAGGGCATACACATCTGCCTGGATCGAGACCTCGGAGTGGGTTCAAATAAGTCTCCCCATCTTGATACTTGGAACCTCTCTCTGCACAGACTCGCAGACTTCATCACTGAGTTCAACTAGCCATGCGGGCTTCTCTTGTTTTGAAGAAATTATCTCCAAGAGGTCCTTCAAGTCCTTAGCAGTTTACTTTTTATTGAGTTCCCCTATCTCACTTACTCTGATGAGCCATGAATATCTGAGTTCTTCCCCCTGGGAGGCTCCTTAACTCCCATATAATTCAAAGGACAAAGATGGAAACCAGAGGGTGTCAGATCTAAGCAAATCTCAGATTTCACCCACCTTCTAATAACACCTCTTTGCCCCACAATGTTTTTCCTCCCAGCAGGTAGATGAAGTGATGAGACCCATTCTGTACTTAATTTTGATTTTTTTTTAAAAAGGAGAGAAATCTGAAATAGCTTCTACTAGCCACGGAGAAAAAAGAAATCCAGAGAAGAGATTCAGTTGTCTTGCAATCCTGAAGTGGGAGATATCTCACAAGGGTTGGGGAGGTCCACGTGTGGGCAGTTTGTCTCAGAAACTGTAGGCAATCCTGATGAAGAAGAAACAGAGTGGTCTCTAAATAGGAAGAATCCTCCACTCTATTCAAGCTGAGGTCTTCAAAAGACATGACCAGAAACTAAAGAATGAATATAAAGGATGATGACGATTTGTACAAATGACGTCAGAAAAGCAAAAGCTCAGGATAAACTGTGACTTGTGGACAATGCTCGGGACATCATAAAAGACACAAAATTCTGTTTGGAGCAAGCTGGAGAGTAAGAAAGACAAAAGAAAAATGCCCTGGGTAAATGCTTTCAAAGCTGTTCAAAAACTCTTGGCCTTTGTTTGCTCTGCCAAGGAGAATGACCTTATGAATGGAAAGGGTAGAATAAACGGGAGCATAAAAAAGATCATGGAAGACTACACTGGTGGAGAGACTGTGAGCTTCAAGTCTCTTGCCCAGGAACATTGTATTCTAGAGAACTGTGAGACCTTGCGAATGAGATTACTGAGACACCTTTGTTATCTCAGAGGGAGCTGTGAAAAATGGGGGGTGTCAGAAGACTGGAATCAGCTAAGCACAGTCATGATTTTCTAAAAGAGGGAAAAGTGGGTGATGGAGAGGGATTGTAAACTGGAATGTTTATGAGACCAGAGTACAACTAAAAAGAGTCACGTGGGGGTGGATGGAGACCTTAGTGAGCTCGAAAGGGCAGGTTCTCTCTTGAAGGGACAGCTGTTATTTAGCTCCACTTGGCTGTAGCCATGTCCCAAATTGCTAGAACGTCAACATTTTTATGTTGAATTTTATTATTTTCAAATGGAGATAACTGCTTAAAATTTAAAAACATTTTGCAGAGTATATTAAACAAGTGTAAGGACAGATAGGGTCAAGAGGCCACCAGTTTGTGACTTCTGCCCATAAATCTGTCTCTTTATAGCTAAGAAACTAGTGCAATCTATTACAAGATCACCTGGCAAGCACTTTAAAGGGATTGATGGTCCTTAGGAGCTACATGGTTCACTAAGACCAACATGCCACACGCTAACATCCCTCCCCTCTTTGATTGGCAGTGCTGTGGGAGACTTGGGTGGTCTGATTCCAGCAAGACTTTGATAAGGATGTCATGTTCCCCTTGGGGACCAGATGGAAAAGTTCAAATGGAAGGTCAGTACTTCTAGGTAGATTCTTAGCAAACTGAAAAACTGTGCTCAAAGTTGATGAATTAATAAGCCAATAATGACCAATGGAGAGGTCTCTCTCTCTCTCTCTCTCTCTCTCTCTCTCTCTCTCTCTCTCTCTCTCTTTTCTGACCAATTAAATTTTTAGAGCCCAGAAATGAACTCAAGAATTGGCTTATGGTTTGATGCCTGCAGGATGCTGTGAAAATATCAACTCTGTGATCTCGGCTTTATATTTTATAGCCCAGGGGCCAGCAAACTGATCCCTAAAGTTTTGTTGGAACATCGCCACACCAAAGTTTTTACAGTGACTCTGGCTGCTTTTCATAGATTATGACAGAGTTGAGTAATTATGACAGACTGTGTGGCCTGCAAAGTCTAAAATATTTATATCTATCCCTTCACAAAAAATGTTTGCCAACTTTCTAATGTAGCCAAACATATTAGTCATCTTAGTGACCTTATCGTACTGTTGATTAATATTGGATTTGCCAGTATTGGTCAATAAAGACCCTAAATCTATATTATATGAATTACTATCAAGCCACATCTGGAATCCTAGATTGAAACAATTGACTTGAAGGGCAGAGTATTAAATTTATTGTTGATAAAATTTAGTTTATTCTTTTATAATATTTTTTGTCCAATGAATTGATAATACCTTTGGTTTTATGTCCAACACATCCCACTTTTGAGGTGGGCCAGGTTGGGCCCTTATGGTGGAATAAGATTCAGAGGCCTGGGCCCAGATGGCTGCTCAGAATGAGTCAGAAATAGATCCACCCTCAGGGCAAGAGGGGATTAGTATCTTTACAAGAAGAGAAAGAGACCAGAGTTTACTCTCTCTGCCTTGTGAGGACACAGCAAAAAGGTGACCATTCTGCAAGCTAGGAAGAGGGACCTCACAAGGAACAGAACCTGCCAGCACCTTGATCCTGAGAATTCACCAGCCTCCAGAACTGTGAGAAATAAATGTCTCTCTCATAAGCCATTTTAGTATTAGTATTTTGTTATAGTATAGTATTTTGTTATAGTAGCCTGAGCTGACAAAGACAGATGCCATCAATTTTACCTTTAAAAAAAATTGTAGTACAAAACACATAACAAAATTGGTTATCTTAACCATTTTTTAAGTGTATAGTTCAGTAGTGTCAAGTTCATTCACACCGTTGTGTATCAGATCTTTAGGTCTTTTTCATCTTTCAAAACTGAGACTCTATACCCATTAAACAACAAATAATTATTAAAGTAGCTAAAGAGAAACATTGCCAGATATTTAAGTAACTATATTTCAAAAACAAAATAAAGAAAAGTAGATGCAATTTTGGTATATTTTCATGGCTTGCTAATTAGTATCCTCTTTTCCACTTAAGTATTTGAAGAAAAAAAAAAGTAATTTCTTCTTCCATTTACCTACTTGAGGGCTGAGAGCTTCAGGGGCTGTGACCCAGATTTTTGTAGAAGAATCCCACTTGGTGTTCTTCACTGCTATGACAGGCATGCAGAAGACACCTTGAAGGGGGATGTGTGTCTTCTCTGGTGGCATGATGCCCCATATGCTTATTTTTTTAATGTATATTTTTAATTGATTTCAGAGAGGAAGGGAGATGGAGAGAGATATAGAAGCATCAATGATGAGAGAGAATCATTGATTGGTTGCCTACTTGGGACGGAGCCCGCAACCCAGGCATGTGCCCTGGACCAGAATCAAACGCAGGACCCATCAGTCCGCAGGCTGATGCTCTATCCACTCAGCAAAACTGGCTAGACCCATAGGCTTATTTTTAAAGAATCCTGTTGTTGCTTTCCTTCTTGCTACTGAAGAAATTCCATAGTGTTTTAGAATTCCTTCTCCCTGGAGTTCTCTTTTTTTTTCGTATTTCTCCCATACAGCCTGACCAAAGCCCAAAGAGGAGATTACTACCACACGCATTCCACATGTTCTAGCATGACACATGGTAATTTTCTTTGTCCCGATCAGAGGTGGCTTTCCAGTGAGTAAAAATTGCCTGCAATTCTCCAGCTTATTTACTAAGCAATTTCTCCACGTATGCAACTCTCCTGTAGATTTTAGTGGATGGTTTTATTTTTAATACAGATTGCTCTTTGGAAGCTCCAGAAGTTATTTTTATACCATGCAACTTTTTACAAATAGAAATATCTTTGTATTTTCTAAAGATACATGATTGTTGTAAAAAAAAAAATTCAGAGGTTAGACTATAAATGAAAATCCTCCTGCATTGGCATCCTAAGAGATTATCCTTTATGTCTTAAGAAAGAAAACAACAAACATTTAAACAGAATTCAACAACAGCTTTCTCGCATCAGTTCAACAGCATGTGTCTTTACTGTATCAATGAGCTGCGGTAGAATATGTGACATCGATGGTGAAGTTGTGTGGTGAAGGGCCAAGATTCCAGAATCAGAGAGACCTGGGCTTGACTGCTGTCTCCACTTACTAGTGTGTACCCTGGAGCCACTTATTTCTATAAGCCTCAGTTTCCTCATCTTCAAAGCAGGGGTAACAATCATCTTCAGTATAGAGATAATTATGCACAGACTTGAGGGATGATGGACATAGAATATCCGAGGCTCCTAGCATTAATGTGTGGGATATAGTCAATGCTCAGTAATGGTGGTATCATAATCACAACTCTTATTTTTTTTATTTTTACTTGTGAAATACACGTAATATAAAATTTGTCATCTTAACAATTTTTTAAGTGTCCAGTGCAGTGGCATTGAGAACATTCACACTGTTGCATTACCATCACCACCATCCATCACTATATTCATTAATAACATGGCTTTAATGCCCTTTCCTAGGGTGGGGGGCATGACTCTACTTCTCTTCTATGTGAGGCTTTGTCAGAATAGCCTCCTTCCTAGTATCTCAAAAATCTTTTGAAATTTGTCATATCTGTTTGTGGCTAGATTTTGAAAACCCTTTTGTGTGAAGTGTTCAAGGCATCGGACTGATTCTGGTGTTATCTAGTGTTTGTAGATGTAGATGTGGGGGCCGAACAGACCCGCACAGCTACTCTAAGATAAATTAATTCCCAGATGCCCTTGCTGACACTTTGCAGTGTCTTCCTCGGCAGATGTTTCTGACTGCTGCTGGCCTAGGCTCTGCTAATGGAGGTTTATAAAGGCCTTCACAATTCCTATGGTAACCCAGGAGAAAGGCTGTTGCCATGGGGACTAGTCAAGCCTATATAAACCTTCCATCTTCATCAGACAGATGAGAACAATGTGAGAATGAATCCTTTACTAGTTCACCTTCTGAAATTGCTAACAATTATCTCTTTTTTTGGAAAAGGACTCATCATTTCTTTCAGGTGGAAACTCATTCACATTTTCAGCTTTCAATAAGTATTATTTAAAAGCTTGCTTGATGAGCTTGGTGTCAACCAAAGTCACCCAGAGAATTAAATGGCTGATGATGAAACCATTTCCACATTTCTACAGTGTTACCAGCCACTAAATAACATTTTCACAAGCATGTGAACTCACATTGTTTTAAAAGAATATGCTTCTTTAAACTGTATTAACCCTAAGCATTGTCTATTAATACACATTGACATTGTTCTACAATTGACTATAGGAGAATCTGACCTCCTTGAAGGGAGGGTCTATGTTTTATTTACCTTCATATCCCCAGCATTTAGCCCATTATGTTGAAATATTAGGGATTCAGTAAATGAATGAATCAATGAATTCAATGTATACCCTCATGCTGATGATGACAGGGATAAGGGGTATTGGTGCTCAAGAGTGTAATAAACAGAAGCCACCTCTAAAACATTTATTCGTTTATTAAAAGGCAATTTGTTAATGCCTACCAGCTTTGTTCATTCAATGATGGCACAATTCCTGCTGTTAATTCTTGGAGCTAGTCTTTAGGTATATAACATTGAACAGGACAAGGTCTCCATATTTCTGAAGCCCCTGATCTGTAGACTGAGACTCACATATACCCCTGCCAGAGTATAGCATAACCACCAAAACCATATTTAATTCTGACGGGGGTGTATGAAGAGAGAAGGTGACGTTTGAGCTGGGCCTTGATGAATGCGTAGGAGTTCCACAGACTGGGTGAAAGGCAGTTGTGTGTGAGGAGGGGATGAGGTTTTTAAGGCAGCAGGAAGAGTACATGTAAAGAATGCAGTGCATTGAGGGATTGGTAACTATTCTCAGGTTTTTTGAGGGCTGAGACAGGAGGCTGAACTGTGGCCAGATTATTATCAGTCTAATATGTGATTCTTACCCACATTCTCCTCCTAGGCAAGCGGGTACCCAGAGCCTGGGCCTGGTATGGGATTCTGGCAGTGAGGGCTCACCCCCAGGTGTGGAGTGAAGAGGGAGAGGGTGCACAGAGTGTTTACAAGATGTGAGGCAGGCCCAGGCCCAGATTTACAGCCTGAGGAGGCCCACCATTCAAAGGGCCAGGCAGGGAGGCAGGACCAGACCTGCCTTGGGACAGCTGAAGGGAGTGGGGACGGTGGCCAGGAGGTTGGGCTGATCTCTTTTGGAAGGTGCTTGTGCCCCAGCCTGGGGACAGGTGGCCTGAATTTTCACAACACTAAGGAATTTAAAGAATTTTTTCAGTAGAGGTAAGACATTTTCACAGAACTCAGACCTGTGTTTTACAGACATCCTTCTAATGCAGGGTCATGTGCCACTGTACTTTGGCATCATTCTTTACTCTTACCTTTCATGATATTGACATTTTAAAGAGTATAGTCCCATTACTTTGTAGAATGTCTCCCAATTTGGATTTGTCTGTTTCCTAATGATTGGATTCAGATTATGTATATTTGTCAGAAAAACCACAGACACAATGACATATTTTTCTCAGCACAGTATGTCAGATGGCACATAATGTTGACTTGTCCCATTATTGGTGATGTCAACTTTTGTCACTTGGTTAAGATTGTATCTGCTAGGTTATCCACTCTAAGACTGATGATAACTACTTTGTACTAAGTAATGAATACGTATTTTTAATTTACTAATTATTAAGTATGTTATGGGATGATATTTTGAGAGTATGTAAATATCCTGTTCCCCATCAGACTTTCTCCCACTTACTTTTAGCATCCATTGATGATTGTTTCTGAATCAATTATGACTGTGATGGTTACCAAATGACAATTTTCTAATTTTATCATTCAGTCTACATTTATGACTTGGTTTTCTGTTTTAAAGTACAGCTTACCTTCTCTCCCCTTAATTTATTTTTATTCATTTGTGTTGGTATGGATGCATAGATTATAATTTTATTCAGTGGGTTAAAAAGCTATGACTGTCAGTGCTTATTTTGCTGCTCAGATTTTCTCTGATTGGCCAAGTTTGAGTATAGGTGTTTGGGAGACTAGACACAGGTAGGAGAGAGCCCTTTCAAGCTGGCCTTGTGAACTTTTGACATGTTCCCAAGATTTCTGAGCACTTTTTTTACTTTTGAGAACCACGGATATTCCTGGCTCACCTGCCCTTTTACTGTCCCAGTCCCAGAATCCTCCTTCTTTCCAAAGGGCTCTAATTTCTTTTAGTGGAGAAGAGATTTTAGAAACCAAGATACGAGCATGAGTATGATCACTGCTACACCTGTATCCCGGATTCTAGGCCCTCTTGGTGGAAACAGCCAGAAAATATATTTGGTGCACCCCTCCACACATCCACATAAGCCATATCCACTTATATTAAAAACCATGAATTCACATTGATATGTATAATTCCAATCCACCACCTCTTCCATACATGAAACTCCTTTCTCAGACAATGAGAAATCTTGGACCCATTATTCTCAATATATTTACTTATTTAATCAATACCCCTGAATGTGAGACTACTAATCCATATGGTATCTTTGCCTCATCTGAGAAAATCCAGCCTGTATGTGGCTCTTTGAGTAAGAGGCTATATTTCAGGTCCCAATCCCTCGGCTGGTTGCCTCTGTGCACTGAACAACATTCATAACCTGTAGCAGCCCTGCCATTTTCAGAGTCTGTGCTCTTGACAGTCAGCCCATAATCCTTCTTTTAGCATAATTAAAATTCAAGTGTGACACTGATAGAAATGGCACAAATAAAAGCAATTTGAGTCCCGTAAGCCACTTCATGTTATTTTTGCCTAAAGTCTTGTGTGTGGGATTTCTTTTTTTTTTTTTAATTTTTATGAGTTTACTTGAGCAAAAATCTATTCAAATCAGGCAACAACAGAGGAAGTTAGGAGTGATCCCCTTGTGTGTGGTTTCTCTAAAGTTAATCATATTCTTAGGGCTAGAGAGCACAGGGAACATTTGGATGTGTTACCCTGCTCTGCTAAGGCCTGGTGCTACTGCAACTGGCACATGGCATGCCTTTGGGCTCAGAAAGTTTAGAATAGATAAAATTAGGGGGAAAGCTCTGATGGATAAAATGAGTAACAACAAGATTGGAAAGATGTTACATAGATGGAGAGAGAGAGAGAGAGAGAGAGAGAGAGAGAGAGAGAGAGAGAGAGAGAGCGCTAAATATACCAGTCTGAGAATATATAGAAGAAAGTTGAGAGGGCCCTGATTGGCCCATAATGAATTGCATAATCTGATTGAAGATTATTCAGTGCTTTAATTTCTTCCTTTCCTAATTTTCTGATAAGTACCCAAATGGGAGGAAGTAATTTTTTTATGGCCCACCTTTAATGTTTATTACCCTCACGAAATCTTCCCTAATGTCTACTACTGCATTCCCTTACCAGCCCCAAGTCTTGGCAGAAATTTGCATGTGAGGTAGCATGAGCCCAAGCCAGTGGAGAGGAAGGAAAGAGTCATCTAGAATTAGAGAAGGTATGGTGACAACAATAATAATAGCAAGTACGTATCAGGCACTTCCTATGTGCCAAGCACTTTTCTCTGTACTATTCATATGTTTACTCATTTTAGCTCCCAGGTGCACTATGAGTAAGGTATTATTTTCATCCCTGTCTTATAGATGAGGTTACAGACTCAGAGAAATTGAGATATTGGCCTAAGGTCAGATGGTTACTGGATGGTGACATGATCATTCTAGAGCCGGGAAGCAAAGCCAGGTAGTTTGACTCCCTGACTTTAATCGGTGTACCATGCTGCCTCTGACGGGGGAAAGGAAATTGAGGTCTCCCAAGTCACCTTCCCTCCAGGAAGTCCTGATTGTCTAGAAGTAAACTGGGCTTTCAGAGACTGTCCAAGCATGAGGTGGGGTGTTTGGAGGACCAGAGGCAGTTGTTGTTGGGAAGGTGTTTGTAATGACAGAACCAAGGCTAGACTGAGACATGTGAGCACCTTCGCAAAGAAGAACCTCTGAATACTTATTAATATTTTAGTAAGTTTGGAGGGAAACTGATTTTCTAGTAATAAAAATAGTGTACCTGTTTACATTTAAAAAATAAAGGATTTATTGTGTTTACTCAATGTATCATAACACTTTAATTTACTTAGAAATGTCTAGGAATTGTGATTTTTTTTGAATCAGATAGCTTTTTGGGAGGGGGTTAAATTTGAATAATACAATGAATCACCCATTCCCAATGAACAACTCTCCACTATGTACTGTTTGGTTTTAGAATATTAGCTAGCTGGTCTCAGAGTTGGTGGTGCATCCCATAGTTGTATTGTACACTTTGCATATGCAAAGAACTAAAGTACTCACCTTGGATTGCCGGCTAAGAATAGTTTTAAAATTTTTATTCCAATGTGCTGTCTATGTTGGTTTTAGCAGGTCCCATTTATATTTTGTCAGTTATTTAAAGGACCTGTGTGGAAACTTGAATTAGCTGGGACCATATTCCTATTTATCCCAATAATGTCTTATCATTCCTTATAGATTGATATGCTAAACAGCTACAGCTAGAACATGTTATATATAGTAGGCTGTAAGGAATTCTCAACAGTAATCTCTTCGAACAGACTTATGATAGCTTGATCAGTAGGCTGGGCACTTTGGTGTCTATGGTGAGCAGTGAAGTTGAACACTGGGTGGGAGTTTGAACTGGTTGACATGTTATGTGTTTCCTAAATGTTAGAGTCTGTGATCATAGACTCTGTGTATGGATGCCCCAAGACCAGTTTATGAAGTGCAATAATCATGCAAAAATCCTAAACAGTTGAGATAAAGAGATAAGCTAGGTTGCTCCAACTTCATGGAGGTCACAGTCTATTTGGTAAATATATGGGTGCCACAGGCAAAAGTTGGGGAAGGAATAACTACCCAAGGAATTGATAGAGAAAGAAGGAGACTTATCTTCACCTAGCCATCATTTTCATCATCATCACAATCCCCACCCCCATCACCATCATCATAACCACCATTAAAATAATTGGCAATTTTTGAGGCTCCTAATGTCCCAGTTTCTGCTTAAGTCTGCCTGTGGTTTCTTTCTTTGACTTTTTATACCTGGGAATTTATTTTTCTTTTGAGCCCAGATATGTAGTTTTAAAATATTTATTTATATATATGTGCTGGAAGTGGGGAAAAGAATTAGTTAATTTCAAGTCAGTCTGTCATATAACTGGCAGTCTCTTGCAGAAATTCATTTATTCATTCAACAAATATTTAATGATTGCCTACTATGTGGAAGGTATCTCTCTAGGTGTTAGGGATAAAACAGACAAAAAAATCATTGCTTTTGAGCTTATATTCCTTTGAAAACATACTCAGGACTTACTATGCACCAGCAACTATTCTAAGATCTACATATATCAACTCATTGGATCATTACAGTCACTCTGTGAGGGACGTGTTATTAATACCTCAATTTTACAGATGAGGAAACTGAGGCATATAGAGGTTAAGCCACTTGCCCAAGGTCATTCAGTTAGTGAGTAAAGGAGCTAAGGATGCAAACCCAGTTAGGATTGGTGCTGTGTTCATAGTTTAACCACTATACCATGTAACCTGTTTGTGACTCTATGCCTAGAATATGGAGGGTTCTTGATAATTGCTTTTTGAATGATTAAATGAAACAAATGAATGATCACACTGTATCACATTATCTTCTATTTATCTGTCCTCTGGAAGATTCTGAGCTCCCTGAAGATAAGGATGATGTCTTCTTTGACTTTATAATTATAGTGCCAAAGCCAGGGCCTGCCTGGAGTACCTGCTCAATAAAATGTCGAGCACCAGAATGAATGTGCTGCCAGATGGTTCCAGATTGACAATGCTACTCACCGTTAGTAGGTGCAGAGTCACTAGGGAGTCTGGGAAAATGAAGACTCATTTTTAACAGGCCCCACAGGTGGTCTGTGTGCCTCCCTCTGGCCACACTCTGTAGGGCCTATCAGAGAATAACTGAGAGAAACAGGGCACTGTGGGTTGCTGGTAGGTCACTGAGGTCTTGACAGTTTGAGAGCTTTGAAGCCTCATTTTAGAGAAAACTCTTGAAAATCAGTAAGAGTGATTTACTCCCTGGGGAACCCTGGGAAATTGCCTTGAATATATAGAGTGACTTAGACCTGTGGCATCTCAAGGTCATCATCTCAGATTTGATGTTCCAGAGATTGTTATAAAGAGCTACATTCTGCCATCTAACATAGCTGAATGAGTCACCTGCAGGCTTATCTGAACACATCCCAATTCCTGTTATAAGTGAAGGTTTGAACAGCAGCATTGATTTTTTTGGAAGTGTTAGTGTAGGCATTTACACGAAAACAATTCAGACACAAGAAGAAAGTGAAAGGCTATTATATAATTTAAAAAACACACTGGATAAAGAATCCTTTCTCTTAACTGGTTCCGTGTTCTCATCTGCTAAATGAGAAGAGTGGATTAAGTGATATTTGAAGATTCTTCCATAATATTGATAATATCTATGATTTATTGCATGCCTATTGTGTGCCAAGCACTATCTTGGGACCCTGCCTTTATTGTTTCCTATCTAGTAGCTAATTCTCAGAATTTGTGGCAATGTAGCCATTATGCTCCCAGAGAGATTCTATTTATTTATTTATTTATTTATTTATTTATTTATTTAATATCTATTGATAGCTTAGAAGAGGACAGGCATCAGGCTGGACACTGAGTACTTTGCTGGGGCATATGTTGTCTAATGTCACAAAGTTCGCGAGTAGTAGGATGGGAATCAACCTCAGGTATGTTCAACTGAAGTCCAAGCTCTTTCTCCTTCTTCTCACACATTTCTTCTAAGAATCTATGTCTATAAAATATTTGTGAGATCTGCTGACAATTTTTCCTAATTCCTACACCAGTGATTCCCTGGTTATACATTAGAATCATCCAAGACCCTGTATCATATAAATTAGATGAGGAATATATATATTTCTAATTGTGGTAAAATACACATAATATAAAATCTACCATCTTAACCATTTTAAATGTATAGTTTGTAGTGTTAAGTATGTCCAGATCCCCAGAACTCTTTTCACTTTCCCAAATGGAAGCTCTTACCCCATTAAACAATAACTCTCAGCCCCCCTGCCCCCAGCCCCTAGCAACCACCATTCTACTTTCTGTTTCTATGAATTTGCCTATTCCTCACATAAGTGGAATCATACAGTATTTGTCTTTTTGTGACTAGCTTATGTCATTTGCCATAATTTCTTAAAGTTTCATTTACATTGGAGCATGTGTTAGAATTTCCTTCCTTTTTAAGACTAAATAATATTCTATTGTATGTATATTCCACATTTTGTTTATCCATTCATCCATCAGTGGACACTCCCCACTCTTGCTATTGTGAATACTGCTGCTATGAACAGAGGTGTACAAAAACCTCTTTGAGACCCTGCTTTTAATTCTTTTGAGTCTATATACAGAAGATGAATTTCTGGATCATATGGTAATTCTATTTTTAATTCTTTGAGGAACTGCCATAATGTTCCACAGTGGCTGCACCATTTTACATCCCCACAAAGGTTCTAATTTTTCCACATCCTCACCAACACTTGTTATTTTCTGGTTTTAGTATCTATCTTAATGGGTATGAAGTTATAGATTCTAATTTTTAATCCAATTATATTTGTGTGTGGGAATCTATTTTATCACATAGTTTTAACTATTTGTGAATTTTTAATTTCACTTTCATTTTTGCATTATTTTTCTTCCCTCATTTGGAGAATCTCTTAAGATTCAGTATTGATGGCTCAGAACTATGGGGAGAGATTTGGTATTGAGTAGGTATTAGACAGGATCTCTACTTTCAAGTTGCTATGGTCTCTAGCTGTGAATTTGCTTATAGTCTTGCTGGATTTTTTGACTTGGTTCAAGTCCTACTTGCTCCTTATTTGGTGCTTATTGATTTACTCAAGTCCTTGAAAGGTGGAGATGGCTAGATGCATACTATAGCCAAGTGAAGGGTAAGGAAATATTCCATGCATAAAGAATCAATGGAGTGAATTGTGGAACTGGGAATAGGCATGGTATTTTGGAAAGAAGACTGGCCTGATTAGAACTAGAATTCATATTGGAAAAAGGTGGGAAATAATCTCAGATCAGCCAAAGATCTGAGTTCAGATTTGGGAGGATCTTGACAATTAAGTGGGGCATTAGGAACTGTGGGAGCAGGTTGTAAGGCTGTCAAAGAGGGTAGTGCTTGGCAGACCATAAACAGTGTTTGCATTGGTGGCATGGAGAGGAGAGATACCTTACCAGGTGAGTGATTACCTACACAGGAGCATCCATGGAGACGTTAGCTTGGGAAGTCTGAAGCGTGTCTTTAAAGAAGAGCCTGTAAGCTTTGGAGGCAGATTGAATGTGGGGACTCTTACAAGGAGAAGCATCTTTTGTCAAAACTGTGCAATATTCTGGGGATGGAGTAGTTATCTCTTCAAAGGATATTGGAGTTGTGAAGACAATGAAGAGCCCTGATATTGGCATTAGTTAGGTTTATGTTTGATTTCAAGGGACAGAAAACCCCATATATCAGTGATCTGTACCAAATGGAAATTTCCATTTCTGTTACTAAAACAAAGTTCAGAAATGAGCAGATTGAGATTCATATAACTGGTTGGGGTTCCCATGCTCACATCAACCTCACTGTTGCCAATACCCAGCTCATCTTCTGGCCTACTTTTGCTCTTTCTCCTTTCACCCTTGTCTGACTGTTAAAATCCAAGCTTTATCCCTTTTTGATTCCCCATACCAGCCAGGAGTCAACGCCATTGTACATCTGCCATGTTTTCGATATTCCCTTTCACTCGGCCCCTCCTGGCCCTGCCTTTGCCTCAGCTCTCTCCTTTGGATCTTTACCATGACCTCCTCAAATGGTCTTCCAGTCTCTTCTCTAATCCATCCTTCTCATGGCTGCCAAGTTAGCTTTCTAGAGAGCACACCCCTGGCTCACTGCCCTTTGGTGATCTCTCCTATATTTTCTAGAATAGTAGAACTCTCTAACTTGACATTCAAGGCTCTAGGTCAATAAAGTAAAATCTTGCCCCCTAAAACAATTGCCTAATTACTTGTTAGCATTCTTATTTTAATCTCATCTCATTTGCAAAACACTTTAAGGGAGGTGACTTTTAGGTAAATTTCTTTTTGGGAGAATTAATGACTAGAAGAAACCACTTTAGTTGAAGTGTTTTCACATTCAAGGCCAAATATCAAGCTGACTGCACTCTACTTTGTCTAATGTAGTCACATTTTGTCTTATGAGCTCAAGACTGTGTTTCTAGCTCACTAAAGATCCATGAGGTTGTTTTTTGTTTGTTTGTTTGTTGTTTTTGGATTTTCTTGTGGTTTTCACAAGTCAGAGTTAGGAATTTAGATCTGGGAAGGTAAATGCATTAGGGGTTTGTATTCCTCTTTTACAGATGGGGAAACTGAGGTTCAAAGCAGAGTGTCCTGATTGCAAACTTGTTTCTGAGATGCCACAATGGCAGCTGCCCCTTGTCTCAGTGCCAGCTCACTCAGAGAGTGGACACAAGTTCCTGGGCTCCATGTCACCCAACACAGTACCACACACTGGGCATGATGGTGGGTGATTCAGCTCTCGAGTGGGAAGGAGAAACTACTGAACAGGGCGGGTTCAGCCAATACCTCTTTATCCAGCACCTACACACATGTGTCAGACACTGTCCTAGGCTCTGCAGACTCAACAGTGAACAAAACATTCATGGTCACTGTCCTCACGGAGCTCAGTGCCTCTCAGGAGGACATGCACGTAACCAATAATACCACAGTTTGAAGACAAGCACCAGAGTATGATATGCACAGAGGGGAGGTTCCAGGTGATTTGCATGGGAAGGGTGGAGAATTCATTGACAAGTGAAACCAGGGAAGGCTTCCCTGAGGAAGGCTGCAGCTGAGACCCAATGATTAGAGGAAAGGAGGTGGGGCTGGCACTGAGGGTGGACCCAAGAGTGATGGGAGAGCTGGAAAGAAGACCCAAACAAAGGTTCTGTTTTACTTCCTTTGTAGTAACTGAAACTTCCTCAAAGGGCACCTTGAAAAAAAGAGAAAATGGTTTCAGGAGCTGTTATTTTTTGCCTCCTCAAACTGGAAATGGGACTGACTGGAGGAAGTTTAATGTGGAACTTTTACTGCATGATAGGTTAATTAATTGGATGCAAAAGGCATTTAATGTAAAAGCAAAGGCTTCAGAATCATCCGGTCCCTTGAGTGGACACTGGGACTTTGTCTGCACTTGTGAGGCACGTCACTTACCTGGTCCTCAGAGACTTAGAAGCCATGAGGCCAGATCCCAAGGGTGGGAGTGGGCTGTGTAGGATGGGTAAGCAGCAGCTTCGTTGCCATTCTCTGCCCTCTGCTACACCCCACCTGGGCTTCTCACATCCGGGAAGTCCACTCCCTACCCTCCTTGGCCTCCCTCAAGGCTGTCCCAGGGATCATGGCATAGACCAAGCATGTCAAACTTGCGGCCCATGGGTTGCATGCCTCATTTATTTGGCCCATGTTAGCCTTTGAGTTTGATGTGCTTGGTGTAGACAGACACTAGAAATGTAACCTGAATCATGTTACTTGGTGCTTTCCCTTATTAACTCCACGGCCAGTTTCCTCACCTGTATGTGGGGATCTTAATACCTTTGAATTTTCCAGTTCTTGCGTTTTATAGATGCAGCAACAGGACTCGGAAAATTAGGTCATTTGTACAAAGTTATGCAGCTAGCAGCAAGGACCAGGAATGCAGCCCGGATCTTGTGTCTCTAAATCCAGTGCTCTTTCCACTTAGCAAAGCTTTGACCTGTGTGCCGTGGCTTATCCATGTGCCACCAATGGGTCGTCAGTATGTCAAAATGTCAATCTCCTGGGGGAACCACGTAAGGCCTGGACTGCAAGAAAAAGGTTCAGAAACCCCGCATGTATGGCACTATAGATACAAAAAACAAACAACCTCTGATATGCTAGTTTTGCTATTATGGGACATCATTGGCCATAGCTTTACATTTTGTTACTGTTTTTGTGCGAAGTCATTGTTTGGAAGCAGAATTCTGTATCAGAACGTTGGCCTAGGAGTGTCCCCTGCTTTGTATGTTAAATGGCAGAGACTACTTCGTCTGTGGTATGGTCAGATGCCCACTGCCCTTGTGCTGAGCAGCTGAAGGTCATGTGTCCCTCATCTCAACCCCAGACTCCTGAGTCGCAGCGCAGTCACACCGGCCATCCTAGTGCCAGATTTGGATTATGACACGGTCTCATGGAGACACCGCCACCTTCCTCTATCCATGGCTCCAATTCCAAGTGTATCAGGAGTAGCCGCATGGCTTCCTCTGTCCTGGGGGACTCCATCACAGTTCATGGGACTTTAGGCTACACTCCTTTTAGTTAGAAAACATGGGTGACTCAGTACGTATTTTTTCTTCACTGTTAATTCCCTTTAAAAAATGAAAGGATAGGAGAACTTTAAGCGTTTTGAAAGAGACAGTTAATCAATACACATTATTCTCCAAACATTCGAGGAAATTATAAAGTGCCTCCTGAAGACCTCTTCAGATATCTGTATGCCTGCCCTTCAGGTAGAAAGTTTCCTCTTGGCACATAAAGAAGTCAAATTAGGCCCATAAGAGACTATCCTTGTTGGTGCGTGAATGTCAAAGAAACAATCTGCAGTGAAATAGCTTTCTCTCTCAGCATGCTCTGGAGAGAACTGTGGTTATTGAGCATAGTGAGAGTGTGTGTGTGTGGAGGGGGGTGGGTGGGTGTCACAGAACTGATACTTGTATGAGACCTGAAGTCTTGCTGAAGACTTTCACTTAGTCTGTCTTTGGTTAAGACGACACTCCAGAGTGCACGAGGATTTTGGAGAAGGGATAGGACCCAGCCTCTCACAGACAGGAGAGAAGTGTCTCTATCAAGGCTCAGTGGTGTCTCCTTCCTTAGATGTGTGGACACACATTGGCCCATCTCCTTTACCAACTTTGGAGGACCTGGTAAGCCTCTGAGGTCAGGATGTCATTTCCAAGAGGACAGCCTCCTGGAAAAATATTTTAAAACACTTTCCTGGAGACTGGCTTTCAGAGCTGAGAGTTTCAAGAGAATTAGAGAAAGAGGCCTAGGAACTGAAACCTACAGAGTTTCACAACCATTAACCAAGCTGTAGTTCACCCTTTCTGTGGGCAAATCCCATGATACCAGCTCAGGCTGGGCCAATAGGCTGCAGTCTCCTTTTAAAAGACACTCTCAGGGCCTGAGAAGAGGCCGCACCTCACACAGCCTCCTGGGTGTCAGAGGAGCAGACACCAGAGGTCCTTGGGGTGGCCATCATGATCCAGGCTCAATGTCTCTGCTGATCAGCACTAGCAACTCTACGGTATCTGCAGGGACTAACTCAGAGGTTCAGCTCGCCTACCTCTGGGGGATACCGCAGGGACAGTCCATTAGGTTGACATGCATTAGGGAGATAGAATTGTCCTGTAGAGTTTGGCTGTATAGAAGAGGAAAACTGTTCCTTTTCCCTCTTAGGTTCTGTGGCTGGACCTGAGAATTAAACTGACATAGGACAGGTGAACCGGAGGAAAGCATACAACTTTTATTAAATATGTTTACACATACATAGGAGCACCTTAAGAAGAATGAAGACCTTGGGAAGCCCTTAGGACTGAGAGCTTATATACCTGTTTTTAACAAAGAATGACACATTTGTAGAAAAGTAACAAGACAAAGAAAAAAACAAACTTCTAGGGGCAGTAGGTAGTGGGGAAGTGACTAGGAACTATGTGGGGGAACTAACAGACAGTAAGGACTATGGTAGTAGGTTTGTTTGTACAGATGCATTTGGTGTTGAATCTCCTCAGTGATAAAGCAATGGTCTCTTCCTGGTGCAGGGAGGTCACCTTCCTCATGGAAAATTTTATAACCTATTTCTAGGTCGAAAGGAGGTAGTCAGAGAGCCCTTCCTGTATCTGCTATTTGTCAAGTGCTTTCAGCTCAAAAGAAGCCATATGCCAAAGTGGCATATTTTGGGGTGGCACATTCTGAGCCCCTTCAATTCAAATCTCAGTTTTTTTATTTTCTATCTGTACAATGTTGGGCAAGTTACTTAACTCCCGTGAGCTTCATTTTCTCACCTGTCAGGTAGGGATAACATCTCCTTTCTTAATAATATAAATGCTGTAACACATGCACATTGTTTAGCACCAGGCCCTCAACAAATGACAGATTAAACCTTTGTCAGTAAGAGAAGAGATGAAAGTAGAAGTTTCTCCTTGCTCTGTTCATTTACTTAGGGCAGCGATTTTCAACCAGTGTGCTCTAAGAATTTTCAAAACATGCAATACCTGACTATTTAGTCTTTTCTCTTAGACTGTCCGTTAAAAAGTGACAATAGCTAACACAGCAATAGCTGCCTGGTGTGAATGAATCAAAATTATACCTATTTTTTTGGTCAGATAGTGAAAAATATAATACTATTTTTGTAATGTGCTGCAGAATTTTAGTAATGAGTTTATGTGTGCCATGAGATGAAAAAGGTTGAAAATCACTGACTGAGGGGGTGGCCATCTCTCTTGGGCTCATGATCATGGAGCTCCATGGAGCTCCTTGGTGAAATCAGATCCAGGAGAGCTGGGCTTGGGGATGCCCTCCTGAGGCCAGGGCCCTTTGTTGTTCTGAGGGGTTTCTGCCAGGCCCCATGAGCGCTGGAGCTCAAGGCACCTCTGTCCTGGCTGTGCTGCAATCCATGGGATCTTCATGTTCTTTAGTCACTGCTTGGTATTCCTCAGCTCCAGGGGGAACACCTGTGAGTTGGTGCGTGATCTGATTATACCACAGACCAAACTGGATTCAGAATGCCCCCAACGAAAGGGCAGCTCTGGTCTCCTAATGAGCTCAGGGATACATCACACAGCCTCTGAAAGTGACCACCCAGCACCAATTTAATTTAAGTGGTGGGGCTATGGCAATAAATAAAAAAGACCAAATGCTACTCTTGTGGGGCTCTTATTCAATTGATTGATTTTAGAGAGAGGGGAGAGGCGAGAGGGGAAATGAGAGAGAGAGAAAGAGAGAGAGACATTGATTTGTTGTTCCACTTATTTATGCACCCATTGGTTGGTCCTTATATGTGCCTTGACCAGGGCTCGAACCTGCAACCTCGGGACCATTCTGTAATCAACTGAGCTACCAGGCTGAGGCTTTATTATCTTCATTTTCGAGACAAGGTAATGGAAACACAGAGAAGTTTGCTGACTTGCACAAGATCACACAACTAGCAGGTGAGGGAATCCTCAACCTAGGTTTTTTGACCCTAAAATCATTTCCATTGTTTCCATTTTGTCATGATTATTTTTGAGTAGTCGCATATCAATTATGTCAATATAAAAAAAAAATCAATAGTACCTGGGATGGGTATAGAATGTCCTCTTTTACATTATTGACTGCAAATAACCTATGTGCTTAGCCACGCCGCACCCCTCCACCCCTCCCTTCCACCCCCGTTCCTGGGCATTCCTCTCCAATCCTGACTTCTCAGGCAGCTTTGCTTCCTTGGCAACCAAATGGCTAATGAGCTTCACCCCGACTCCTGTCTCTCTTAATGAATTTCTTTTTATCAATGGCTGATTTGCATTGAAAGAGGTTTTCATGCCAAGCAATATTTTTGGGAACGTTTTACAACTAACTCCTGTTGCTGAAGTTCTGAGGGAAGCGAAAGCTGATTCAAATAGGCCTAAACCCTTTCCCGCATTGGATCAATTCATAACACAATTGGAAGAGAACAGTTTTGAAATGAGCATTTCAGTAATTCCTGAAAAGTATCACTTAGTCCTGATTGAGACCACAGCTGTGTCTACATGGTGCTAAACATCTGGATGAAAAATAAAAATGGAATGCATTGGGATGTTAATACTGGGTCAAAACTAGCCTTGGTCTCCTCAGACACTGTGAGTGGAAACCCCATTCATGTCTCATTTCAGTCATGTCAGTGTATGAGGGAGTGGGCAGAGTGCTGGACTTGAAAAAAGAAGGTTGGAGGATACACCAGTCTTGACTTTGGCACTTCCTGGTGTGTGACCTTGCCCAGCCTCAGCTTCCTCATCTATAAAATGGACATACTATGTCTGCACAGTTTCCTAAGGTGTTTGCAAAGAGTAAATAAAACAAATTTTGAACTAGGCAGGGTCATAGAGTATTTATTTTTGCATCTCCAGTGCCTAACACCGACCATGTAGTAGGGAATGGATATATCCTTGTTGAATAATTTAGGAATGAGTGTTGTATAGGCAATTCTATACTTCAAGCACCTATCATTTATGTAGCTCTGTTCACATTTGCTAATTCCCTCTGGCACTTAAGCAAATTCACCATTCCTACAATATAAGGACACATAACCCAGAAAAAAAATATTTACTAAAAGCATAAAATATATTGTGCTAGGTATAAATAATTTTTTCCAGTTGGTCCAAGTGGTGAATAATTCCAGCTTTTGTTCAATTTGGAGCACCTGTTTGTAGTCCATGTCATAAATATTTTCATGACTATTGCTTAGTAGTCAATGAGTTTCTTTGTTGGCACAGAATTTAAGATATTTCTCTAATAAGGACACCCAGAGTTAAAGCAATGACTTTCTATAGCTATGCAGTTCTGAGAGTTACCTAGGAGATGAAAAGCTAATCTGTCTGGAATTTCTGCCCTTGAGACCAAAGATACTATAAATTTGCTCAGGAGGAAAATAATCATGGTAAGCATCTTAATTTCTTCCATTATGTTCCCAAGCAGATGTTGCCGTGTTTTAGCCTGGAATTCATCATCTCTCTGATACATCAACATTGACATATTACGTCTTCATCTCTTATTATAGAAAATGGAAATGAAACCAGAATGTGAGCGTGTTGAATGAATTGGACTCCCCAGAGAATGGAGGGTAAAGAGAGCCTCACACTCCCACTTGCCTCTGACTTTTGGGTTTCTTGTTTCCCTCATGTTTGCCTTGCCCTCTAAGAAGTCAGTCTGGAAGTTCACTGTCTATAGTTTGCAAATGCAAATAGAGCTTATTTTCCCTTAAAGGAAGAAAAACAGTGGGAGGGAAGTGTGTGTGTGTGTGTGTGTGTGTGTGTGTGTGTGTGTGTGTGTGTGGCGGCGGGGGGGGGGGGGGGGTGTCAGAAAATCTCCTCAAAAATCCAATGATGGAATTTAAAGTTAAACTCCAAAAATTAAACTATTTATTTCTGGCCTTGGCTTTGCCTCTTTGCTAGTTTGGGTGAATGCATGGATATGCTGAGCCATTTTATTCAATCTATTAAGCTCTCCAAGGATGAGCTTGGGTAGGTGTGAACACCTGCAAATGTCATCAATCCTCTAATACCTGCGTAGCACTGAGTTATCAAAGTAGCACTTGCCATCTGCCTGAGACTTGTCACCCCACGGTGGGCACCAGTACACTTCTTTCCTTTTTCTGGCCGCAGGAAAACATTCTTAGGATTTCAGGATCTTATTATATGTTGAGTAAATTGCGTTCTTCTTGAATTCTCTACGAAGTCCTCTGGTCCTTGGAGATTAGAAGTTTAAAGTTTGAAGGCCATACCTCACCGAGCTCTCTTCATTTTGGTCCCCTAGCCATTTCTGTGGCAGCCAGACTTAATCCTCTTCAGGCATATCAAGCCAACCATCAGTCAAGGTGGTCTTTCTTTCCTCCCACGTGTTACAGAGATTAAGGCTGCCTGCTTTTCTCATATAGTCGCTGGCACCCTGACCACAGATTCAGCTGCTGTCTAAGGTTGATGTAAATAATGTTTACAACTTGGCCCAAACTTCTTGGCCATTTTCAGGAAGAAGCCATCTTATCCTCAAGTCACAAAGGCTAATGCCATCTTGGCCATAACAGAATAGCTGGATAGAACATTAGTACCCTAGAATCTCTTTGTAAATTTATGGACCACATAAAGAAGCAGTACAAATGATTGCCTATTGCACAAGTGAACGAATGCATGCATAAATAAATGAATGAAGACTCCTTGAAAAGGAGCATCTTTGTAACTGGTGCATATCTTGATGGGAAAGTGTTGGGCTTGGAAACTAGAGAGAATAGTAATAGTTGTTGAAATGTTAAGCAGAGGTAATACCCGGGCATTCTGGACATTTTAAAAGACAGGGACTCCTTTGAGAATCTCATGAAAATTATGGCTTCTATCCTCAGAAAAACAGACATATGCATATTTGTACAACATTTAAAGTTTCAAGAGTGCAGTTACCCACCCTCTGGCTTAAGGTTATGCTTAACAATTGGGTCTGACTTAAATAGAAATTTTTTGTATTTGCTTAAGCAAGTAGGATTTTGGAGAGAATGGGAGGGCACTAACATTAATGGACCCTTACTGAGAACCACATATGTGCTCAGTGTTTTATTTACGTTACTTAACTTACTTTTCAAAATAATCACATGGGATAGGTACTACTACTTCATTTTATACATTCAATCTCCATATATTGTTATATATAGTATGTAGATATACCTATATATGCATATACTATACTAGAGGCCCAGTGCACAAATTTGTGCATGGATGGGGTCCAGCCAGCCCACCCAATTGGGCCTAATCAGGCCAGGCCTGCCAGGGGGAGGGGATGTAGGAGGTTGGCTGGCCAGGGGGAGGGGTCCTTGGTTGAACTCCCTGTCGAACTTCCGGTTGAGGGGACAATTTGCATATTAGCCTTTTATTATATAGGATACACATGTTCACACATATGTAAAGCATCTCATATTATTGCCACCCTTGTCTTTTTCCCTGTCCTTCCCTTCCCTTCAGCCTTCAATAAACAGCTTTCATCCCCTGTTCCCTCCCGGGCTCAGAATTAAAAACACAAAAATATTGTTTAGCACTCATCTTTGAAAGAGCCCACTCTTATCTGGTGAATTCTCTAAAACAAAAGTCTAGCTAACTTCCTGGGGCAGGAAAAGCTAACTTTTTCTGTTTTTTTTCCTGAGAAACAAAACGCAAGTCAATTTTTCATTTGGTTATTTTGTGTTATATTCCCTATAAAGTATCCTCAATTATGTGAGAGCACAGAAATAAATAAGATATTCACCATGTAGTTTGAATTAAATTACTTGATGAGTTTAATTATAATCAGAGGTAATCCCAGATGGTGGTCCACAGTTCAATGAACATATCCTTCAGGAATTAATGAGTTACATCTTTGGGTCTACTGAGTGTTGTATGCTACAGAGTGCTACTGAACTTGGGGAATGAGGTCCAAGTCACTGTCATAGACTACTTAAACCAGAGTTATGGAGAAAATCACCCAGGGACATTTTGGAGAGTGAGAAGGGATGACTAAAGCTAGAATGCTGAGCAACACCAGCATTGGTCAAGTGGGAAAGGAAGAGGATTAACATTGGGACACTGAGAGGGAGCAACCAGAGTGAAGGTAGAAAGAGAACATTGTCAAAAGCCAAGGGAGGTAGATTCTAAAAAGTAGAGTGAGGCCAGCTGTATATCATGCCACAAAGGGAGAAAGTAAGATGAAGTGAGGACCAATCCATTGACTTGGCTATCAGGAGTTCATTGGCGATGTTAGCAAGACCCACTTCTGTGAAGTGGTGAGGGGAAACCATTTCTGTGGGTTGTGAGGTCAAGGGCAGGTGAAGTAGTTGAGAACATTCGGTTTCCAAATGCTGGGTGGATTCAGTACATCTAGGGTGGGTCCCAAGAATTCATTATTTCTAAAAAAGCCTGGTTTGAGAACCATTCAAATGTGAAGTCCATTAGAGGAGAGATCTTGCCTGTCTCACTCAGCACTGTACTCTAGGAGTCAGATGGAGCAGTTTCTCTGTAACTGTGTGGGATAGAAGCCCCCTGAATGGAACCATTGTTATCAACTACTTTTTATAGAGTAGTATTAATAGTGATAGCATTGACCATGCAAGTCAGTAAGGATGTAATAGACCAACAGCCTCAAGTATAGTCTATCTCAAAAGTTGGGGGACTACAGGTAGGATTGACAGGGTTAGACAGGCAAAGGAAGAGGGGACCAGAAGGTGGGCAGGTCTCAGTCAGCATATATTCATGGAGGCCTCTCAGCTAGCATGATGATTGTGTTGCAATGGAAGGATGCTAGTCTCAGAATGAAAACTCTGTGACTGAGTGTGGAGGGCTCACTCAGATGTGAGGAAATGTGGGCAGGAGCCATGGTCCAGCACCCAGGGATGGAGAAGGACTCTGTGGCTAAGCCTCTGCTGGGTACCAAGAGGACAGGCAGGAATCAGACTCAGCTTTGTCTCTGAGGAGCCCCATAAGAGGACAATCATAGTACACAGGACACTGCAGGGAAAAGAAATGTTAAACACAACGAAACTCCCCGGAGGAGGGGAGCCCTCTGGCACGCCTTGAACACCTCTTCTGGGCTGAGACTCTCCAGTTTGCTAATAGGTGGTGATCATCCCTGGGTGATCACTAACATTATCACTAATGTTGAACGGGTTGAACAGAATAGCTGGATAGAACATTAGCACCCTAATGGGTTGAACACTAATATTAATTCTACATTCACATCTAGCTTCTCATTATTTATGGATTTTAATCATGGCTTTCTAGAACATTGTATATTGAAAGCCCGGTGAGGATATTTTCCATCTTTCTGGGCAAAGACTCTCCAAAGCTCTTCTCTCATGTGGTTTCTACACTACACTGCATTTTCCCTTCATGAAAATCCTGTCTGAACATGGGGTTGCCCTCATTTTCAGATTTTCCCTGACTTCAGCCATTTCTCTTTCTTTTCCTGTATCAGTCACTGGTTCCACCCTCCCTACCCTCTCCTCCCCTTAGGCCCCACTCTGAACTCCCCAGTAAGACAGTAGCGGGGTCCCTGCCATCCAGACAGAGAACATGAGACGTGTTAACCAAGAACTCTGAACACTGGGGGAAGAGAGAGAGCGTGAGATTGGGACGATGGCTAGGATTTAGGCAAGAATATAAGGGGCTTATGTGGGGAAACAGTGAGTGGTTCAGTTTGGAATTCATCCAAGAGTTATGTTTTTATTATTTCCACTTTCTGGAGATATGAAGCATGGCATGAGAAAGGGGATTATCTTGGTAGATGTCCTAGAATGTAGGTCATCGAGGGGACTGTGAAGGGTTTCCCACCTTGGGCCTGTGAATAGCTTGGGGACCCCAGAAAGCCTTAGGACTTGGTTAACAAGTTATTAGGAAGTGTTAACAACCCCAGTGAAAGCAGCAGTAAAACTAGATGCTCCTTAAACAAGCTCTCTGAATTCCTGTAATGTTATCATTGCCATATGATTATTATCTACTAGTGTCTCTGTGAGGTATTAGTGTCTCCATTTTATAGATGAGAACACGGACTCTCACAAAAGTTCAAAGGCATGCCCAGGGGCTCTGGCCAGGTGGCTCAGTCGTTTGGAGTGCTGTGGGCTTGATTCCCAGTCGGTTGTGTACAGGAGGCAGTTGATCGTGCCCAGAATCACAAAGCTAGTAAGGACTGACGGCAGAACTCAAACCCCTGCCCATCACATCTCAAAACTTGTGCCAGCAGCTGCCCAGATGAACGCAGGAATGTAAACATCATTCTACTGGACAGGGGAGCTCCTTCCCTTTTATCATTCCCTTTTATTTTGCTCCAACCCTGGGATGATAAACTCGCTTTTACAACACAGCAAAGGGAGGCTCAGAGATGCTATGTGACTTTCCTTAGGTCACACCGTTTGTTAGCAGTGCAATTTGCATTCAAGTTTTCTAAAGCCATCCTTCCCACCTTACTTCCCTTTCCATTATATTTCTGAAGGGGTTTAGTGACCAATGGGAAAAATCAAGATGATGCTTGTCAAGAGGAGTTGGGGAAAGTGAAACAACAACAACACTGAGATAAAACAAAATCATTAAGGCTAAACACCAGGCACAGCAAGGAAACAGCTGGGACAAAGGAGTTCCTGCTGAAGCAGGCTGCCAGAATGGCTCAGATGTGCTGGCTGAGTCTAAAGTCCACAGAGGGAATGAGAAGCTGGGTAGGAGATGCATGGAAAAATGAATGGAGGACCCATCTAGAGAACAGGGTAGCAAGTCTATTTCAGATGAGACCCACTTCAGAGAGACTAAAGAAGGGAATGGCAGGGTTTAATGGACAGGAAAAAAAAAGAAAAAAAGCAGCCCCCTGGACAACAGGGACTCTCTTAATCATTTGTGATGAAAGCAGGAGTTCAGCACAAATTTTGAAAGACAAATCATTACCAAAATATGGGTGAAGCTCAGCTATAAAAGTGCTAAAGAGTCTATAAAAACAGAAAGAAGGGATGCATTCTTAAATAAGGCATGAGATCATCAAAACTGGATGCACTCTTATTACAATAAATAAGGCTGACTTTTTCTTAAGAGCACTATTGGGGATGAAGACATTGAATCTGGGGGGCACTTGAGCCAGATGGCCACCTTCAGGGTACTGTAGGAAGCCTTTACTCACATGTGCCCTTGAGTCCCATTCATTCCTTGGATGGACTGCTGAGGCCTCTGACCAGACGGCCAGGTCTGGCTATTTCTGGATACTCACCAGGCATTGGTCCCTTGGCTGTGTTTTTGATTGGATTCCATAAGCTGCTATGAGTAATATTCATGAATTGTATTCTAAAGATGTCAATTTTTTCTTTGAGAATACTATTATTGAATGTCACAGACCTTTTATAAATGTAGCCAAGTAGCAGTTGCAATCAGTTGCCTAAGCCCCATAACCTGCAAGAGGATGTTTTAAAAGTAAATTTTCTTTTTATATTCTATGAGAAGTTGAGCAATTTCAGTATCAGGGAACATTGCTTGATTCTTCTTCAAGTTTGTTTTTTAAGACATCACTAAATAAATTTCTTACAACTAGTGAATGTAATCATTTAAGGAACTCAAATTCATAATGATATTTGGAAAGAGGGTAAAAGAGGGTGTTAACTAGATGTTTTTAAATTCAACTTAATTAATGGTATTTACCAAGGGCCCATTGTACTCATGAGGTTCTATGTACTATGGACTTTACCAGATAAATAGATATTATTCTTTATTTTTAAAGTATTTTATCTGGGGTTGAGCTCACTACAAACTGTGTTATCAAGAAATCTGGTAAGAAGTAGGGTCTGATTATAGGTAGCATGTGGCCTGGAGCTCAAACATGGTTGGAGAGGCTAAAGAGGAACCATTAGTGGGCCCCAGCCCAGGAGATTTCTGATCTAGGAACTTAGGGATCAGTGTGGGAGTTGTAGTCAAAGCTGGAAGGGACCCAGGGTAGAGCTTTGTGTGGAAGGGGAGCTGGGCAGGGCCTTCTTTGAAGGACTCCCACCTCCAGGAGTTTTGGACTGTGGTGGTCTGGACCCAGAGCTTGGTGGTTACATGTGGCTGGGAGCTGGTATTTATCTGCATGTAGGAAGCCTTGGAATGCCATTGTATCATGTTTAGGGGCTCATGGAAAAGGGCCTTAAAAATAAGTTTAATTACTGGCAGGGATTCAGCATCTGCTCTGTGTTCATCTCACCTGTTAAATCTTTTTTGTTGTATTTTATCAAAGGCGTAATAATCCCAAAAGTTGGTTAATGCAAAGAAAACAATTTTAGGGACAATAGGACAAAATAGTTAGCCGGTAGGTGTATGTCAGTGCACTGTGGTACAGAGAGAATGGAACAGAGTCTGGATTCTAACCTCAGAACCACCAATTGCCAGCTGTGGACAGGGGGCAGGCCACTCAACCTCTGTGTGGCTCGCTTACACCCTAGGGAAGGGGAGAATTCATGGAGCTAATGACAGTGGAAATCAGCAAGCTGCAAAGACCTGGAATCACCAAAGCCATCCTGCATGAGAACAAAGCTGCAGGCATCACACTATTGTTCCGCCTTGGGGGAGGGTTGGCAGAGGTAAAGTGACACTGCTCTTCAGTGCACCTGTTCTAGGACATTTAGCTCCACCTGGAACCTCTCGGCGATACTCCCGGACTTCAATAAAGGTACTCTCGTCCATGAGTGGTTGTTAAAAACCAGTGCTTCTGTGGGAGTTGTGAGGGTTACAACCTCCTATTCTGCCATCTTGATGTCATCCTATGATTATATTTTAAAGAAAATAAAAAATAAAGGAAAAATTGCCCAAGGCCAGGCTGAGTTTCTAAGTGGGTCACATTGAGCTTGGTAGGGAAGGCCAAGGGGACCAGAGCAGTCCAGAGAGGTGAAGGAAAGATGCTCGATAGGGTAACCTGGCCAACTGCCAAGTGGATGCATGGTCTGATTCATAAATTATTCCAAGTCACAGCTGGCTAGTCCTGTGCTCAGTGGCTCCAGAAGGCACATTTAGGACCAGTGGTGGGCACATTAAGGCCCAGCACAGTAGGAGGACACCCTTTCCAGCAGGGTTTTCCAGATACTGGAAGGCCACTGAGAGAGACCAAGCCAGCCACAGGGTGGATGGTGCACAGCACCGCAGGAGGCCTGCTCTGGAGGCTCTTCAGGGTTCAAAGGCAGGATAGGCTTAACCCCTGAAGTGGCCCCTGTAATTTGAATCAGCTAATACCCTCTTGCAAATTTACACTCCATTTTTCTTTTTCAGGTAGGTTCATAAATTCATAAACTTTATCTTTTCTTTGGCAGCAAATTATATTAGAAAGCTAATTAGCTCCAGAGCCAATTTTCATGTCAAAGTGAAATTATAGGTTTCATGGTATAGAACAAAATTATGTTTCTGTCCCTCCTCATCCTCCACTCCCCCTCCTCTCTCAGGTCTAATTTCTTCTTCCTACATATGTATACAGTCTCTTCTTCTATCTGGTCACAAATGTCAGCAGAGAGGGGTGGCCACTAGAGAGCCCCTTTCTCTTCTGTCAGGCATATTTGCATTTGCAAACAGCTCTAATTGAGTAGAGTTTTCATTGCTCTTTTTTCTGCTTCTGATTTTAAATGCAAATGTTAATGTTTGGTTAGCGTGGGTTCAGAATTAAGCCCCTGCTACCTGTGGCTATCTCCTTCCCTGGGTTCTGAAAAAGCGCTGGTGGAGTTTTGAGACCTGCTGAGAGCTTGTGAGTCCTGGGGGGCTGGAGTCCAGCTAATTGCCAGTCCTGCTGAGCGGGTTGGGCAGAGCCTTGTCTCACTTACCGGCTCTCATGGAGTCCTGCTTCCTACTGCCACCGGCGGAGAGAAAATTAGTGTGCTGGGAACTGCAAGGGAGGTGGAGAAAGGGATGCTCTTTGGACTTAGGTTCTGGATTCCCTTTTGGCATCGACACTTTGTGGAATTGAGAAGGCCACCGGAGGTCATCAAGTTTGCGTCCCACAATTTAGAATCTCCACCTAGACCATGCTCTTAATGGCTTGTTATGGACCCCTGGTTGAATGCTCCCACTGGTGGGGGCTCTTCCCTTCACAAAGCAGCCTCTTCCACTGACAGCCAGCTCTGTTAGAAAAGATGAACTTAACATCGAGCCTAAAGGAACTTATCTTCAGCCATTGGTTTAGTTTTCACATGGGGCGTGGTTGATCTTATTTCCAAATGACAGCCTTCCAGGTAGTTGGAGACAACTCTTCCAGAGCCTCAAATGCCTTCTCCTCTGCAAGTTAAAGATTTCCACTTTCTTCAGATCTGTTATATATCTGACTCTTTGTCTACCCTACTCCTCTCCCTATCATGGACTCAGATTATTTGTCTTCTGTGAAGGGATTTGTCATAGGGAGAATGGTAATCTAGCTACGGACTTACCAGCACAGGGTAGGATGGGGCTGCCCATTTCCTTCCCATTCATTTGAATCCCTCTCATTTACCAAGGCTGCCCAAGATGCTGTAGGCTTGCTAAGCGGTCGTGTCGCACTGTGCACCCTTGCTCAGCCCACAGCCAAATTCAGCTCTTTCTCACAAAGATGTCTTCTAGCTGAGTAAACAATGTGTATGTCAACCCTTAACGAAAGACAACCGAGCTCCTCATTTAGTGACAAAGAAAGTATATTCTTCCAAAGGGACAGACTGAGCTCTAATCCAGTGAGGTAATCTTACAGGGCATTATACACATCATATGATGTTACAGAACGTCATAGAGAGTATGTTTACGCTATGTCCAGCTTTCCCTTTCAGAAAGGAGGACCTGGTGCTCAGATGTCTAAGCAAGGGCAATGTCTCAGGAACTGTGGGTGCCTCCCTTGCCTTGGGCCTCCAGTGCATAGGAGAGAAGTCCAGTCTGAAAGGAACCCATTAGAAAAGAAGCACCTGAAAGTGAGCTACTACTGGGTAGAAATGTGTGGGGAAAGGGTTGCAGTGGCTTTAAGGCAGAAGGCTCATGGCTGGTAAAGGTTGACTTGACTGTGGTTGGGAATGGAGATATGAAGGTTGGCAGGAGAGCAGAGAAGCCATAGTCAATAGCAAAATGTCCTCTTTCCCTCTAAGTTCAGTGCCGCCCCACCTCCATCACCATAACAACCCACACCCCATAAGAAATGTATTTGCAGAAAAGTCAGAATAAACAACCTGTCGCTGTGACATTTGCCCCCAATTCAGAGGTGTTGTCTTCTAAAGTCTCACCCAATAATACTTTCTTCTTCTGGCCTTTGGGCATATTGCATTATATAAGAGCTCCCAAAAGCCTCACATGAATCTGGCCCTCCTCCCATTTTGGCACCAAGGGTATTTCTTTTTGACTCATGTATGAGCCACCTCCCCCCCCCAAGTCTAGGATCAAGAGAAAAGATGAACACTCACATTGTACACATTCTACATATAGAAATCATGGAAAGGTGAAGGATCCATGCTGTATTTAGATGACCAGACCCTATAACACACACACACACACACACACACACACACACACACACAGCTGCAGAAATGTTCTGAGGTTCCCCCAAGTGGCCTCAGCGATAGGCAAATGTAGAATGCTGATGTGCTGGCAGCATTATAAGCAAAGGGAGCTAGACACTGGGCCTTTGCACAGGATGCCCAGTGTAATTTGTAACAATTCCATTTAAACACCCCATTTATTGTCATCTGGACCTTCCTACTACTCAAATGAATCTCTCCAGACTATATTGACTCTCTACAAAAATAGAGGGGCCATTTGATATTTATTGCTATTTCTGGAGCCCCTATGTAGAAACCTGACCCTGGTATTCTTGGATGATTCCTTTGCAGTTATGAAATTTGAACTTCTGGAGACTGCTCTTTGCTGTGGCAAGAACATCTTATGCTAGGGTGAATAGCAACATTGTGAATAGGTCAGACATAGATGGAAAGAAAAGAGAAAAATAGTGATGGCTGTAAGTGGAGAAGGAAAAGTAATACTCACAAAAGCACAAAGTTGTCTCTGTGTTTTAGCCTGCCTGCAAGCTTTTGTGTGTGTACTACTATATTGAATCCTTACAACAATTTGTGAAGTACAACAACTATTTTGCATTTGGGAAAAAAAATCCCTGTTTTTGGAAAGTATGAAATGACTCATTCAATTAGCAGTGGATGAAATTGGACATGCACCCAGGACTCCTCCCCACCAGTTCCACACTTTTTCCCCCCCACTTTCCCTCAAGTTGAAGGCCTAAATGGACAACTTGGTTCAAAAGATCTATGGATGAAAGCTGGAAGCTCTGGGTTAGCTGGGAAGGGAATCTTGGCTCAAACCCCAGAGTAAAGCTGCTCTCAAGGTTGGATCTTGGATGATCTTAATTGATTCAACCAGAATTTCCTGAGAACTTAATGAGGGCAAGTCATTGAATAAAAGGAGTTGAATTAGATATGACCCTTGCTTCAGGAAAGCCATGATCTTGGGAAACAGCGGATTCACATGAAAATTTTATCACAATCTGAGGTGTATATGGGAAGTGCAAAAGAATTAGTACACATATATAGACCATAAATTAGGAGTTCTGAGGCAGGCGAGACCAAAGAGCCAGGAAGATCAGGAAGGCTTCCTGGAGGAGGTAGAACCATTGGATATGGGGGTTGGGAGAGATAATTCAAGGAACAGGAGAAGCTGTGAACAAAGATGCCAAACTAGGCATGCTCATGTATTTATGCTGAGGAAGGAGTCTAATCTCTCAGAGCCTGGCGCACAAAAGAGAGATAGAGAGACAAGCCTCCTGTTCCCCTTGAATTTGTTTGATTTTAAAGTCCATAAAAAATTACTCACCCTTCTGTGCCCTCTAACTGCCCACAAAACCAATGGGTAAAGAGCTAAATGGAAAGAAGAATAAACTCACATATGTATTTTAATCACTACAAAATGGCCTCCACACGCATATCAAGAAAAAGAAACACATTTGGCAGCCTCATCTTCTGTTTTGATGGGCTCTGCCAGCGTCCTCTTCCTAGAAGAGCTGCCGGCAAATGGCTTTGTCTGAGGACGCAATGATATGGTGGCTTCTAGAAGGGGCCACTGGGACTGGTTTCATCATTTATATCCAGTGTGCCGGCCAGTGAGTCAGTTTGAGCTGTGCACACAGTGGGATGCATTATTTCTGGACTGACGGTTCATCATGGTTGAAAATGAGAACAATTAAAATGAAAAATATCCATCAAAGGCATTCCTTTAAAAAAATGAAACCAAGCCTAATCCATCCAGAGCCACGAGCTACTAGTAGTTAATTCAAACTAACAAATGAATTCAATAAAGTGGCAGGATGCAAAATCAACGTATCAGAATCAGTTTCATTTTTATATAATAACAACAAATTATCTGAAAAGAAAATTAAGAAAACAGTTCCATTTACTACAGCAGCAAAAAGAATAAAATACCTAGGAATAAGCGTTACCAAGGACGTGAAAGATTTATACACTGAAACTATAAAACATTGATGAAAGAAATGAAAGACAAAGGTAAATGGGAAGACATCCCATATTCATGGTTTGAAGACTCAATATTGTTAAAATGCCCATACTAACCAAAGTGATCTACAGATTTAATGCAATCCCTATCAAAATCCCAATGACAGGTGTTTTTTTTTTCTTTCAGAAATAAAAACCACAAAAAAAACACCAAATAGGCAAAGCAACCTTGTGAAAGAAGAACAAAGCTGAAGGCATCACACTTCCTGATTTCAGAATATATTGCAAAGTTATTAAAACAGTAATATACTGGCATAAAAACATATATATAGAACAGAATAGAGAACCCAGAACAAAGAAGGTAGATCTCATGCTATATGTTCTTACCACAATAACAATTATAATAATAACTAGAGGCCCGGTGCACAAAAATCTGTGCACTCGGGGGGGAGGGGGGGGGTCCCTCAGCCCGGCCTGTGCCCTCTCGCAGTCTGGGACCCCTCGGGAAATAACGACCTGCTGGCTTAGGCCTGCTCCCGGGTGGCAGAGGGCAGGCACAATCCCTAGGTGCAGCCCCTGGTCGGGCTCAGAGCAGGGCCGATTGGGGAGTTGGGGCGCCGCCCCCTGTCATGCACAGAGCAGGGCGGATTGGGAGGTTGCGATGCCACCTTCAGTCACACTCAGGGTAGGGCTGATTGGGGGGTTGGGGCACCGCCCCCTGTCACACTCAAGGCAGGGTCGATGGGGTGGTTGCGGAGCCACCCCCATCATGCACAGAGCAGGGCCAATCAGGGGGTTGGGGAGCTGCCCCCTGTCACACACACAGCAGGGCCCATCAGGGGGGTTGGGGCTCCGTACCCTGTCATGCACAGAGCAGGGCCCATCAGGGGGTTGGGGAGCTCCCCCCTGTCACTCACAAAGTAGGGCCGATAGGGGAGTTGGGGCACCGTCCCCTGTCACACACAGAGCAGGGCGGATCAGCGGGTTGGGGCGCCACCACTGTCACACACAGAGCAGGGCTGATGGGGAGGTTATGGCTCTACCCCATCACACACAGAGCAGGGCCCATGGGGGGGGGCGTGGGGAGGGGGTTTGAGGTATCGCCCTCTATCACCCACAGAGCAGGGCCGATCAGGAGGTTGGGGCGCCGCCACTCTCACACTCAGGGCAGGGCCGATGGGGAAGTTATGGCTCTACCCCGTCACCCCATGGGGGGGGGGGGGGTTGGGATGCCGCACCCTGTCACACACAGAGCAGGGCCGATCGGGGGTTTGGGTGCTGCCCACTGTCACGCTGATCTCAGTGCCGGAAGGCCTCGCGGCTCCGCTGATCCCGGTGCTGGGAGGCATATTACCTTTTACTATATAGGATAGAGGCCTTGTGCACGGGTGGGGGCCGGCTGGTTTGCCCTGAAGGGTGTCCTGGATCAGGGTGGGGGTCCCCACTGGGGTGCCTGGCCAGCCTGGGTGAGGGAATGATGGCTGTTTGCAGCTGGTCACACACCATTCAGGGTGGGGGTCCCCACTGGGGTGCCTGGCCAGTCTGGGTGAGGGGCTGAGGGCTGTTTTCAGGCTGGCGGGTGACTGAAGCTCCCAACCGCTCCTTTTTTCCTTTTTTTTTAAATTCTGGGCCAGCTTTAGCTTGAGGCTTGGCTCCAGCTCTTAGGCCTCCGCTGCTGAAAGTAGGTTTCTGGCCTTTGCTTACAATGTTGCAATCCTACTGGCTGAAGTCCGGCAGTATTTGTTACATAGTTTCTTAAACTGCAGGCTCAGAGGCCTGCAGCCGCAGGTGGGTAACGTTGGTTTCCTCGGTCACTGAGGCAAGCAAGCCTCATGTTAGTTTCAAGCTGCCTGGCTGCCGGCCGCCATCTTGGCTGTCAGTTAATTTGCATATCTCGCTGATTAGCCAATGGGAAGGGTAGCGGAGTGACACTAATTACCATGTTTCTCTTTTATTAGTGTAAATAATTAAACATGGAGGCCTGTCTTCTCTCTGGACCTCGATTTTCCCATCTATAAAATGACCAGGCTGCACCTAGTAATCACTCTAAATGTTAACCTAAAAATTGTTGATTCCAGTGGTTCCTTGGTGTTTTGAAAGAACAATAGCTCAAAAACAATGCAATGGTGAATTATTAAGTAAAACTTTTAAAGATCTTAACATGAGTTAAAAGGAACAAAATGTCTCTACTTTGTGTTTTTTTTGTTTGTTTGTTTGTTTTTTAATATATATTTTATTGATTTTTTACTGAGAGGAAGAGAGACAGATAGAGAGTTAGAAACATCGATGAGAGAGAAACATCGATCAGCTGCCTCCTGCACATCCCCCACTGGGTAAGTGCCCACAACCCAGGTACATGCCCTTGACCGGAATCGAACCCGGGACCTTTCAGTCAGCAGGCCGATGCTCTATCCACTGAGCCAAACCGGTTTCGGCTCTACTTTGTTTTTAATGTCACCCCCCTCCTCCCATTAAAATAATACTGTTAGAAGCAGAAAGACACCATTCATAATCTCCATGTTTATAAGCAACCTCTGTTAACACTTTGACATGTTTTCATTCAGGACTTTTTTTCTGTTTGTTGGTTTTTGTTGTTGTTATTGTTTGCTTGTGTTTTTTCATAGTTAAATTCATACCATGTTTATATAATTTGGGGTCCTGTTTTAGTGTTTTTTTTCATTAATCTAATCAGCAAGCATTTATTTGTAGCCTATTATGCATGAGGCATTTTGTCCGGCATCAAGGAAACAAAGATGAACAAGATACAGTATTAGCTCTAAAGAATCTCATAGCCTAGATGGGAAAATAGATAAGTAATCAGATAATTAAAATTGGATATAATAAGTTCTTCAGGAGGGGAAGTACAGGGGCAGAAAGGCTTCTTGGTGATTATAAAGACTTAAGTGGAAGCAAGTATGAGTTAGCACATAGCTTCTCAGCAAAATACTACATTTCATAGCTACCCTTGAAGCTAAGTGTGGGCAAGCAATTAAATTATAAGCCATGGGATGAGGTTGGGTGTATTACCTTTTCTGAATTCTTCCCTTGCTCCTTTAGCCCTTCGCTGTTGGGTGGAAAGGAAAGTGATGATGAGAGCAGGCGCAATCACGTCAAATCACTTTAGGTGGGAGCTGCATATGAGGCTAATGGAGCATCAGGGTAGAAGGAGTTGGGTTCGTATATCAGTCATGTACTGCTTACATTTGAATTGCTGAGAGAAAGAGAGAGAGAGAGAGAGAGAGAGAGAGAGAGAGAGAGAGAGAGAGAGAGAGAGAGAGAGAGAGAGAGAGAGGTGTCATCTCCTTGTTTTAAAGCCACTATGATATTTGTGTTTTTATTATAGCAGCTGGAGCCTCAATCCTAACTAATACAGATGGCAGTAGATGCAGTCTAAAGAAGAAGGCAGAGAGGCAGGGGTCAGACACAGAGGAACAGGTAAGACATTCTCAGATGTTTGAACCTTATCCTGAAGGCATTGGTGAGCCACTGCAGAGTTGTAGTCAATAGAGTGACATGATCTAGTTTGAATTTTTGGAAAATTACTCTGGCTGCTACATAAAGAATAGGTCAAAGTAGGCAAGAATGGAGGCAAAGACACTGTACAAGACTGTGTCATCATCCAGGTGAGTAATGTAAAAAAAAAAAAATAACCAAGGTATTTGACAGTTACTAAAGGTACAGAGGAAGAAACAGCATGTTTAGCATCGCTGCACGGGGCAGTAGGAAAAAGGAAATAAAATGTTCATGGTTATTGCTTAGATTCTCTAATAGGAGGCACAAGAGGGAGATCATGGTTTGGAGGTGAGTTAATATTGGGGATAAGTTCAGCTTCTGACATGTTAAGTTTCAATGCCTGTGGGATCTTCACATGGACGTGTCCAGGAGGAGGTTGAGATATCTGGACTGGAGTTACAGATTTGTGAATTATTAATATAGAAATGGTAACCAAAGTCATGGAAGCAAATGAAACCATCAGGGAGACCGCAGCCAGAAAATAAGGGGCCTGTGGGCAGAGCCAGTATCTAAGGAGAGGGCAGAGGAAGAGAAACCTACATGAGAACATGCACAAGGAGCCCACAGAGAGTGAGAGAAGTGAGTTTCATCAAGACCAAGGGAAGGTGGTGGTAAGATGACAGAGGCCAGATATGCCAAATGCTGCAGAGGCCAATTAAGCCAGGAGCACTAAGCATAGTGCTCTGTGAGCTCAGCGTTTACTCAGTACATGTTGGACTGAATTGCTAATTGGTAAACCACTAAATTGATGCTGTTGTTTTTAACTTAATTATTTGCTCTGTTTTGGTTTTCATTCGAAACAGTACAACTAAATTGTATTTGTTGAGGCAAAGTGGTACACCCTGCTTATGTTAACTTGTGTTTCTTGGATTAAATAATGAACTTAAAACTTTAAAATATATATTTGTTGTTTTGAGTGACTTTAGAGGTACTCTTTATTTGCTAAAGAAAATTTGACAAATGCAGATAAGAATAAAAGAAGAAAATAAAAATCACACCAGGCAAGGCAGACAGAGGCTAGTGGCTATTTCCTTTGGTCATGGTCATGGTCATAGTCATGGTCCATAGGAGCCACTCCCAGGGAGCAGGACTTGGAAGAGGGTGACTCAGGTGTGGAACTCATGTGGCAGCTTAGAACCGCTGCTCTTTTCCTTCTGTGGATCAGGGTTAATTCCGAGAATCTATTAAAAGCTTTGGACCTTCTCCCAGGAAAACTATCTGGAGACTTTGTGCCTACAGTTTAGTGTTTAATTTGTGGGACCCTATGATGTCTGAGGACTTCAGCAGGAATTGTTTCTACCTAGAACCATGGCCCTCTTCTCTCTAACTCGTAAATGTACTTACTAGAAGTTGTCCTCAAGGGCCTCTAGTTGATCTCCATTGGTAGAGCAGCCACGGAAACTCTGGGCTCACTTAAGGTCCCTGACTTTCACCCACCATCAACCACCACTGGCTTCACTGATGGGATTCCTTTCCAGGCCAAAGAGACAGCTCGAAGGGGTTGACTTCCACAGTTGCCTGCAAGTCTCAGCAGCTTCTTGGAAGAGAAAAATCATTGGGGGAGGAAGATCTGGGTTTAAGTTTCATCTCTGCTTCTCATTCATCACGTGACCTAGAATAAGTCACTCCACCATTCTGAGCCTCCATCTCTTTGTATGTCAAATAGGAATAATAATTCTAATAATAATAATCAGAATATAAATCCAAAGAGTTAAGAGATATGGAGGGGCTTCATAAGGTGAAAAATGTGACACAGATATGAGGGATTATAAATAATCATCAAAGCAACTAATATTCATTGAGAATTTACTGTTTGCTACCCATTGCATTCAGTACTTTGTCTTCATCTCATTTTATTCCTACAACTCTGTGAGGTCATTACTCCTTGTTTTACCTTATGAAAAAAAGTGAGGCCCTGACCGGTTTGGCTCAGTGGATAGAGCGTTGGCTTGCAGACTCAAGGGTCCCAGATTCGATTCTGGTCGGGGGCATGTACCTTGGTTGCGGGCACATACCCAGTGGGGAGTGTGCAGGAGGTAGCTGATTGATGTTTCTAATTCTCTATCCCTATCTCTTCCTCTTGGTAAAAAAAAACAATAAAATATATATTTTTTTTAAAAGGTGAGGCTCAGAGTGGTTAAGTAACTTGCCCAAGGCTACACAGCTAGTAAGTAGATAAAGGAAAGAGAAATGACTGCACTAGAGCAGTCAAATTTTATAGGGCAGAAGGGTGCAGAGAGAAGGCTCATTCTTGTCCAGTGCCTATTAGCCTATCAGGTACTTTACGCAGTTGCCTCAGAAGAATCCTGAGAAGCAGATTACATGTGTTACGCCCACAGAAGTAACACATGGAACAACAGTGTCTGGCACACGATATTAGCTATTAGAATTACATGATTATTGTAATACCCACTGTATGATGAGAAACCAAGGCTTAGAGAAGTTAAGTGGTCTGGCCAAGGATATATAGACAATCAACTGCAGAGCTGAGCTTGGTATTTGAATGTCTGGAGAAAGTGCAGCATTTCCCCTGCTACACATTGTCTCCTGCATAAGGAATGCAGGTGTGTGTTTTTCCAGACCCTCCACCCTTCCAGAAGAGCCCGTGGCCCTGGAGTTCCAAGGTGTATGGCCCACCAGACCTCTGGCTCTCAGTACAGTCTGCTACTGGAATCACTATGCTGAACTGCCGGGTATGAGAATTGGTACCTTCCTGATTAGACATTTATTGGCCAGATTCCTTGTCTGTCAGCATGCCAACTGATAGGCTGACAGGCACAAGCCTCCAGCCCTGGGGACTGTCTGGATTGAGCAGTGAGCCATCCTGTTAGCGGCTGGCTGGCCCCACAGCCAAGCCCGGAAGGCTGGAGGGGAGGGTTGGGGGACCACCAGATGACGGATTGGAGACAGCGAGTCTGCACGGGGTGCAGAGAGGTTTTCTCTCCAGCTCTGGTTTTATTTATGCATCATTTAGATCCCAACAACTTCCCAAAATAATTTGTCGTAGCTAATGGCTTAGGTTTAGCTAGTACTTCAGTTTACAGAGCACAGCTATTTAGTGATCTGATTTGAATCATGGAAACATCCCTGGAGGTGGGTGATATAACTTCTACTTCATAGATGAACACTGAGGTGGAGGTAGGGGAAAATAATCTACCCAAGGTCACATAAGTACCTCGTAGTCAGGGCTGAGACTCAAATTCAGACTCTAAAGTGGCTGTATTGCCACCAAATATGCTGTTTCCTAATGAAGTATCCATTGCAGGTGGATGGGAAATAGGAGGTAAGGTGCTTAAAAGAAGGTGGAGGGGCTGTGCCAAACCTGGGGCCAGCGTGGGGTGGCAAAGGTGGGCTAAGAAATACCCAGCCTGGGATGCTGAGCCCTCATGGATTGCCCATGGGCTGCACCATGGGCCTCTGCAGAACTTTCCTTGGTCAAATATCCCCCAAGCAAATAGAATAATTGCCAACTGGCCTGGGACATCTGGCCAGTCTAGGAGACAGCTTTCTGTGGCCTTCAGGGAGCTTCAGGAGCCGTCCAGGAATCCATAGGGGCTACTCTGACCTGTCTCCTCTGTAGCTCCGCACAAAGTCCTAGTTCAGCATGAACTCAGCTGCTTGCCCTCTGTTCCTGCCTGGCCTTGTATGTGACCAAGACACCTTACCTAAGCTGGAGTTGGTAAGGGAGCCTTGGAATTCGCTAGTTCTAATCCTCAATCTTTGACAAATAGGGAAACTGAGGATTAGAGAGATGACAGCTCATGTTTCCTACACCACTCTTCTTCTAAAGCAGTGGTTCTCAACCTTCCTAATGCTGCGACCCTTTAATACAGTTCCTCATGTAGTGGTGACCCCCAATTTCATTGTTACAAATTGAACATAATTAAAGCATAGTGATTAATCACAAAAACAATATGTAATTATATATGTGTTTTCCGATGGCCTTAGGCGACCCCTGTGAAAGGGTAGTTCGACCCCCAAAGGGGTCTCGACTCACAGGTTGAGAACCGCTGTTCTAAGGTATTGTGTTGAGTGATGTTGCCACAGCTCCTGGGTCATGTTCCCAAGCCCTTGGCCTTGACCTTGTCATTGCTCACATTCTTGTAGAACTCTAATGGTCTGACTGCATACTCAGCTCCAACCAGACCCTTGACTTGCCTTGACCCAGGCAAGTGTGACAAGGCTGGCGGCTCTCCGTGTAGACCCAGGCTACTGCAATCTCATCAGACGCAAGGGCTCATCCCAGCCGTAGCCAAAATCCCAGCCTGCAACAGTCAGATGTCTTTGACCTATTCCATTACCAGAGCCAGGGAATGAGATCAGCTTTGGTGAACACAGAATACAGGGTGGGAAATCCTTTCCTCCAATCCTTCAGATCTCTGAGTATTTGAGGAAGGCACATGGGTGTTACTGTAAGCAACAGTCTAAGATTCCTGCAGCAATGTATCACAGTCCTTTCAAAGAGTCTTTGTGGCCTGCCAAAATTTCTCCCTTTGCTTTTGAATGCGTCAGGATAAGTCCCAGCTGAAATCAAATACACTTCAGTCTTCTTAAGTATAAGGGGCTGCAGGGAAGAATTAGGAACTGACCACTGCATAAGGTATCGCAAGCTTATTTACTGCAGTACCGAAAACTAGAGGAAAAGGGACCAATGTGAGATGTTGGGAATGTTTCTTGCAAAACACACTATAAAAAGGATTACTGCTGATTGCTTCTATATGAAATTGCTCCAAAATAGTAACAAATTGCTGGAAAAGGGAAAACTGATTGTATTGTTAGGAAAAAAAAAATTTGGAGAAAAATGTACCCTCCTTCAAACACTTAATTAGGGATTTCGTTTGCCTAATCAGAAAAAAAAGTCATTTAAAATTGTTTAAAGTCTACAAATATTTATTGATTGTGCTAGACTGTGTAACCAAATTGTACTGAGTTTTTGGGATTCAGAAATGAATAAAAAGAACCAGTATCCATCCTTTAGGAGCTCAGATTAATAGATGATGACACATTGATACTTAATCACAGTCCTGCATCACGAGGGTGGCAATGGAAATAAGCATAATTTCTACCAGGAGTCAGGGAGCTGGTGATGGCTGGGCTGGGTTTTGAAGGCTGAAGGGTTTTCAAGGGTGGTATAGGGAGGTGGTGGGGCAAAGACATTATCAGTTAAGAATTTGTGTAAAGGAACAAAAGCAAGAAACAAACTGGTATATTTAGGACTAGGGATGAGAAATGAGAGGGAAGAGCAGTGACTGGAGATGAAATTGGGTAGGCAGGCAGGGTCCAGATGATGATATGAGTTGTATGTCCACCCAGATATTTTACCTCTTTTCAATTGTAAGTTGTTGAACTGAGGAGCTAGCATTTATTTTTGTATCTTGTATTATTATTTATAATTACTATTGTTATTATTTTTATTATAGAGATTAGGATGTCAAGGCAAGATTTTTTGGATTTATTTTTAAATTTACAGACCATAAAATTCATGCTTTTATGGTGTATAGTTTTATGGTTTTGAAATGCTTAGAGTCATATATCTACTACCACAATCATGACACAAAATGATTTCATCTTCTAAATATATTCACTCACACTGCCCCTTTGTAGTCAATCTCCATTCCACCCCCAATCCTTCTTCCCTATTGCTATAGCTTTGCCTTTTCCAGAACATCATATATGTAAATGGAATCAGACAGTATGTAAACAGGCAAGTTGTTAACATGAAAAAGAAATGATCCCATCCCAAGTTCAGAAATTGGAATGCTTTTATATAGTGGGAAGAAGAGAAAATTAGTGTAAAAAGTTAGTGAATACTGAAAACATGGCTTTTCAGTCTTCTTCCAAATCATTGATAAATAGATTGAGCAAGAAAGGGCCCAAATCTGGACCTTTTTTCAGACCTTCAGATGCATCCATAACCCATAACCTATACTTTGTGAACAGACTTGTTAAATCTGGAGCTACGACCCCCCAAGCCCTATAGTCCACTGTTCTATATGCAGTTCCACAAATATACTGCAGAGCCTGGGGCAAATGTCTTGCTGCAGTTCATTGGCATCCACTAAGGAAATTCCTTGATCTGTAATTTTACCAAAAGGAGAATTAAGATGGTTTGTTTGGACATGGTGGGGCATCTGTGATCATAGTTTTCTGGGCTGTATGACCAGAGAAATGACGTTCCAAGTTCTAGCTTTAGGCATCATAATGAAGTTCAACAAGTAGTCAAAGGCTGGTGATATAGAATGAATGTGGAGCCTGTGAATCAAGGAGGCAAACAAAGCACATGTTGTCAGCATCACAGAGGGTGATGGCAAGGATGGGAAGGATAAAAATTCTATCCAAGGGCTGCAGTCTTCGGGAAGGAAGAAAAGGGATTTATTTGGTTGGAGACCTATTGGACATTCTTTTTATTTATTGTCTGAAGTTTTCATTGTCTGAAGTTTTACATATGTCTCCTTTTTCCCCGATTGACAACCCCCCCCACCCCCCCACCCCCACCCCGCCTGCCATTCCCAACCCAGGCAAGCCCCCAGTGTCTGTATCCATTGGTTATGCTAATATGCATGCATACAAGTCCTTTGGTTGCTCTCTAACCCCTCCCCTCCCCTGCCATTTGTCTCTGGATCTATTCTTGTTCATCAAATTATGTTGATCATTATATACCACATATGAGTGAGATCATGTGATATTTATCTTTCTCCAACTGGCTTATGTCGCTTAGCATAATGCTCTCCAGTTCCATCCATGCTGTTGCAAATGGTAAGAGTTCCTTCTTTTTTATAGTGGTAGTATTCCATTGTGTAGATGTACCACAGTCTTTTAATCCACTCATCTGCTGATGGACACTTAGGTTGTTTCCAAATCTTAGCTATTGTAAATTGTGCTGCTATGATTGGTGTTTCTGGTTTCTTGGGATATATTCCTAGAAGTGGGATTACTGGGCCAATGGGAGTTCCATTTTTAACTTTTTGAGGAAACTCCATACTGTCTTCCACAGTGGCTGCACCAGTCTGCATTTCCACCAGCAATGCACAAGGGTTCCTTTTTCTCTACATCCCCGCCAGCACTTGTCGTTTGTTGATGATAGCCATTCTGACAGGTGTGAGATGGTACCTCATTATTGTTTTGATTTGCATCTCTCGGATGATTAGTGACCTTTGAGCATGTTTTTATGTCTCTCCGCCTTCTGTATGTCCTCTTTCAAAAAGTGTCTATTTAGGTCTTTTGCCCATTTTTTGACTGGATCGTTTATCTTCCTTTTGTTAAGTTGTATGAGTTCTCTGTAAATTTTGGAGATTAAATCCTTATCTGAAATATCATTGGCAAATATGTTCTCCCATGTAGTGAGCTTTCTTGTTGTTTTGTTGATGGTTTCTTTTGCTGTGCAGAAGCTTTTTATTTTGATGTAGTCCCATTTGTTTATTTTCTCCTTAGTCTCCATTGCCCCAGCAGCTGTATAAGTAAAGAAATTGCTACAACATACGTCTGCTATTTTGCTTCCTATGGAGTCTTGTAGGACTTTTATGGTTTCCCATTTTACATTTAAGTCCTTTAGCCATTTTGAGTTTGTTTTTGTGTATGGTGTAAGTTGGTGATTTAGTTTCATTTTTTTGCATGTATCTGACCAAATTTCTCAGCACCATTTATTGAAGAGACTATCTTGACTCCATTGTATGCTCTTGCCTCCTTTGTCAAATATTAATTGAGCATAATGGCTTGGGTTGATTTCTCAGTTCTCTATTCTATTTCATTGGTCCATATGTCTGTTCTTGTGCCAGTACCAGGCAGTTCTGAGAACTGTGCCTTGGTAATATAGCTTGATATTTTGTATTGTGATCCCTTCAACTTTGTTCTTCTTTCTCAGGGTTGCTATGGCTATTCAGCCTCTTTTTTTTTTATTCCAGATGAATTTTTGGAGAGTTTGTTCTAGATCTTTGAAATATGCTGTTGGTATTTTAATGGGGATTGCATTGAATCTGTAGATTGCTTTGGACATTTTAATGATGTTGATTCTACCAATCCATGAACATGTATGTTCTTCCATTTATTTATGTCTTCTTCAGAGGAAGGTACACTTCCAAGCTCTTTCTATGAAGCCAGCATTACCCTAATTCCAAAACCAGATAAAGACACCACAAAAAAAGAGAACTACAGGCCAATATCCTTGATGAACATAGATGCTAAAATCCTCAACAAAATTCTAGCAAATCAGATTCAGCATTACATTAGAAAGGTCAGACGCCATGACCAAGTAGGATTTATTTCAGGGATGCAAGGATGGTACAATATCCACAAATCAATAAATGTGATACATCACATAAACAAATTGAGAGACAAAAATCACATAATCATATCAATCAATGCAGAAAAGCATTTGACAAAACCCAACACCCTTTCTTGATAAAAACTCTCAGCAAAGTGGAAATAGAGGGATCATACCTCAACATAATAAAAGCCTATATGACAAACCTACAGCCAACATCATACTTGATGGGCAAAAACTAAACTCATCTCCCCTAAGAATGGGAACAAGACAGGGATGCCCACTTTCACCACTCCTGTTCAATATAGTACTAGAAGTGCTAGCCATAGCGATCAGACAAGAAGAAGAAATAAAAGGCATCCAAATTGGAAAAGAAGAAGTAAAACTGTCCTTATTCGCAGATGACATGATACTACACATAGAAAACCCCAAAGGCTCCATCAAAAAACTACTAGACCTAATAAATGAATTCAGCAATGTAGCAGGATACAAAATTAACACCCAGAAATCTATGGCCTTTTTATACACCAAATAATGAACTCACAGAAAGAGAAACAAACAAAAAAAATCCCATTTACCATTGCACCAAAAAAATTAAGACACCTAGGAATAAACTTAACTAAGGAGGTAAAAGACCTGTACTTAGAAAACTATAGGACATTGAAAAAAGAGATAGAGGAAGACATTCTTTTTATATTCATTTTTTATGTTTTGAACTCTTTATTGATACATTTTGTGATTAAAAATAAATTCTGGAATATGTTTATTTCTTTAAAAAATTATATTTTTGTAGGATTTTAAAAAATATATTAGAAGTATTATAGTCTTATGGTAAACCTTCACATTAGAAGGATGAAAGGCAACAATAAAACCTCTTGTTCTCCTGCTCTTCCTATTAATAATTCCCAACAATTAATTTTCTTGCATATCTTTCTAGAAACTTTCTGTATATATATATATATATATATATATATATATATATATACAAATATAATTGTTTCTATTCGGTCAAATGAGATCATATTATATAATATTTTGATTTGCTTTTTTACCACTTAGGACAGAATGCACACCATTCTGTCAGGACATATAGTTTAGCCATCTGTTTTGAAACAACTGCATGATATCCCATAATATAGGTGCACTGTAATTTATTCTAACCAGCCTTCTATGGAGGGAGACTTAGATTATTTCCATTTCTTTCTATTACAAATAATGCTACAATGGGCATCCTTGTGCGTATGTCTCCATGTACTATTTCCAGTATTCTGCCAAGTACCAGCATGAAGAAAAACAATTTCTTGAATTCAGTTTCTATGTTCAAATGCTCTTGTCTTTTGTTTCTGTGATGCTTCTCTCATAGGTTTCAGCCAACATTTGAAATTAATTTTTTAATAAACACAATCTTTTCTGTGTCTCTCTTTTCAACATTTCCTCTCTGTAGAAAGACCTCATGAAGCCATGTTAGGTTTTCCTTGAAGCTTTCATGTTTTGTTTTGTTTTTATCATTGGTCTAGGCCTTTTTAAAAATACAAATATTCACAATTTTCTCATACTTTCGAATCTGTAGAATCTAAAATAGGAGACTCTCTTTATCTGATGACCTATCTGATCCCTCCTCTCTGGATAGAGCATCCTCAATGGGCATTGAATCTAGTTGGGCAGTGGGATTTAGATCTAAGGAAGAATAAAAGAGAAATAATTTTTATATTCCTAGCAAGAGTGTTATGGAGCTTCAACTTCCCATCAGCTGGGGGAGGAGGAGAGTGAGGCTGGGAAGTCTGCCACAATATTTGGCATGGCTGGGCTTCCAGATTGTATCTATTTTTGTAGCTGCACAAGTTGGGAGGAGGTTAGAAGGATAGTCAAATTTCCTGCTCCAGGTTGTAAATTGATCAAGAGGTGGAGGGAGCACTAGATTGTGAGTCAGAAAACCTGGTTCATGGTCCCGGGTTTCCCAGGTCTTAGTTATAGGACCTTCCCTTCTCTAAAACCCCATCCCCTCAGCTCTGAACAAAGGAGGTTGGATTCATAGGCTCGAGTGTTCCTCTGTCTCTAATATTTTATTGTTCTGAATTTCCAGGAATGTTTACCCCATTAAAAATTTTTTTAAAACTGTTAGAATGCTTACCCACTTATCAAAAAGACTAATTAGGCCCAGCCAGTGTGGCTCAGTAGCTGAGTGTTGACCCATGAACCAAGAGGTCACTGGTTCTATTCCTAGTCAGGGCACATACCCGGGTTGCTGGCTCGATCCCCAGTAGGGGGCGTGCAGGAGGCAGCCTATCAATGATTCTCATCATTGATGTTTCTTTCTCTCCCTCTTCCTTCCTCTCTGAAAAAGAAAGGGGGGGAGATTAATTAGGAGTATCTTTGTTAATACATAAAAGCAGAGGTGAATTGGGGGTCAAATCTTCATCTCTGTGTCCTTTGTTTCAAAGCTTTGCTTCCAGCAGTAAAGACTGGGCGGAAGTGACATGCAAACTTACAGAAGGAGGCCCTGGAGCCTTGGCGGAGCTTCCAGATAAAACTGTTCACACGCCTCAGAAGCAGAGAAGCCTGCTTGAGTCCCAAAGAGAAGGCGTCAGGTGGGTTTGTCTCTGCAGTACAGGCGATCATTTCCGCCTCTCTGAGGGAGCTGTGGAGTATACATTCAGAGAGGGCTCAATAATGAGGGTGCATTCTTCAGAGATTGTTCTGCGAAAACCTTATATCTCCCCAGGATTCTTTGATGTCTTAGGAAATTGCCAGGCCTGGCTTGTCTAGCAAATTTAATCTTTCTTTTTTTTTGTCTATAAGGCAAATCATATACCATTACTTTTAACAACAGTAAAAAACAATCTCTAAGTATGAAAAAGAAAATTTTTATTAAAATAACACATTCTTTTCTAAGGCAAAAATGTCATGTAAAAAGAAAGGGCCAAATTCCAATCAACAAATAAATAATATTAATACTATGTTATAATTACAATTAGTGAGTCTCTCTAGCACAGCGGTTCTCAACCTGTGAGTCGCGACCCCTTTGGCGGTCGAACGACCCTTTCACAGGGGTCGCCTAAGACCATCCTGCATATCAGATATTTACATTACGATTCATAACAGTAGCAACATTACAGTTATGAAGTAGCAATGAAAATAATTTTATGGTTGGGTCACAACATGAGGAACTGTATTTAAAGGGCCAGAAGGTTGAGAACCCCTGCCTAGCACATAAGCTTCATCGAGGACCTTGCCTGTCTTGATATATGCTGTATCTTCAGCTTTCTACCCGTATCTGATATATGGTAGTTGCCCAATTGACTCTTACTATTATTGGTATTGTCATTGTTCCCATTTTATAGATAAGGCAACTAAGGTTTAAGGGTTAAAGAGATTATCTTGCCCAAAAGTACAGCGCTAGTAGCAGAGCTGGGACACATACTCCAAAATGACCTCTATTGGCATTATGCTAAGTGAAATAAGTCAGAGAAAAACAAATGCTGTATGATCTCACTTGTGGAACCAAAACAACAACAACAAAAAAACAAAACAAAAAAACTGAACTCATAGAAACAGAGAGTAGAATGGTGGTTGCCAGGTGCTGGGGGTGGGGGAAATGAGATGTTGGTCAAGGTTACAAACTTCCAGTTACAAAATAAAAGTCCTAGATATCTAATATTCAGCACAGTGACTATAGTTAACAATTCTGTGCTACATATACATGAAAGTTGCTAAGAGAGTAGATCCTAAATGTTCTCCTATGCACACAAAATTTATTATGTGAGATGAAGGATGTGTTAGCTAACCTTATTGTCATAATTATTTTGCAATATATACATATTAAATCATCACATTGTACACCTGACCTTATACAGTCTTATATGTCAATTAGATCTCAATCATGTTGGGGGAAAAGAGTTAATGGAGCATATTAAGAACCATAAAAATAATTAGAATTTTTACACTAATCTTGGCAAAAGAATAAAAGTGGAATTTACCAGGGGGAAAAATGGCCTCTATTGCTACCATAGGTCTTTCCATGTTTGCAGGTCAATTCAAGCTACTCAAGGTGAAAGATTATATCTTAACTTTCGTGTATCTATGGGGAATGATTGTTTATTTATTTGACTAAGTAATCACCTTTCGTAAGTTTCCACCCTTGCAAAAATTCCACTGGGTAAAACTAGTGATTTCTTTAGAAATCAACAACATCCCACATCTGACCACTGTGGGGTATGTGAAATTGGAAAATAAGGAAGTAGAATTTACTGCTTTTTTTTCCAGAATTGTTATTGTTACAATTTTGAAGCACAGATGCTGATCGCCTGGGAGAGTTTTAGGATTACTAACTTCTTGGGGAAAGTCCTATGAATGTTGGATGTCAGAAATATCTACAGCGAATCTCTGGAGGCTGGTGTAGATGTTGGAGAGAGACTTATTAGAAATCTCATTCTCCGCCTCACTCCTCAAATGCTAATTTGATGCGCGCACTTACCCAGAAGATGACTGATTTGTTCGGCGGCGGCGGCTGATTGATATTTGGCATCACCCCCACACTGCTGCTCCTCACTGAAAATGCAGGAACAATAATCAAATGTTAAGTTTCTCAAGAACCTTTCTTCCAAAGAAAATCAACCCACTTGCCCTTTGTTATCTCAATTAGCTCAGAGCACCTTGACAAGAGCTTGTTTTTTTTACCTTTTTATCAGAAAGGTACGTGTGGCGGAAAGGGAACCAGACTCAGGTTGGGAAGACCTGGTATGAATCCCATTCTGTTACTGTGAAGATTCATAAAAATCACTTTACTGCTTCTTGTTAGTGTAATGAAATTAACTGCCTCGTAGGGCCGTTGTGATGGTTGAATGGCATCGCATCTGTAAAGTACAATGAAGTAGACACTACCGGGGAGTTATTGGGAGCCAGCTTAGCATGTTGTAAAGAGCATAGTCTTTGGAGCCAGCCGCCCTGGGAGTGTATCCCAACTCCGCTACGTACTTACTGTGTGACCGTGGGCAAGTTCCCTGACCTCTCTGTGCTCCAGCTTCCCCATCTAGAATAGGGAGATGATAATAATAGTACACCTGCCTCATTGAGTTGTGATGATTACTTGAGATAAAGGTGCTAGTAGCAATCCTTGGCCCTTAGTTAGTGCTCACGTAATAGGATTGTGATGAACATCGGGGTTTTGTGAGGAATGAACAAAATGGTTTACACGAAAAAATATGTAGAACGTAAAACACTGCACAACCATTCATTCAGTTATTGAGCTGATGAGAATATAAAGATGCTCAGAGGAAGACCCCAACCTTCCGGTACTGCTGATTGCAGCTGGAATTGGAAGTGAGAGAGCAGGGAGTCACCTGGGACAGTGAAGGAGTAGACGAGGGAATTCAGTTCCTGGAGAGATAGTCTAGTCTGGCCAAGTAACCTTCCTTCTGGCTACAATAATAGGATGCTTTATTGTTTGCAAAGCACTTCCACAAACTGTCTTTGTGTTACTCCTTACCTTGGCCCTGGAAATTGGCAGAGTGTTTGTAAGTATCTTGCAGCTGAGGGCACAGAGGCTGGGAGGGGAAGTGGCTTCACAAGGGCTCTCTGCTTTATAAGTGTTGGAGCCTGGGTTCCCTCTTTCTCCTCCTCCCTCAGCTGTGACTGGTGACCATCTGTCCCAGGCCAGATCTTGTCAGTTCTAGATTTTTCTGCAGTACAACAGTGGTTATTAGATGCAGAAGGACTGCTCCCACAAGGCTGTGTGTGGGATGGGAGGGGCAGGGAGTTGGCAGAAAGGAGGCAGGATGGGAAGTTCATTGCACTGTCAGCCGCCCAAGTGGGATGATGCTTTACAGAGAGGTCAGCAGTCTCTGGGCATCCTGCATAGTCACCTGCACAACTTCCCATTTCCTCATCAGTGAAATGGGCTAATAAGGACCTCCTTACACTCTGGCCTGTGGTTAGGACTTAAAAAGATACACCATGAAAGGATCTTCATACTTGGGGTCCCTAAAACAATTGAGTCCTACCTTCTCATCCTTCGTGGACCCCATAGGAACTTCCCTCCTGTCCCCAAAGTCACCACAGGGGCTCCATCTACAGGGGCTGAAGGGAAGAAAGGTCCGCTCTCCCTGGCCCCATGAAACACCCACCTGGGTTCAGCTGTGGGCTCTGGCAAAGGAAGAGGAACTGGGCTCTCTTGCCTTCTCTTGACCTCTGGTTCCTCCTTGCTCTCTGTTCCTGCTCCATCCCACAGGAATTGGTCTGAAATGTCAGAGAATCATGCCTTTAAGCAGGGGTCACAACCTAGAGGTCATCTGGACCAGCTGCCCTTGCATCTACCGGGTACAGATTCAGATGATCCTTCCATACATCTGACAGCTCAGGAAAGGCAGGTGGCTTCTAAGAAAACCTCTGGGGTCAGACCCCAGAGCCAAGGAATCCTGTCCATATAATCTTTACAACACTGCTGCTTGACTACTTCAAATGACAGGAGGTATGTACAAGCTTTGGTACTGTGATTCTGAATAGATTTGTGCTTTCTTTACTTAAGAAGAGCACTGAGACACTGGTGAGGTAACATAGAGGGAAACAGGCTTCACGCTCTGGGAGTTTGGGCTTATTGAGAGGAGTCCTTGGGGTGTGTTCCTGCCCCACCCACGGCCTCTTGAGGAGGAAGCAGCAAGCCTGATCCCGCTCCTCTTTGCTGTGCTCCTGGCCATTCTACACGTGTTGGTGCCCGAGCAACCTGGTTACTCCGGCTGTAGCTGATTGGTTCAGGGATGGACACTTGACCCACAGGCAGCCAATCTCTAGGCTGGCCAATTGCAAATGAGGGAGGATGGGGAAGAATTGGATAAATCCAGTGTTTTCTTTTGGGGAGTTTAATGAACAATTTTAGAAGAGTAAGAAGCCATTGATATTTGGAGCCAAGGCAGAAAGACACATGGAAAGAAGCAGAGACAGAGACAGAAGTCAGCTACACAGAGGGGTGGAGGCCGAGGATTTTCAATTTCTATTATTGCTGGTGTCAGGCACTGGATTCTGAGCAACTTCTCATTTCTGAACAACTCTGTTCTGTGTCTAGAAGGAAGATTTTTCCCCCTCCATTTCCTTGAAACTTGTCCCAGTGTGAGGATCTTGGTTTCTTTACTTCCACGTGTATCCTTCCAATAAATTCATCGCTTGAAGTGATCTGAGTGAGCCTTTCTGCTTTGTACCAACAATGTCGAACTCTCCACGGCCTGTGAGCCTCCTTTGCTTGTGGAGAGGACAAGGCAATGGAGAAGCTGGCCCGTTCCATCTTGAGCACATTGTCTCTGACACCCCTGCAGAGCGGCCTGCCCTGACCACCTAGCTGAAAGCAGAAGCCTGTCCCCACCCCAGCCAGTCACACCCATCAGGTCCCCCTTTATTCTCTTAACCAGACCTATCATCAGCTAATATAATCTTTGTATTAGTTTCCTGTCGTTACCATGATAAATTACCGCCAACATAGTGGCTTAAAAACACATGTATTTATTCTCTAACAGTTCTGGAGGTCAGAAGTCTAAAGTGAGTCAGGGGATGCTGGTAGGGCTGGTTCCTTCTGGAGGCTGAGGGGAGAAGCAGCTCCTTGCCTTTCTCAGCTGCCCACATCCCTTGGTTTGTGTTCCCGCACCACAGTCTTTTCTCGCTCTGCTCCTACCATCCCATCACCTTCTCCTCTGTCTGAAAGTCCTGTATCCCTCTTGTAAGGAGCCTTGTGTTTACATTCAGGGCTCACCTGGGTAATCCAAGATAATCTCCACATCTCAAAAATCCGTAACTCAGTCACACATGCACGGTCCCTTTTGCCATATAAGGTAACATGCACCTATTCCTGGGATTAGGATATGGCCATTATTGAGCCTACCTCAATCTTGTCTGTTTACTTATTCACCTGCTTACGTTTTTCCTCTCTTTTCTATCCTCAGTAAAATAGACCCTCCATGGCCTATGGGTACTGTTCTTAAGTGTCCCCACCACAGTTTTATATTCATACTAGAGGCCCGGTGCGTGGATTTGTGCACCGGTGGGGTCCCTCAGCCTGGCCTGTGGGGATCTGGCCGAAACTGGCTCTCTGACATCCCCCGAGGGGTCCTGGAGTGAAGGTGCTGTTGCACAGGGTGTGGAACGCAAACACAAGTGTGCAGTAAACCAGGTTCGGGGCCGACAGTCCCCCAGCAACAACATAACCCACGGCCAAAGGTGGAATCGCCCAGCTCTGCGAGGAATCAGGCTCCCTCCTCTCTAGTTTTAGGGTGTGTCACCCGAGAACCACCGCTTCCAAGTCTCTGCAGCTCGGCAGCCCCTGGTGGTTAGTGCGCGTCATAGTGACTGGTCGGATGGTCAGACACTTAGCATATTGGTCTTTTATATAGAGAGATTATATAGGATTTGGTTATGTGACCATATTTCCATTTTGTGGACTTTTTTTTTTTTTGGTTTAATAGCATTCACTTTATTTATTTATTTTTAATTTTGTTTTATTGCTTAAAGTATTACAAACAGTATTACATATGTCTCCTCCCCCCCCCCCCCTTGACCTTCCCCGGCCTCCCCTACCCCCCAGTGTCTTGTGTCCTTTGGTTATGCTTATATACATGCATACAAGTCCTTCGGTTGATCTCTTACCCCCCTCCTGCCCTCCCACCCTCCCCGGCCTTCCTGCTGTAGTTTGACAGTCTGTTCGAGGCTGCTCTGCCTCTGAATCTATTTTTGTTCATCAGTTTATAATGCTCTTTATTATACATAAATGAGTGAGATCATGTGGTATTTTTCCTTCATTGACTGGCTTATTTCACTTAGCATAATGTTCTCCAGTTCCATCCATGCTGTTGCAAATGGTAAGAGTTCCTTCTTTTTTACAGCAGCATAGAATTCCATTTTGTAGATGTACCACAGTTTTCTAATCCATTCATCTGCTGATGAGCACTTACTTAGGCTGTTTCCAAATCTTAGCTATGGTAAATTGTGCTGCTATGAATATAGGGGTGCATATATCCTTTCTGATTGGTGTTTCTGGTTTCTTGGGATATATTCCTAGAAGTGGGATCACAGGGTCAAATGGGAGTTCCATTTTTAACTTTTTGAGGAAACTCCATACTGTCTTCCATAGTGGCTGCACCAGTCTGCATTCCCACCAGCAGTGCACGAGGGTTCCTTTTTCTCCGCATCCTCTCCAGCACTTGTCATTTGTTGATTTGTTGATGATAGCCATTCTGACAGGTGTGAGATGGTACCTCATTGTTGTTTTGATTTGCATCTCTCGGATGATTAGTGACTTTGAGCATGTTTTCATATATCTCTTGGCTTTTTGAATTGGACATCTTTTTAAAGTAGAATTTTTTCAAAGATGAAAGAGAGGCTTATTCCATGATCTTAAGATATTTTATAGATAAGGAGTAAAAATGTTATCAGTCCATTGACAATTTGCCTACCAAATGTTCTTCCCTAAGCCCTAGAGGAATTACATTTTATAGTTTGGAATATGCTCTATCTTCTGGAAGTATTGATCCTGGAGGCCTGCTCCCCGAACCTTCTAGCGATGTGGTAGCCTGAGTTGGACTCCATCACCTGAATGGGGTCAAGAAAACTATTGCTTGGATAAACATTCATTTTGTTGGAATGTTTGTTCTCCCCAAATTGAATTGCAGACTTTGAACAATTTTTTAATCTTGGCATATCTCTAGGATCCAACCAGTATAATTTAGGGCCCACAGTAACCTTGTTTTGTTGTAATCATACTTCTCTACTCTTTTATTGTTCATAGTGCTTTCACCTTTATTATTGTATCCAGTTCTCTCAACAAGTCTATGAGGCAGTACTGTACCCATTATACAGATGAGGAAACTAAAGTGTGGATTCATGCGGGCCGTGAATAAGTGCCATTTAAGACTTAACTTCAAATCTTCAGACTCTTCTTCTATAGCCACTTTTATACAAAAATAAAGAAATGAGCAAATATTTGTAAAAGGCTTTATGATTGCAGTGCAGTTTACATATATATAATTGTATGCAATCCTTGCAAGTATTGTGTAGTGTGGGCAGAGCATGTATTTTAATCCTCATTTTATAAGTGCCAAAAACCTGAGGCTCAGGTCATATAACTAGCCAATGGCAGAGATTGGATCTGAAAACAGAGCTTCCAATTTCATGTGTCAAACACTGTGAGGGATTCCAGACCCCCTTGCATCCCAGGCACGTGGAGGCCTCATTACAGAGGGGAAGATATAAAATTGTGGGAAATAGATTTTAAGGTTGAAAAACCCACTAACAAGCTCAGGTCGCTACTGGCTGAGGTATTTCAGGAGTTAGGATTAAATGTTAGAGTCCTGCTTTTTGTTACCTGAGGGCAACCAGCTCCTAGAAATGGGATGGTGTGTGGGAACCCCTTGCAGTGTATTCCAAGGGGAGAGGCCATGAGCGAAGGAGTTTTTGCCCCTTATCTCTGTTCCCTATTCACTGCCTCTCCTCATTGTCAGGAAACTCTTTTTTTTATTATTTGTAAAGAATTCCCTCCTGCTGCAATTTGAATCCTTCTCCTCTTGTTCTGTCCCAGGGGAGAGGAACCTGGTTTGTCATCAAACCTTTCCTTTCTGTTTCGCCCTGGCTAGAATAGTTGCAAGTTGTCTGGGTTTCAGTTTTCCTATTGCCTCTGTCCTTGCCTCAAATAACTCAGCAGAAGAAGCCCCATCCTTTTTAGCTTTTGAGAACCGCAGTAGTTCATCTGAAAGCCATCTTTTATTTTTAAGTTATTAATTACCACCCTGGTTCAGATTGGAAGAACTCCAGTTAGTGACAGGATGTAGGTTCGAGATGACGCAAGGACATAGAGCTGGATTCTGGCAGGGCCACGTGGTCCTGGCTGTCAGTGTGGAAGGTGAGTTGGGACCTGGCTGAGCAGGCCTGTCTCAGGCCCTAGGGGGCTCGCCCCTCCCCATGCTGGAGGACTGTGTTCCCGAAGGGAAGTCACCAGGCAACTCCTCATTTGGAATTTTCTCCCCTCCCCACACAGAATAATTTATTGCAAGCCCCAAAATAAGCTCCTTAAAATATCCAAACCGTTGTTGTTGTTGGGTTGTTTTTTTTCTTCCCCCCTGAGCGTTTTACATCCAGGCCTCCATCAGGCAAATTTCGGATAAAAGGTGATTAGTGTTTTGGCAAGATTTTCATGAGGCTTTCTCTTGAATTCCTGCCAGAGAGCTTGCCAGGCCCAGATTTGATTAAAATGGCAGTGGGCTCTGCTACTTGAATGTAATTAGAACCATTCATTAAAGCTTTTGCTGACAGTTTGGCAACCTGTGCATTTTTCAGAGTATGGCCAGCAGCCCATGGAAACGGCTCAGGGGAGGAGCAAGGGCCCAGCAGCTCAGGCCGAGCTCGAGGAATGGGACATGGTCCACAGCCAGGAGCTTTCTGCATGGCCAGGCTGGCGTTCGCAGCCACCGAGAGCTGTTTTAATTGGATTACGGGGGATGGGAGTGCTGCCTTCTGATTGAAACCAAAGTGAAGGGGGAGGTTTCGTGGTGCTTTTCATAGAAAATACAGTGTGCTTAGGTTCTAATGACATGCACTCCCGAACACACCATCACACGAGCACATAGCTGCCCAGGGTGGCCAACTGCTTTCTAGCAAGGTGAATGTCCTACTCTATCTACCTCAAGTGCCTAACACAGGCTCTGATACTTAGTAGACACTCAACAAATGTTAATGAATAAAGAACAGATGCTAAGTAAGGAAAGGAAATCTTCCAGCTTTGCTCCTTCCATTCACCCTGATGATCTTTCTAAAATATCGATCTGGCCATCTTTCTGCTTAAAACATTTCAGTGGTTCCCTCATTCCTAGGGTGAGGTCCACACTCCTTAGCAATGTCTACAAGCTCCTGCATGGCCCTTGATTACCTCTCTGGCTTCCCCCTTGTTCCCTCTGACTGGTCACTCCAAATTCCAAGCAGCTGCCAACAGTCTATTAAGCTCTCACTTTTGCTTGAGCCACCACCTGTACCTGAACACGCTCATGCCATTCAATCTCCATCTGACTCACTTCTGCATATTTGTAGTTATTGACTTGAATGCCACCTCTTCCATGAAGTCTTCCATCAACCACTACTCAAAAGTACTTCAGAACAGTTTTTCCATTCCCTATCATTGTGACCAACACAGTCTATTGAATGTGTGCGTGTGTCTCAAACCCATTGAAATGTTACTTTCCTAGGGGCAGGGACTATGCCTTATTCACCTCTGAATCCTCAAAGCTTGGCACAGGACTTAAATATGGCATATGTTCAATAAGTATTTTTAAGTGAATAAACGAATGTGGTTGAATATTATGAAAGTGTGTGCACTCAGTGGTTTGATTTCTAGGTCTTAACCATTGTGCAAAGTGACTCCAATATTCTGGTTTAACTTGCAGATGGTTGGTTCAACCCTTAGCAAGTGGTGGGTGGTGCCTTTAAGATATTCCATAGAATGATCAGGGAAGTGTGTGCTTGGCTCCACAAAGGGGCCTCATGCCAGGGAATCACAACCCAGAGGGACAACTTGGTTGGCCATGCAAATCCTCCAGAGTGCATTCCCTGCTCACCACTGCATTGACATTGGCGCTTGTGTTTGACTCCACTCTTGGCATTGTCCACTGTGACTCTAGAAAACCGCTTTGGCTTGACTCTGTTACCCCAATCTGGTCTCTTAGAATGCTACCCGTCCATTGTTGTCGTGGAAATGGAACCCCAAATTTCCATCACACCACACCACACCTTGCAGTCCCCTTTCACAGGTTGCACAGTTGAGTAACAGAGAGGCTGGATGACAACACTGAGAAAGTCAACCGTACAGCCAAGTCACCGGACACTACGGGTGTATGTGCATCATGGCAACGGCGGAAAGGGGGAGGTGGCGCCCAGTCATTCTTAGGTGCAAAGAACAAGAAAACTGAAAGGTTTTAGAGAGCAATTCACGGTGAACTTCAGGAGTTTGAAGTCACCTGCCTCTGGCAGTAATTTTAATAATCTATTTTGCTATCCCTGTTGGCATCAGTTGGGCTGGTGGCCCTACTTTGAAAGCATAATCCCATCCACTTTCAGGAAGAATATGGGAGTGTTGCTAAAACAGTGATATGAACTAGTCACGAATCTTCATATGAGCACAACAGAACTATTATGTTTGTAAATAAATCTATAATTTGCATGTATATAGACATATACCTATTGAATTATATAAATAGGTATGTTGGTACATATCTAAATATATTTTATGGGCCCAGCACGCTTCCGCTGCGCCACTCTGCTAATATCTAAGTATATTTTAAATAGATACTTTAAAAGCTTGGGAAATGTAGCCTGGAGGCTTTATATGGAGGAGACACTTTCCCCATTGGTACACTTTGCTAAGAAGAGATTTTGAAATTATTATTTTTACTTTATTTTTTATTCTACGTTTGTTTAGCAATTTTACTTCTGGGAGTCTATTCTAAGGTGATAATAGGACAATGTATGTAAATTGTGTTATTGCAAGAACATCTATGTAAATAATAGCAAACATTAAAAATAATAGGTATAGTCAAACATGGGCACTGGCCAAGTAATAAAATTCATGGAACCAGTAAAAATAATGTTATAGAAAAATGTTTATTGACATGAGAAATCTTTCACAATATATTACTGAAAAAGATGACAAAAAATATATATATAATGATATCATTTTTGTTTGCTAAATGTATATGCATAGAGGTAGATAAAGTCTGAAATGGATACAACAAAAATGTTATCTGTTATTTATCTTTGGGAGCTAGATTGAGAAGTATTTTAACTTTCTTTTTGTTACATGTATTTTCCAATTTTTCCACAATGGAAAGAAATCACATTTATAATAATTTAAAAAGTTATAAATCAGAATTGTGCCGCCTGGAGTTTAGCACAAACATGGGGCTCCAACTGGGGCTCTGCCATTGCCAAGGAAAGCAGAGAAACCAACTGTTTGGCTTCACACATGATGCTGGTGAGACTGCAGCCAAGGGCAGCATTTGTGTATGAGTGTGACCATTGAGACCAGAGCCGGAGAACTTGATCATCACTCACGCCCACGTCCTTTCCATATTGTTCTCAGTCTGGTTAAGATGCTACTCAGAAGATGCATATTTCGTTCAGGAGAAAGAAGTCTCCATCAAATTGGGTCCTTTGCTAGCTGCACGGTGCATTTGCACGAGTATTTATCCCATCTGTTCTGAGAATCTGCTCCCCATTACTTACCAAAACTCTCAGTGGCTCCCCATTATTTACAACTTCCTTGGCCTGGCGTGCAGGGTCTTGTGAGGTCTGCCCCAGCCGATTTCCCCAGTGATCTCTCCCTCGAGTTCCTTTCAGGTGCCTTCTGCTCTAACCAACCAGGACTTCTCACCACTTCCTAACGACTCAGAATGCTTTCAGCCACCATGATCAGGAACCTAAAGTGACTTATAGAGAAAGGAAGCGCATTCTCTCACATAACAGGGATTCCAGAGATTGTGTGGGCTACAGGGATGATGACATAGCAGGTCAGTGATGGCATCAGGGATCCCACCTCTCTGCTCTGCTACTCTCAGCCTTGGATTCCAACCTCAGACCAGAAGCAATTGGCTGCCACTGTTCCAAGCATCATATCCAGACATGGAGACATCTTGAAGAGGAAAGGAGACTGTCTTTCCAGTGTTTTTCTTATTCTAAGAGATAAGCTTTCTAAGAAGCCCCCCCTAGAAAACTCGCCCTCATATCTCATCCTCCAGAAACGGATGTTTCTATAACATACATGCTGTTCCCCAATGGGTCACTGACATCATGAATGGCAATTGCTCTTCGACCAGGCAGGACCATGCTTAGAACTGGGAGAGGAGTCAGTCTTCCTGATGCATGAGGGAGGGGCAGAGATCTAAAAGAAATTTGGGTTCAGTTAGGAAGAAATGGAATGCTGAATAGCCATCAAACTGACCCGTTCTTTCCCATCTGTATTTCTATTTGTTCACACTGGTTCCCTGCCTGAAATGCCCTTCTTTCTAATTCTTATTGTTTACATTTGGATGTTTTGTCCATCTTTTATAGCCTGACTCACGCTACATCCTCCTTAAAGCTGACTCTGGTCTGCCCAGCTGTCTTTTCCTTTGGAATTAAAAACTGCAGTAATTTATATTTTTTCTAAATGCCTTTAACATAGTCTGCTATATACAATGGTTATTTGTGAGTGGGTTTGTTTTTTATATGACTATGGGTTACAAGATGAGTCAATGCATTTGTTAGAATGATTAGTACTCAAGGTTGGTGTGACCATTGTGTAGTTTCCCATACAAGGCATGGCATAGGTGCCTTTGTACTCTCTCCTCTGTGTGTGACAGATAGCATTTATTGTAGCACTATTTCTCACAGTTCTCCAGGAAGCATTATCAAATGATTAGGACTAATGCTGCTATTGAAACCTATTTGACCTTTTTCGCCTAGTGTATGTAAGGTACAGGTCAGTCTTGAGGGGCAAAGGTAAGAGTCAGGGTGAAATAGGTATGGAGATGAGCAATACATGGTCCCCTAGACCTAGAAAATATATCCTAGGGAGAAGCATATCTATCAAAAGTGAGGTATAAGGTGATGAGAGCCATGGAAAGGTACTCATAATGATCTGTGTAAATGGGTGACTTTTTGGAGAGGGGATTTATCTAATAATTCTGTGTTCAGAACACACACTTTAATCAATCCCCTGTTGCTAAACATTTAGATTATTTCTAATGGTTCACTATGATTAATAATACTAGAATGAATGTCCATGTAGTCAAATTTTAATATGTCTTTAATTATTTGTATGAGATAAATTCCTAGAAATAGAATGGCTAAGACAAAGAGTATATATCTTAGGGTTATACATATATATATTTAGAAATACATGTATACATATATACACACACAAGTGTATTCATTTCTTTGTGGGTCTCAATTGTGTAAATGTATCATTTATTTAGTCAATTATTGGGCAAGATAATATAATAAGTTATATTGCAATGAGTAGCTTTGTACATATATCTTCTTCTATTTTTGCCAGTGTGTCTCTGGGTTAGATTTCGAGAATTGGGATGGCTGGGTCAAAAGATACACACATATATGACTTTTTATGAATATTGACAAATTCCCCTTTATAGATATAACATTTTACATTCCCACCAACAATGTATGGCAATGTCTGTGTCCTAAATCTTGCCAAGAGTTAAGCTTTTGGAATGGTATCTCCATGTCCTTTTCATTTATGTTTCCCTCACTGTGAGTTATATTGAGCATCTTTCATGTGATGAAGAGCCATTTGCATTTGTTTTTCCATGCCAGTTTTACCCATTTTTCTATAGATCACTTCTCTTTTTATTTTCTATTTTTAGTTATTTATATATTAGGAATATTGATCCATTATTGTCTGTGATATAAGTTAATATTTTTCGACTTGTTACTGTCTTTGCTTTCTTGATGTGATTTTGCTATGTAAAAGTTTATTTGCAAAAATTATATATAGGCAAATTTATTGATTATTTCCTATGGACTCTAGATTTTGAACCATAGGTTAAAACTTTTCCCCATTCCTATGTTGTAGAAGAATTGACCCATGCTTTCTTCTGGGACCTATGTGGTTTCTCCCTTCCTTCCTTCCTTCCTTCCTTCCTTCCTTCCTTCCTTCCTTCCTTCCTTCCTTCCTTCCTTCCTTCCTTCCTTCCTTCCTTCCTTCCTTCCTTCCTTCCTTCCTTCCTTCCTTCTTTCCTTCCTTCCTTCCTCCTCCCTCCTTTCTTTCTTTCTTTCTTTCTTTCTTTCTTTCTTTCTTTCTTTCTTTCTTTCTTTCTTTCTTTCTTCCTTTCCCTATCTCTCTCTTTTTTCAACATTTAAATCTCTGATTCAATTAGAATTTATCCTAGTGTATAATGTGAAGAATGGACCAAATTTTATCTTTTTCCATCTGGTTATCCAGTTATCCCAGATCATCTTTTCTCTACTGATTTAATTCGGCATACATAAAATTTTCTTTTAAATTGGGCCTATTCTAGATTTTCTATTCTATTGGTCTATTTATATTCCAATACCACACCTTTAAGTACAGAACCTTTAAGACATGTCTAATATCGAGGAGGGCTAACCCCACTCCCCAATTGCTCTTATTTTCCAGAGATTTTCAACTTAGTTTTGTTTTGGAAATAAACTTTATAATCAACTTGCCAAAGTCCTCAGGAAAAAAAAAATATCTGATGATAGTTTTATTAGAATCAGAATAAATTTGTAGTTTAACTTAAGGCGAACTTACTTTTCTGAATTGAATCTTTCTAACCAAGAGCATCTTTCTGTTTGTCAAAACATATTTTTGTATATTTAGGGAGTTTTTTTTTTTCATTTTTCTTATAAAGTTTTAGATATTCTTACTGGGCTTATGCTAGACACTTGTTGGTTTGTGTAAACAGGCCTTACATTCCACTTTATCTTCTAATTTGTGTAACTAATTACTTTTTATATAATTATTTTACTTTGATATCATTTTTTACTTATAAAACGGTGAAAGAATAGTACAAGGAACATCTATATACCCTTTCTCCAGATTCGTTTATTGTTTGCATTTTGACCCATTTGCTTTATCATTCTCTCTCTCTCCATATACATATATATATACATATATGAATATGTGTGTATAATATTATATACACATGGCAAAATGACATAAAAAATAATAAAAGGCAAATAAGCTGAAAATATTAATGTAAGTCACAATGATAGATCAATATACATAATAGATAAGTAAAAATAGAAAATAAAAAGAGAAGTGATCTATAGAAAAATGGGTAAAACTGGCATGGAAAAACAAATGCAAATGGCTCTTCATCACATGAAAGATGCTCAATATAACTCACAGTGAGGGAAACATAAATGAAAAGGACATGGAGATACCATTCCAAAAGCTTACTCTCGGCGAACTTCTATAGGGTAAAGAGCATGATATCTCCAACTTACTTTCAAAGCAAAAACAAAATATATATTTATCTCCTTTACCCTGAAATATTAAGTGTGTATTTCCTAGGAGCAAGGACATTTCATAGCCACAGCACAATTATCCAGTTCAGGAAATTTAACACTGTAATATTACTATTTAATCTACATCTGATATTTAACTTTCATCAATTGAACCAATGCTATCCTTTATATTTTTGCCCCTCCCACCACCTTCCTCTCTCCCTGCCAGTCCAGGATTTAATCCAGCACCACACCCTGCCTTCAGGAACAGTTTCTTGATCTACCCCCCCCCCCCACTCCTCTTTCTTGACCTTGACATTTTTGAAAAGTACAGGCCAGTTATTTTGTAAAATGTGCCTCAATTTGAATTGATATGCAGTGTATTCATAATTGGATTCAGGGAAAACTACCGGTTCTCGTATGTTGATTTTTATAATGTGCGACTGCACCACGTCCTCCTGCTGTTTGTGGGAGTCCTTTCTGAACTCTGCTTTTCCAGATACAGGCCAGGCCAGTGCACATCTCGTCCTTTCCAGTTCCCATGGCTGTGCTGTTAGATACTCAGAAAGGCATTGGGACCTTGCCCTCTGGGAAATGCTCCAGTCTTTCCTGACTGCCTCCAACTGGCTGCAGATTCACTGCTTGGGAATGACTGAGCATTTCCAAGAGAAATTTGCTTTTCCCTACGTCTTCATCTGTGGGTCGGCAGTGGTGGCGGGAAAGTGAACAGTGTGCTCATCAAATCCCCAAATAAAGGAGGGTTCAGTGAAGGGAGGGGCAGATTATTTGCTACACAGTACAGAGATGCATCCATTGATTATAAAAACATTTAGTGAGAACAGACTCTGTGTCAACGCTTGTGCTAGGTGATAGGATTATAAAGAAGATTGATTAACAGTTGAGGTGGGGGGATTCATTTAGACTCCGCCCTGGCTGGGTTGCTCAGTTGGTAGAATGTCATCCCCATTCACCAGGGTTGTAGGTTGGATACCTGGTCAGGGCACACACAATAATCAACAATGAATGCATAAATAGGTGGAACAATAAATCTCTCTCTCTCTTTCAAATCAATAGTTTTTTAAAAAGAAATGTGCCTCTATTTAATATCAGAAGTAAATTATCTCAGGCATAATAACTGATCAAATACAAAAGAAAAGCCACATAAAAACATAAAACTCCCAGAGTTTAAGGGAAAGCAAGGAATGTTACAAATGATTGAAGAAGTCACAAAGAACAAAGACTGGCAGATCTGACTATTTAAAAATTAAGCCCGGCCAACATTGCTCAGTGATTGAGCATTGACCAATGAACCAGGAGGTCATGGTTAGATTCCCCATCAGGGCACATGTCTGGTTTGCGGACTCAATCCCCAGTGTCGGGCGTGCAGTGGGCAGTCGATCAATGATTTTCTCTTTCAACATTGATGTTTCTATCTCTCTTTCCCTCTCCCTCCCTCTCAGAAATCTATAAAAATATATTAAAAAAATAAGACACTGTGGCAGAACCAGAATTAAAAGATAAACTATCATATAGGATAGAAAGTTAATATTTGGTTGGAAAACACATGTGAAGTGAAATTAAAAAAAAAACTAGAATGACTTCAATACTTAAATGAACAAATGCAAATTTGAACCATAATGAGGTCTGTATGGTCTTTGCTTATTAAAAGGTAATTGTGTGGCCCAAGCCAATTTGGCTCCATGGATAGAGCATTGGCCTGCAGACTGAAGGGTCCCAGGTTCAGTTCCAGTCAAGGGCACATACCTTGGTTGCAGGCTCCTCCCCTGTCCGGGCTCTGGTTGGGGCAAGTGCAGGAGGCAACCAATTGATGTGTCTCTATCACATCAATATTTCTCTCTTTCTTTCCCTCTCTCTTCCACTCTCTCTAAAAATCAATGGAAAAATATCCTCAGGTGAGTAGTAAAAAAAAAAAGTTAATTGTGTGTGTGTGTGTGTGTGTGTGTGTGTGCATGTTGGGGTGAGGGAATGTGTGTGTTATGGTAGAGAGAAATGTTATCATTTTAAACAAGGGGGCTGAAATCTCATAAGGGGGGAAAGTCATCTTTGTTGGAAGAATAAATCACTTTGTTAGGAAAGGAAGCCCAGCACAGGGCCTGAATGACCTGGGAGAGGGAAAGAGATGAACTGTTTTGCAGACACAGTGCAGTGGGAAGGCCTTTGAGTTTAGGCGGCCGTGGATGTGGGAGGAGGAGATCGGAGGGAGTGAGATAGAAAAGTGAAGAATGGGAGTCATGGGGATAGGAAAGGGAAGCAATTTAGCTTCTCTGGGAATGACATGAAATTTGGTGAAATTTTAAGTTATCTGCCGAGCTGTGCTAGAATCCTCAGTAAATATCTACTCCACACAAGCCTCTTGGGAGATGGGTAATGGTGCTTTAAGGAACTCACGGAAAAGGCACTGTTTTCCCATTTGGGTTGAGACAGAACTTAAAGAAGGAATCAGCCCTAAGAGGTGAGAGGCAACTGAGATTCAATGGCAAGAATGTCTGCTGCAAACAAACAAAAAAAAAGAGATAACAGATAAAGTCATTTTTAAGTTAAAAAAATTACATGGCTATACTGAAATCCAAAAGGAACAGTTTTAAGGAGCAGGAACAAGAGGGCACCTGGAGTAATCAGGTCAAAAAAGGTTGCAGCTATTTAGTGGAAACTGGTACAGGGGCTGGGGTGTCAAAGCACAGGGGGAGGCAGCAGTTAAATTTGCCTCAGGCTTGGTGGGGATGTGCTCAGTGTCAGAACGCATCAGCACAAGGTTCAAAATAGTGGTTCTCAAAGTGTGTTCCCCTGGCCGGCAGAACCTGCATCCCCTGGGAATGTGTTATGAACAACAATTCTTGGGTCTCATCCCATATCTACTGAATCAGGAACTCTGGGGAAGAGGCCCAAAATCTGTGTTTTAACAAGGTGATTCTGTTGCATGTGAGAGTTTGAGAACTTGTTGGTTTTAAGCTACACCTGAGAGGATATTCTAGTAGTTACTGTTCATTCATTCATTCATCAATTTACTCAACAAGATATTTACTGAGTGCCTATTGTGTGCCAGATGCTGTTCTAGACTCCAGGAATACAGAGAACAAGAAGGATGAAGTCCTAGGTCTGGTAGTATTCTATGAGGTTTTTAGCATATTCTTTCAAAAGTTCTCCAGTTGATCTAGGCCAACACCCTTAGCATTATTCTTTTCTGCTCAAACTTCATGTCAGGAAATCTTGACTCTACCTTCAAAATATATTCATAATTTGGCTTCTTGTCACCTCCACTGCCCTTACCTTGAACCAAACCACTATTGTCTGCAATAATCAGGGTGAGAGATGGTGGAGGTTTGAGCCAGAGAAGGAGAAGGGATAGGGTGGTGATCAAGTAGACATTGCTTCAACACTGTCACCAGAGTGATCTACTTAGGGCAGGGTCTTTGTCTACCTGCTCTCTGCTGTGACCTAAGTGTTCAGAACCTTGTTTGGGGTGTAGTAGGCACTCTATAAACACCCCTTGAATTAATAAGTAAAATGTTTAATGTGTGTTGCTATTATAAATCAGCTTTCTTTTTTAATGATAGTTTCTGGCTATTTAGCTCAGGTTCTCAGGAATTGGTTACTATACATCTACTTGACATTCTGCCACCTGGTTTACCTTACTTAGATTTTGGGTCAATTTCCTTGGATTTTTAGAAGGTGATATTTTTCTCTTTCTCTTTTCTATTTGCATTTCCTTTTGTGAAAATCTGTAATTACAGAGTATCTGTAATCTACATTTTAAAACTGTAATATCCTATTCTTTCTGAGGGCATGCCTTTCAGCATTTTCTCCATTGAGACAATATTATTGTGTGTGTGTGTGTGTGTGTGTGTGTGTGTGTGTGTGTACCCATTTGTACTCTTCACAAATGCACAAAGATTTTTAGCAAGTGCATGGTCTGTGTGTCTCCTGAGAAGCTACTAGAACTACCCTAGCTCCTCGGTTTACAGCTGCCTCTGTCTCCTGGGTATTTGAGCTGTTTCCCAGCTCCATGCCAGATTTCCCTCATCGGTAGAATGTGAATTTGGACGAGCTAATCCAAAGAGGGGTGAGCTTAAGCTGTTTCTTAATGCTCTAATGTGGCCACAAAACTTAATTTGTTCTGCTTTGTCTACTGAAGTGATAGATTAGGCTAATAATTTTCCTCGTGTTGAACCAATTTTGCACTTTCGATGGACTCATTCCTTACTATAGTCTCTGGCACTTAAACACTGTTCATGAAGGAGGGAGGCAGAAAGAAATGACAATGAAAAGACCATGAGACTTTGAATAGAAAGAAGCTGGGTTGAAATCAAATTTCTCCCCGGAATATGCTGTGAGATTTAGAGTCTCGGTGTCATCCTTTGAAAAGGAAAATACTTGTCTAAATATTTATTGTGACAATTAAATGAGATTGTATATATGAAAGAGATTTGAAAACTGTAAGGTACCATGAAAATATTTTTTATTAAAAAATAAAGGCTTACTACATCCAGTATACTCCATCAGTATCACTAATTAAAAGAGCGCATCAGATTGTTCTGCTATTCTTAGCCTATGATGTGTAATTTGAATATATCTGGCCTCCAAGCACCCTCCCCCCAATATCCACTGCTAAATCTTGTTTACCAATATTATTGATATACTTCCCAGAATGTCACACTCCCTATCTCCTATGACCCTATCCTGAAAACCAAAGGCTTCTACATTTTGGCAGTTGTAACTGACATAAAGAAGCACTTAATAAGAATTAACCATTAATTGACTCATTGATACGGGTGTTGGTGTTTCTTGGGGCTTGGGTAAGGAATTGACAAAATCACATTGACTGTAGTTATAATTCACTAACTTTTTCTTTTTCATTCGAGTGGGTATGTGCATTTTCATCAACAGTGGTGGTGCTGATTCTTAGACTAAGCTATGAAGTGAAAATATCTTAAGAGAAGTAGCTGTAGTAAAAAATACCTTTGCACTAAGGGTTAGGAAACCTGATTTTCCTCTCTTAGGAAAATCAGCTCCACCACCTACTGTAAAAATCTGAGCACGTCTATAAACACCTTTGCCTCAGTTTCTTCACCTCTAAAAGGAAGATTTAGAAAAGATTTCAGAGGCCTTCCCAGCTCTGAAAGTCTTTGATTCTAGGAGGTAATGGAGTGAAACTCTGACACTAAGAAAACTCTTAAAACCATCCAAATAAAAGTTAATAAAATTTAAATGATAAAATGGGACTATCACTCTGAGGCAGATTAAACCTAAAAAGGAGTCTTAACACATTTAAAAAGTAATTAGTTGAAAAAATGCACCACATGCAAAAACTAATGCTGAACACAACCCGAGAGCTAGTACAATAATGAAAAACTTCCCTGAGCTTAAAGTAGCTGACTTTCAATACCACAAAGAGCTGAAAAAACAACAACAACAACAACACAAAAAACAAACAGAAAAAGGTAATTACATTCTTTGTTTTCTAAAACCAGGGAAAACAAATTCAGGATCACAGCAAACCACATTTTAAATAGTACACAGGCATTAGAATTAACCTAGTGCAGTCCATGGACTGCGAGCAGTGGCAGTTACCAGAGCCAGCCATGCCCTTGGTATCCCATGCGGCATCTCTTAGGACAGGACCCTGGGGGCTAAATACAGCCCAGAAGCCAGGTGCTGCTTGGTGGAAGTCTCCAGAAATCCTCCGGTTTAGCAGCAGCCCAGAGCTTACAAACGCCTGCTGACCGCAGCACAACTTTTCCTCCCTGGTTGATCCCAGTTGGATGTGCTGACGGCTTCACATACCTGCTAGGTTTGGAACTCAAGGCCGCCCATTTCCTGGCAGTTGATAAAAGCTTAGAGCAAACATGGCTGAGAAGAGCTTAGGCAACTGTGGAACACTGGATCCGGCTGTCTACCAGCCTGGAGGAATGCTGAGGGTGCCTTCTGCAGCCTGTGAGTGCGGAATCCACAGGCCTTCCATTTGCATCTAGGTTTACACAGTGGGTACCTATGAACAGGACGAATGGAAACAAAAGGAGACAAGCTGGTGGAGCAACTTGAACCAATGCCCTGATGTGTCTTGAGGAACTGTTCTCCCTTCCACCCCAACAGAACCTCCTGGCTCTGAATTGCCTTTGATTTGCATGTAAATGGACTACGTGTTTCGTAGGGACTTCGACCTCAAGAAAACACCAATCATTCATTTGTTCAACAAAATATTATTTGAGCATCTTCTGTGTGCCACGCACTGACCTATGCACTCACTGGTGGGCTTCATGGTACAGCTTTCTGAAACACCCATTTTTATTACACACCCTCATTACACTATACTTGTTTAGCATGAACATCTGTAATGGACCCGCAATATTTCAAAATCAATTCACAATGTGTTTGTAGTTTTTTACTAATATGTCCAGTCTAGATTAAAGAACATTCTCTTGACAACTGCAGTTTAAAATTTGAATTTATTATTTTTTGTCCAAACCACACTATGACAGCATTAAGAGAAATCAAGATGTTATTATGGGACTTGCTAACCAGATGGAAAGGGGGGGTTTGACATAGTAGCAAATGCAGGGACCTGTCCTGGATATCAATTTAGTGTTTGGAAAAAGCATCCTTTCTCAAGTGATGTTTAAACTGAGCCTGGGGTGTAAGAGGAGTTGGTCATTCATCAAACAAGGGGAGTGGGGGAGAGAGAACAGTCCAGGCAGAGGGAACAAAAGGTACAGGAGGACAGATTTCAGAGGGAAAACAAGTAAACAACATCCCATGAAGCAGAAGAGTGAATGAGAAAAATAAGCAGAAGAGACTGGAGATGTAGAAGGAGAGCAGATCATAACGGGGCAGCAGAATGGAGGGAGGGGTGTAGTCATCAAATTTTTATTTTAGGAAGACGACATTGGACTTCTGGTAACAAGCCTGCTGGCCCTAGTCCCCAGTTTGTAACCTATTAAAATAATCCAAGAACATAAATAGAGAACTGCATCTCCAACAAGTACAGTGAGAGCTGCAACTTCCAACTCACAGGCTAAAGGGAATATCTGCCAACGCAGTGAGAGTGGGACCCATTTGAAGGATACTGAGTGGTGATCTATGACCCTCCAGACCTGAGCAGGGTCCAGATTTCTCTAGTATTAAATGAGATGGACATTAATTGTAAGTTAGGGATTTACTGTGAGCCAGCCGTGCCTCCTGTCTGGGTGATCTGCTCAGCTGAAATGGGCAAACAATAAAAATTAAGAAAAAGGTTCTCTCTGAATATCTTCTGAAACAAGAATCTGGACTAAAGTTGTCAGCTGCTCCAGATCCCTTCTCTGCCCCAACCACACACACCACTCTGGAGAAAATAGCAGACTCAGGTAGAAGGGCCTCTGTCTCGAAGGAGAGATAATTTTAAAAGACCCTATTGTCTGTATCCATGGGTTATGCATATATGCATACAAGTTCTTTGGCTGGTCTCTTCCCATATTTCTTGTCAGTAACCACTCTTGAGTTAGCCTACACCATGCATTTATCATCTAATGGGTGAAGTAGAGCTACTGAGAAATAAGCCTGGGATATAACCAAAAGGAGAAATAATGGAGAGAATTCATCCTCTGGACAGTTCCTCTACATAAAGGTCAGTTGAGTATCTCTTCTGCCCTCTCTTTGCAGGTCGGCACACCTTGTTTTAAGAGGGCAACAATTTTTATGTTTGTGTATAAGCAACTCGAGCAATAATGATTCCTTGGATGAGTTTAAATGTGCTTATTCCTCCTCTGTCGCTAATTAAACTGAATCCATGCATACAGGAAGCCGTTTGGCATTTGCCAGTATCCGTGCAGACCTGCTGTGTTTGATTACCTTCGTTCATAGCAGTTGGATAGACCAGCCGACTTCCAGGATTGTCTCAATTATCTAGGTACCTTGTCACCTTTCTGGCCAAGTTTTAACATCTTCACATTATCCCTGTAGAGAGCGTGTGTTTTAAACGTGGCCTCATCTGAAGGATTAGTGAAAATCTTGGGCGCTTCCTCCATAGGTGGCTAATGAAGGCCCCAGTGATGACAATACTACAAATGACTTTAAAATAGTTCCTATTTTTGTCAGTGCTAAAAATACTCTTCCAGATTTACTATGTACCTTTCCAAAATGAAGAATTTGTAAAAAAAAAAAAAAGTCTGCATACCAACCTTATTAGACTAACGATGCAACATTTAAGAAGATGCATCTATGAATTATAAATAATGTATAATCGGGCTATATAATTTGGTGCATACTACAAAAATTGCTGCTTTTTTCTCAGGGGGTAATTTTTTCCACTTGTGGATTTATATTAAAGTCCCAAGTCCTGGTGGTGAGATCGATGGCCAGAGCTTTAATTGGGGCTCTCTGGTGATTATCTAGATTGGCAGCTGCTGTCAATCAGCTTCTAAAGAAATTTCTGAGCCAATGATTAGGCTACTCCTGGAGATGTTAGGCCCTTAGGGGCAATGTCAAGGCTCCCAATCACAGGGAACCCTTAAGCACAGTGGAGGTACAATTTTCCAAGTTGCTGGCTTACCTGGCAACATACGTGTCCCAGCTTTCTGGCTGAGTCAACTCAGAAGATATCATGACACACACTAAATCCATATGATTTTATAAAAAACAACAACAATGGGACAAGTCCCCTGACAGCTTCATTTAAAGCAAAACAATAATATCCTGTGTATATTATAGAGCACTTCATAATTTCATATTTATATAATTGAATCCCATTGATAAAATAACAATGTACTGATGTTATTTTCTGGGGGGGGGGGGGGGATATACATTGTTCACAAAATTTCTCCCTTCTTGGTACATGTCATATTCCTTTAGAAATTCTCTTTTCATATGAATTAAAAATCCAAACTATTTTTAGATTAATTTAACATTTTATAAGGGCTTAATCTCATGAATTCAGATCCCATAAATTTAAATAGTATAATTCAAGTAGGATTGAGTTAAACTATTTTTTCCCTCATCCTTGAATTATGGTGAATAATGATAAGAAGTGTTTTGTTTTTAAAAAAAAATGAGCTGCTGCTTTCTTATAAAGTTTAAGGTACACGTATTTCCCAATTCCACTCTCAGGTATTTCCTCAAGACAATGGAAATATATGTTCACCGAAGACTTGCACACAAATGTTCAGAGCAGCTTTATTTATAATAACTAAAAACTGGAAACAACCCAAACAGTCACTGACAGGTAAATGGGTAAACAATTGTGGTATGCCCAAACAATAGAATATTATGCAGAAATAGAGTAACATTAACTACTGATACATGGGGATGAGTCTCAAAAACTTAAGAATGCAGAGTTGAAGAAGGCCAGACATAAAAGATTATATGCTGTATATTTATATGAAATTCTAGAACATGCACACTGAATTTATAGTGACAGAAAGATAATCAGTGGTTGCCTAGAGGGGGTGTGGAGCTATTGACTGGGCAAGGGCACAAGGGAACTTTCTGAGGTGATGAAAATGTTCTAGATGTTGACTGAGGTGGTAGTCATATGGGTATATATGTTTGTCAAACTCAATGAACTACACACTTTATGGGCACTTTGTTGTACGCAGATTATACCTTTATAAATTAGATTTTAAAACAACATGCCATTACATATATCTATAATAACCAAAATTCTGCCCTATCTCTTGTGCATGTCTGTGCTTCCCCTCTTTCCAAACAATTTTTTAAATATTATTTTCAATATGCAAATGATATAATGAATTCCAGTTTGAGTCCAACAAGTATCTTATAAAACATGAAAAGGAAGATCCAACCTTCCACCCCATATCTAATAGGTCCTTAAATTGTACTTACGCTGATTGCTAAACATTTCTTGCATCTTTGCTCTGCCGCTTAGCTTTATTTCTGCTGCCTTAATTTAGCTTTCAGTTATCTCCTGACCAGTCTCCTTCCTGCATTGATTTCATTTGAACAAAAGGATCTCCCACGGTATCTTCCAGGTGCCAGAAAACAACATGGTATCCAGAGGCCTTATACTTAAGAGACGGGCAGGGAACTACAAGGGGTGGTACTGGATAGGGCATTGGGGAAGCTTGATGAGGGTCTCTTATGCTTGCTTCCAAGATTCTCATGGTAAACATGTGAACCTGAGTAAACTAATTGTTTTTAATACTGTTGCTGTTCTCTGTGCTTGTTTTAGTTAATCTGTAAGTGAAGCCCCTTCGGGAAGTACTCGCCCATTTCAATTACGTTCAAGAGAAACAGGGAAAGAGTTTGTGCTCCTGAGGAGCTGGTAGGGAAGGGCCAGGTGTGGTGATGGTTATAGGAATCAAAGGCAAAGAACCTCAAGATAGACAGGCTACTAGGAAGGGCAGAACCAAAGCCCAAAGGTGCAGCCTACCCGAACCCCTAGCATCCACCCACCCTTCACAATTTTTTTCTAAGTCGTTGCTTTTCTGCCTGCCTCTAAGAGCATTCTGTCCTGGATGTATTAAGGGAGTGATTTCCATTCTGTCTGTATCCTCACTTTCTTCCTGATTGCCAGGAAAGTTGCAATAGTGAACAGTCACCCAGGAGGAAAAAGGTGGCGATGTTAGGCCAGCTGAGTCCATTGCAAAAGGTCTCTAAGAGCCTTTCCCATCTCCGAAAGTGCCTTTTAGCAAGACTCAGGTTGGGTAGCCTCCAGTGAGAGATTTCCCGTCGATTACCACTTGTCAGGAGAAGCACAGGCCCAGCTTAGAGATTTCCACCTTAAACTTTCAAAAGAAGCCACTTGCTAAAGGTTCTGGAGCTGGGGATGCCAGAGGAGCCACTAAAAATCAAACAAGTGAGCAGAAACTGAATTTGACTTTGGGTCCCAGGGGCCAGAGAGACGGAGATGAAAGCTGACAGGTTCCTACTTGACAAGGCCTCTGTGGAGTGGAAATGGTGACTTGAAAATCGGAGTGGCACTTCCTCTCCATGGGCCGTCCTGTGAGCGAGGCCTGAACATCCCCACCCAGTCCCTGGATGCACAGGCTCCCGGGCCCACTGGCTGGGCTGTCAGCAGGGAGGCCCTGCCACCCCAACGCAGGACATGTCTTTGGGGATACAGCTTTAACCTCAAAAACAACCATGGACTTAGCCCAGAAGATACGTTTTCGTGGTCAACAAAGCAGTGCACATTTTATCCTAGGGAACCCTTGGGCATGACCCCTGCTTTTAGAAAATCTTCTAGTCCTGGCTCTGCTAGTGATAAACTGGGTGAACTTGAAATTGACTAAGTCACTTAGTCTTTAGGAGCCAGAGTTTCCCTAACTGCAGAATAAAGAGAGCTCATTGTTTCGTGGAACAGATGGGACATGAAAACAACAATGTTGTCAGAAGCTGGTGGGAATGTGTGGAGCCCAGACAGAGGCGAGATTTGAACCAGGTCCTGAGAAAGCTGTAAGAGTTTTCCAGTCAGGCAAGGGAGAATATTCTGGGAAAGGTAACACATTTCTAAAGGACTGTGGAGGCAGGAAAGGGAGGGGAGGTTTGATGAGGCCAGCGTGTGGGAGAAGCAATCGACTTGAGGGCGTGAGAGTTGGGGGGGAAGCTAGAGGTGCTTCAAATGTAGGATCAGGAGGCGATGCCCACTTAACTGGGGATCCCCACATTCAGAGGAAGGCCTACTGGCTCTTGCCTTGGGTGACTGGGCAGATGGTGATTTAATTAAATAAAATGCCCAAAGCAGAAGAGGGTGGGAAAATGATGAATCCATTTTCTGACACGTTGAAATGGAAGTACCCATAGTTAAACCAGCTGACACGTCCAGCAGACAGCTGTGTAGACAGGCCTAGAGCTCAGAGGACTGGTTGAAGCTGGAGGTATAGATCTGGGTGTCATCGGCTTACATTGATTTAGAGAATTTCAAAGTTTCCTTCTAAACCTAAGTTCATAGGGTCTGTGGTTCCAAGTTTTGCAAAAGGAAAAGTTTAAAAATCAACTTTTCTTCTCTCCCTGGCATATTATTCCAATGAGACACTTGGGATTTTCTTCCCCTCCCTCCCTTTGTGTGGTATTTTATGTGCCACTAAAGGATGGTCCTAGGATTCTTGCTACTAAATTTTGTTTTCTTGAGTTTCTGTCAGCTACTACTTACAGTATTTTGGTCAACACAGACAATAAAACAGTAATCTGACATCAATGATGAATCCCCAAAAAGGCTGGGGAAAGATTCTCAGCAATTTTCGTCAGTTATCAATGGCTCCCCATTTTATGTGAAACAAAGTTTAGGCTCTTCAGTTTTATATTCAAGTCTCTCTCTTTCTTTCTCTCTCTCTCTCTCTCTCTCTCTCTCTCTCTCTCTCTCTCTCTCTGCCATGTCATGAGCAGGCCCATGGGGAGGTCCATGGGGTGAGATGGCCTCCAGCCACCAGCCACATGAGTGAACTTGGTGGCAGGTTGTCCAGCCCAGTTAAGCTTTCAGGTGACTGAAGCCATGGAGACATCTTATCTGCAGCCAAGCCGCTCCTAGATTTCTCAGAAACTGTGAGAAAAATGTTTGTTTCTTTAAACCTCTAAGTTTTGGGGTAATTTTTAAGGTATGATCAGGAGAAAAAGAAAGGTGCTTTTCTGATAAAATGTGGAAAATGGGCCAGGAAAGGTTTAGAATATCAGCTATTTGAAAGGAGAGCTCAGCAGGGCTCTAAAAACATGGGGTCTCATATAGATTCTTTATTTCTTTTATTAAATTTATTGGGGTGAGATTGGTTAATAAAATTGTACAATTGGTTAATAGAATTGTACAATTCTATAACACATCATCTGTATATTGTATTGTGTTCACCACCCAAAGTCAAGTCTCTTTCCGTCACCATTTATCCCTCCTTACCCTCTTCTAACTCCCCCCACCATATCCTCACCAAGACTTGTTATGTCTTGTCTTTTTTATAATAGCCATTCTGACAGGTATAAGGTGATATCTCATTGTGGTTTTAATTTGAATTTCTCTGATGATTATTGATGTTGAGCATCTTTTCATATGTCTATTGGCCATCTGTATGTCCCCTTTGGAAAAGTGTCTATTCAGGTCCTTTGCCCACTTTTTAATTTGATTGTTTGTTTGTTTTGGTATTGAGTTGTATGAGTTCTTTATATCTTTCGGATATTAACCCTTTACCAGATGTATCATTGGCAAGTACATTCTCCCATTCAGTAGGTTGTCTTTTCATTTTGTTGATGGTTTTCTTTGCTGTGCATCTCCATACTTCTTGTTACTTCTTTGTCCCATTAGAAGCAAAATTATAAGACTTTACTGAAAAAGTGGAAAATCCAAGTCATAGAGGAACACAGTGTGAAAGTTATTATCCCATTATGCTCTTATCTAGGAACTGATTGAATTTCTGAAAGCCCTTGAGGTGCTCCTGCTGGCACTGGGACTGAGGGCTCAAAGCAGAGAAACAGGAGATGTGGGGAAATGCTTTCGCTGCATGAATTCCTTCTCACACCTGGCGATGGAATGAAATATGCAAGGAGTGGAATGGGAGTATAAATATTGCAGTAATGATGGTAATGCTTTCATACCTGGTATGGGTATGAGGTTTGGTTTAGCACTGGAAGGATGAGGCAGGGAGTACGATGAGAACGATTCTGAGATGCTGACAAAACCCTGAGTGGCGTGGTTCTGTGTGGAGAGTATGTTAAGAAACTTGCACAATTTCTGCCTGCTTAGTCCACCATCAAGAAAATTATCTTATCTTTTTTTCTCTCATTTCCTGTTACAGGTAACACAACTAGAGATTAGAATTAAAAAGATGTTCCTGGGGCTTTCTCTGAACACAATAGCCCCACCCCAATGACAGGAAAAGGATTGATGCTAGGAATTACCAACTTGTAAATGGAAATTAATACTGTAATTAGCGATATAGGAGAATCCATCTTATTGTAAATAGTGATGCTTATAGATTGTGATATTCCCCCTGGGATCAGCAGGCTATTTAAAAGGAATAAATCAAGAACCACATTCAGGCCCATGAAGCGTACCGGAAATATTCAGAGCAGACATACACCTAACACTGACAATTTTTTCACCAGGGTTGTAATACAGTGGGTAAAGTCAATTTCTAAAAAGATACACATTTGTGATTTTTGGCACTTCTTAGATGGAAGTGTTTTCAGATTTGTTTGTGAATATCAACGTTGTCACCTAGACAGCTTTCTAGTAAACAGACTGGAGACATTGGATATAAAGATTATTCTCTCAGAAAAATGAGGATACTGCATTTCAATTTAAAGCAAGGCTCTCCATGGGTGAAATATAAACACTTGATAAAGCTGCAGCTCTGATAAAAAAAACAAACAAACAAACAAACAAACAAAACACCTATACAATAGCCTTACGTTTCTATAGCTGTTTAAAATGTGGAACCTGCTTTCACATCCATTAACTCACGTGATGTGGGGTGTGTGTGTGTGTGTGTGTGTGTGTGTGTGTGTGGTGTGGGGGCGTGTGTGGTGTGGGTGTGTGTGTGTGTGTGTGTGTGTGTGTGTGTGTGGTGTGGGGGCGTGTGTGTGTGTGTGTGGTGTGGTGTGGTGTGGGGTGTGTGTGTGTGGGGGGGGGGGGGGGCCTGTGTGTGTGTGTGTGTGTGTGGTGTGGGGGTGTGTGTGCGGGTTTGTGTGTGTGTTTGTTTTTGTGTGTGTGCGTGTGGGTGTGTGTGGGTTTGTGTGTGTGTGTGTGTGTGTGTGGGGGTTTGTGTGTGTGTGTGTGTGTGTGTGTGTGTGTGTGTGTTGTGTGGGGGTGTGTGTGTGTGTGTGTGGGTGTGTGTCTGTGTGTGTGTGGGTGTCTGTGTGTGTCTGTGTGGTGTGGTGTGGGTGTGTGTGTGTGTGTGTGTGGTGTGGGGGCGTGTGGTGTGGGGGCGTGTGTGGGAGGAGGTAAATGAGAGGGATGTAAAAAATATGATGCTCATCTTACAGATGAGGAAGTGAAGCCCGGAAAGATTCCAGCTCACACTGCCTCCCAACAGACTGCGTGTATTTAAGGTTAACAAATTGCAGCCTTATTTCTCTAGGCAGCAGAAAGCCCTGAACGGGGGAGGGAAGGAGAGGGGGATGGCATTCTAGCCACAGCAGGGTTCAAGTTTATGAGTTTAAGAATGAACTGATGCAAGGCAGTTAGGAAAACTACTCCCCTCGCCCCATGAATATGGACATTAGGAATAGTAGAATTTCATCTCACTGTCCCCATTATTACACCCACATGTGACCGATTGGTCAGGGCCCTGCTAGTTACGGGGCATCACTTCTGCCTTGAATCGGAGCTTTTCGTGTGTTCGGGTCTTCCCTTTAGACCACGAACCCACAGAGCAGCAGCCTGGCCTTTCCTATTTCGTCTCCATCCAGTGCCCATCCCAGTGCCAGAGCTTCATAAACATGTGTGGGTTGAAATCGGCATGGGACAGACACTTTGCATGGCGCCAATTGGTTAATGATACAGGCATGCAGACGGGAAGACACGGTCACATCCCCTGGGAGGGCCAGAGGTCTCAGATGCTTCCCTGTTAAACCATGTGGCCCAGTTCTTATCCTTTTGCATACTTTGCTCCCATTTCTTGAGATGAAATCAATTTTAGGCAACTCCCTACCTTCGTACAGATTAAAAGTGTGTTTGAAAGTCAAGTGACAAATTCATATGCTAAAAAGGAGTGGTTTCCATTTCCCCAGACTTTAAATCCCCTATCAGGAGCACTAGTCTCCATGGCAGGGTTGGGGAAACCCTGCAAACACCCAAAAGTGATAGCTCATGTGATGTTATATCCCCCACCCCCACCCTGACCCGCGCCCCAAACCCCCATCCCAGCCTGGTTCTCAGGGAAGGACAGGACAGAATGCATGTGACTGCAATGTCAGGAATTAGTGCCTAACATTCAAGGAGAAAATCTTCACAAACTGTAAAGGGATAATGCAGCATTTAATAGCCATTCTTATTTTGTGTAAAAAAGGGAGAAAAGAATTATAATAATTATAGGTGTAAGTATAGACAAAAGACAGGAAAGAAATAGACCCCAAAAATCTAGCTGGTTGGATTATGATTTCGTTTTGTTTTTTCTTTTCTATATTTGTTTTTGCTATAATGTACTCATTTCTTTAACATCTATAAATGCTTCTTAATTTATTTTTATCTACTTGTGAGACATTAAAAACATTACGAATAAGACGAAGACCACAATCCCCAATTCCCGGAGATGATCCTGGGATTTTTGCATGCATCTACCCAGGTGGGCCTCAAATCTCTCATGGTTAGAGACCTTATATACTTTGCTCCTCGTATTAAATTAGGAACAGCAGCTCTGCACCTGCTTGAAGTCAGAGGGGAAACGTGTACTTTGGGGTCCCAACTTGTCTGAGACAATGTAAGTCCATCGTGTTATACCAGGAAACAGTACTTTTGAGGCTCTCACAAGGTGGCAGGTCTGCAATGCTTCATTGTCAACCTAGAACATTAGACCTGCAAGGACTCGAGAGACCACCCACCAGACACTGTATTTCATAGATGAGGACATGGAGTCCCAAAGAGGAGAGGTATCATCATCACCCAGTGACAGAATCAGATGGAACCTAAAGTCCTTGAGCTCCAGGAAGCTTGCTGGCTTCTCTATAGAGCTCATCTGAGCTTCAGTGATAGTGTTTTGGGGGACAGCTTCCAAAATTAATATGTATGTAAGAAATAACTGAAAAAAAATTTAACTTTACAAAATTAAGGTAAAATATAAGAATAATTAGGATTTGCTCTTTAGACATAAAGATACCAAAATATTTTTAACTGTGACGTGATTTCTTAGCTGTAGGACAAATTCCTAAGTAACACATTACCTAGAAAATGTTTCCATGCCCAAGGTAATTCTTTTAAAGAAAATGCCCAACTCATCATCCATTCAATTCAACATTAAAATATGTGAGTAAAAACATACCTACAAATATGGAAAAATATGATGATTTAAATAACTAACAAGTACTTGGAATCCCAATGTGATTTTTAAAAAAAATATCATTGTAATCCAAGGATGAGGGTATTTGAAAAGCTTTGAATCCTTAAAACAGAAAAATTCCCCCCAAATTCCAAAATGACTATGAAAGCAATTAATTTTACAAAACATTAGCTCTTTTTTTATAGTGTATCCTAAAAATGTATTCACACACTTTGAATAATTAAAAAGGCAGTGTTTATTAAAATACATTTCATTTTGTATTAAAATACATTTTAAAATTGAGCTACTAGCTGTTAAAGTATGTATATATTTTGGGGGACACCCTGTATTTTTTTTTCAGTTTAGAAAAATTTCACCCATTATCTTGTATATTGCCCCATTTTCTCATCTATTACTCATTCTTTCTCTCTTCCTTGGAATTCCACATACATGGTGGGTATGACTCTGAGCTCAGGAGAAATTCACAAAAATGAAAATGCATTCTATACATTATGTATGTCATACTGTATTTTTTCTTTTTTTTTTTTCTGTGCCTTGCTATACATATTTTCTTCTTACCTATCTTTTTTTAAATCTTTATTGTTGAGATTATTACAGATGTCCCTCTCTTTTCCTCCCATAGCTCCCTCCACCCAGTTCTCACCCCACCCCAGGCCCTTGCCACCCCATTGTCTGTGTCCATAGGTACTCCATACATGCATATAAGATCTTTGTCTAATCTCTTCCTGCACCCCCCTACACCCCTTTCCCTCTGAGAATTGTCAGTCTGTTCCATTTCCATGCCCCTGATTCTATTCCACTCACCAGTTTATTCTGTTCATCAGATTTTTTATTCATTTGATTTTTAGATTCACTTGTTGATAAATATGTATTTGTTGTCACTTTGTTGCTCATAATTTTTTATCTTCACCGTTTTCTTCTTCCTTTTCTTAAAGAATACCCTTCAGCATTTCATATAATACTGCTTTGGTGGTGATGAACTCCTTTAGCTTTTTCTTGTCTGTGAAGCTCTTTATCTGACTTTCAATTCTAAATGATAGTTTTGCTGGGTAGAGTATTCTTGGTTGTAGGGTCTTGCTATTCAACACTTTGAATATTTCTTGCCACTCCCTTCTGGCCTGCATAGTTTCTGTTGAAAAATCAGCTGACAGTCGTATGGATACTCCCTTGTAGGTAACTGACTGTTTTTTTCTTGCTGCTTTTAAGATTCTCTCTTTGTCTTTTGCCCTTGCCATTTTAATTATGATGTGTCTTGGTGTGTTCCTCTTTGGATTCATCTTGTTTGGGGTTCTCTGCACTTCCTGGACTTGCAAATCTATTTCTTTCATTAGGTAGGGGAAGTTTTCTGTCATTATTTCTTCAAATAGGTTTTCAATATCTTGCTCTCTCTCTTCTTCTGTCACCCCCATAATTTGGATATTGGTACACTTGAAGTTGTCCCAGAGGCTCCTTACACTATTTCATATTTTTGGATTCTTTTTTCTTTTTGCTCTTCTGGTTGGATGTCTTTTGCTTCCTCGTATTTCAAATCATTGACTTGATTCTTGGGATCCTCTAGTCTACTGTTGAATCCCTGTATATTACTCTTTATTTCAGTCAGTGTATGCTTAATTTCTGACTGGTCCTTTCCCATTTTTTTTATTTATTTATTTTTTTGGCATTCTCAATAAGATCCTTGAAGGTCTCATGAAGTTCCTCAGAGGTATCTGTAAGATTTATGAGTAACCTTATAACTATGGGTTTGAACTCTATATCCAGTAGTTTGCTTTCTTCCATTTCTTTCATTTGTGACATGTTTCTTTGTCTCCGCATTTTGGCTGCTTCCCTGTGTTTGTTTCTATGTATTGGGTAGCTGCTAAGTTTCCTTGAGTTGATAGAGTGGCCTTGTGTAGTAGGTGTCCTCTAGGGCCCAGTGGCTCAGCCTCCCCAATCACCTGAGGTGGACATTCTTTGTATACCCCTTTGTGGGCTGTGTGCACAGTTTTGTTGTAGTTGAGCCTTGATTGCTGTTGATATCACTGCCTCCAGGCCAATTGGCTGTGGGGACAAGCTGCCACTATAGTGGGAGAGCTGCTGTGTAGGAGACACCCTTATGGGGCAAGACTTGCTTCAGTGGGGCTTTGGTGCTCACTGAGTCTGCCTCTTGAGTGTGTCACTTATGGATGTGAAGAGTTGTAATCTGGTATGGCCTCATACTGACCACTGGGTACACTGGCTCTTAGATCTCCAAGGAGGTACAAAGTCAGCCACTGCCTGGGGCCACCCAGAAGGAGCTACAGAGAGATCTGCAGATTCCTCCTCTTTGTATCAGGTTTGGAAGTGCCCAGGTGAGGCCCAGCTGTGAAGCAAGGCAGGCTGGTGCTGGTCCCGGCCTTGGGCCTTTTATTGATAGCGTTGGGGCTCCCTGACCCCAGCTGCAGCTTGTTTGACAGATTTTAGGCTGAGAAAGGACAGGCCATTCATGTGCAAAAGCCACTGCAGCACAGCTTGGGTGGGATTGTAAATTGTGTGGGGTGGGGTCTCAGAGAATCTCCAGGGTGGAGCGAACAGAAATGTCTGCCAGTCAGCCCTGCCCCGGGGAGGTCCCAGCATGGGAACAATGACTGCTGTGAGCACCTCCATCTGAAAGAAAGCTGCCCCTGTGTGTCTGCCCCAATGTCAGACAGTCCAGTTTCTCCCCATATGTGTCTGGGTCCTCCAGAGCCTCGCCCAGCACTGGAGCTCAGAGGAAGTGGGAGCTTGTAAATTCAGTTCGTGGTGACGACCTTTTAAGAGGAGCAGCTGGCCGAAACCGGTTTGGCTCAGTGGATAGAGCGTCGGCCTGTGGACTGAAAGGTCCTGGGTTCGATTCCGGTCAAGGGCATGTACCTGGGTTGTGGGCACTTCCCCAGTGGGGGATGTGCAGGAGGCAGCTGATCGATGTTTCTCTCTCATCGATGTTTCTAACTCTCTCTCTCTCTCTCTTCCTCTCTGTAAAAAATCAATAAAATATATTAAAAAAAAAAAAAAGAGGAGCAGCTGGGTCTCTAGCAGCCTGTGTGCCACTCAGCCCCAGTCCGCACTTGTTTTCACAGCCTGTAGTTCTTACTGCCCGTAGGGACTTCTTTCCCCAGCTCTGGAACCCTGGGCTGGGGGGCTGGTGTGGGGCTGGGACTTCTTGCTCCTCCAAGTGGCCTCCAAAGAGGCGCTTCCCTCCAGATTAAAAAGGCGGCACACCCGGGTACAGGACCAGCCTGTTCTGCGCCTCTGCACCTCCTACCAGCCTCAATGCACTTTCTTCTTTACCTCTCTAGTTGTAGTACTTCCACTCAGCCAGCTTTCCCACAGTTCTGGATGATAGTTGTTTGTATTTTAGTTGTAATTTTGATGTGGTTGTGGGAGGCAGCAAGTACAGGCGTAAGTTTACTTATGTCACCATCTTGGTTCCTCTCACAAAACATTAGCTCTTAACAAAGAGATATCCATCTCAGGTTTGGAAGAAAAGGAAAGATTTGAAAAACTAACATAAAAGATGAGGCTTATTATTGTGTCCAATGTGACTACTTAGATGAAATATTGATGAACTTTGATCCATAATGTTTGAGGGGGGGGTGGTTTTGTAATACCTGAAACAGGTGAAAAAACATTTATCTATTATTTTCTCTTTTAAGGTAAAGCCTTCAATTAGTGTATGCAAAAGTCATCAAGGGGATTTATCAGGCTTAGGGTGAAATGTTAACAAGAAGCTGACCCGTCTGGATGCTAACGTAAGGCAATGAAGTCTCAGGGGTGTCATCTTGGAGCATACCATCCCGGATCCTCCTTTCCATAGACCAGGACAGGAGAAACAGTGTTGGTTTAAGCCCTTTGCAGGTCAGTCCTGGGAACTGAGATTTCTTACCTTCTGTTAGTAATGACTTCCAGTGCTGAGTTACTTCTGCTACTCCTCCCTCCCAGGAGGAAGAACCAAGGGGAAAGGTTAAGTGATTTATACAAAATAAAGTAGACATGCAGTGACCTGAAATTGGGATTTTTCAGATGATAACAAAATTATCCCTAAGGTAGAGAAAGAGATAGTACTTTATAGTCATTATCTTTAGTTCTCTGGTGCCGTGTAACAAATTACCCCAGAACTTTGTGATTTAAAACAGCAAACATTTATTATCTCACATTGGCAGTGGGCGGAAACTCAGAGGAAGCTTAGCTGAGTGGTTCTGGCTTAGTGTCTCTCCTGGGATTGCTCTCAAGATATTAACTAGAGCTGCTGCCATCTTAAGGCACGACTAGGGCTAGAGCAGTGATGGTGAACCTATGACACGCGTGTCAGAGGTGACACGCGAACTCATTTTTTTGGTTGATTTTTCTTTGTTAAATGGCATTTAAATATATAAAATAAATATCAAAAATATAAGTTTTTGTTTTACTGTGGTTGCAAATATCAAAAAAATTTCTATATGTGGCACGACACCAGAGTTAAGTTAGGGTTTTTCAAAATGCTGACACGCTGAGCTCAAAAGGTTCGCCATCACTGGGCTAGAGAGTCTGCTCTCAGGTAGCTTACCCCTCTCGATGGCAAATTGGTGGTGGCTATTGGCAAGGGTCTCAGTTCCTAGCCACGTGGACCTCTCCATCACACTGCTTGTCTCACATCATGACACTGGCTTCCTGGAGCAAGTGATACACGAAAGAACAAGGCAAAGTCATAATATCATTTATGACCTTGCCTCGGAAGATATAGGCCACAATTATTACACTACCCTGTTGGTTAAACAAATCAGCCCCCTTCAGTGTGCAAGGGCTATACAAGGGCATGAACACTAGTCACTGAGGATCACTGGGCCCACCTTGGAGGCTGCCTACCATAATTTCTTTAAGAACCTGTGAGCACACAAAAAACCACATTCATACTCCATTTTGAAGATTTGAAGTTTTGAAGAAATTTTTTCATCCCAGAGGGTGAAAGCTGCCTTCCCAAAGAGGCTGGAAGATGGACATGAGCTCAAGTCCTCTGAGGCAGGTTGTCTGCCACACCCCAGAAGCTGGTGCGTCTCAGTGCAGCACAGGTTTAGTCCTCTCCGTAGCCCTGTCCAAACTTCATAATAGAGAAGGTGGGTATATGTAGGTAAGAATGCAAGCTCAGGCATTCTTTAGAGCCCCCAAACGCTTGGGGTGGAGCCCATATCTGGCTCCTACCTCCCATATCTCCATGCCCAATCCTAATTATTCTTATCTTTTGTCTTAATTTTGTAAAATTAAAATATTTTCCAGCATTTGGGGTGGAGCCCATAGCTGGCTCCTATCTCCCACCTCAACTCCTATTTACTACTAAATAGGTAAATAGGTTTTCTCCTTCTTCCTGCCCACAAAGACGTTCCCTTTATTCCCAGTGTGATTCAAGCATTTTAAAGGTTTATTAATATTCCTTTGCATTCAGAGAAGAGAAGCAGTTTGTGTGCTTCCTCCTCCTGAAAAGAAGAGCAGTATTTGACCTCTCTGACTATGGTTCCTCATTTTTTTAAAAAAAGAAGCAAAACTCACATTTATAGGGACGTGAGCAACCAAAAAACATTTATAGAGCAAAGCATCATAATCAATATTATTGGGCACTTTACTCTCCTTGGACCTCAATCTCTTCATCTAAAAATGAGTGAATTGGACAAGCCTGGGGATGGGAAATGGGCTTCCGTGTACCCACTCTGTCACGGAAAAGCTACGTGGGTTGTCTCGAGAAGAGATGTGAGACCGGATCTCAGGTAGTAGGAATGATGCCATAATAGGGTAGTGATGTCTGCTGAGGTGGTGACAGTCATATATCTCTCTGCTTTCCCTGGAGCAGATAATCAGTTAGGTCTGCTGAACTTCAGGAGTATAAAGTTCTATAACCCACTGCCGCCTTCTCACACACAGGAGAAATGTCCTGAACCAATCTCTGGAATATCCGGAGTTTTCTCTGACCCGCTCAGTCATAATCAGCGAGCCTGTGCAAGGTTTTATTCTCTTTTGTAAATAGCCAGCTGGCGACTTAATCGAATTCCCCCAGTTGTTTTCCAAACAACCAGGAGTAGGACCAAATTCAGTCTTTTCTTCAAACTAGTTTTGCGTGTCTCTGTGACATGACGATATATGTTATTTTAAACTCTCCTTATTTTTAATGATATAAACAATGAAAGCCCAAAGTAAGAGAAAGGAGCTAACACATTTATTCCCATTCTGCCATCTGTTTAAAGCTGCTGATGTAATTCCAGTTTGCGATTGCATTAGCGCTTGCCTCCTGGCCTTCTTCCTTATTTCCTTTCATATTTCAGGCCTTCTGTGCTTAAGAGAAAGCACTGCCTCTAGGATCTTGGTCAATTAATGCGGAGCTGCGGTCCGCTCTGGCCATGTCCAAACGGGTCTCGATTTGGATTTCCTTCACGATTAGGGAGAATGCCTCTCACCGGAGTGTTATTTGCTTAAACGTATTTGGTATTTAAGGTTTGATTAGTGATGTTTTCAGCAATATCACCAACAATCAGCAGATTTGTTTACACGTCGGAGGATGGCAGAGATTAAGGGTTGTGGTCGCGCATACTCAATCATCGCATATTGGCTTTAAAAACAACAACAACAAAAACAACTTTTATCTCTTGAATTATCTCTTGAATTATCTCAGAATTCAATTTTAATTTTTTTTTAATGAAGCTGTTTTACACTGGTTTGAATAATAGTGCGCAAGAAGGTTTTGTTAAATCACGTGAGATGTTGCGGGGTGTGTGGGGGTCTTTTATGAGGCTAGGTCTCATTGAAAATTATATTTTGGCTGGATGGGCAGAGTGTAGTTTTTTGGGGTTTTTTTTTGCGTGGATATGCACTAGGGGCATGGGTCAAGCCCCTCTTCTTTTTATTTTCAAATATCCACCCTACAGGGACTTGGTATTGGGTGAAGTTGCCAAGGTTTGTGAGGATAGCAGTGGGATTGGGGCAGGAAAACTGGAAACTCAGCTGTCTTCACTTTTCTGAGCCTCAGTTTCCCCACGTGGGATATTATACTAACTGATTCTAACGCCTTTCTCCTCTAAGCAAATCCTGTTTATATCTGAAATAGGCCCCTTTTCCCTTTTCCTGATATTGGTGTAGTAGATGGCACAGCTTTGGGTATGAAATTGAACCTCATGCCAGAACCTCATGCCATCAGGATAATGAAGGTTGGATTGGAAGTGACCTGAAGGACTCGCAGTCATCCCCACCCTCTAAGGGCACGGCCAACAGAGAGGAGTGTGTTCACTGGGTACCCAGGACACTGATTGACTTCAGCGCAGGCTTATCCAGAGTGCCACTCGCTATTCAGAATTCAGACCGTGGCTCATCACTGTGGCTCAGGACCATCTGTGGGTTTTTTTAAAAAATAGGAATGTCTGGGTCCTACATTTGACTCGCCAAATCAGAATTTTGGGAGTGGGGACTAGGTATGTGTATATTACAAAGCTCCCTGGCTGATTCTGAGCCCCAGCCAAGGTGGAAGCTTTTCATTGAGATGGAGTGGAGTCAGAATGAGATCTGATTAGGGAATCCAGACAGCAGGGTTTGAGCCATGACCCAAGTACTCAGGGTGCACAGAGGAAGGAAGAGAACTAATATGACCAGGGAAAATCAGGGAACCTTCCTGGAGGAGGTAACATTTGAGTTAGACCTGGAAGAATGAGTAGGATTTTTTTTTGATTTTTTTTTTTTTAGGGAATAAAAAATAGTTGAGAGAAAGAAGGCATTGAAATGTGTCACAAAGAGTGTGAAGGTTGAATCCCGGTCAGGGCACATATCTAGGTTGCAGGTTTGATCCCGATTGGGGCAAGCACAGGAGGCACAGGTAGGGATGGGAACTTTATCCCTGAGAAACCTTCAGGGAAGATGGAGTTAGGCCCTGAGGCTGAAAGGATTTTGATCAGTGGGGAAACAGCATACAGTGCTGCAATCTAAAGCATAGCATCCCGGAAGGCACAGAGCATGGTAGAGTTGACTATGTTTCAGAACTACTGAGAAGACAATGGTGAATGGTGGCTGGAGCTTGGGGGGGGGGGGGGGGCGGCGGAGAGAGACAACACTTCCATGCCTAGATCGGGTGGTGCTCAGGAGGACATATGGTCAGGGAAGTGTTTGGGGGCCAGGAGTTCAGGAGTTTAAGAAATTAGATGGAATGAGTTACAACCCAGTTCCTGAATTAGTCATTTTGCTTCCTTTCTTAATGGATTTCATTACAGACATTCAAGTTCCCCTAAGCATTGCCACTTTTCTCTTAATATAATTTGTTTGTTTGTTTGCTTGTTTGTTTGTTTTACAGTTCTTCTGTGATCAGTTAGGGAAAGGTTGTAAGATGGATAAGAACAGCAAGACTCAATGATTATTTAACAAGTAATAAACTGAGTGCAGTCAGACAAGCTTGTCATTGGAAGCCTGACTCTGCTATCTGAAGCGAGCATGGCAGAGCTCATTTATTTAATTAGAAGCTGTTTTTACTGGGCTCCGTCCAGGAGGACAGTGGGTGTATTCTGTGGTGTTTCAGGGCTCCCTAGATTTCAGAGGTCTCACAGATAGGAATTAAATAAAAGGGAGGACAGTTACAACAACGCCCTGTGAACTGTTACTTTCTCTGAGAGGGTCTGTTGATTACTTCCTAGCTGTTTGGGGATGGAGACCTTTATCCTCAGAACTAGGCAGATATAAATTACATAAAAATGTACCAAGTTCCTTTGGTGTTTTTCCCAGATTTAGAAGACACACATCTTGCCATTTCTTGATTAATTACTACATGGAAGTTGCTGAAAGGCAAGCTTGGCTCAACATAATGAAGGGCTCGCATATGATCGTGGAAACACTGCCAGGCTGGGTGCGGAGAGTTGGGGGTTTAGTCTCAAGCACAGCGGTAATTCTTCGTGGGACCCTGGGCTTCTATCTCCTCGACTGTAGGATGAGAAGAGGATCTTTGTGTTTCTTTTCGTGGCTCCATTCTGAAATCCTGGGACACGTTGGCAAGAAGGCTGTCCAAAGAGGAGAGCTTGGGCAAGGCAGGGCAGCAAGGAAAGACCTTCTGAATGATGGTGATGCTGAGTGGAGCCTTAAAGGAAGGATGAGTACAAGTGAAAGGAGAGAACACTACACGTTTATTCTAAACGAATGATCAGAGATGTATGCAAAGACTTACTTAGATAAAGAAGATAATGGTGGGAGGTTCTTTGAAAAACCAAAGGTATGTGAACAAACCGAGACAACTGGTTGTCAGGATCATTGAAAAGCTCTGCTAGCACTGGCTAAGAATCGGCCTGGTCATCCTCAAGTTTCCTTCTGCTACAGATGCTATATTCTTTGAAGAATGGGACATCGTTGGCCAGGACACTTGGAATCCTTTGTAGTTTGACTTCTCCTGTAGACGCTTGAGAAGCCTGCACAAGGTTGCTAGGTCACCCACTGCCCTGAGTTAAATAACACCACAACTGTTTAAAGCAGTGGTTCTCAACCTTCTGGCCTTTTAAATACAGTTCCTCATGTGACCCAACCATAAAATTATTTTCGTTACTACTTCATAACTGTAATTTTGCTATTGTTATGAATCACAATGTAAATATCTGATATGCAGGATGGTCTCAGGCGACCCCTGTGAAAGGGTCGTTGGACCTCCAAAGGGGTCGCGACCCACAGGTTGAGAACCGCTGGTTTAAAGCTTGCAGAGAGGTGGGGATCATCTGTAGAAACTCCAGATGAAACAGAGACAGCCTATATGGTAGATACATCAGGTACCATGGATCCAGGAGAAGTGTATGAACTAGCAATCAAATTGATTATTCACACGCTTCTGCATGAGTTTTCACAGCCCTTTCCACTTGCAAACATTCTCAGAGCTTCATAATCCTCAAAAATAAAAGGAGAAAACACTGGGGTCCTTCTTTTGACCCTCTGCCCTTCTTGGTTCTGTTTACCATCATTTCTCCTTCTATTCTATAGAACTCTCCAAAAAGGAAGTCCATGGCTGTATTTTCTGCCCGCCCTCACTGCAGAACATATGCACCCTAATTTCCCTGCATGCCATGATCTTATTCAAGTTCCACTTCTCCTTTGGTTTATCCTCCTTGCCAACTACACTGATCTTCTCCTCCTACTTGGGGCTCTCTTCTTGGAAATCGCAGTTACTATTCCAGGAAACCTAACCACTTTCCATTACATTATTTAATCTTCACATTAACCATTCAAGATGAGCATTTTTGTTATTCCTGGTTTTTTCAAAATATACTTTATTGATTTTTTACAGAGTGGAAGGGAGAAGGAGAGGGATATAGAGTTAGAAACAAACATCGATGAGAGAGAAATATCAATTCAGCTGCTTCCTGCACACTCCCTATTGAGGATGTGCCCACAACCAAGGTACATGCCTTTGACCGGAATCGAACCTGGGACCCTTCAGTCCACAGGCTGACGCTCTATCCACTGAGCCAAACCAGTCAGGGTGTATTCCTGTTTTTTAATAGTATGCATTGATTATAGAAAAATTAGAAAAACTATAAACAACAAGAGAAAGCAAATTGAAATCTCCTTTAAAGTTACCCAGAGATTACCTTACCAATGTTATGGTTTGGTATATTTTCTCCAGGCGTTTTACAATTTTTTTTGAAAAAAAAATGATATTTTGTATGCTGAGCATATGTTCTTATAATCTATTTTCATTCACAAACAATAGATGGTGAACCTCTTTCCATGTTAGTAAATATACACCTTCAACATAATTTTTAATGTTTGTACAGTATGGGTGTATAATAACTTATTTAGCAAATATTCCATTATTGGGCATTTGAATTAATTACAATCTTCACTATTAAAATAGCATAATATAACTCCATTTTTGTGCATATCAATATTTCTCCAAAATAGATTCTTTGATGTAGAAATGGATTCATACTTTTGATTTTGACAAATTTTCCCTCCAGAAAGTTTGTACTAATTTAGACTTAAAACAACAATGTCTGAAAGTGAACATAATACATTTGGTTATTATTTTATCATCTTGGTTAATTTTGGAAGCAGCCTTTTATTGCTGTTTTACTCTGATTATAAGGAAGATAGAATATTTTTGTTTATGTTTACCACTGATTTTTTTCTTTCGTGAATTAAACTGTTTAGTATCTTATATATTAACAAACAGTCTGACACATAGAAATAAATATTAGCATCTTCATCATTCTTATAGGTAATAGCCATTGTACATTCCAAGTAGTTTCCTCAAATTTGTCATTTTCTTTTAATTTAATTCCATTTTATTTTATTCATGTAGGCCACTGAGAGGTTTAAATTTTTGATGTGAACAAACTCATGATCTTTATGGTTTCTGCCTTTAGTTGCATGCTTAGAAAGACCTTTTCCACCCTAAGATCATATAAATATTTACCGGAGAGGATTTTGATAGTTTTATATTTTACATTTAAATCATCAATACACCTGGAATTTATTTTCCTATAAGGATGGGATAGAGATAAGTGGCTTTTCACAAAAGACCAAATGGTTTTCCTAGTTAACATTTTTTAAAGTATTTTTCAAAAGGAACAGAGCAGAAACATTTTTGAATTGAGACCTGTGAATGGCTAAGTCTCTGAGTGGAAAGGAATTAATTACTGCATGTCAGAAATCAGCATGGGGCCAGGGCTATTAAACATACTAATGGCTTGGATGGAAGGACAGCAACAGAGCAGCCTGTGAGCTTCACCCTGTCCAACGGTGACTTAAGTGGGTTACTTACAGCCCAAGATGACAAAGTGAGGAAAGCCAGACGCCCTTCGGTGATGGGGAAGGGAGCAGCCATGGTGTCAGAAGACGGAATGGGTTCTGGTTGTAATCTGCCTGCAAAGCTCATCCAACTCCTTGGCTCTGGTTATCACACTGGAAAGAGAGCAGAAGGGCCAAGGCCTTCAAAAGCAGCGCCTCTTTGTGGCCAGGCCTGGGAAGACCACACCCATGGCTTTTCTAGCTAATACCTCAGCAGCCGCCTGTGCTCAGGGTTCCTTTCCAGCATGGCTGCCTTCATCCTCTCAGGTTCTGCTCCACAGACCTCCGGCTTCTGCTTCTGCTTCTGCTCTCCTGCAACCCCCACTCTATTATTTTCTTCAAAGCACATATTTCATATTAAAACCATTTTTCTCTGGGCTTTTTCCCTTATGCTGCATGGCAATCCCAGCATTGCATGATTTTTCTACCTTTAAACTGTTTTTCCTAATGCAGTATTTTCTGAAATCAGACCTTGGGGTTTTTTTTATTGGCGAGAAACAATGATACTCTGATTATTGCAACTTGCTCCTACACCTATTAACACAAACCTCTGAGTAATCCTACCAGACAGGGGGCAGGATCCTGTGGACAAAGCCCAGATTTGAGCAGGGGTGTGTCTGAGGGGCACAGTGAGCCAGGAGCACCGAGGATCTGTGCCCAGCTTCAGATCTCTGCCTACCACCCTTGGCGGCCCCTTTCCTACTCAACTTGTGGCAGGTGGGAGTTCTGTGAGACAATGGAACTCTAATAAGTTTCTCTGTCCCAGCCTAGTACTGGGTTCTAAGGGTACCAAAGTAACTGGTTCATATGCAATCTCTCGAAAGGTTCATTCCAGGAGTGATTTTAGTGTATTTCCTGTAGACAAAATGAGAGGTGGACAAAAAGAGTGTTAACCACAGTCAGGCCGTTGGTCAGAGAAGGCTTCACAGAACGCCGTGTTTGGGCAGGCTGCGAGCTTCTCCCTGTTGGGGCCTGTCAAACAGGATTTGCTTTAGAGTCTTTAAAGGACATCTGCTGTCCTGTCCTGCCTTCTACTCATTCCCCACCCTCACTATGCTTTCCCCTCCCCTACTCCCCGCAGTTTCATCCCCTGATCATAGGTACGGGCTCAGATTTGGGACCCTCATTATTTGATATACAACCCTGGAGTTTTGTTAATGCTATTGGGGGGAGGGAAGACTTCGGTCTGTCCATAGGGGTATCTGAGAAGCTGATGACCATCTAGCTTCTGAGAGGGGAGAACCTGCTTGAGGGGAGGCCCCAGAGGAAGGCCGAGCTGAGAGAGGAACAGGGGGAGACTGAGTCTTCAGGACATTGTCTGGACTCTGTATCCAGCCACCCCTAAAGCAAATACCTTGAGTGTTACAATCATGTGAGCCAAGAGATTCTTTTTCTTATGTGTGTAAACCAATTTGAATTGCAACCCAAAAATCTTTAATACAGAGCCCCACCCAAATCCAAGGCTGTAAATCTTGGCCCACTGCGGGGAGGAAGTGGTGTCTACCCTGCCTCAGCACCGAACTCCTGCTGCTCAACATTCACGAAATGATTGTGTCCAGGATCATCGTGCTTTCAAAGCTGTCAATGTGTGCTCCTCGGTGGTGTGAGGCTCCAGACCAGGGGGACTCTCAGGGCAACTACTGAAGGATTTTCTTTCTAGGAAGTGGTCTAGCTGTAGGGATCCTATGTGAACGTCACAGATGATGGCTAGGGAACCTCTAGATATGTCTTTATAAAACAGTGCCTCTTCCTTCTTTGGAAAATAACCCCTCCCCCCACTCTATCCGTGTGGTTTGAATGGGGACTGCCAGTATCTTAGTGACACAGCCATATGACCAAAGTGATTGGCCTAGATGGGCACCTACCCAAGAAGGGGAAGTCTCAGATCTTCCCCAACAGTGGAGATGTCTAGAGCTGTCAGTGACCAGGTCCCTGGTGCTGTGGCGAAAACAGTCTGAGGGGAGAAAGAATGAAGAGGCTACACAGAGAGAACTTGGCATGAGGGCTGAGGGCTGTGGGCATGGGCCAGGTGAACTTAGCTTTTCTTTTACACATGCCGTTTGTCCTTGAGATCTCACTGTATCCCTACATGCCACTTGATTAAACAAGCCTTCTAATAAATCCCCTTGCAAATAACCAAGCCAGTTTAGCTGAATAAGTGTCTGTCATTTGCAAACCAGAGGTTTATATAGCTGCCAAACTCCCCAAGGCCAGGGCAGGCTCCACTTAACTAGTCACCCATTAGATTAGTGCTTTCAAGCCCTGGCTCACATTAGAATTACCTCTGGTGTTTTAAGGCACAATGGTACCCACTTCAGGGACTCTTACTGAACTGATCTAGAAAACAGCGTAAGCAACATGTGTGTTTTTAATCTCTCAAGGTGATTTTAATATGTATCTAGGCTTGCAAACCACTGCAGAGATGATGAACTTACCATCTTTGCCTACGAATGAGATATGTGGCAATAAGGCTGTGAAGGAAAAAAACCATTCAGTAGTCTTGGCATCTGAAGGGCTCGTCCAAGTCCTGTCTTAATCACTAATTCTGTGACGGTAGGCAAGTCTGTTAACAAAGCCTCAGGCCCCCACCTGAAGATGGAAATAATGACTATTGTTCTGCCATCCTCACTGAGGTCTTAAAGGGACCAGATGTGGAGGAACCTAGAACTCTAGGAATCCAAAACTGCATCTTCTAGAGGGGAGACTGCATGTGCACTTCACACGTGCCTCGCACAATGGACAGGAGACCGTGGCAACTTCCCATCTTCCCAGGGGTCAGTCCTGAAGCCTCCGGAGGGAGAGATGGCAACTCCATCCCAGCAGAGGAACACAGCAGAAAATGGCTCTTAACAGAGTGTCTGTGTCCTCGATTTCCTACCCGCCCCATGCCAACACCACCCCCACTCTACCCCACCCCCACCAAAGTTCCTGAGGAACACCTCAAAGATTCCTTGTCAACAGCAGCCACCCATCAAGGCTCCTTAATGATCAAATCAGCTTTTCTAGGCCTTTTCCTAAAGGATTTTAATCTCTGTCCTTGTTCTCCCCGGGATTTTTTTTTTCCACCACTCATTGGTTTAATAAATGCCTTTCCAGAAGGCTTCAACCCGGCTGGAAGTATACTTGAACAGCAACTCTAAGTCCTTATTAGCTCTATAGTGATCAGGTGAAGAAATAATTGATCTCAATCAGAAACACCTGGTTTCATAATTGCACAAATGATTATAATTCAATAATAAAAGTCAATTTAACTAACTTAATTCAGATTGCTTTAACCTCTCCCAGACAGTTAAGAAGTGAAGAAGCAAATAGGGGGAGAAAGGAAAAAGAAAAACAAAGCTCTGTTTAAACTGCCTGATTAAATAGGGCCCAAGTGTAGTTGGTTCATTTCACCCTGACAATACATAGCATGTCTTGTTGCTTAGAGCCTTTGTTCATTATATTATTTCTGTGTAGCGTGTCCTTCCCCCATCTCCATACTTCCATACTCTATCCATTTTTCTTTTCCAGATCAAGCTCAAATACTATCTCCTTTACCTCTACAAAGTTTTGGGGTGCTCAGAATTGAGGAGATATCCGATTCCCCCATGTGGCTTGAGTGAGATGGTGACCAAGGGAAGGAGATTGATATCCATTAAACAGCAACTGAAAGTCAGGCAGACATTAATTTCTGTCATTTCATTTACTTCTCACAGAGAAATAAGAAACTGAGGCTCCGAGAACTTAATAATTTGCTCAGCCAAATCACTGGAGGGCAAGCAGGGACAGGATCTGAACTCAGGTCTTCCTGATTTCAGAGCTTATGGTTTTTGCTTCCCACCATGAGAGACCCTCAGGGCATCTGCACCCTCCTGGGTTCTCAGGCCGAAGCACTACTTCAGCCACCGATGGAGAGTTTCAGCTGCTGCCCCCTGATTCTGAACCATGAAAATTTGGTTAAGAGGTTGTCAGCCAGATAGACCTTTTCGGTGGGCGTCCACTTCATAGAAGTAGCAATCCCCTTATTCTCCCCAACCAAATATTGGTTCATGGGAGCCAAAGGCGGACTTGAAACATTCATTTTTAATCACTTCAACTTGGTGAATATAAGAGGCTGAGTTTCAAGAAGTATGTCCTTGGGATCAAGAAGAATATGTCAGGCTAAGGACCAGAGATAGAAGAATGTCTATAGGCTAGTTCTGCCTCTGTCTGCTCTCTGAGGAGGTCTGGGGGTGGTGCTTTGCTGAGCTGTGCTGGGTGGGGAGGGGGAGAGGAAGATTGTGTAGGAACTCACTAGTCCACCTCTTCATTAAGTAAATATTCATAGAGTGCCTACCAGACCCAGGCTGGGCGTGGGGATTCTGAGCTTACTACTACTCCTATAATGATGATTATTAATGCCAATAATACACTCCCAGCACCATTTGTTGAGTATCACATACCATGCTGAAGATATATATGCATTACCCATTTTTTTCACAGCTCTATAAAGTAGGAATTAGCATCATTCTCCCTTATACAGATGGGCAAATTGAGGTTAAGAGGGTTTTAATCATCACAGAACTTGTTAGTGGTAGACAGAGCGAAGATTTCATCCCAGGTATCTGCTTTACACCTGAGGTCTTAACTAGTCCTCTACAGAACATCCTAGTTTATCTCAAGGCATGGCCCTGCTCTCTGGGACTTATAGCCTTGGGGGATATGGGCATGCATCTGAATAATAATAATCCGGTATGATAGTGCCAGGGGTAAAGAGGGCAGTCAGAGCTGCCTAACATTGGGGCGACATTGTGCTTCTGACAATGGCAGCAGATGGCCTTCCCCATCCCTTGGCAGCTGGCCTGTCTCCATCTGGGATGGCCCCTCTGGGGCCTGTAAAGGCTAAGTTCTCAAAGAGACCCTGTGCGGACCCTTTGATACACTTTGACATGGGCTCACTTGCCAGTTTCTGACAGAGTTCTATTTTAGAACAGACTAGCCCTCATGGATAACGTTTCTTTGAGAAACTGTTGCTACGAGCTGTGAAATTTCCCCCACACCCACCTCCACCTTGACGATCCAATCTTAAAGAAGTCATTTATATTGATTGTAGAAAAATGAGGAAATGCAGATAAGCAAGAATTCTTTAAAAATTCCCGGAAATTCCATCACCCAGAGCCAACTGCTGCCAGATGGTGGTGTTTGCTCATCCAGACATTGCACAGTGGTCATGTAAAGAGTGCGTGTTGACATGCTTTTCTTCAACAAAGATGTAATCATCCAGCAATTCGGTTTTGTAACCTACCTTTTTCAAGTAGCGAAGTATGGAGGGTGCCTTCCCGTGGGAATCACACCTTAAAGGAAGGTCTCTAAACCTTTGTGAGCTTTGAAACCTGCAGCATGACAGCGCATGGGTAATAATCCATAGGAGATAGCAAGAATGGGAGCAGACAAGCATGGGAGTTTGAACACTGGTTCTTCCTCCCACTAGCTGGGTGGCCATCTGCACCTCACTAGTCTTGTCCATCCCCTGGGGATCTGCCCTTCCCTCTGCAGGCCTCCCAGGGCTAAGTGACATCAATGAATCAAAGATTCTCATTGCAATAGAAGGGCATTATCCAAATCTAAAGACTTTGACAAGAATCTCCTCCTTTTGTTGTGGCAAGCTCTGAGATGGTATCTCACGATGGGCACATCCCTGTGGTACCCGTCAGCCAGTCGTCCTTGTTGGTGATAATGAAGTTCTAACACTCCATCAGAAAGGGATTCTATCCAGCTGTCTGACTTGCCTGGGTTGTTTGCCCTATTTCTAGTCTTTTGGCTTCTCTGGAGCCCATATTCCCAACAGGCTAAGGCATCCTTCATAGCGCCTTCCTACAGGGGGGTCTGACCACAGCCCCCCTAAAAGGCCCCCTGTGCTTCCTTTCAGAATCTCCCTGAGGCTCGGTGTGCCTCGCCTACCCACTGCCTCTTACGTCATCTCTGTAGCCTCTGAATAGGATGCTGTCTGTACTTTGTAACCAACTCTTAGAACTCCCTTGCTTTTCTGCCTCACCTTCCAGGACCACAGCTCACCTTGATGGGGAAAGAAGCTGTGTGGTGTTCCAGGGATCCTGATGGTGATTTTCCAGGAGGGCAGCCCCAGTGCTTGGGACCTGCTTCCTGGTACAGCTGAGTTTTGTATAAGCCAAAGTGGTGATGGACACACCTCCAGCAATGAAATCCCAAGTGGTGCGGGCCCCACCCTCCAGGAGCCCACCGCAGCTGGAGGCACTGAGAACTGAATTTGAGTTGTTCCCTTCCCCTCCAACCAATTCATTTGCAGTTCCTTCTTCCTGAAGCATCCTTTGCCTATACCCCTATCCTCACCCCTCCTCATCCTTCAGAACTCAGCTCAGACCTCAGGCCTTCCTCCCCCTGCAAAGCTAGTTTAGGTGCTTTTAGCCCCAAAGCACTCAGTACTTCTAATTACCGCAATACATTCTAATCTTCCTTTAACCTGTCTGGAAAGTGTGAGCTCCTGAAGGAAAGGATTGCCTGATTTTCTATTGCCCCAGAGCCAAACACATAATAGGTGCTCAATTTTGTGAACCGAATGAATGAATAAATTTAGTATGTCTTAGTCCTACCAGGACCACCTCAACCAGTTAGTGCTTCTAGAGCAGTGATGGCAAACTTATGACACGCGTGTCAGGGGTGACACGTGAACTCAATTTTTTTGGTTGATTTTTCTTTGTTAAATGGCATTTAAATATATAATATAAATATCAAAAATATAAATCTTTGTTTTACTATGGCTGCAAATATCAAAAAATTTCTATATGTGACACGGCACCAGAGTTAACAGGGTTTTTCAAAATGCTGACACGCCGAGCTCAAAAGGTTCGCCATCACTGTTCTAGAGAAATGTTTTGCTAACCCAGAAATCCATCCTTTCTCCCACAGCTGAGCTATGGAAAGATGCAACAAAGTCAAGGTTGGCAGACCCTCCGCGAGTCCCGACCCTCTGGGGGCCTCCCCAGTAACCCAGGTGGGGCCATTAGTCCTACCTCTGGTGTCCTGTGCTTTTTTCAGGAGGGAAAGCCAGACCTGTGACTGACAAGGCCTTTGGGCTTCTGGACCTTCTCTGCTCTGTTATCTTTCCCAAAGCTGCCTGGCACCAGTTTATTTTCCAAGTGAAAGTGAATTTGTTAATGTCCTAAGAAATTTGTGATGTTCCTAAAAATAGAGACGTCCCACCCAGATTCTACCTAGCAACATCAAAGCTGGATTAGAAATAATTGAGCTTACCTCCTTCATGCATGCATTCATGGATTCAGCAAGTATTTAGTGAGTTCCTATTATGCCGCAGTACTGCGCTAGGTCCCCCAAATCCACATTCCACTGTACATAGACTGCTCTTTACGAGATCCCATAGGCCAGCCGTGGGCAAACTACGGCCCGCGCACCGGATCCGGCCCGTTCGGCTGTTCTATCCGGCCCGCGGAGCGGAAAGAGCAGAGGGTTCTCTTGCTCTCCCCTCCGCTCCTTCACCAGCAACAGTGTTAACATGTATTAGTTCACACAAACACTCCATCCATGCTTTTGTTCCGGCCCTCCGGTCCAGTTTAAGAACCCATTGTGGCCCTCGAGTCAAAAAGTTTGCCCACCCCTGCCATAGGCTAAAATGACACCACCTAAAGCCATTTCTTCTGTTGACCAATTTATTAATGATCGGTTGCCTAAAATTCAGTCCACTAATGTGTTTTTTAATCTGTTCAAATATTCTGGGCCTATTTGCTATCTGTTTTTGACATAGAAAGATTTATTTTTGTAATAAGTTCATCTTAGAATTCCTCCTATACCAATTAAGATGTAAAATCATTTTTTAAAAATTAAGTATACAGACCAAACTGAGGTGTGAAGACTGGAGTTTGCAGAACTGGGAGACTTTCAATGCTTTTGTAATACTGTTGGCATGGGGACCTTTACTATTGATCAAGGTGGGGGGGGGTGCATTTGGAGGGAGTATACAAAGAAGAGAAACCTTGAGATAGGACATTGTCTGCCCCTTCTATAGACTGGAGACCTGGATCCTGGGAGGAGGTGCAGCTGAAGTTGAGGGGTTGTGTTCACAAAAGACTAAAAGGCTTTGCACATGCAAGGAGCCCCCCCAGGGCGCGATGAGGCCACTGGCTTCCTCCCTCTGTACCTGAGGCAGAGTGTGGCTTTAGGGCCACGCTGGGGTACGCTGAGCAGTGGATCTGGGTGAAGGGAGGGTCTGAGAGGAAGGTCAGAGCAAAACACAGCTGGACATGTTGGGGAGCACAGGTGAGGTGGCCTGGGGACCAGCTGGGGAGAGGGCTGCTGGTGTCCTCTGGTCATTGCTGTTGGGGCTGATGGCTGAGAGACTTGGGGCATTAATGTCACCGGAACTTCACTTGTACCCCCAAGCTGCCAAGGCCTGAGCATATTTGGGTTCTAAGGCCCCCTCAATAGAAAATGACCACACTTTAAAGAATACTGCACGCTGGGCATTTATTACAGGAAATACAAAATAAGTTGAACATGCCTGATTTCAAAAGTAAGGAAAAGGTCATCATTAAAATATGTTTTAAAAGGGGGGCGGGCAAAAAAAAAAGAGGCAGTAAATGGATTTGTTGAACTTTCAGTCACTGTTGGCCCTCAACCACACCCGGTGGCCCCTCTGTCGAAGCTCTCAAAACAGGCAGGGCCAACAGGATTGGCTGCTAGCTGGTCTCTGCATGGCCCAGGAGAAGAGCCCCAGGTGCTGGGGGCAATGCTTGGGCGGAAGGAGCTGTGGCTGGGCCAGGCAGCCTCCCCATGACGTCAGAGAGCAGCGGCTGGTGTGCGGCTGAGGCAGGGGCCCGCAGGGCGAGGCTGCAGATTGGACCCTGGGCGTCAGCCAGCCCTGCTTGTGGACTGAGACCCAGGGCAGACCCTGCATGCAGGCTGCGAAAGAATCCCTGTGCTCCTAGGCACCTCGGCCTGGGGGTCAGTCGTCAAAACCTTAGTTACAGAGGATCCTTAGGGATTATCTAGTCCAACCCCCTTGTTTCCCAGAGCAAGTTGCTGGGGCCCAGAGAGGAGAAGGAATTTGTTCACTGTCACAGGGAATGTCAATGACGCAGGCTCCTCCTGCTGGGTCAGCCTAGGACGCCGAACCCTGACAGGGAACCCTGGGTTTCCATTGGATTCTTCACGAAAATCAAAATAATCACAGCACTCAGTATTTTCCAGTCACTGGAAAAGTCTAACTTTGTTAAATCCACAAAGCATAAACAATTGCTAATCAGAGTGTTTACCCAAGGGATACTGCTTTAAAGGAATATTAAGGGAAATAAAATGTGTACATGCTACTGACCACCTACACAGGATTTATATCACATTCCCTCAGAAGAGCGTTAAATGAATGGCAGTTCTCACTGGCTGGATTGGAACAGCGGGAAATTAGCAGGAGCTTGTAGGAGGGACTGACAGCTCAGGAAAGGCTCAGAACCAGGAACTAAGAGATGCACCTTCTCCCTCCACTCTGCCTTTCAAGGGCCCATTGACCTGGGCACGTCCTCCAGCCTCTCTGAACCTCAGTATCTTCCCCCCTGAAATGGGGATGATGCTCCCTGCTCAGCCCGATCACCCTTTGAACATTTGATGTACATCACAGTGTTTTCTAGCGGCTTTCCATGTGAGCGGGTGGCTGACTTCGGAAAGCAGAGTGGCCTCAAACAAAACAGGTCAGAGGCAGCAAAGGCTAGGTAAGGGGACTGGAGGCCAACTTCTTGCCTGGACAGCTGCAATCGCTAGAATCGCTAAACCCGGCAGCAGGGAGATCTTGCAAAAGGCAAAAGGCACGTGGAGCCAGATGGACCTGCGGGCTCTGGCTCTTCCTGGCCGTGTGGCCTTTGGGCAACTCATGTGAGTTCTCTGAGCCTGTAAAATGAGGATAAAAATATCCACATTGCAGGGCTATTGTGACTATCTTATATAATAAAAGGCTAATATGCAAATCGACCGAACAGCAGAACAACTGGTCGCTATGATGCGCACTGACCACCAGGGGGCAGGCTCTCAATGCAGGGCACAGAAGGCGGCTTATAGCTGGCTGGAGGAGCCTCTCTCACCTCCATAGCAGCGCTGAGGACCCATTGGTGGACATCCCCTGAGGGGTCCCGGACTGTGAGAGGGCGCAGGCCGGGCTAAGGGACTCTCCCCCACCCCACCCCCACACCCCAGTGCATGGATGTCATGCGCCAGGCCTGTAGTTAATAATAAGAATACCTGGCATTTATTAAGTGTCTGTAATTCTTTAGATGCTGTTATACATGTGCTGAGCCTGTATTCACTCACCTAAGCCGCACAACAAGCCTCTGCATTATATGCTATCACATGTCACTGGCAGGCAGAATTTCTGAGAGTCAGCAGATAATCCACCTCAATCCCGCTTTCCTGCCTCAGAGATGATGGACACATGTCATGACGCACCCTCTTTCATCCTGGCCTCCGTGACCACTACCTTGCTAACCTCACTGGGCTGGTAATGTAAGTGAGAAAAACAACACTTTTGTTGTATTAAGCTGTGAGACTTGGGGAGTTATTTATTCCTACAGCATAGTCTGACTAATAGCGCAGCTATTTATTTTTTCATATCATTATTTAGCAAAAAGAAATATTACCAATCTTATGTTGGTATTCTTTTTTTTTTTTTTTTTGACATTTAACTGCTCCAGGAAATACACCCCCTCGACCATTCTGACACCCTGATGCCTGCTGTGTGGGAGGTATCCAGTTTGAGGAGAACAACAGTTCTTAGGTCAGGAGCCACAACATGGGGCCCCTCAGGCCCAGTTCAACCAGAGCCACACCTATTTTCTCTGGGGAATGAATGAATGAATGAATGAATGAATGAATGAGTGTGTCACACTTCTGCATGGGATTTCAGCATAAGGAAAGGGTTTTCTAGTTGAAAAGAAAAAGTTAAAAGTCATGTGTCAGAGACTCTGCTAGGCCCTGGAGAAACAACGGCAAACAAGACTTCTCATTTATTAACACATCCTCTATGGTTTTCAGTTTTGTGGACATGGGAGGGGCCAAGAGGGCAGACAAAAGACAAGTAAACAAACAGCAGGGATTGAGGTAGAGAATAACAAGGAAGAGCTACTTTAGGTGGGGTGGCTGGAGGGGTCACCAGGACCTGACCATGCAGGGCCTTGCAGGTCATAAGGAGGTGAGAGAAGGAGAGAGTGGTGGCTGAAGCTGCCTATTCCGCATCACCACCCAACGAACTCACAAGCTCAACCCATGCTAAGCAGAAATCCTGATGTCTACTCACTCACCTGCTCCAACTCATCTTTCCCATCTCATATGCCAATTCCACTCTTCACGATGCTCAGGCCAAAAACTGTGGAGTCTCTTTTACCCGACATCGAATCCGTCTTGGAATCCTAGCATGCTGCCTGTGAGACCACTCTCACCACCCGTGGCTGTGAACTTGGTCCAAGACACCAGCATCTCTTCCCTGGACTCTTGTAGTGGCTTCTTATCTGGCCTCTATGCTTCTACCCCGACATCCTTTTCTCTATACAGCAGTAAAAGGTCCTTCAAAATTCAAAGTTAGGCCATTGTCTGCCCCAAACCTACAATGGCTTCACTCCTCACTCAGAATCAATCCAAGATCTGTACCATGGCCTTCAAGTCCACCATGATCTGGCCTCTCAAGATCTCTCTGTTCCCATCTCTATTCCTCTTCTCCGATCTCACTCAGCTTCAAGCCCCCAACCTTCCTGGTATTTTTGAACCACGAGCATGCTGCTGTGGCCTGACCTCTGCACTTGCTGTCACCTCTCTCTGACACCTTTCCTCAGTTATCTGTTTCCTGTGACTCCCTCCCCTCATCAGCTCTGTCCTCAATGGTCAGATTCCAAGAGTGGGTATGCATGGACACTCCTTTCTATCATTTCTATCTTTACACCTGTTCGGTTTTTTTCATGCCATGAATTGTTACCTGACATATTACACATACTTATTTTTTTAGGCCATAGGTTGGCAAACTTTTTCTATAAAGACCCAGATGGTAAATATTTTAGGCTTTGCGGGCCATACGGTCTCCATCACAACTGCTCAGCTCTGCTGGTGTAGTGTGAACGCAGCCATAGACAGTACATAAATAAATGAACATGGCTGTGTTCCAATAAAACTTTATTTACAAAAATCGGTGGCAAGCTGGATTTAATCTATGGGCCATAGTCAGGTGACCCCTAGTTTAGGCACTTGTTGTATACTTCTCTACTAAAACACAAGCTCCAGGAGAGCAAGCTCTTGTCCTTTGTGTGCAATCCTCTCGGTGGCACCTACCAAAGTACCTGGCATGTGATAGGCAGCCCATAAATATTTATTGATTGATTCACTGATTGATCACTGAGCTCTGAGGCTCCCGGCAAAAGAGTTTGGACTTTCTTCTTTTAAAAAGTTTGAAAAGTGTCTCTGTCAGTTCTCACAATGTTCATGACTATTGATTGACAGCTCTTCTCTGAAGTCTGCAATTCTCAGAATGGAGACATTTTAGACAAATGACAGCCGCTTGCTTGTCTCACTGTTTACTCCTTTCGTAAGAGCACTGTGTGATGCACATCGCACATTGAGTTGGATGTGTGATGCATCAGGCCACTGCCAACAGAAACACATCGAAGTAAAATAATCCTCTCCGCAAGCAAAGGCCTAAGGATGACACTTCAGACGCCCTTGTGGAAATAAAGGGGCCTGCAGCTCTGCTGGGAACAGAATCAAGGACCCACCACGGTGCTGGGTGTGGAAGAGCAGAGAGGTCAGCAAAGGCTGAAAGGGTTGTGGACCGGCGGGGTGGGGGCGGCGACTGGAGTTAGGCTGGAGGGATAGGTGGAGCCAGAGAGAAGAATGACTCTCATTTCCTGGGATGTGGTGGCCGAGGCGTGGGGCTGGCCATGAACAGGATGTGCTCCTGGTTCTGAAGAACCCAGTTAGAGAAGGTTGTTTCTTTGGGGAGAGGGGGTTGGAGATGAGGGTCTGGTCTGTGGGAAGCCTTGAAAGCCAGTCTGGAGAATCAGTGCCATTTGGCAGTGGGAAATCTCTGAAGGCTTTGGAGGAGTCAGTTGTTATGGTGATGGAAGTTCATCTGCAATAAGGTTGAGAAATGAAATGGATGCGTAAATGGATGTGATTCAATGAAGGAGGGGGCATATCTCTGGTGGAGTCAGAACTGAATCCTAAGGGCCCTGCGGCGAATGGCTAAAGGTTTTAAGTAGAGAAGGACATGGTCACCCCGCTCTTTCCAGATGAAATGGGTGTGAGGGGCTGGAAGGAGTGGGGCAGTCTCCAGGGTAATGTGAGCAGTGGGACTGCTGTTTCCTAGTGTCCCTCTTTTGCAATGTGCACAGGTCTCATTGCCCTGACATAGTTACCTCCTGTGTCCACCTCCACACCAAGGGTCGCCAGGTCGGCACAGTATATTTAATCCCCAAGTCTGGCAGCCCCACTCAGGTGCCACTTCCTCCATGAAGCCTTCCCCACTCTCCCCAACTGGAAGGGCCCTTTCCTCCTCGGAGCTTTCGCCCCTCTTCAAATGTTCCACCTCTAACTGCAATGAATGCTTTTTTATCTTCGCACTAGACTGTCTGGATTTGAACCACAGCTCTAGTACTTGCTAGCTCTATGGCTTTGGGCAAGTTCCTTAGCCTTCCTGTGCCTCTATTTCTTCACATTTGATTAAAATGGGGTTAAAATTACCTTTCTCCTGAAGTCACTCTAAAAATTTTACAAGTTAATATATGTGCTAGGCTTAGAACAGTGCCTGGAACACAGTGAGCTTTATATAATCAATAATTGCTATTATTATTGTTACTGTTATATATTAAAGCTATTTGTGCCTGTTTTATTTTTATAATACAGTAGAGTTGAACCTTTCTACAATAAATATTTGTAGGATGAATCAATAAATGATTAATTGAATGAATGAATACAACCTATAGAATGGAATTTAATTATGATGATATAAACAAAGTATTAATTATATTCAAGGATACTTTAATCTTTAAAGGGGGAAAAAATGATGTGGCCAATAGCAGGAACCTAAGAATCTGAGTACAGAAGGAACATGAGCAAACCCTGCAGCATTTTGAGATTGCAGAGTTGCAAAACGCAACTGTTTTTAGATGATCTTCCCATCTGAAACATGAAGAGATTTGATTAGATGATCGTCAAGGTCCTATTTTAGCCCTACACTTCTATGATTAGGATCACTAAGTTCTCTAGACTCTTGGTTTTTGGTGACTACACCATTAGGAATTTCCTAAAAAAAAAAAAATGAGTGGAAGAATTTTCTTAATTGAAAAAATACTTCAGAGGACACAGTGCTGGGGCTTAGAGGAAGATCTTATCAAATGTAGTGAGGGCCTGTGTTCGAGGTGAGTCCTCTGTTTCCGCGCCTTACTTAGGACTAACACATCCCAAAGAGAAATTGTTAGAAGTATGTACAGAAGCCACCTTTACCCCCCAAACACAGGAAGCCTAAAAACATGAATAAACCTGATCAGAGTTCTCCTGGGAAAGGAACAAAGGGAAGCACCAGGAAAATGAATCCAAGTTCCCTGGGAAGTCACTGACATGGCTGAGTCTTTGGTTTGGCATATTGGGCTGTGCCATTTTTTGGCGAGGGTGGGGGGGCTGGGGGGGGGGAGGGAGAGTTCAACATGAGAAATGAAGACTCTATGGTTTCTAACGACACCTTAGGACTATGACGAAAGGGGAGCCTGGACCGGATGGCACTGTCTTCTAAGTGTCTCCCAGCACCCTCTTTAGGCCTTGGGCACCTTCTTCCTGTGTGGCTATCATTTATATCACTGGGTGTTTATTTATCTCAGCCACCCCTCCATTCCCCCAGTGCCTAGTAGGCGCTCAATAAATATTTGTTGAATGAATGTTCACTAAGTCTTAAAATCTGGCTTGAAGGAATGAATGCTGACACGAGAGAGGAGGATTTGTAGATATTAATTCCCAGGTCACATGGTGCTTAACCAATGTAAACTCATCTCTGGATTAAAATAAAGCATATGTGTTCATTATTGCACAATGGTGAAGCAACCAGCACATGTTCTTCTACCTTCTGTCTTGACTATGCAATCAGCCAGGGCTGGAAATACAGAAACCTGTGGACAGTGAGGGAGTCTACCGCTCTAATATCAGCTCATTCTGTGGGTCCGCCTGCCTCTGAGATGGTGCTGGGGATATGGAGTAGCTGGCTGCCATGTGGCAGCCACGGCGGATTCCTGTTGGGGTCCTGCCTCTCCCCCACATACCCCATAGCATGTCATCTCCCCCAAAAGAGCCCTGTACTGGGTTCTGAGTGCGGAGAGGGAAGCTAGATTCCTCCTCACCAGATGTCACCATAATTAGATAACTCATTATATCAAGGAATAAGGAACGGAGATTGACATGGATACAAATGTGAACATATTGATAGCTGTTCTGCATGTGAGTTTGTGCAATCTTGGAAACTGATTTCCTGGACAAGGCTCAAGGGATGAGTCAGCGGTTGGAGCCTGGGGAGATTTTCCACAATGAAATTTTCGTCCTAGTAAAGTATCCTAAGAGCTTTCCACCCTGTAAGACCATTCCCAGGGGCGGCCAGGGCTCAAAGCCAGTGTGGGTGTGTGTCTGTGCATGTGGGAGAAGCCCAGCAGAGAGCCAGGGCTCGGGGGTGACGGAGGGAGGGAGGCAGTAACACGCTGTGTGAGGCAGGCTGCGTGGGCAGTGGCTGACGCTGATCCGCCGAGTCCAGTGGCTGCTCCAGCCTGTGGTGAGAGTCCTCGGAAATCCTGGATCTCTTTCCTGCGTCTGGGTTAGGGAGCCTCCCTGAGAAGGTCACCCCAGGCCCCTCCAGGAATAAGTGTCCTTCCCTAGTGTTCCTATGTGACCCTGCATGTGGAGAACCCATCATTCCTTAATGTACTTGCTTCTCTTCCCTGTGGCAAACGTGAGGATTGGATGACATGGTCCTTTCCAGCTCGAACATTGTAAAGTTGGAAACGCCTCTGAAATGGGAAAAAGGAAGGACGTGGTGCATTGACACTGAGCACACACCTGCTCCTTTCTTCGCTGGGCATTTCATATCCATCCCTTTCCAGCAACCTCCTGAAGCTGACCTGCCAGCGCAACCCAGGCTCTTCCCCCGGGGTCTAGTTGATCATCTGCACTTAGCACTTTTCTTCTAGGGGGGTGTGAAGAGGGACAGCCTCTCCTGCTAGAGTCCCTAGTGTCCACTCCTGCCCTGTGGCTCCAGCCTCCATCCCACCCAGGTGTTTCACCTGAGGCCCGCAGACACCTCCACCCCAGCATCTTACCCCAGAGAATGGCCTCCCATCCTGTGCAAAGAAAACAGAGCGACTGGGAGGGAGCGCCCTCATCTCACTGTCATGGAAGAGGTGGCCTTCCTCCTCCCTGAGGACCTTCCCCATGGCTGGCACCTGTGTCACCTCTTTACCAGTAGATGCATGGTCCGTCCTTTACTTTATTTCTTGAGTCTATCCTCTCCTCTGCCCCCTGTCTGGTCCAGACCCCATCTTTCCTCTGGGTAATTACTATATTCCCCAGGCCTCTCCTCAATGGTCTTTCTGCTACTGATCTCTTCTCCTGCCTGGGCCTTTTATTTCCCACCCCACATCTCACATACCTTCTCTTGAACCTACAGAAAGACCCTCTAGCTGCCAGAACCTGGCCTTCATACATACATCTTGGTAATAATCCTGCGGAAATCCTTTTGGGGGAACATGGAGTCCATAAGCAGATACCATTATCCTGAAGTGTTTGAAGCAAGAAGGCTTTAAACATAAAGATGACAGATACCATCAGCAGTTTATACGTAGGAGCCAATGCTGTGCTTGAAATGGCGAAAGTGTCAGGCTTTCAGATATACTTTTTTAGTGAACTGATGCTCACTCTTGCCTGAGCAATCCAGGCTTGAAGATGATTGTCAATAAAAGTTAGAGCTACACCCAGCTGGCCCATAAAAGAGAAGAGCTGCTGACCATCCCTCTAAGACAGCCTGCAGCAAGGATACCCATGCGGGATCCTGTTATTGTGAGTGAGAGGATGCAGAAGGACCTGGTGTCCTTGGGGACCACAGGCTGTCAGCATATCTCCATCTTCCACTGAAATTATCAGCACAAAACCCACGTGGAGGAGTGAGAAACACTGACCCTTCTCTGTCTTGTGATCCTTCTGTTTCTCCCCCCTTCATCTTGGGGGGGAATGGGAATAAACATTACATCTTCCAGGCTGGTTTTTGCTCATACCCTGTGAGCATGAGCAGAAGTCCATTTAGAGGATCTGTTTGTAACTCTAACCCTGGGACAAAAAAGTTAGTCCTTAATCAACTATACCCACCTTCCATCTGCTTTCCAGCCCTACCACCTACTGATTCTATGTGACAACTCTTCCTATACAGGTTCCATGCTTTCCTTTCCTCTGTTTCCCTTTATGGCCAAATCTGACCATCCAGAAGGAACCCATTCAAATCTCACCTTTTCTGGGAGCCTCCCAGGCTCTGCCTAGCCTCTTGTCTCTCGCAGCCCTGTGCTGCCCTCTCAGCATGCTCCACTTTCTGTAGAGGTATTGCTATGCCTGTCTTATCTCTCCTGTGTCAGGAATTTTCCCAGGAAACAGACTCAGTCTGAAACATGTGAGCACATTCCCCAGGCCCCAGCACAATGTTGTTGGCTGAATGTCACTTGCTTTGGAAGAGGAATCTTGTTTCCAGCCACATACTAGATGCCTTGCATTCATTATCCCACTGAATCTTTCCTTGGTAGGTATGTCATCCCGTTTTGCAGGTGATGAAACTGAGGCTCACAGATCAAATGACTTGTCTAGGATCACGTAGGTAGCAAGTGGCTGAGTTGAATTTGAACCCAGGCTTTGTTTGTTCCACCCTCACTCCCCATCCCAAGCTCCTACAGTGCGGATGAATCGAGGGGTAGGAGGAGACAGAAGTTTTAACTTGCTTAGGTGAATGAACCCTGCTTTACAAGCACGGTCTTTTAGCACCAAAACATGCATCTTATATGCCTTTGAAAGCTGTTGAAGAAACTCTGGGAAGAATGGGGTAAATGTGAACGCAGAGAAAGGCAGAGGCAAGAAAGGATATAGGGAAATAAGAGTCTGGTTTTCTCCTGCTGGCCCTCCTCTCAATCTGAGGCTTGGCTTATAAGTTGGGAAAGAGAGAAGGATGAAGGGGGGCTTCCAGATGGGGACAATGATACAACTCTCAAAGCATGCCCAACGGTGGGGAGACACAGGCAGAGGAGAATTTTCTTGCGATTCACTCAATGAAATCTCTTCATTTTGCCCAAGAGACCTCGGGTAAAGTACAGCATAGGGAATATAGTCAATAATATTGTACTAACTATATGTGGTGCCACGTGGATACCTGAAATATCAGGGGGATGGGGGATCACCTTGTAAAGTATACGATTGTCTAACCATGATGTGGTACACCTGGAACTAATACAAAATAATATTGCATGTAAACTGTCATTAAAAAGGAAAATTTATAAAAAAAAAAGAGAGGCTGTGGTAAAAATGTAAATAGGTTGGTCGTGCTTACTGGATATCAGACACTGTCTCGTGGTCACCCAGCATATTTAGGCTCTGTGCCATTTGACCTGGCCATGTCTCCTCCTGGGGAGCAGAAGTGTGGGCACCTCTACTTTATAGGTGAAATAGTGTGCTCCTAGCCCCTGCCTTCGGTCTCAAAGCCTTCATCTGCCTGTTCCCTGGGTTCTGTTTCTCATCACGTGACTCCAGTCTGTACCCCCAGGCACCTGTGCAAGGAGAAGAGGCTTGGCTTCTTATTTCTCCACTCAGGGCAGTTTCCCTCTGGCGCTCAGAGTCCTGGGATTGATGCTCACTTACTGTGGACACAGCATCTGCCTTGACAGCAATAGCAAGAGAAAGAACGGCAACATCCAGTTCCCTGTACATTCAAGCTGCGGCCAAGACAGGGTGTGGCTGCAGAAAACACACACCTGTTTTAAAGCACGTGGTTCAGGTTCACTGTGCTAGTTAACCCATATCTAGAGTCCCACGTTCACTTCTGGGCCTCCCACTCTCATCCACTTCCGCTGAACAGGTTGGGAGGGGAGTGGAAATAATACTCAATCACAGCCGGTTAAAGGAACCGGGACTATGGCAGAGTGAGTGTTTAATCTCTGAAGGGCTGTTACGAGGCGGAGGAATGGCACCTGCATGGCCCTGAGCTGGAGAGGTAGGCTGAGTGAAAGGGGCTGTAGTCGAGCAGCTAGAGGACCGGCAGCTGAGAATGTCTGGAAGAGGGAATGAATGGTGGGGATCGCGCTTCCCCTGCGTGTGCCCGAGCAGAGGCGGGAGCATGGGGATTGCAGGAGGGGTCATGTGGGTGCAGCGCTCACTCTGACATACAAAATGATGTCATTCATTGCTGAGATCCAGTCTGCCTTCTCACTTTGCATTTCCAATTCATGACTCAGGGAAACATAATAGCCAGGAACTTTGGGAACATACCAGTCCAAGGTAGCCAGTTGTAAATGACCCAGAAACCAGAGGAGCCCACATGAAGTAAATGTGCCTGCAGTAAACATCATTCTGCTTGAGCATTCTTACATCCTTAAACAGAGACTGTCTTTTCTGGCTCCAGTTTCAGAAACAATAACATGCCCTTAGGGTTTGTAATCCACACTAGGGAAATTATTAGCTCAGACACAGACCCGTCTGAAAGAGTTGTTACATCTCACTCAGAAACAGGCTCACCAGCAATATTTACCAAGCACCTCGCTGCTGCAAGGCAAACCAAGATTTTAAGATCTGGTTCCTGCCATCTAGGCACCAACAAGAGAGTGAAGGGAGAGAGCAGGTTTGTGAAAAAGCTTAATTACAGTGTCACCTCTTCCAGCACTTTTCCAACCCATTGTGACAATTTGTTTAAAACTGCCAGCTGCCCCCTGTGAGTTCCGCAAGGACAGCATAGCTGACTGTCTAAGACACAGAATTTGCACTAATAAAACCTGAGTTTACCTCTCACCTGGCCATGTGTCCGCTGTAACTTTGGACATTTGCTTTACTGCTCTATACTTTCATTTCCTCATCTGCAAATGGGAATAATTATGATACCAATTATTGTGTGAATTAAATTAATCAGTTCAATAACACTGAGCTTCAAAATATTTAGTCTTTTAGCCAGATAATGTATGTGCTCAGTAAATATTTGTTGCTGCTACTAATATTGCTACTACTGCTGATAATAATATAGTGGGGTTATTCTTACATAGGGGTTAGTTTCTACAGTATGTTCATAAGGGGCAATCCATACCTAATCAATACACTTCAAAATTCCACCTTGCATATCCGTGGAAGCATATGCACTTTGAAAGGAATGGCTTGCAAAGTTGCCAACAATCTCAATACTTCTCTCTCTCTCTCTCTCTCTTTCTCTCTCTCATAGAGTTGGCCTACTTACATTAATAAGAGCCAATATTTAATGAAGACTTATTACATGGCAGACACTGGTTTAAACCTTTACATGTATTAACTATTCAATTTCATATCAACTCTATGTGGTAAGAACTAAGATTTTCTCTATTTTACATATGAGGAAACTGAGGCACAGAGTGGTTAAGAAATTTGCCCAATCAATACTCTTAAGAGAGTATGCATTCTGGAGCCCAACTATCTCTCTTAAGATAAATAAGATATGACTGTATCCTAATACCCCCAACCATTCATACAAATACTGGTCAGTAAATGTGTGTGGAATGAATGAGTTCCACAGGTTGCTACTTGTAGGAAATACTGATGTTGCACAGGGAAGCCATGTCTTCATAACCTCACAGACAGTGGGGGGGAAATGGGCTGGGATGAGGCCATAGGGAATGTTCCCATCTCCACAGCCTCTTTACTATTCTCAGCTCATTCTTATTCAGTTCCTAGTTTGCAACTCCATCCTTAATGCTTCACAAGTTCCACAGCTTATTCCCAGCTCACAGGATCCCACAGTAAGAAGTCTTCATCCATGCAGTTGTCATCTTTTCTCATCTTGGAGCCATTATGTCACCATCCTCTCCTAGATACTGGGATTCTGGTGATGATGGTGTGAAGGTGGCAGGAAAAGGGGCATACAGCCTTAAGCACATTTTGGAGGAACTCTGACAAATCAGTGTTTCTCTACCTGGGGTGATGGGGGAGGTGCAGAGATGTTCTCTCCAGGAATTTTTTTTTATCAGTACAGAGATCTTTATATATACACTAGAGGCCCAGTGCATGAAATTTGTGCATGGGGGGTGGTGTTCCTCACCCCAGCCTGTACCCTCTCCATTCTGGGACCCCTTGGGGGATGTCCGACTGAGGCTAGACCCAATCCCACAGGAATTGGGCTTAAACTGGCAGTCTGACATCACTCTCACAATCCAGGATCGCTGGCTCCTAACCACTTGCCTGCCTGCCTGCCTGCCTGCCTGATTGCAACTAACCACTCCCCTGGCAGCCTGATGAACCCCAAATGCCCTCCCCTGCCAGCCTGATGGCCCCTAACTAACCGCCTCTGCCTCAGCCCCCACCACCGTGGCTTTGTCCGGAAGGAAGTTGGAAGTCCGGAAGATGGCCAGTCACCTGGTCTAATTATCATATTACCCTTTTATTAGTATAGATATACTAGTATATACTTATCATTCCGTGAATTAAAGAGACATCTGTACTCTCCTTGACCCAACCCCTGGCAGCTTTCATAAATCCTTGAGATTCTTACCACTCCCCACTGAGGAGCAGTGCCTCTTTGTAAGCATTTTCAAACAATCAGTGTCATTTTGCGGGAGTTTAGATCCAACATATCCTTTTCACAAGTCCCACAATGCTTTGATGATGAGCTGCCTTGATGAGTTGACAGGCATGACAGAGGGAAGGCAGGAGGGCGGAGGAGAAGGGAGAGGATTAACAAGTGTCTACCAAGTGGCATGTATATTTAGAATTTCCTTTCCTTTCAAGGGTTGGTGCACCAGTCAGGACCCTTGGTATAAACAACAGAACCCAACCTAGCTCATTTCGATGGAAAGAGAATTTATTAAAAAATATTCGATAGTTCACAAAATCTCCAAGACAGCGAAAGAGTGCACAGTAAAAGTGGCCACCCAGGAAAATGCCCAAGAATTGATATTATATCATTGAGGAGTGCCCCCCCCACCCACACACACACAGACACACACACATACTGGCAACACTCCTGGGCAGAGACACCATGGCTTGCACCAAACACACTGAGCATTGAACACCTGAAACCTCAGGCTCTGCCACTCCTGAGGCTGCACACCTCCACTGCCACTCTAGGGAAAGCATGGGTTCTGAGCCACCCCCAGCCCCTCCTATTTCACTTCTGAACTGAATCCTTTCATGAGCACATCTGATTGGTGGAGCCCAGGTCACATGATCCAGGGACCAACCTGGTCTCAGACCTGATGGATCCTTAAATGGAGACCAGATCAACTTGGCACCATGCTGAGTGACCTCTGGGAAGTAACAGCATCTCTCTCGTTCTAGTGTCCTCATCTTTAATATGAAGGAGTCAGCTCAATGTACTCTGAGGTGACTTGCAGCTCGGAAATGCTATGATTTGGTAATTCTAAGTATCTGATAATGTTTTATTTAGCACTCAGCCACCCCAGGATGTTTGATAAAATCTGATCATTTGGACAAGTTCCAAGAAAAAAAACAAAAAAACAAAAAACAGATCAGAGCCTGCGTTGGGTGCCGGAAGCCCACCTGACAGGAGGCTTGTATGTATGTGGTGAGAGGTGAGGGGAATCGATGGTGAGAGTATGGAGACTTTTAGAACTAGAAGGAATTAAAGATTATTCCTTTCTCTCTCTTTCTTTTTTTCTTTTCAGCTCATTTCAAGTATGGAAACTAAGCCCCAGAGAAGAAATGATCAGTCCAAGTTCACATAGCCAGCTAAAGGCAGAGTGAGAGTAGCACTAGCTTTTCTGCTTTCCAGTCCAGGTTTCTTTCCCTTACACCTTGGCTGATGCACAGACTTTTCTCCCTTTCCTGTGCTAACTCTGATGAATTCACAGTGGCTGCTTTGAGCACTACCTTCAGAAAGGTTCTCAGGCCCTTCGGTGGCTCCGTGGAAGAATGCTATGATTGATTAGCAATGTCTGGCCTGGCCACAGGAGGGGAGTGTGATCACTTAGGTTTTGCCAGCCCTGGCTTATCAGGCCTCCTCATAGAACCAGACTCATTCTCCATAGAGACCCAATAGGTGAAAGAAGGTTGGAAAACTACATAACTGATTTTGAAAGCACTGTCCCCAAATTAAGACATGTATCCTTAGAGAACCAGCTCACAACTACAAAGTTAGCTAAGTGACACTGAGAACAAATAGTATTGCAAACTGAAAGCCAGGATGTGAGATTTGGGGGAAACAAGTTCCTAGAAAAGCAGGATGAGATAACGAGTTAGAAACACTCTGTACATGTGCAACCAGAAATCTGCGGGACTTTTTTATGCATCAGCTGTGATATCACTGCCTAGACTGAGGCAGTGAAATAACTGATTTCTTTTCATAAACACAGTTATATGTAAAAACTACATGAGCAGACAGATTGATCAGTCCCTCCATGCCTAAATTGAATTCTAGCTAATAAAAAATGATAATGGTAATAACACTAATAATAGTCCATTTAATCCTTATTGCAATCTCTTGAGAGAAATATTACCACTGTTTTGCAATTGAGGAACCTGAGGTTTTGCTGGGCCAAGGGATTGTTCCAAGGTGACGGTTAATAGGTCAGTGGTTCTCAACCTTCCTAATGCCGCGACCCTTTAATACAGCTCCTCATGTTGTGGTGACCCCCAACCATAAAATTATTTTCGTTGCTACTTCATAACTGTAATGTTGCTACTGTTATGAATCGTAGTGTAAATATCTGATATGCAGGATGTATTTTCATTGTTACAAATTGAACATAATTAAAGCATAGTGATTAATCACAAAAACAATATGTAATTATATATGTGTTTTCCGATGGTCTTAGTCGACCCCTGTGAAAGGGTCGTTCGACCCCCAAAAGGGTTGTGACCCACAGGTTGAGAACCGCTGTTAATAGGTGGTAGAGATGGGATTCGAATCAAACTTGGATTTTTTTTTGTTTGTTTGCACTCTGTGTGCTAATTAAAAGCTAGAATTAACCTGAGGCGTGTTTGAGAATTCATGAAAGTTACTAGAAGGAAAGTATGGGTTTTTCCAGAACCAGCCCTGAAATTTCAACTTCTCTTAATAGGAACATGACATCATGGTCTTCCTCTTGTTTTCATCTACTAGAATGCAAATCACCCAACTCCGTAACTTCTCTGGGAAAACTGAATAACCCACCACTTCAAAGGCAGCTCGCAGGGTTGGGGCACAGCGATTTCACATCTTCCCCAAAACACCGGCACAGCCAGGTTAAAGGAGATCAGCACCGCAGCACACTCCTCTTGTTCCCAAATTAATCAAGAAGTAGGAATTTCTGACAAATGCCATCTGCTGATTTTTCAGAGAGACAAGTTTTGGTGGTGTGACCAGCAGGTGCCTCGGCTTTTTCTAGCATGCAGTATCAAAATAGTCACCATGGCAACCCTGGGAGGGCAGACTTCCAAAGCAATGCATTGTGAGCACAGAAACTCTAGAGCACTTTCAAGCAAGAAGGAAGGCGGCTCAGCGGGCGCATTTCCAATGGTGGAAGCAGAAGCCTCTCCCCACACTCGGGCCGGACCCCGGGCTGCTGTGTACCAGGCACAGCCAGGCCCTCCCTCACCTGGGGCTGCGTTCCCAGGAAGAGAGGAGAGATGAGAATCTGTGGGGAGTGGAAGGTTGAGCAGGCAACTCCCAGGTTTCTTGCAGGGACTAAAGTGTCTTGGAAGGGGGACCCCAGGGATGTGGCCCTGAGTTAGGAGGCCCTGGATTATAATTCCTGCCCTGACACCTGCTAACGGAGTGACCTTGGGCAATTGACCTGGCCTTTCTGAGTGTGAGCTGCTCATTTGTGAAAGTGTGTGTGGTGGGGGCCGGGGGCGGGGGGGGAGTAAGGGGGTATGTGAACTCGCTCTCATCACGGGGGAAATTGAGGATGTGATACCATGTTTGTTTGTGGATGCTCTTGGTAAGGCGCTCAGTGGGCAGCATAGAGCAAAAATGAGTAGGGACTTGGGGGTCATGAAGTCTGGGTTCCTGACCAGGCTCTGCTACTTTCAGATCCTATGACCTTGGGTGAGTCATAGAGCTTCTCAGACCCCCGGCTCCTCACCTTACAGGGAAGCTAATCAGCACCACCAGGTGGTGTGGCTGTGCAGGTTAAATGGGGAGCAGCAGGCCTGATCGGGGATACCAACCTGTGCTCTCTCCTCTGGGCTCCTGGGACTTCTCTGTGATCTGGGATCCCATTCTCCCCCATGGTGTTAGGAGCAGATAGCAAGACAAGGTTAAACACATGTGGATTTTACTCTGGGAAACACCTGAGAGAAAATGAGGCGTGAGCTGGAAGAAGCCAGGAGAGCCATCATACCGCACAGTGCAAGTCTGACTCAGACACAGAAGGGAGGGATGGTTGAGCAGCCTGTCCTAGACTGTCTTGTGCTCTAGGAAGCTTTAGCAAGGCTGTCAGGGAGTCCTCAAGCCAAAGTCACCTGCAGAGAAGCCCCCACCCCTGTCTCTTGCAGAGAGGTGTGCCCTAACATCCCTGTCCCTGGTTGGCTAGACACAGCCCAGAGGAAGTGTGGCCGTAGCTATGAGTGCACAGCAGCTGAGCTCCCTGCTCAATTCGGCTCCCTGTCTGCAAGGTGCACTCTCATGGCCACCACACCTACCCAATCCTGACATCTTTCACTCAGGTACCCACATCAGGGGCTTGGTCTCAGCCCCACACCTCCACTCCAGGAGCCTTTTATCCCAAACCCACAGTCTTCTCACCCAGGACAGTGTGAGAACTCAGGCTCAATGACCTCTCGGCACAATATGATATTTCTTGATTACATTATACAGCAAAGGTCCAGAAGCCCTGTGTCTCCGTCTGTACTTGAATGCACACATGTGTAGGTATGCATGCTTATTTGCCAGTGTGCATGTATGTGAGTGGGTATATTTGCATGTGTGGATGAGCATTTATATGCATGTGTATGTCAATTTGTATAATGGTTCCATTAGCACTATGCTAAGCATCTTACACACAACATCTCTCACCTTTGAGGTAGATAAGTAGGTGTCTAGGTATTATCCTCTTCGGCTTATACATATTCCCCAACACGCCACTCAGATAATACAAGGCAAAACCATGCATTAAACTGGGAATGTTTTTCTTCAAAATCTGAGCTCTTGTCCTCTCCACCACACCCCCATCCCACCTATTCATATGAATGTTTGTTGCATGAAACCACATATGTGTGCATGTATAAGAAAAATTAAGACAGAGGAAGGATATATACCTAGAGAAGTATAGATTGATTACAGAGCAGTGACTGATGAAGAGAGATGCTTCCAGAAGCATCCACCCCAATATAATTTTATCAGTATGTCATCTGGAAACATATATTACTTCCTAGCTGGAAAATTTTCTACATAATAGTCTATGACACACATTTTGAAGATTCTAAACAATTTGAGGCTCTGATTCTCTGGTATAATCTTATAGGAGATCCCTCTCCTTGTCCTTCCCCCAAACCCTTGCTACCATGGCGAGTGTTTCAGCCTGCCCTGTGGAGTTTATTTTAACCTATTGGGGAGGTGTTAAAAAAATAGCCTACTCCAACACTTTAGTTTTCTGAATCATTCTGTTTGTCTTTGTTTGTTCCCTGGCAGTATGAAATACTAATCTAGAGAAATCGATTTAAAATCAGTCTCTTTTATGATAATTTTATTCATTTTAACTCATGTATTCAGGCATCTTTGCTTTTTTATTGAATTTATTGGGGTGACATTGGTTCTCAAAACCATACGTTTCAAGTGTACAACTCAACAAAACATCAGTTGCACACTGCATTGCAGGTCCGTCTCCCCGAGCAAAGGCTCTGTCTATCCCCACTTTTCTCCCCTTTGCCCCTTCACCTACTCCCCACCCCTCTTACCTTCTGGCTATCACTACACTGGTGTCTGTGTCTGTGTGTTATGTATACATGCTTTTTAGTTAATCCCTTCACCTTCTGAAAACATAAAAATAAAATCAGTCTCAATTCCTATTTATTGAGCACAGGTACTATGCTTGAGATTTCATAAATGATGACATTGGGTTTGGGTTCTTATCAAAATGATCTCCATTTTACAGATGAAGGACTGAGGCTCTAAGAGGTTAGAAGACTTGGTTGAGTTTAATCTGTCAGGAAGGGGACAGAATAGAGATGGGAACTGGGCTGTGCTGAACCTAGAGCCCAGCTCTTTCACTGTATTAACACTCTCTGGGCAGAAGATATGATCAGCCCCGTTACTGGGTATTCCAGAGTGCACCCTGGGAGCCTGCAGGACCAGCCACGCCCAGGAGGGCCACTTGCGGCCAGGGCAGGTAGACTTACCTGGAAGAGCACCCGCCTGGCTATCAGCAGATCCACTTTCTTCCCATTTCCTTTCGCAACCTCCTTCCTCAGTTCACAATGGGAGTCCAACTTCTGCCAGTTCTGACTGCCGTTCAAAAGCCTGTTTTCTTTGTTAGAATTTTGAGAAAGAACACCATCATGTACTGAAAAGGGTTCTGGTAATCAGAAGTGTCTGGAGATTTCAAGCTGTTAATGCAAAGAGGTGGCAAAAGTACTTTCTAGGATATTCTTATGGGCCCAATTGGCAGCTGGAGTCAACATCGCTGGCATCTGGGCAGGTTTCCGGCGTGCACAGCGTAAGTGGGTGAGGGCTGTGCTCATGGCCTCGATATGTGGAGAGTGCTGTGCGATTTGCCAGATGCTCTCAGCTCTACTCTCTCACTTAACTCTCCGAGCAACCCCACGCAGTGAGTGGTGCCACCCCTTTTCACGGCGAGGAAACCGTTCAGAGAGGTAAAGTGACTTGCCCAGTGGCAGGCAGCTGGGAAGAGGTGGAGGTGAGACTCTCACCCAGTCCTCCTGACTCCAGGCTCAGCATCTCAGGGCTGGATCTGGGTGGTCCTCACATTTCTATCAGGGGCTCATGGCAGAGTCAGTGATAAATGGCAGATCCTGGAAATGGATGGGAACATCTGTACAAGGTCAGGAAGTTGTCTTCATTTACAATAACCAATGCCATAGGTTGGGTGGCTTAAATAACAGTCACTTATTTCTCACAGCTCTGGAGGCTGGAGGTCCAAGATCAGGGTGCTGGTGAGAGGCCTCTTCCTAATTTGCTGTCTTCTTGCTATGTCCTCAGGTGGCTGGGAGAGAAGGCAGAGGGGGAGGCTCTCTCCCAGTTCTTCTTATAAGAACACTAATCCTGTCATGTAAGCTCCACACAAAAGCTCCATCTCCAAATATTATCACATTGGGGATTAGGGTTTCAACATATAAATTTGGGGGAGACACATACATTCATTCCATAGCAGAAGCAGAGAGCCCTGGAGGCCTGTTTCACTTAGTGCAATAAGCCAGGCGCTATGCTAGGCACTGGGGATACAGTCTGAACAAGGTCATCCAGCTCCTGCCCTAAGAGAGTCATAGTCCAGTGGGGGAGGTCAGTGGTTGACCAGACAGCTCCAGCACCCAGTGGTAAACACCTGGGAGAGACATACGACCCTGTTGGAGCAGATGCAAGGGCACCTCACCCACACATGGTACTGGGCTTCTTGCTCCATCTCCCAAGTATGCAAAAGTGACTTAGGATTCGGGGTGGGAGTGAAAAAGTAGTGGTTGTGGGAGAAGAAATCCAGAAAAGTGTCCCAGAAGAGGTGTGGCTTTCTGGAGCTGGGGCTTGGGAAGGTGGGTAGGACTTTGCGGGGCAGAGATTTGGAGGAGAAGAGCAGCCTAAGGAAATGGCCTGGTCGGTGGCACAGGCATAAATAGGGGATATGCCCAGGGCACAGGAGCTCATTTCCAGAGTCTCTGGGTGGACTACATGGTATGGAGTAGCAGGAGGCATAGCTAGAAAAGCAGATGGGGGCAAGTCAGGGCTTTCCAAAGTCTGTCCTTTTTCCTATAGGCCATGGGGAGCCAATGGCAGCATTCTGAGCGGGACAGTGACACTTCAGGCCTACATTTTGGAGAGGTGGTTTCTAGGGCTGATGCTGGGGAGAAGCAGGAGAAATGAGACCAGTCTGGTAGTGGTGTGGGTGAGAGATGATAAGGGCGTCAGTCCTGGGGCAGAGCTAAATCCGTGGGTTGGTCACCCAAGCTGGCAGAACAACCAGAGAGCAAGACTCCATCATGTCTGAGAAGAACCAGGAGTTGAAGATCCACATGGAGGAACTAGATCTGTCTTAGGTCCAAGGAGCAAGCTAAAGGATAGAAAATAAAAAGGAGGCAGAGGGCCACAGCCTGGCAATGGGAGCAAGGGGCAAAGCAAGTGTGAGGGCTATTGCCAGATCAGACTTCTAGCTGAATACGGTGTGTGTGTGTGTGTGTGTGTGTGTGTGTGTGTGTGTGTGTATGTGTGTGTGTGTGTGTGTGTGTGTGTGAGAGAGAGAGAGAGAGAGAGAGAGAGAGAGAATGTGATATATGCAGGAATATGTGGTAAGCAGGGAGCAGAGATGACCTGGGTTAACGGGTGACAGATCAGGAGAATAATGAGAGCCCCCGAAAGGGTTGGATGAGAAACACGCAGCCAGAGCAGGTCTTAGCCCAGACACGGGCAGTCAACCCTTGGCACCTGTATCAAGAGAATGGAGACCCATGTGCTCCCACAGAGCAGTTCTGTCCCTGGGTTGTGCTTTAGACCAGGAAAGCAGCCGCCTCAGCCTCAGCCTCAGCCACAGCCAGCTGTCCACTAGTCATCCAGCCACCACACCCTGCAGACCTACTCAATGCCAGAAGCACGGATCTAAAAACCCAGTTTCTATTTTTTTTTAAAGACTTGAATCAAACTCCTTTCTGGCACTTTCCAGAGGTTTCTTTGCAGTTCTGTCCCTTGAGCGTAGGGCTGAGGAAACTGGATTGCCCGCAAGCTGGTGGTTCCAGGGGGTTCCTTTAAAAACTTCCTACAGGGACCAGGAGCAAGCAGCCCACTGGACCGTGGCCGCATGGCTGGGTTACACTCCAGATGAAAATGAGCAGCATTTCCAAGACAATCCTCCCCAGATCCTTTACAGCACCGCGATTCCTTCCTTCCGCCCCTCCTTCCTTCCTCAGCTGGGCTAGTTCTCTGCCCAGCCCTGTTCTGTGAGAGCCTTTCAGAGTCGTCCACCGCCCGCCCGCTTGGGACAGGGAGATGCCGGCTGGCTGACCCCTCCCGGGTGCGGGGGGTACTGTACCCACACCCCGGGGTTGTCTGTCTGCCCTCCTGCTCCCCGCTGCTGACGCAGGCGTCCTATAATAAGCCTCTGTTACTTGGAGCCGGGCGCTCCGTAGTAAGCCGACACCGCTACTATATTTACACCCTTTCCACATTTAGACAAAGGCTATTTTTAACGGCAAATCTATTCGTGGGGGTTGCCCACGTCACACTCTGTTCACATGCATCTCACCATCCTGAGCCTATTATTTGGATTTCACACTTGTACCAGGTCTCTCTCCTTCCCCCTGCCTTCCGTCGTCTTCCTTTCATTTCTTGTCTCTTTTTCATTCCTTTCTCCGAATTCCTTCCTTTCTTTTTCCCAACAGGAAGTCAGAAGGAGAGGTCCTCTGCAGGCTGTGCTTTCAGGGTTTTTCTGGGGACACCCAAGGCCTCGTCCTCACTAGCAGAGTGGGCAGTGTGGCCCAGTGCTGAGCTGTGGGCTGTTTTCAGTGCCTGCTGGGGGGGGGGGGGGGGTTGCGTAAATACACACCAGAATCCTGGGGCTCCTTTACGGCCTTCAAGTTTGTCTGGACAGGACGCTGGGACTGCCCCGCCTGGCCTTCCTTCTCTGTGGGATTCCAGCTATGTGTGTGAGTGTGTGTGTGTGTGTGTGTGTGTGTGTGTGTGTGTGTACACAGAGGCTTTCCTTAGCTTAAAAGTTAATTTTATCATATTAATTTTAACGGATTTGTTTTGATAGGAGGGGATTTCACACTCTATGGATGCATGAAGGGGAGGAGAAATCAATGAAACTCACATTTGATAAGTGCCCACTGTGGTCAAGCACTGTGCAGGTGCTGTGGAAACCCGGACCCTGACAGCAGTGCTGGGTGGTCCTGCCCGCACCCAACTTACAGGTGAGGAGGCAGAGGCCCAAAGAGACTGGTGACGGCCCTAAAGCCACTGAGCCGGCAAGTGGCTTTCCCGGGACGTAAATCTGTGTCTGACTACACAGACATTGGGGGCATGCTGGCCCCCAATCTCACACTTTCCTTCCTGCTTCCTTCTCACCTCGGGGTCCCAGAAAAACCCCTTATTGTCAAGTCTTATTTTATTCCTCCCCACAATCAGTATGGCTGGGGCATCAGAGTGGACTACCTGTTGCATTTCTAAGGGGAAAGATGCTGAGCTCTGCATCAGACCGTAGTAGAAACAGAAACGGGGCACCCTGCCCTCTTCGCCCAGCCTCTGTGGCGTCAGAAAACTCATGGAAACCAAAAGCTGCTCGGGCCCCCATCTCCGAGACTTCCCCGTTGCCGACTCCCTGGCTCAGACATGTCCTGGGGACGCTGATGAGAGATTGTTGTCTCTTGGTGTCCCAGTCAGGAGCCCTAAGCCCAGAAGCCTGGCAGCTGTACCTTAAGGGCAAGTCACATTGCATATATTTATTCTTTCTTAAAACAGAGATAATAATACCACCTTGCCCGCTCATCCCTTCATAATCTGCAGAGAAGTTTAAAGAAGAGAGTGCATGTGGCTGTGCTGCTTTCAAAGTTGGCAAATGCTAAAGACTGTTCGTTCCTAGTGCTGACGTGTTTAGTGTTTGTATAGATGCAACAGACGGGTCAGCAAGGCCCAGTGACATGCTCATAGTCACACAGCAAGTAAGTGGTTGAAATAAGGACGTAGTGGTCCTGTTTCCCTCAGCAAAGGACTGAAAAGAAATCGCAGAGCCGGTGGAAGGCTTGGATGCTGAGCTCCACCAGCGCCGGGCCCCGTTCAGCCCAGAAATGGGGACACTGATCTGGGATGGATCCCATCGCTCTCCCCGGCTGACCCCCCCTGCACCTTTGTCCCAGCAGCTTCTCAGGCTTCTCGGCAGTGTGGGTGTCCCGCCGCAGCCAGAGCCGAAATCCCAGAGCAGTGACAGAGGAGCCAGTGTCGCGGGGCTTCTGGTTTCAGGATATACTGGAAAGGTGAGAAGGAAGCTTGTCTTCCCATGAATCTGGGCCAGGGCCGGTGGCGGGGCCTCCCCCGCCAGGAGCTGGGACGTTCCCCAGGTGCCCGGGCATCCCCAGGTCAGCAGGGCCGCCAGCACTTTTCCAGAGCATTAGCTTGGGTCAGAGAATAAATCATTCAGCCCTTCACATGGGCCAGATGCTTTGTCAGTTCAGACAAAACCTGCCCCAGAATCTGCAACCTGGCCAGGCCTGGGCTCACCTGGCGCAGGGCCTCGTGTGTAAGAAAGGAATTAAGGTGCCGTGGAACGGCATCTTGGAGGACTGCGTGAGGAGGCCGCTTGGCATTGCCAAGCATCACGCCACGACCTCCACGACACTGACATTCATGCCTTTGGCCACACCTTTCCCATCACCAGCACTTGGCCTCCCCACCCTTGACCCTTGCCAAATTCCCACCCGTCTTCAAGACCTGGTACAGGTATTGCTCCCTCTGGGACATCTGTTCTGGTCCTCTCTTTCCCAGTCAACAATAATGTCCCCCTCCTCTGGGCTCTCAGTGAGCTTGTGAACATAGCGGCACCCCCAGGCTGCTGGGTGCTGGAATCCCCGAACACCCAGCCCAGATAGAGGAGCTGCAGTCAGGCTTGGTTCCCAACCCTTCTCCTGCAGGGCCAAGCAGGACCTCGGGGCTGGAGGGCCATAGACAGTGCAGGGCTTGCTTCGGCTCCCACCCTCATCCCCTCTGGCACCCAGCCTCCAGCTGCTGTCAGCGCAACCGGTTTGCCTGTCAGTGACTCATAGCGGCCCCCTTACTCAGGGGAATTGCTCTCAGGAGACAGTGGCTGTGTCTTCAGGAGATTACAACTTTCTCCCCACGCCCACCCCCCACCCACCAGCAGCCAGGCAATGAGCAAATGGCACAGGGATCCCCAAGGGCAGTCCCCTCACGTCAAGGGGGCAATGCTGCAGAGCATCAGGCCCACTTCACCCCTCCCCACAGATCAGGCCAAGGCCAGGCTTTCTCTGGGATCATCATAGAGGTGACCAGCCATCCTGCTTGCTCAGAAAGTTCCACATCCTAGAAAAATCCCTCAGTTTGGGGCAAACAGTGCTGATTGGGCAGCCTAAGCTGGGTTGCCTGATTTAGAAAATAAAAATACAGGCTATCCAGTTAAATTTACATTACAGATGAACAAAGCACACATTTTTGGTATAAGCATGTCCCATATAAAATTGTGAACATATTTGTAATAAAAATATTACTCATGTTTATCTGAAATGCAAATTTTTTTTGGCATTTCACCCATATTGTATAGGGTAGCCTGCCCTTGACCACATCAGCATTCATCCCTTTTCCTCCCTATCCTGCCTCGCCACCTCCCTTCCCTGCAGTTTCTCCTGACAAGCACGCCCTCAATAAGCCACGGTGCCTAATGCTTGCCTCAGCCTCTGCTCCTGGGGAACCTGACCTAAAACTGTCACTGCCTTTAGTGGCCAGAGAAGACCCTCCGTGTCCCCTTTTCAGACTCTCAGAACATCCGTCTTCAGACCAGTCTCTTGGCACCAGATGGATGAGAAGGTCTAAGGAGGTTCTCTGGGTGACCTCGGGGGCAGCCAGTACTTTAACTACATCCCCACAGCACTGGCGTCCCGAGAAACCGCAGGAAGACAGACATGTCCGGAAATCTTTGCGACCATGGCCTCCTCTAGGGAGACTCTGTTCTCATCTATCAGTGACCGAGCTCGGCTTGGTGGCTTATGATCTGAAACAGAAAAACTAGATAAAATGACTTCTAGGGGACCTTCCAGCTGTGACTCCGTGAGATTTGGAGTTTTCAGAAACCCAACATTTGTGTTTAGTTTATAAAGTACTTAACCTAGTTCTGGCCCAGGGTAGGACTCACCAGAGCATTGTTATTAGTCTTTGTCATAAACAATAGCAATAAATAATTTCTGTTTCCCCCCCTAATGCTGTGTAAAAAAAAAAAAAGTGAACTCTCACCCTTTGTGACAGCATGGAGGGACCTGGAGGGTATTGTGCTAAGTGAAAAAAATCCAGTCAGAGAAAGACAAATACCATATGATCTCACTTATATGTGGAATCTAATGAACAAAATAAACTGACGAACAAAATAGAACCAGAGGCATAGATAGATACATGGAACAGACTGACAGAGGTCAGAGGGGAAGTGTGGGGTTAGGGGGACTGGATGAAAGAAGGTGAAGAAATTAGCCAAAGAGCATCTATGCTTAGCCCTTGGGCACAGACAGCAGTGAGATGAATGCCAGAAGGGGGTGCTGCATGGAGTTAGGCAAAGGAGGGGATGGGGGCATCTGTAATCATGTCAACAATAAAAAAGAAGATGCCCTGTGGGGCATCCAGGTAAACAGATTTCAGGTCAAAGCCATTCAAAGATTGAGTGAGTTGTCTCAGGAGGTGGTGAGCTTCCTGCCATTCAAAGGGAAAAGTGGAGGGGGGGCAGGGGTCACTCTTCCCTCTGTTGAACTACAGCCATTGGAAGGTGCTTCTCATGTCTGCCTGTGATCTGACTTCTGTGGCTTCCTCTCCTTGGTCCAGTTCTTTCCGCGAAGGCACAGAAAGTCCAGTCTTGTGGCAGGTGTCATGCAAACAGGTGCAGGGAGGTATGGGGAGAAGTGTCGAGAGATGAAGTCAGAGGTGATGAGAAATGTCAGGGAGAATGGGCGGAGATGTGCACACTCTGAAATCGGCCAGCATCCTGGGGGCTTGAAACCTTGCTCTCATGCTGTTTCAGAGTGTGCTGCTGGAGAGCTAACTGCCAGGCCCTCCGGAACACTCGTCCAAACCAAACAACTCACTCTCTGAGCACCACAGACAATGGGGCATTGTGCTACCTATTGTGGTGACAAGAAAAGGGTGATCGGGAAGGGAGGAGACTCAAAACTGTGTCACAGGGAGGGCAGTGGGAAGAACTGGGTCTGTTTAGCCAGAAGAATAGATTTGGGTGGTAAAGTAATTGTCTCTGAAAATCTTCCCCGGGGAAGGATTGGACCAATTCCCAATGGAACAAAGAAGTGGACTTAGGACAAAAGGGTAAGCCATCAGAGAAACCAAACGCTCTCTACTAGACAGAGCTACTAATAGTGAGAGGTCCCTGTCACTGACGCTGTCCAAGAGAGGGCGCGGTGCCGGGTGGAGGTTGGACTTGACAGCTTTTTATTAAGAGCCCCTGAGTTTTCTTTTAGTATATGCACATCACCACCACCCTCCACCACACACACACACACACACACACACACACACACACACACTGAAGCCTGGGCATTTAAAGCCAGAAGCTCTTCCTTTTTCAAGGTGCATCAATGTAGTCTGTGGGTCTCTTGCTTTGCTTCGGTTTGGTCATCCAGAGACTTTCCCATGGCCGACTGGGTTGTCAGCAAGTCATAAAAGCCTTTCCGCTCTCCTTGGGAGGAGCGGAGCAGATTGTCTGGATCTGCCCTGGCTCCGGGCTCGGCACCAAACGTGTTCCTTCTGCGCAGTCTGTTCCCGTTTTGACAATGCCGAGGGGAAAGCTGGAGGAGGTCCCGTAGCCAAGGGTGCTGAGAGCTCCAGGGCCAGGCTTCGCTCCTGGACAGGAGGGGTCACATTTGCATTTCAGAAGGACCTGGTAGGGTGCTTTGCTCCGGAGGGACACAAGCAGAACATTTGGCTGGGACCAGCGTCCATCCTCAGCATCTTCCGAAGAGAAAGTGCTACCTATGGCAACCATGCCCGTGTTTTCTCAAGGGCAGGGTCTGAAAGAGGTTTTTCCTAGGAGGAAACCTCCCTACATCTCTCGAGCTTCCAGGAGATTAAAATGCTAATAATTTGGCTTTTCTCTGCATAAGAGAAGGCATTGTGCTGTGCTGCCTGAGGAGGGAGTACTAGGCTCTCTGCTTTACTCGGATCCAGAAAAGGTTCTCATTTGGACTCGAGCATTGTAGGTCCTGTGACCAGCCAGTATTCAGTAAATGGTATTACTCAATGTGGATTTACTGAGCCCATCTCAATGCCAGGCTGTGTACCAGGCACTGGGGAGCAAAGATGAATGAGATCCAGGATTTGCCCTCAAGAAGCATGTAGTCCAGAGGGAGAAACAATCACACGCAAAATGACAAATAAACAACAACAAAAAAACCCACTATGCAGTCAGGGCTCCAGGAGAAGTACCCTGAGAGGACATTGGCATCTGGGAGCCTCACAGACGATGCCCTCAAGGAAGGGATGCTTGTGGTGAGTTTTCAAAGATAAGCAGGACTTTATGCAGCTGCAAAGGCATGGAATGGGGGGAATCCATATATGCAAAGGTGTGGAAAGCTTTGCTTAACTATTTAAGCCACCTGTACTTTGATGTGACCAGAGCTGCATACAATGCAGAAAAGAACAAAGAATGAAGCTAGAGAAGTGGTTTCAACCAGGGGCGATTTTGTCCTCCAGGGACATTTGTTCATCACAAGGAGAGGAGGGGTGGCACTACCAGCATCTGTTAAACATCCTACAGTGCTCTGGGCAGCTCCACAACAAAGAATTATCTGGTATGTAATGTCAACAGTGCCCAGATGAAGGGACCCTGAGCTAGAGAGAGGCAGCAGTCCCATCATGAGGGGACGTGAGGAATGGAGCTCCTGCAGGGACACTGGTTTTTCTGAGGGTCATGCAGAGAAGGCCCCCAGGGGAGAGAAAGCAGGTCGCATACGATTTTCAGATCCTGTAATCTTAGGCCCCCTTACCCTTACCTATGGCTCAGCCAGCCCCTCACCTTTATTTTCTGCACATCTGATGGGCCTGCCTCCAGTTTTTCTTTTCAACTTGTTGATAAAAACTATTAAAGACAAAAGTTTCTGAGGCAAATAATGCCTGAGATTCATATAACATCATTCAGTTTCCTGGGCATTTTGATGCCTCACCTCATTTTACTCTGCAAAAGAGGAAAATGAAGCTTGGAGATGTTCTGCAATCTAGGATTCCTTTGACTGCAACCTGTTCAGTTCTCAGCTGTCCCCCGAGTGCACCAAGGATCCATCCCTCTGGCCGCAGGGGATGCTGGGAGTACCCTGGCCTTAATGGCCTCCTTTTCAGCTTTCTGGATTCCTACCTATGTGAGGGGCCAGGAGCAGGTTCCCTGCCTTGCTGTGACCATAGCTGTGATACCTTCGGACCATAGGGGACCTCACGCCGCCCATGGTGATCTGGCTGCCCTGGCTGGCATGCCAGGGACAGCTGCTCGGCTCATGCCTCTGCCCAGGAGGCATTACTGGCCCTGTGATTTGGCCCTTCATCTGAACTGGCAGATGGCCACAGGTGCCTTGTCATGACACTGCTCCCCCTCGACTCAAAACAGAGGACAGCACTAGTTAGCTGAGGGGTGGGATTTTCCCAAGTGGAGCCCCAAAATACTGCTGACCTGCCATGCTATTGTTCTCAGGGGCGGCATTAACAACCACGCCAGGTCACGCGCTGCACAAGCACACAAGCACTCTCAATATCGGCTCTGGCTGTTCTTCTAACAGCTTGTTCAAGGCCTGTTCGTCTGTGGGGCAGAAATTGATAGCATGACTGCCTTCTACTCCAATACCTCTAAAGCTCATTGAGAACTGATTTCCTACATTCCCAAAGCCATGCAATCCCCCGAGTGATAAAGAAAAATAACCTAGGGCCTCCCCCTCCTCTTCATCCTCCACAACCCATTAATCACAAGCTCAAGGAAAAGAATCAAGGGCAATGAATTGTTCGTTTGTTTGTTTGAGTGTAGTTGGCACACAGTATTATATTCATTATATTAGTTTCAGTGTACAATATAGTGACTTGGCACTTTTATACCTTGCGTTCTGATCACTCCACTAATTTTAGTAATCATCTGTCACTGTGCGAACTTATCACTATAAGTTTATTGACTATATTCCCCTTTACCTTTTTGGTCTCTTTCTATGAGTCTGCTTTTGTTTTATTTGTTCATTTGTTTGTTTGATTTTTAAGATTTCACATATAAGTGAAACCATATACAGTATTTGTCTTTCTCTGTCTGATCTATTTCACTTAGCATAGTACCGTCTAGGTCCATCCATGCTGTTGCAATGGCAAGATTTTATTGTTTTTTAGTGCTGTATAATATTCCATTCAATGTATACAGAACATTTTCTTTACCATTCATCTGTTGATGGACGCCTAAGTTGCTTCTATATCTTGGCTATTATAAATGGCACTGCAGTGAACATGGGGTGCAGGTATCTCTTTGAGTTAGTGTTTTCATGGTCTTTTAATAAATGCTCAGATGTGGAATTTCTGGGTCATATATTGGAAAGAATGTTAAAGAGGCTCAGGCCCCAGATGGGGCAAGGAGCAAGAGAGGTGTGAGACTTTCATATAGGAAAGGGGGCTACACTGCTGAAAGCTGTGCCATGACTCTGATCCTAGAGAATAAGCATCCCTTACTTGGGGTGCAGGATGACAGCACCCACTTTTCCAAGATCCAGGTGCTTGCATTTCCCAGTGGATTGTTCTCCAGAGAGCACAGGTCCTCTAGCAATGTGCTTGGTCATCACCCCAAGCCACCTGCTTAGCAGGAGGTAGTGGGCTCATAGCATAGGGGACTGACCAAGAGTGGGGGCTCTGTATCTAACCATGTGACACTGTGACAATGAGGCAGCCACAGTGTCAAGTGGCTGCTCTGATAGGGTTTCTAAAAATATCCCTCGTTCTGTTGCTCATGAGGCACCAACCCAACCCTTGTGAGTGCCAAGCAGACCGGCCTGTGTAGCCTGCTCTCCCCTCACTTTCCCCACTGCCTCCCCTTTAGCTCAGGCTCATTTACTCTGACCTGGATTATTACACAAACCACCAACTGCTCCCCCTTCTCCACATGGACCACCAGATGGTAACTGGAAAGCACAGGAGACCACCCCATAACCAAAGCCTACTCACTCATTCATTCACTCACCCATTCATCCAATTATTCCACATGCACCCAGCACACCGTTAATGTGCCAATGTTGAGCATGGGATTAGGCGCCCCAGTCCAGGTCTCTGAGGCCAAACCTTGTCATAGATTCTATGGATTAGGTGAGCAAAGCCAGACACAAAAGAGTGAATATTGTAGGAATCCATTTATGTGCCGCTCAAGAATAGGCAAATCTAATCTGGAATGATGGGAGCCAGCATAACGGCTACTTCTTGGTGATGAAGTGAGAAAGGGCAGGAGGGAGTGTTCTGGGATCTGGAAATGTTCTACATCTTGATCTGAGGGATGGCCTTATGGGCACAATAATATGTAAACATGTACTGAGCTGTACACTTAAGATTTGTACTCTTTACTATGTATGGTTTGCCTCCAAAATTTTTAAATGTATATAAAGTATAACAGTGGTTTTACTTACTAGAGCCAGATACATATCCTTGACTCAAGAATAGAGAAGAAAGCTGTGTACCAAAATTTTAAAGGTGTTGTCTTTGATGAGTGAAGTAATGGCGAGTTTTTAATGACCTTGATACTTTTCTGAATCTCTCAAGTATTCTACACTGAATATATTTTGCTGATGTAATGAGATTAACTATACTGAGTGCTATTTCAAAAATAATAACCCTAGAGGTGAAACACTAGGCAAGCACGAGGCAGGTGGCGCTCCTCCCCGGGGGATAGAATTGCTCACGAGCTTTTGTCCTCTTGGATGGTGAGGACATGGGGTTAGGAGCCCTGGTCCAGGTCTCTTGGGTTTCAGCACAACTAAATAAAGCTCCTGGCCCACTGGGAGCTGTGAGGTGGGGTTGCCAGAGCAACCCTGGGGCTTTCCTCTCATTCCTGAGGGTTAGGAGCCTCGAGGGCACTCAGAGGCCTCGCCAGACTCCTTCTCATGCCCGAAGCCTAGAACGTGTCTGACTCGGGTCTCTGGCATCTGTGATCTGTTGGGCTGGAGATCCTGCCCCACAGCAGCCTGGGGGCCTCGCCATTGGAGGTAGGATGATTTTAGGACCCCTCCCCTTATCCCATCAGCTAGAAGGACCTGCCAGCGTGTATCATTTGGGGCCACTGTGAGGTAGAAGGAGCTGAAGTGGAAATATTGAAACAAACACAAAACCTGATTAAATCCTGAGGAAGGAAGAAAAGTGAACTGGAGGAATCGTTCAGGGCCTTGGTTTTCTCACTGGGGAATGGGGCTGTTATGAGAATAACATAGGAATGAACATATGGAAAGTGCTAGAATAGGGGGCTGGTTTTATGTTCTGGTTTTGCTGACATTTGGGGCAATATAGGACTGGCTCCTCACTGCCTGTCCACATCCGGGTGCACCTCTGGGTTCCCACAGCCGGCACAGAGCACGGAGTGGGAGACATTTTTGTGCCCCAAGCCTGATTTCTGCATCTTCAAAGCCCATGGGATCATGTGATGAATATCTGCTTGTGATTCACAAATGTATTTTGTATTGCCAGCCCGGATCCTAAAATCGCTTCCCCCTCCCTACCACCCCCTCTCCCGCCCCTGACATGCAGGCTCCCACAGAGGAGTCATGTGAGGCCGGCTCAGATTGAGCGCAGGAATGAGCCCGGTCCAGCTCTGCCCTGTGACACACATAGCCTCCAGCGATCACATGGCCTCCAGCTGCCACCGCCTGCCCTCTGTTCCCAGCCTGGTGCCCTCTCCCTGGCAGGCATCCTGAGCTGACTCATCCCTCTAGGCTGTAAGCTTGGCAGACCACTGGACTGAGTGACAGAGGGGGCAGGGCCAGCAGGCTTGGATAGTTTTGGTCCCAGCTGACCTCGAGGTGGAACCCCGTCCAGGAGTCTCCCTGGCAGCACGTGGTGTTCACAGGTAGGCGCCCTGCTGGCCTGACACAGAGAGCTGCTGCCAGCTGGCTCCCCGCAGCAGCCCAGCCGGGGCCCCCATGAGCAGGGAGCTTGCGCCACAGGCGCTGACACGGGCTGTGCAGGGAGCCAAGGGCACTGTTCAGCCCCGGACCTCGTGGAAAGGCTGGAGGCCAGGCGGTACCAGGCCTTAGAAGGAGGGAAAGGGGCAAACACAGGCAGGGCCACCTGTGTACATACTTACAACAAGCAAACAGAAAGATAACCCTTTATACCAGTAGTTCTCAACCAAGAGCGGCTTTGCCACCCGAGAGGGTTGTGGTTGTCACAGCAGGAGCAAGGCCAGTGGCTCCCAGTGCACAGAGGCCAGGGAAGCTATTGCTTAGCATCCCACAGGGCACTGGACAGCTGCCCACCACAAAGGATGAGCCAGCGCAGCTTAGAAGCCCTGCTCTAGGGAGAAAGCAACTCTCCTGGGGAAGGTGTGATCAGGGCCCCAGGAATGAACCCTCCCCCGATCAGGGTGAGCTGTGACTGTCACTCCAGGCTTAGAACCCTCAGCACCTGCCCAGTGCCTGGGATTGGAACCCAACCTCCCAGCATGTGCACCAAGCCTTCCTCCCACAATCTGGCTGTGGCTTATCCTTCAGCCTCACCTCCTGATGGCTTTGGTCCCAGCAAACCATTCACAGTATCTCAAGACCCCAAGGCCTTTGCCCCTAAGGGGATTCCATATCCTCTGTCAGAATGCTCCCCTCCTACTTCCATCTGGCAGGTGCTCACCCACCCTCCTGGGTCCAGCTGTGCCATTTCCTCACCGAGAAGCCTCTCAGAGCCCCCTTGGCCCTGAAATGGGACATGGCACCTCTACCATAGAACATCACACAGGGGAGTGTTGGGAGGACAGAGCTGTGTGTCTGTCTCTCCCACAAAGCTGTGGGCTCTGCGGACATTGAGGTCTGTGTCCCTCGTGCCTGGGGAAACCTTGAACAATGGGAACTGTTCTCCTTGATTTCTCTCCGTAATCTTGGGGTGGGTGGGGCCATCTAGGAGGCAACACAAAATACATTTCAGTAATTTCCTACCTGCCAGGAGAGTGACCCCCAACTTCCATCAGTCATTGGCTGAGAGCTGCTCCTGGGGGTGTTAACTTCTAGCACCCCACCCCCAAGAGACAGGAGGAGGGTCCCAGCGCTGGCAGCAGATGCCTGTGGCACATCCTGGAATGGTGAATGCAGCACCTGCTTCATCAGGGTCAGCAAACGTTTCTTAAAGATCTGGAGAATAAATGTGTGGGCCATGTGGTTCTGTCACAACTGTCAACTCGGCCACAGATGTAAGCCAGTGGGACTGGCTGTATCCCAACATGACTTTATTTACAAAAACAGACAGCCAACCAGCAGACTGTAGTTTGCAGACTCCTGGGCTACATGTGTGATGCATCCCATTTTGCAGATAATGAAACTAAGACCCAGTAGAGAAAAGTGACTGTCGTATAGCCAGCCAGAGGCACATCTGACTTTCTGCCCAATATTTCCTCCCCTATACCCGCTACCTCTAGATTGGGGCCTTGGTGTGGTTTTTAGGGAACTTGCAGCCAGAACTCTTCCAGGCAATGTCTGTGTAACCCGTAATTCTTAAACGGCAGCGGTCATTTCCTCTTCGTGGCCAGTGAGGCCTCAGGGACTGAAGCCTCTGGCCTGCAAGGATTGCTCAGAGCCACTCTGGGAGCGTCACTGAGTGAGGCGGCTTTGGGAGTGTCCCGGTGCCAGGCCCTCTCCCATCAACCCCTGCCTCAGCTACCTTGGCAGAGCCTCTCCCAGCAGCATCCACAACGCACAAAGCGAAAAAGCAGTTAGAACTTCGGAGCCTGTAAAAAATCTAAAAATATCCAGGAATGTGTGCACATATGTGGCCCTTTTGTGATCAAAACATCTGGAGAGAAGATCAAATGTTCCTGCTGCAATTTGCCTACAATTCTGTGAGGGCTTGGGAAGGAAGTCTAAAGTCACTGACTTTACTGGGGAGGAGAACGTCACAAGAGTCTTGTTTTCTTAAGACAAAATAAGTTATGTGCACAAAGAATCCCGAACCCCCACCCCCAGGAAGTCCTTGGGATTCTGGAGATAGTTTCTCATAACGGGGGTGGAAAGTTCATTGGCTACAGGCTTGAATTCCTGATTTGATGCCTTTAAGATAGAAAAAAAAGAAAATTAAAATACCACATTCTTTAATCAAAACACTAAGAGCTGTGATGATGTAGTGAATTATTAAATGTCAGATTGAAGCAGGCCTCGTGTGAGCCATGCATTTGTCAGATGAGGAAACTGAGTCTCCGAGAGAGAGCTTTCCTGGTGTCCCATGAAAGGTGGCAGAGACAGAGCTAACATGCATGCGACCTGGCCCTGTCCAGCGTGGCGCAGTTGGTTGAAGCATTGTCCTTACAATGGGGGGGGGGGGGGGGCGGCGGGGGGTCATGGGTACTATCAGGGCACATACCTAGGTTTTCGGTTCGATCCAAGATTTGGAGCACATACTGGAGGAAACTGATCTCTCTCTCTCTCTCTCTCTCCCCCCCCCCACCCCCCTCAAATCAATAAAAATAAATAAAATAAAATGCATGCGTTCTAACTCCCAGACCAGGGGTGCATGGGGAAGGAGAGTTGGAAGAAAGGGCCACTCCTAATTCTGCTACTTCTAACCCATGTGACCTGTACACTAAAGCTGCTAATGGTTAGTTTTGTCTGCAAGAAGCCAGGATTGGGACTTCTGGATTAGTGCGTCTGTTTTCTGTAGACCTAAGGGTGAACAAAGGCAAGGCATTACTAATCATGGCCCCAACCTCTAATAGAATGTCCTGGTAGTTTGGGCTGACTGATGTGTGAGCCTAGAATTCCATTTTTTTTTTACCTCTGGCTTGAATCCTTGGCCAGAAGCAAGCAAAACTGGCCTATAAGATACCCTTTCCTCAGGCTGAGCCTTAACTGGAGCTGAGAAAGCTGGCCACTCCCTAAATCAGCCTGACTCAGCTGCCCACCCACGCCTTTTTTCAACTGCATGCCACACTTCTGTTCCCACTGGCCTTTGGAGTGGTAGCATTGGCCTCTTAGCCACTCCTCACTTAGGAGTTAAGAGGTAACCTGAAGTCAGATCCTCCGGAGTTGCAAAGGGAGGAGTGTCTAAGCAGAGCCCAGAACTTTTCAACCTGTCCCTCATCTTGGAGAACTGTCATTCAAGCATGCCCTTGACTTGATCTCCACCAGAGGTGAGATGTAGTGCACCCTCCAGAGGTCAGTCTTTTTGTTTATCTCCAGTTGTCCAATGGGCTGCTCAATAACCAGACCTCCTCACCCCAAGGCATAGATGTCCCCCATAGAGAAAATATCATGAATCACCACAACAGTCTTAGTAGTAACTTAGCAATACTGTTTCTCTAACCCTTTTCACTGCTTCTGTGTCCCACTCTGTCCCACTGAGATAGGAGGCTCACACTCCCAAGGTCTTCACAAATCCCTCATTTGTGCTGCCCACACTCTCTACACTAAGCTGAAAAGTCATGTTCTCTCATATTAACCACGTGGCTAGCAAGCTTGAAGACTAGGTAATGGGCTTCCAAAAGCAACAAACTATAATTGCAACAGAAATACCCACATTTGCTACCACACTATCAAGTTATCATAAATGTATTCCCTCCATTTTAATCAGTCTTCCTTTGCCACAGAGAAAAAAAATGCCGTCATAAAAAGTCACCAACGTAGAAAGAGAAGAAGAAAGGAACTACAAAAAAGTTAGAGAACTCAAAGCAAAATTGCAATAGTAATTCCATATTCATCAATGACATTAAACATAAATGAATTAAATTATCCAATCAAAAGACAGACACTGGCTGAATGATTGAAAAACTGAGAGCCAATGACATGCTGCCTACAAAAGATTTACTTTAGCTTTAAGAACATATATAGGATGAAAGTGAAGGGATTGTAAAAAGAAATCCAAGCAAATGGAAACCAAAAGAGAGCAGGGTTGGCTATATTTATATCAGACAAAGAAGCTTTAAGTCAAAAAATGGTTATTATATAATGATAAAAGGATCAAGTCATTATGAAGATACCATTATAAAAGTTTATGCATCTAATATCAAAGCATCTAAATATATACTAGTAAAGCAAGTATTAAAAGAACTGAATGGAGAAATAAACATCAATGCAATAATAGTAGGTGAGTTTACTATTTCACTTCCAACAGTGGATAGATCATCCAGACAGAAAAGCAGTAAAGAAAAATCATATTTGAACAGCACTGTAGAGCAAAAGGTCCTAACAGATATATGCATCACATTCCATCCGATAGCAGCAGAATGTACCTTCTTCTCAAGCACACAGGGAACATTCTCCAGGATAGATCATATGTTGGGCCACAAAACAAGTCTTAACACATTCAAGAAGGTTACAATCACGTAACCACAATGCTATGAAACTGGTAGAAATCAGTAACAGGAGGAAAATTGGAAAACTAACAAATACATGGAAATTACATAACACACTCCTGAACAACCAATGGGTCAAAGAGGAAATCAAAATATAAACCAACAAATATCTTGAGACAAATGAAATTAGGAATACATTGTAGCAAAACTTATGGGATGAAGCAAAAGCAGTTCTAAGAGGGAAATTTATAACTATAAAACACATTAAGAAAAAAAAATAAAGACCTCAAATAAACAACCTAACTTTATACCTCAAGGAACTAGAGAAAAAAAGACTCACTTTAAGCCCAAAGTTAGTAGAAGGAAAGAAATAATAAAGTTAGCCAAAGGAAGCCCAAAGTTGGTAGAAGTTAGCCCAAAGGGCTCAACATCACTAATCATCATGGAAATGCAAATCAAAACCACAATGAGATATTACCTTACAGCTGTTATAATGGCTACTATAAAAAAGACAAGTGATAGCCCTGACCGGTTTGGCTCAGTGGATGGAGCGTCGGCCTGTGGACTCAGGGATGCTGGGTTCAATTCCGGTCAAGGGCATGTACCTTGGTTGCGGGCACATACCCAGTGGGGAGTGTGCAGGAGGCAGCTGATCGGTGTTTCTCTCTCATCAATGTTTCTGACTCTCTATCCCTCTCCCTTCCTCTCTATAAAAAATATCAATAAAATATATTAAAAAAAAAAAGACAAGTGATAACAAGTGTTGGCAAGGATGTGGGAAAAGGGGCACCCTTGTGTACTGCTGGTAGAAATTTAAATTGCTACAGTCATTATGGAAAACAGTATGGAGGTTCCTAAAAAATTAAAAATAGAATTACCATACAACCCAGCAATCCCAGTTCAGGTATATACTAATATCCAAAGGAAAAGAAGTCACTATCTCAAAGAGATATCTGCACCCCATGTTCATTGCAGCATTATTCCCAATAGCCATGACATGCAAACTAAATGCCTGTCAATGGATGAATAGAAAAAGAACATTTGGTATGTATAATGTTTAGTCATTTAAAGAAAGAAAATCTTCCCATTTGTGACAACATGGAGGAAACTTGAGGGCATTGTGCAAGTCAAATGTCATATAGAGAAAGACAAATACTGTATGATCTCAATTATGTGTGGGAACCTAAAAATGTTGAACTCACAGAAACAGAGTAGAATGGTGGTTGCCAGGGACTAGAGGAAAAAGAAGGAATAAAGTCATGATGTCAAAGGGTACAAATTTTCAGTTATAAGATAAATAAATCTTGAGGATCTATCTATAATAATAAAAGCGTAATATGTAAATTGACTGAACAGCCATCCAGATGTCCTTCCGGATGACCTTCCAGACAAAGCCAGGGCTGCAGCCACGGCTGCGAGGGAGGGATTGAGGCAGCCTCTGTGGCTGCGAAGGCCTACTCTTGCATGAATTTCATGCATCAGGCCTCTAGGAGGTTATAATACTATATCACACACTTGAAATTTGCTGAGTAGATCTTAAATATTCTTAACCACCCAAAAAATGGTAACTATCTGAGGTGATGGATGTGTTCACTAACTTTATTGTGTAATCATTTCACAAAATCAAAAAAAATTTTTTTAAAGCATGATACATTTCCTGTTAGTGCTGATATTCCACTTTAAGGAAAACCACTGGCTTGGACTGATGAGGGGAAATTACAGGAGGAAGTAAAATAGCAGACTTGCATTGTCAGTATTAGAGATAAATATGAGGTCATTAATACTTTAAAGAATAAACATATGTGTATGTGCATTTACCACTCATTCTGCCTCGTGTTCTGTCAGTTCATGCCTTTCCCTTCAGAAATTGTGTGCTTTCACATGGTATATAATCTCGTTTCCCAACAGCTTTAGGAGATGCCAAATATTTAATGACACCCTACCTAGAAACAATAAATACATTTGAGTGAGTCTTAGACTCCTGGGGAAAGGGCTGCTGAAAATTTGATGAAAGGGATTAATAAATTATGACCAGGCTATTAAGATGTGAATCACTAAAGACTCCTGACGCTCTTCCTTTTGCTAATTAGAACTAGGAAACAAATAAACAGACTCACCTCACTGTGCTCAGAATTCCACCCCCTCCTTTCTGAGGTCCCTTAGCTGGTCTACTTCATGGACTTTCATTTAGACTGAAGATGGCTGTAACTGATGGGCAATAAGGTTCTGACAGTTGAGGGGCAGGGCACTGGTTCTCTCACCCAGAAGCTATGGCTGTATTGGTGAGATGCCAATCACACAGCTGGGAAGAGGAAAGACCCAATTTGTGGGCCATGGGGTATCTTCCCAATTGAAGTGCTCCTGCTGATGGATTTCAGGGCCTGCGTCAAGCTGTCATAGATCCAAGCTTTCTGGAAGGAACCTTGGACATGATCTCATCCCACTCTTTTTTGTGTGAGCAGAAATCTCTCTCAAAGGAGAGGGGGCAAGTTGCCCAAAGTCGTGCAACCTTTCAAAGCAAACCTCACACAATAATCTGGGTCTCCTGACCCCTAGACCTCACCTGCTCTTTCTATCTTATTTTATACCTGCTGAGGGGGCCAGAATCTAACCGCTCAGAACTTTCCTGTCCAACTCTTTATAATGCAGGCATCAGAGGGCAGGCCACATGCATCAGGGGGCAGTCCCAACACCCCAGTGTGAGTGAACCGGCTGTGACTACATCCCCTGGATATCTGATGTGAAGCTCTGCCATCACAGTCATTCAGCATGCGTGCAGAAACAGACTCTTACTCACCTTTGTATCCCAGAGCCAGACAGAGAAGTAGTCCCAAAAATTGTTTCAATGAATGAATCATGACAGTATATCTAATTTCAGAACTTTCTCTCTCTCCCTCTCTCTCTCTCTCTTTCTCTCTCTCTCTCTCTCTCTCTCTCTCTCTCTCTCTCTCTCTCCCTCTCTCTCTCAGCACAATGACTCAATGCCAAGAATGGTTAAAAATGCATTTTCTTCCAATATTTCATGGATTCTGCTTCAAGACAATCTTCAACAAACATCTGTTCAGGTTTACTACATACTAGGTGGTAGGTAAAGAGAACTAAAGCACTATCCTTGTCCCTGGGGGCTACAGTCTATGGAGAGAGACAGATGTCCAGATGGTTATAATCTGGGATGAAGGTACACCAGGGAAAAGGTACCATAGGAGGGACATACAGATAGGAGGTCAGTGCAGAGGTGACAGCTGAGCTGAGTGTTAAAGGATAAGTCAATTGGAGAATTAACAAGGAAGGGTATTTTAGACAGAAGGAACAACATGTACAAAGCCATGAAATGAGATTGCATGAGAAAGCATGGCCAAAGACGTAGGAAGAATGAAATTGGCAAATGTTATGATGTTGTACAAAAAAATTTAATTAATTTTTTTTTCTTCTCTGCTTGTTTGCTTTTCCAGAAGAGGTCATTGTTGAATAGAAGAAGCATTGGATTTGAAACAGGAATAGCTCAAAAAAATAATGATTCCATTTGTACTTGCTGTACATGCCAGGCTCAGGTACACAGTCACCACATGATGGAGAATTTATTACATCCCCCATTTACAGATGGGGAAACTGATGCTCAGTGGGTACTAGCCAGTCACTAGCGTTACTCTTTTGCTTCTAGGTCCTACTTGTTGAGACCCAGGGATGTGGAATAATTGGATCCACCACCTTATATTCCCTATAAGTCCACACTGTTCCTCTTTTGGCTGGGAGTTTCCTTCTGCCATAAAAAGCAGCAACCCCCACCTCTTCCCTCAACTGGTCATTCCTGCCAGAGCACACGGGACTATCCCCAAACCTCCCAAAGCATCAGGGAACACTGCCCTGCCCACTCTCCTGCTCGGGCACCTCAGGCACCTCTCCACAAACTCCTCAGAGGCCTGGAAGTGTGCCCCTAGGGGTGTACATGGGTGTGGATACACTGCCCAGTCTCTCCCCTTTCCCCAAGTACTTACGCCCATTGTTCCATGCCCTCTTGTCTTCCCCATACACCGCTATTCATTCAGAGCTGCCCTCCCCTTAAATGAACAGTTTCTTCCTCAGACTAAAGTCTAGCTCGGTGTCACCTTTTTCAGGAGGCCCTTTCTTCCTCACACACAGTCATTCCCTCCTCTGGGCTTTCCCTGCCGTTCATCACAGCTCAGTTATTTCTGCATCCCACCAAAGATCGGGACTCATGGAAGGTAAGGACTCTTTTGGATTCATCTCCAGTGTCCCCTGCACAATTAGGCAAAGAGTTGGCCTTCTGGGCAAAAATGGGCTGGATCCCAGAGAGCATTGAACCCTGACTCTGCCACTTCTCAGGGCCAGTCACAGCCTGAATTAGAAGCTGGTGAAAAATAGGGCCCTTGCTTCACCCGGTCACCAGGCAGGTTGACATGAGGCAGGTAGGTGTACCTGAGTAGTCTTCTTGCTCTAATAAACTTCTGGAGGTTCTATAGCCCACCTCCACGTCCAGCCCAGCACTCAGTGGGGGATGTTATGGAATGTGACCAGATGATCTTGATCAGCCCCTTACTCCGCTCTGCTCAGTCCAGGCATGTATGTCTCCACTGCATCCCCCAGCAAGCATGGATTGTTTCTAGAGTGGAAAACACCCTCCCTATTTTCCTGCATATTTATTTCTTCTCCTTTTATATTCCTTTGGCCCTTTTAATGATATTTTGCACAAGAGAAGAGTAAAATGCACATATTTATATTTCCATCTTGGACCCCACCCAAGTTTTCAAGTAGGCAGATTTCTTTTAAGAAACATTTCTGACTGAGGAATGCTCAATACTATAACCCTTTCAATGCAAATTGGCTCATTCTCTCGTCACTGGGTTTAAATCTCAGCTCCTCCAATTACCGTCTGTGTGATTTGGAACCAATGACTTAACCTCTTTGAGTCAGTTTTCTCATCTGTAAAATGGGAATAATGCCACCATTTTCAAACGAGTAGTTGTAAACTAGAGAAATAATTACAAATGGCTCATAACAGGCACTCAATAAATCACTGCCCTCCTGTGTCTAGAAGTTTAATATGCTCTCTACCTATATCTTTCTTTCTATACTTCTTTTCTACTCTTCTGGAGCAGAAAAGGGTGGTCAAAATCGCACATATCCCAGAAATAAGCCTAGTAAACTAATATCAAGTGTCTATTCGGTTAGAAACGACTTTTTTTCAAAGATAGGGCAACAAATTGCCATGAGTTGTGATGTGAACCTGTCACAACTCACACTTCCCCTCTGTCCTCTACATTAGTGTGCCCATATCAAATTGTCAAACTCAAGTATCAGTCAGTGGTTTCCAGGCAAAGATATTAGGCAGGGCTCAGACCTCCCAAGTCCCAACCACCAGTAGGCCAGAAATGATAATCACTTGAGAATGTTAATTGAATGCTATAATTATAGTTCATGCCTAATAGGCATTTTGTACTGAGGTTGTGCACTGCCAAGAAAATATTTACTTGGAGAATTCAAGTCCACGACCAAGTCTATTTTTTTTTTCACAATAGAAATAATGCTTTAATCTGGCACCACCAGACACACCAGAGTGAAGCATCTTGGATATTTCAAACCTAATCAAGATGTCTCTTCTGCTTTTGCTTCTTTTATAGTCATATGGCTCTTTTCCCTTTGGGATCTCTGCCTAAGTCTTGGGTGGGTTCTTTTGTGTGCCTTACTGAACTTTTAATGAGATCCGCTAAGCTTCATTTATCAAAGTTTCATTTGAGGAGGGGAGGGGGAAGAAGGAAAAGTGAGCTGGGGAGACAGTCTGGAACTTTGGATCAAGTTTCTTGTCTCAAACCCCCTTTCGTCAAATCCGTTATTTCCTTTGCAGTTGGTTGCTTATTTCCCTTTGGATTTTTGGTCCATGCTGTTCACAGCAAAACCTTTAAACCACAGGCTCTCTGGCAAATGCAAATGCTGCCACCTCAGCCTCCTTCCACCCATCACACCTTGGGCAGTTGCCCTTGACAGGAGTTGGTCTCAGACCATGGAAATGGTGGCCCCTTGTGGTTTTGCCATTAGCACCAGCTTCCCAGTTGTATTCAGGGACCTTCCTGTCCATAGGATGACCCACCCTGCTCAGGGCCATATTATGCTAATCAGGATGGGTATCCTCACATTTAGGGAAATCTCTTTCTTGCTCAAGCCCTGAGGTGGTCTCTATTTCCTCTCTCATTTTCCTCCAGATTTCACAGTAAGTAGTAGGTATGCTTTATAGTTTGTGGTTTAGGGTTGCAGCCTTTTCCTTGTACTATTGAAGATGAAGGGCATTTTTCTCCTCTGTTTTTTATTTGTTGTTGTTTTGAATGGGTTTCTAGAGTTGGATGAGAACTAAAAATGCCTGTATGCTGCCATCTTTAACTGGAGGTCCCAAAGGCGTTTTTAACCCAAAACCCTTTACTTATTTCTTATCCTTTTGTATTTTGTGTATTTCTGCAAATTGCTCCAAAGCATGATCTGGAATAAGGTGAGGGCATACGTATGCAAATGCTAAAAACCACATTCTTCCATTTGCCCCTTTCTGAACTGCAATTTCTATGTATCTCTTTGGAAGTCTTTTCATTTTTTTACTTTCCTGCGTTTCTCTTATACAATCTGGAACCTCTTCTATTCTCTAAAAGAACTCAGAGAGATATTCTTTGGGGCCACTCCTCTTCTCCTCTAACCAGAAGGGCAAACTGTAGTACTTGTTGGTGCTGTAAGTAGTTCCCTCCCTTTTAGGCTGAGCCGTATCCCTGAATCTCTAAGCCACCAGAGGAATGCGTTCCCCTTGAAACTCCCGCTAGCACTGCCATGGAAACGGTCTCTTTCTGGGCTTGATTAAAAGGGCTCCTCGGAGAACTGCTTTTAGGCACCATACCCCACTCCCCTTCTCTGCAGAAGTGCTGTGTGTATATTACAGAGATGAGCCCCTACGAGCTGAAGAGCCCCCTCGTTCCTTGCACCCACACCCCAGGGGGCCGTTGAGTGGTGTACGCATGGCCCAGCAGCATCCTGCTCACCAGAGTTCCCACCTGCTTCCTGCACCTGTTTTCTTGGGTTCCTGATCCAAAGGGAAAGAGAAGATAATTCAACCTTGAATATATGTTTATCCTGCTGGTGGAATGTCATTAAATATGGGAAATCGTGCAAGTAAAGTTCCAAAGAAATGGGTCACTGGTTTAACTGAGGAGTGCTGGATTCATCATTCACAGTGGGGAAACCTGGTTCCTCAAAAAAGATTCTTGCAGGATCCAGAAGAATAGGAGGGAGGAGAAAGCCATGACCTGTCACTGGTGTGAACAGAACAGCAGGCGTGAGAGCCCATATCTAATGGCAATCACCTCTACCGAGGCTGCTGTTTACTCAGAACCTCCTCTGCACAGCTCCAGGAGAAGCACCTCATCGCATCCTGGCCTCCCAATAATCCTTCAAGCTAGTTCCTCCATTTAAAGCATAAAGATATTAGTGATTCTGATAGAGAGTGGAAGGGATGATAGGAGTATTTTTAAAGAATCTTTACACTGTGGATGACTCCTCGTTTAAGCAAAAATGTTTTAATGTTTGGCTTTAAAGAAATCTCCCAAGAAGCTGCAAATTGAGGGCCCTCAAAGGATGGTCATAAGTTTTTAGTACCCAGTCCTTTCACATTCCTCCAAAGCCCCATGGGCTCAAAGGTGCAAAGCCAAAGCTGCTGGTTCAGGCATCCGCCCACTGTGAAATCTACAACTACTTTCCCAGGAATCCACCAGGGGTCAGGCTACTTACCTCTTCAACCCCACTAAACCTTGGCTGGGACAGTCTACTCTTCTCCCACACGGATGTTTGTGGTTCTTCAAAGAAGAACTCAGAGCTCAGAAAACCAAAGCCCGGCCCAGGTGAAATCGTTTTCTTTTTTCAGTTTGTTTGTTTGTTAGATAAACATTTATGGGTGCCTGGTATATGCCAGGCATTATTCAAGTGCTATTCAATCCTCACAATGCTTCGCAGTGGATACAGAACCTAAGCAGCTTACCCAAGGTCACTCAGCTAGAGCTGAGCTTCAAATTCAAGTGTCCAGGGTCTGAAATAGCACATTCTGGCTTCACTGTTCATTGAATTTTGTGAAGCATGGAATCAAGTTGAAAAGCCAGGCTTCACGTAGACCAGTTCTAATATTTTGATGTCCCACAGTAGAGCAGAGAAGTGGGAGCTGCCATCATTGGGGGGTCTTCTCCAGCACATACTGAAATCTACCTCCCTTCAGTTTCTCCCAGATATCCTGGCTCTGGCCTCCAGCCCACATGCAACCCACCTAACTCTTTCTCTCCCTTGATAGCATTTCAGAGTTTGGATGAAAGCTCTCCTGTCTTCTTTCTGTCTCTCTTTTGCAGCCTAGTCATCCTCAGATTCTTCTACCCTTCTTTCTATGGCTAGTTCCAACTCTGCCTTTTATTTCTGGCATGAAACTGGGTCATGAGGGAGATCAAAAGCATCAACTATTGTTCGTAATATTATTGGGTATTTGTGTGAGTCAATCCTCACCCTACTCTTCGATTGACTCCACCAGGTGCCAGAAACATTTGAATATGACTTGTAGGTGATTTAGGAACAACCTTGAAAAACCTGCCTAGTGGGTAACAAGATGTTTAACTGTAATTACCTCAGAGCAAAGGTTAAGCAGTTTGGAATATTGAAGACATTTTAAAAGATTATTTTCAATATTTGCACAAGGGGAAAATTTGAGAACATCTGTTCTTTAAAATTACTGTAAAATATTCATCTACAAATAACTTAAAAATACTGACTAGTGAGTCTCTTTGGAGTTATTTGGGTAGATGAGTTCAGAAAGTCTCAGCTAGGAAGACAATTTTCCCCATGAGTTCCTTCCTAAATCTTTTTACAGTACAATTTTCTTTACAATACTACACCTTTCCTCAGGGATTATTGCCATGATATTTACATAGGATGGTTTTTGTTGTTTTTTTTTGTAATAAGGGTTTTTAAAAATAGATCTTTGCTGGCAAGTGAGAGAAGTTCCTTTGGAACTGTTTTAGTCTCTGAGATAAACACTGTGTAAAGGAGTGTTGATGCCATGAGCCCAGAGAGTCACCTGAAACACCAGCATGCCCTCGACAGAGCAGTTTCACATTTTGAATTTCATTCTAGGATCAAATAGAGAAAGGCCCTGGTCCTTGGACATTTTGCAGCCTTCCTAATGCCTGTGTTACTGTTTATTTAAAGGCTCTGATCATCTTGACTGATAATCTTGGTGACATTTTGGTAAAGTCAGGATGGAATTCTCTTTGGTACTAAGGATCTCCAGACCTCTTTTTTTTTAATCCTTCCCTGAGGACATGTTTATTGATCTTGGGGGGGCGGGGGAGAGAGAGAGAGAGAGAGAGAGAGAGAGAGAGAGAGAGAGAGAGAGAGAGAGAGATCGGTTGCCTCCCGTATGTGCCCTGACTAAAATAGAACTGGCAACCCAGGCATGTGCCCTGACTGGGACTCAAACCTGCAACCCTTTGGTGCATGAGATGATGCCCAACCAAGTGAGCCATCCAGCTGAGGTTCCAGACCTCTTTTATACACAATCCTGTTTGGCACTGGCTTCTACTGAACAGAGGACCTGACCAACTTTGTAATATTTATGAGACCCAAATAAGATTGGCAGATTTAAGGGGGGGAAAACACCTAATGCCCAGTTAAATTTGAATTTCAGATGAACAACAATTTTTTTTAGTAAGTTTGTCCCAAACACTTGATTATAATTGGCATCCCTATGCCCAAACTTAGTGTCACTGCCTTACGTTAATTTTCACTAATGAAATTTAGAAATAGCTCCATTGTGTGGTAGAGTAAAAACTGCATCTGTTTTTTAAATCTTTATTAAAGACATAACAAATCCTTTCTTGACAAAAAAAAAAATATGTGCCAATTGAGACATATGGCTAGTCTCACCCAATGTATGTGCCTTGCACAGAATTGGAATCTGGGCCTCCATTCATTTCTTAAGAGCTGATAATTAGGGGAAACTGCAAATGAGCTCCAAAGAAAGATGAATGGGGAAGAACATGATCTCAGTACCCGAAGCATTGTAAAGAGGTCAGGAATCTTGTGTCTTAATGCTGTTTTCTCCTGAATGTATTACTGTGTGCAATATACAATAAATACTGGTATATTGACAGATAGCTGGATAAAGGAATGAATATCATACTCAAAGCCTTTCTCAAGCCACCACCACAGTATATCTAGATGCCTTTCAGATCTCAATGTTATGTTAGGCTCTAAAATAAGAGATGGATAGGCTTTAAAATGTGTGGCTGTGTGAGGGGTGGGAAGGAATGGGATGGGGTGGGGTGGGGTGGAGTGGGGTGTGATGGAGCAAAAGGAATGGAACTGGAACACCTAAACTGTATAATGATAAAAATGTCAAATGCCAAGATTTTATGAATGCTCAGATAACATGTTAAAGTCACTGTGTCTTTTATGTCTCTGAAACATAGGAATTTTGCAGTAGATTGGTACAAGTATGTGTGAGAGGTCTATTAAAGTACTGATCAGAAAGTTTTCTCCAAGTAATTGGGCATTAGGCTGGATGTTATTTAATTGCCTAAGTGGAGATTCATTTAATGTTCTCATGCAAAGCCTGTGAAATCAAAGATATTTAAAGTTTTAATCACTTCAACTGAGCTTGCATGAACCTTGTTCCCTCTCCTACTAATCTTTGATCCTTGAATTTGTGATCATTTGGAGAATTTTATTTATATCTGATCAATTTTATTAGATAAAATACTAGCTAGAAAATGCAAGTTAACTATTTCATATTTATTTCCCTAAAAAGGGAATTATTTCTGTATAAAAGAACCATAATCCCTATTTTACACAATTCAGATAAAGGCTTGTTTTATCATGCAAATGCATGTTTTAATAGGTTTTTATTATTGTTTTTGTTTATCCCAATTCACTTTGCAGGTTCATAAAAAAAATTCAATGTGGATATTTTATTTTCCAAAGTTGATTTAAGCAAATATGAACAGTGAATGGTCTCCAATTCTATGTACTAAATTTTAGGAATGTATAGTTTTGCTATGCTGGGCAGAAAATAACTATCTACTGCATAAAGTCATTCAAAGAAGCAAACAAGCTTTTGTAATCTGTTCTTCAGCCAGAACTTCTTCAGGAACACATATATAATTGCTTTAATAAAATAAGCCTCTTCATTTTACTTGAAATTGTATTTGAGAATGAAAAACCCAAATTTTTTATTTATAGGACTATGTTGAACAGATCAATCTAATCAATATACAGAATTGGATTGGATTGGATTTGTTTGGAAATGTATTACCTATTCATTCTTACCCAAAAATGGACATGAGCTGATATAACCTAAAACACAGGTGTATTATTTAAAATAATAAGGGACAACCTTTTAGATAGATATTTGAAGTCAACGGATAAGTTCTCCTGAGGTGTTAGTTTTTTTTTTAAGGTTAAAATATACAGCTTCTTCAATCATTCTATATATGTTATGGTGTCAATACCTGTGACTCCCCCACCTCCACCAAACTCATTTATTCATATTCTAACCTCCGATGTGATGGTATTTGGAGGTAGGGCCTTGGGGATAACTGGGTCATGAGAGTGAAGCCTTCGTAAGTGGGGTTGGTGCCCTCATAAAAGAGACCCCCGAGACCTCACTTGTTCCTTCCACCAGGTAAGGACGCAGCAAGAAGGTGGCAGTCACCAGACACCAAATCTGCCAGTGTCTTGATCTCAGACTTTCCAGCCTCCAGAACTCTGAGAAATAAATATTTGTTGTTTCAGCACCCAATCTCTAGTATTTCTTAAAATCCTCACCCAAGGACATGCTTAAAGAGAAGAAGGGAGACAAAGAGAGAGAGAAACATTGATATGAAAGAGAAACATCGATTGGTTGCCTTCCACACGTGCCCCAACTGGGGGTGGAACCACAGCCCAGGTATATGCCCTGATCGGGAACTGAACAGGCCACCTTTCAGTGCACAGGATGATAACCAACTGAGCCACTCCGCCAGTGCTATTTTTGTTATAGCGGCCTGCAGAAACTACTGCAATACCCCTCCATCCTTTGTCTGCTCCTGAACAAGCTGAGGGCTATAAATGACCCATGTGTAGTGTGAAACCAAAATCTGGCCACAGAACAGTGGAAAACCGGCAGGTGGCCTTCCTTGTTCTGGGCACCATACTACTAAAGTGCCGCCTGTGTATTGCCTGTTTGGCATCCCAAAACAGCTGTAGGGAGATTTATTTTATTGAGTTAATATGAAAACTAATGTGTTAAAGTAACATTTTGAAGTATTTTAATGTGCTTTCCTTTCTGCCAATTTTTGTACATTAAGTTTGCCCTTTTCAGCCAGCGGGTCATTGCCTTGAGGAGAGGAAGATTGTCAAAGCCAGAATGCAAAGAGAAAGAGTGTCAGTTCAACCTTTAACTTCCAATTTAGAATCTTAGAACTGTGCAAATCAAGAATCTCATTTTCAAAAGCAATGTTTTGGGAGTAGAAGAAAAGATGTATGGGCTCCAAAGAGCCAAATCTGAAAGAGCTCAGTTTATAGTGGTTACCATAAACCAAGGAATGAATAAAAACGGGAAATAACATTCTTAGGATGGGGGAGAGTACAGGTAGAGGGGAGAAGAGAACGGGAGAGCTGAGACGCCATTATGGTCCTTCCCCACCCCCCCACCCCCACCCTCACCCCCATTACACAAGTGCTCCCCCCCTTTCCCCCTCCTTGGCCTGGAGTAGGCGGCCCTCACGGAGCATCCTGGTGTCAGAGGGGAGTGCCTGGTTTGTGCTTCCTCCAGACCCTCACTAGCTTTGTGGGGCTGTCTCATCTGTTGCTCTTCAGATGCCAGCTCTACCTCCACCGCATGTTGTATGACAAGCACTGTCTGCGCCATGGTCTCCAGTTGTAAGATCAGCTGTCTCAGAGAACTCTCCAACCTGATTCTAGGCCTCTTACAGTCTATGGGCCCTTTTGGCAGCTCTGAGTCCCCCCTGAGCTCAGGGGACATTTGGATTTCCTCCCACATACATGCGGGCGTGGAGAGCTAGACGGGGCGGTGCCGTGCTTTCCTCCAGTCTCTGACGCACACGCCATCCCTCCACGTCTTCTCTACCGTAGTAGGTCCCTGGGACTCAGAATACCTACAAGGCCATTTTCCCTAGAGTTCCTGATGATAACTTGAACGCTGGGGTTATAAACTTACCTGGGGCTCTCTATCACCCCTGAATTTTAATTAAATAATATTAGCTCATTTAAGTATATTTATATTTTAGTTCACAAAGCATAACTGTACAGTTGGATGGATTTTCTCATCCAGACAGATCAGGAAATAGACCATTGATAGCACCCCAGAACTCCTTCTTGTGCCCCTCCCAATTATTAATACCCCTTCCAAAGGTAACCACTATTTTGTCCATTATCACTATAGCTTAGTTTTGTGTTTTGTGTGTGTGGGTTTTTTTTAACTTTATACAATGTACATTCTTTGGTGTTTCCGGTTTCTTTCACTCAATGTTATGTGTGTGTTACTCATGTACATTGTCACCTATAGCTATAGCTTATTCATTTTCATGGTTGAAGAGTATTCTGTTGAATAAATAGGTCACCGTTTCTTTATTTTTCCATCAAGTGATGATAGATATTTGAACAGATTATGTTTGAGGCTATTACAATTGATGTTGCTATGGACATTCCTGATCGTGTTTTATGTAGCCCACATGTACACAATTATACTGGATTTATACCTAAGAGTGAAATTGCTACTGGATCATAAGTTATGTGTATGTTCAGCTTTAGTAATTGCTGAGAGTTTCCCAAAATGGTCATGTTAGTTTAAACCTTAGGAAGTTATAGTTTTTGCAGTCGAAATAGTTGAGTATCAGTAATTCTGATGGTTTAACCCAATTTACACTTACATCAGCAAGGTATGAGAGTTCCAGTTGCTCCACATCCTCCCCAACCTGTGATAACTATCAGTGTTCTAGATTTAACCATTTCAGTGAGTGTGTAGTGTTATCTCTTTGTGATTTTAATTCCCATTCTCAAGACTAATGACCCTTAACACTTTTCATATCCTTATGGCCATTTGGATGTCTCTTTTATGAAGTTCTGTTCAAGGTTTCTTGCATTTTTAAAACATTGGATTACCTATCCTTTTCTGATTGATCGTATATGTCCTTTTAGATTCTCGACACAAGTTCATTGTCAAATATATGTTTGTAAATATCTTCTCCCACTTAGTGATTTGCCTTTCCCTCTCTTAATAGTATATTTGCTGAACAGAAGTTCTTTGTTCTTATGTAGTCCAATTTTTTAATATTTGCCTTTTTGTCTAATGCTACTTCCCCCTAATGTTTAAGAACTCTTTGTCTACTCCAAAGTCATTAACATATTCTCCTATGGTATCCTCTAGAAGCTTCATAATTTTCACTGTTACATTTATAGCTATCTTCTAGTTGGAGTTGATTTTGCATAAAGTGGTTTTTTTTTCCATATGGACATCCTGTTGACCCAGAACCATTTACTGAAAAGACAAATGTTTTCTCACTGTACTACAATGTCCCCTTTGTCATAAACCAGGTAACTGTACAGGTGTTGGTCTATATCTGGACTTTCTATTCTATACCACTGGTTTATATCGATCTCTTACCAGCACTACACTCTTGTAATTACTATAGCTTTACCTGGTAGTGTAAGCCTTCCCATTTTATTCATCAAGATTGCCTTAGGTATTATTGGTCTCCATATAAATTTTAGAAGCAGGTTATTAATGTTTAAACACACACACACACACACACACACACACACACACCTGCTGACATTCTGATTAGGCTCAGAATAAACTATAAACCAAGTTGGGGGAAGTGATAATATTGAGTCTTCTAAGCCATGGATGTGGAATAGTTTTCCACTTGCTTAGTTCCTCTTATGAAACAGCTTCCAGAGAAAAAGTAATGCAGAATGGCAGGCTCATCTCCATGAGTTTTCTTCTTTCAAGGATCTGACACTTCAGGTCCTGGCTGCTTGGTAGCTCATCAACACCTTCAAACGTATTTTCCCCTAGTTTTTCTTGGAAGGAGGTTGGTCTGATACAAGCTCATCTATCAAAATGGAAGTGAGTATAAGATGGATCGTAGAGATACGGTAAGGCTGGAGTCTGGTATCTAACAAAGCTGAGTTCAAATCCAAGCTTTGCTCTATTTGCTACTTACTCTATTTGTGACCGTGGCAAGCCTCAGTTTCCTTTAAAAACACCATATGCAAGACACAGATATGGGAGATGATGGGGTGTATGCAGGGAATGGCTATTCTTCTGGAAGAAGAATACATGAAAGAGAAGACTAAATATGTAGGGAGGAGTCCATATGTTATCACCAATAAGCCTGTGTAGTCGCCTTGCACCAGCACAGTGCTATGAGAGTAACTTCTCACAGCTGGTACAGTAAGTGATGGGGCCTGGGTTTCAATCCAGGCAGCCTGATCCCAGGCATCTGCTCCTAACCAGAGACTTCAGCAGTGGACCACGGAGTCTAGACCTTATTCTACATTCATGGAGAGCTTTCAGAGTTCTTTAAGGCTAAAATGATGCATGATTTAGGTAGATCACTCTGGTCATGGTTGAAGAATGAAAACTCTCCACATAATTTTTATATTTAGATTTCTATGTTGTTGTCCTATATTGTTTAAACAAAGTAAAACCAACCAACCAACCAACCAGAAACTCCTGCAATATATCAAGTCATGTATCTAAAAAGATCACCACCCAACTTGTTGCAAATGTTACCATTTTCTTGGTTTAATATTTTCAGTCTTGAATTTCTGGATTTGTAATTCCTACCAAACAAAACTACTTCTTGAGAAATGAGTATGTGTGAAGTATTATGTCTTCTATATATATTTGTCTTCCTTTCTGACCCATTTTCACATGTTTGAGATTGCTATTCTTATTAGCTATATTGTTTTTGTGTTTATTATTATTAATTTTTAATTACTTAAAAAATCCTTCAATAGCATAATCTTATCAATGTTTCTGTGCATGTCTTCTACTGGCTTGGGGGATTTTAGATGCTATAGATTATTTTTAATAAGTTATTTAAATTTCTCTGGTTGTGAAAATAGTGTGCATATTTAGCTTACTTTTATGTGAAATCGTGTTTCTTTTGTGTGATTGATTCTTAATCTATTATTAGCTTTTTCTCTCTGCTTGTTGTCATTTTATCCCATTTGTTCTTTTCATTAAAACCTCATCGTTGTCTGCCTTTTGGCATAGACATTTTAGCTTTGCATATTCTAAGTAGGTGATGTTATCTAGTATTATTTCTCACACTTAAATGCTGCATAAATTTATCACCTCTAAGCAACCGGGCCAATATCATTGTCTTCTTAGTTTTTAGACTCCTATTGTCTTAGTTTCTCAGTCAGTTCAAGCCGCTATAACAAATTATCATAGGCTGGGTGGCTGCAACAATAAGCATTCATTGCTCACAGCGCTGGAGTCTGGGAAGTCGAAGATCAAGGTGCCGGCCGATCTGGCGCCTGGTGAGAGGCAGCTTCCTGGTTTGCAGATGGCTTTCTTGTTGGATTCTCATATGGCAGAGAGCAGAAGGAGGAAGCCAGCTCTGTCCTGGCTCTTCTTAATAAGGGCACTAATCCTATTCATGAAGCGGGTGGCCTCTCTAACGACCTCCCAATACCCTCACATTGGGGGCTAGGATTTCAACGTATGCGTGGCAGGAGGACACAGACACACATGCCGGCCATAACACTCAGGCTTGACGTTGAAATCCTCTCTTCACTTACAGCGACGATTTCACTGTTTGCTGCTTCATTTGCTGGCTTCTCCGGATACTTACTTGGTCTATGAATGTAATGGATCAGTTGTCTCTTGAGTCTATTATTAAAGTGATTTTTTAAATCAGTTAATAGTGAGGATTCTCAACATGATTTCACGTGTCCTGCAATGATAACAATCATAATAATAACCATAATAGCAATGATCATAAATTTGATAATAGATATCCATTATGCTCCTAGCCCTGTGCTAAATGGTCTGCATACATCCTCTCATGAATCCTCCCAAAATAAGTATCACTAACCAGTTCATCATCAGATAACGCTAACCCCGACACTCAGTGCCAGAGTGCGATTTAAACCCGGGCTTTCTGACTGCGAGCCTGTGCTCTGCTGTATTTAACACTCGCACCATGTGACCCAGTTGCTTGTCAATAACACTCCCAGTTCGGCTGAGCTCATCCTCTCTGGTCTCTGACTTCATTCTTGAGACTTCTGTTGACTCGGTTTTGCCATATAAAAACCTCCCAGCGTTTCTTTGAAGCAAATAGAACAAATAACCTGGTGGGAATTTTATGGCAAGAACTGAAATCAACATTCCTACTTCCGGGTCACACCGTCACTTCAACTGTATTTTAGAATCCACACAATCTATTGACTTCCTCGGGTTTAAAATCCTTTCTGAAGTTGTTCGGGATGTGTACTTGGCTCTCCTTTAAATGACTCCTGTGCTGTTTGGCATGAAGGTGCCGGAGATTTAGTTGTCATTCTTTTGTGCAAGTTTGCATTCCACCTTCTGGAAGCAAAGGAGAACATGACCAGAACCTGGAGTAACACGTGTCCCCAACCCCAGACCTGTGCCACCAGGGAGCACACACAAGTCCCGGGTAAAGAGCAGGTGCCAGAGGACTGATGGAGATGGCCGCCCCGCGTCCTGGCTGCAGTCTCCCAGGAGAGGCCACGCCCTGTCTGCCTCCGCACCCTCGCTGCCCCTTTGGTCCCCTGCGGCCCATGACTAGCCGGCCGGGGCTCTTGAACAGAAAAGCAGATTCCAGCTCTTCGTCAGCACTGGGGCTCCTCCTGGCCAAGCACTGGGCTCCTTTCATTGCTAGATTCCATCCTCTTGTTCTTAATCAACCAGCCCACCCCGGCCACGTGACCGTGCCTTTCTGTAATCCAGTATTTCCACCTCAACTCCCACTTTTGTTTCACCTTCAAGTTGTAGAGCACATTTCCAACATCTTCACATAGATTTTACTTATAATATTTAATAGGTCCAACGATGGAGTTTAGAAGCATAGAGAAATTTTCCCTGCGGGTTTAGCCTGAGTAATTAACAGGTTATGGATTCACGTGTGCAGAAAGAAAACAAAACACACAAAAAACCTCAGCAAGGATATGTTGCTTTCCTGCACCAGAATCTCTCGGGTGTATCTCTTTGGGGGACTCGTTAAGGTGACTGTTAAACAATATGAGGGCATCTCTGGCTCTTCTGGGCCTGAGACCATCCACTAGCACCGAAATTTTCCCCATTTACCTCGCTTATTCCCCTGGCACTTGACAGAGCTAGAAGCAGCCTTTACAGTTTTCCCCTTTGTTTTTGCAAATCTCTGATTCAGTGGTGTGTTATCCTCCACAATGCATTCTCCGAAGTCTCTGTCATCTTGTTTTCAGCTTTGTTTCAGAGCTTCTGCCTCCATCTGTGTTCCAAAGCCTTTTATAATGTCTTCCTCAGAGAGACCCCAGGGCAGCTATATTGATTTCTTTTTATACAATAAGGAGAGTTCAGGCAAATAGGATCACAATTCACCACTAACCTTTAACCTTTATTCATTCTCTCTCTCTCTCTCTCTCTCTCTCTCTCTCTCTCTCTCTCTCTCTCTCTCTCTCCTCTGCTTGGACCACTATTGCCACCATCACTCCTGTACTCCTGGCTTTCTAGCTGAAGGGTAAAGCCATTTCTCTTTCCCCTTAATTTAAGGGGATCTTAATTCAAGACAGATATTGGCTTTCTCTCAACTCCTTTAATTTGCCAACCTCCTTCTCGCCTCAGGGCCTTTGCATAAGCGGCCCCTCTGTCTGAAACTGCAGACTGACTCTTCATCTGATTCCTCTCTCCTCTCACTCTCAGGTTTCTGCTTTCTTGTCGCTTCCTCAGAGGGAATTTTCTGGCCAGAACTCCCCTCTCGCCCCCTCCCCCGCCCCCCTTTCCCCCATCTAAATTACATCTTCTATGTCACTCTCAGTCCTATCATCCTATTCCTTCCCTTCATACCACCTATCACATTTCCAATGACTTGCACATTTCTGTTTGTTTCATACCCTGCCCTCCCATTTCATACCTCTAAGTCCAATAAAGGCTGGGGAGTATTTGCCACTGTAACCACACACCCAGCCCAAAGGCATAAAAAGGCCTGCAAGCAATATTTAACTAGATGAGTACATGACTGATTAAATGCTGGACATTTTAGGACTATTTTTCTAGAAGATAGAATAAAACAACAAACTTGAAAAAGTTAGTACCTGAAGAAGTTAGAGAATTCACTCATCTTAATTTTACTGACCATTGATCCTAGTAGCTTGCCTGGGTTTTACGTGGAAGAAACTAGTGCTAGAATGGACGGCCATTCCAATTTGCTCAGGGCTGTCTTGGCTTTAGCACTCCAAGTCCTACACCCTAGGACATCCTTCGGTCCCAACCAAACCGATGGCTGGTCACCCCACCTAGCACAGTCCTTGGTTTAACCCACCTGGGATGAGAATAACAAAATTTTCTGCCCTCAATGTTTTTTCTCAGCATTAAGAGTGATTCATTTTTGTGGACATCCTGGCTATGCCAAAATCTCCTCTTCCCCTTAAATGCAAAGATGTGTTTTGGCTGGAAACCAAACCTGGGGCTAGGCTCTTATTTGGGTTGGTGTATTAAACTTAGGGACCATAAATTTTGCTTTCTCCTAGAGTGGCTGTTGCTAAATATGGTACTATTTTTTATTATATTGAGTTGTACAGGATAACATTTCTCTTCTTCCATACATTGTTAAGATCTTTTCTTTGCACATGGACTTCAAGAATTTTTTGGCCACTCATTATCAGGGCATACCTTTATCTGGGTTTCTTTTTGTGGGTGTTCTTGAAATGTTTCTATGATAGTTCTTTAGGAACCATATTGTTGTAAGAATTTTTCTTTATTTTCTTCCTTTTTCCCTGGTGTTCCCCACCCTCACTTCCTTCAGATTTATCTGTACTTTGGGGAGCATTCCTCCTCTGCCAATCTTCAAGGCCCTCTCTTGTTTTATAGCCCAATTTATGGAATTTCTTGGCTCTAGCTATCTTCCCCCTCTCATCTGTGAGCCTATTATCTATTTCTTCCCATCGGCTGGTAATGATTTTCAGTTTGTTGGTCATTGTTTCTAATGTCCTTTTTATAATTCCTTGAAGCTTGTGATTATTTAAAAAAGGGTTGATTCAAATCTTCCTGTTTCTAAATTTCTGAGAAATGCTTTGTGAACCATTTCTTTTCTCTGTCCTTCCTGCCTGCTTCCATTTTATTTCATCTTATAATAGTAATTACTAACAATACCACTCAAAGGTATCTTGTTTCATTTGGACACCTTTTTTTTCTTTCCTGAATTAATTTACTAACTACTCTATTTTCTTTCTTGAGGGGTTTGCTGGCCTTGTAACTCAGCAGCCCTCATGACTCCTCCTCTGCTTTGAGTTTTAATAGAGATCTATTTTTATGAGACAAAAAACCCCACCAATTTGAATGCAAAAGCTTGTAATTCATTTTAACCACATCTTTCCACTTTTGCCATTGAAAGTTAGTTATTGAGACAGAACCCATGGCCACACCATCTACCAGGTACTGTCTTCTCTGGATTGTAGATGTAGGGGTTCAGAAGCATCCTCACTCTTGTGAATCCAGACCAATCATGTGATATGATATGGAATCTACCCAGGACTTAGGAGAAAAAAATATTCCATGGGTAGTTATTGGAAAATCAGTAAATAGGAGTGGTGTGTGATAAGGTGCAAAAAAGAAGCACTTGGCTACCAGAGGGACTATTGCCAGCTCATGAATAATCAAATCAATATGAAAATCTTAATAACTAAAATAACCTCCAGGCACAATAGACTCAAGGTTTGGTGCCAAATGCCATTTTCATTGACTTCAGGATAGATCCTCAGGAAACCTTCAAAAACTGGAGTTTATTGAAAGGATGCAATCGCAGCTCTTGGCCAATGCTTGCTTCTCTCTCTCTCTCTCTCTCTCTCTCTCTCTCTCTCTCTCTCTCTCTCTCTCTCTCTCTTCCCTGGAGTTTCTGCTGCTTTCTCTTGGTTTCCTGTTCAAATGCCCTAAGCAGATATAATCGTATAGGGCTGTATGATGGGCACCCAGTAGGAATTTCTCTGTTAGGCAGCCTTTAGCTCCAGCTGGTCCAATCAAAACAGGAGATTTGTTCACTCAAAGCATAAGGCTTTATAAGCCATAAAATAATTGTTAAGAAGCTACTTTTCTCAGAAGGGAACTGAGTAACTGGCACCTTAGAGGCTATGTGAGGAGAAAAGAATATAAACAGTGGCTAAAACAAATGAATTAGATGTTGTGACCAAGCTAGAAAGGAGCTGCAAGAGGCTTCCTGAATTTCTCCTGTGACATGTTTTGCTGTCTTTGCCTCCATGCCTTTGGCTTTGATGTATGAGGTTAAATAAAAACATCAATATTTTATCATTATTCCCTTACAAAAATGGAGATTGTGCTAGCTTTGATTAATATCTATTACTTGAAATACCACTGGCTTCCTCTGCTGTCATTTTGAATCTAACTCCTACTTATCCTTTAACATCCAGTCCAAATGCCAATCCACCACGAACCTCCTTTGAGTCTCCCAGCTAAAAGGAACCATGGTCCCCTCCCAAGTCCCCACATATTCATTTATCATGACCCTAATCACTGTCCACATAGGATTGAAGGTATGCTCCTACATGGCTGATCTCAGCTTCTAGCCATGAACTTCATTTTTGAACCCTCCTGCCCCCTTCCCCAGCTCCTCCTAGTGTCACATCTAGCACCAAGTAGGAGCTCATGGCAGGCAGAATACTGATCCGTAGGTTACCTTAATTGGCAAAAGGGAACTGAGGTTTCAGATGCAATTAAGGTGGCCAATCACCCGGCCTTGAGAGGGAGCTGATCCAGGTGAGTCCAGTCTAATCACATGAGTCCTTAATAGCGGAAGAAGAGGCAAAAGAGAGGGCCAGGTTGATGTAATGTGAGAAGGACTCAACCTACCATGCTGGTTTTAAAAGTGGAGGAAGGGGGCACAAGGCAGGAAAGGCAAGTGGCCTCTAGAAACTGACAAACACAAGGAATCAGATTCTTCCCTTGAGAGTACAGAAAGAACACAGCACTGCCGACACTTTGATCATAGCTCAGTGAGACCTGTCTGACCTCTGACCTACAGAACCATCTACACTAATAAAAGAGAAAGATGCAAATTAACTGTACCTTTGCGACGCCCAACAGCCAATCAGGAGTGAGTATGCAAATTAACCTAACAAAGATGGTGGTTGATTTGCCTACACAGGTGCCATGGCGATGATGCAGACATCCCACACAGCCCCAGCTGCTCCGGGCCTCTGGGCAGCGTGGGAAGGCGGAAAGGTGGCTCAAGGTCGGAATGAAGGCAGAAAGGTGGCTCTGGCACCAAGTGAAGGCAGTGCTGGCAGCCAGAGGAAGGAAGGCCCATTCTTGCACAAATCTTCATGCATCGGGCTACTGGTAAGAAAATAAATGTGTTAAGCTACTCCATTTGTGGTAATTTGTTACAGCTGCCATAGGAAACAAATATGAAGCTCAGTATATATTTAATCAATTGTAATGATTTATATTCTTTTTTAAAATTTCTAAACAATAATTAAATCAACCCAATTTTCATAGTCTCATATTTAAAAGATTTGTATCTATAGAGATGAGTAGAAATATAAATGTTCTTTTCATTAAAACACTTTTTAGAAAAAGTAATTCTTAACTTTCTATCAAATTTATATACATAGGTTTTGTCATCTAGTTTACTTTTTAATTTTAGGTAAGGAGAGTTGAATTTTTTTGTTTGGATATTTTTTTTTAGGAAAACTAAACCAAACCAAAACATCAACACAAAATGAAACAACTTACATGTTATCTAAACTCTACAAAGTAGACTAGGCAATTCACAATAAATCAAAATGGTTTTGATTATTTTTTGTGGCAAACTTTCTGTTGCTCATTTAATTTTCTTTTTCCTCTCAACAAAGCTATAATTTTTTGAAAATGAGCAAAAACCTTAAGATAAATCAATTCAAGAAAAATCTCTACTTCTTTCTTACCATTTTTTATTATAAAAATAGTGTGTTTATTTATATTTAAAGGTGGAAGGATTTTTTTATCCTATTGATTTTAGAGAGAGAGGAAGGAAAAAAGAGAAACATTGACGTGAGGGTGAAACATCTATTGCTTGCCTCCTGCACACATCCGACCAGAGATAGAACCCACAACCTGGGTGTGTGTCCTGATCGGGAATTGAACTGGAGACCTTTCTGTGTACTGGTGGATGTTCGGCCTCTTTGGTGTTTGTTTATTTTACAGAAATTAAAAAAATAGCAGAAAAATTTTAAATAAATAAATTTCAACTTTGATCTCATCATCTAGAAATAACTCCTGCTACACTGAAGTGTATTCTCTTTCAGTCTTCTTGCCAAGTATGTGTGTGACTGTATAAAATTTTAATAAATTTTTGTGATTATACTATTTTGCATCATATTATTTTATCACCTGATATTTTTAGATGAGCATTTTTTATTTTATTAAATACATTTGAACCAACCGTATAATTGATTAACAAACTACATGGGCTAATTAAGCTCTACCTTGCAAGCAGATGGCACTCCTGAGGGAAGTCTTCTCATTTCTTAGTGAAAAGATGAGTCCATTTTTCTGCCTCTGGTTCTGAGATCAAGTGTGTGGAGCCTCCCAGGGGCAGCTAATAACAGAAAGAGACGCCTTTTGTGGAGACCCAAAGCTGTCCCGGTGGCCACTGCATGTCATGCAGACTCATCCACCTCCTAACAGTCCACACATATTGTGTTCCAAGGTGCCACTTATTTTTAGGAGATGTTTTCCTCTTGTTTCTGCAGCTGTTTTTAATCACGAGCTTTGGGCACTGCATCCCCAAGAAACCCTGGCAGAGACAAAGGTGTGAAAAGGAAGGGACAAGGCCTTGTCAGAGCCATCTTGGACACCTTACTCACGGAAAGGGACTTATCCCCATAGAACTTCACATGTACCCCTGTGCTGTGACCAAAAAAAAGCAGAGAAATAAGGCCAGACAAACCTGGTTTAAGCCCCACACTGCCTTTAATTGCCCACTGCCTGACCTGGGGGAAACCCTTAAGTGAATTTCAGTCTCCTCCTCTGTGTAAAAATAAATACAACATAAATTATAAAGATTAAATGAACATGTAAAACTGCTTGTAAATGATAATGACCACTTCTGTACCTTGAATAGAGAGGAGAAAGAAAACTCTACAAGGAGATTTGATAATTCAGAAACAATCAAAATTTTTAATGAAGTGTTGCTATGAGCTGTAACAAATCCCCAATTTCAGTGGCCCAACACAATGAAAGTTTTGTTGTTCATGTGAAATATCCAACACAGGTGTTGCTGGTTGGTGGACAGTCTTCCAAAGGACCCAGACTCCTATGTTGTGGCTCCATCCATGTCCTCGCGGGTTTCAGGATCCTCTGCATCCAGCCAGCAGATGAGGAAAATAAAAGGAGGGACAATACACACACTTACTTATTAACCTCCACAGCCAGAAAGTGACACTCATCAATTCTACTCACATCCCATTGGCAAGAATCTGTTTCATAGCACACCTCCTGGGAAAGAAGCTGAGAAATGCAGTCCAGATTTTGTGAGCAGCTAGCCAACCTGTCACATATATTAATATAATTAATAGAAGGAAACATATGCCAAGAATCAATGCTGAGATTGAGCATTACCTATAGTTCTGGGCTAAAAGTGAATGATATGGTTTTCTTTGTGGTCTCTTAGAGTTGTTTACAGAACACTCTTATAGTCTCATCCTATATAATAAAAGCCTAATATGCTAAGTGTCCGGTCATCCAGTCATCCATTCAACCAATCAAAGCATAATATGCTAATGATATGCTAAGGCCTCTCAACCGCTCGCTATGATGTGCACTGACCACCAGGGGGCAGACGCTCAGACCAGTAGGTTAGCTGCTGGGGTCTGGCTGATCGGGACTGAGCGAGACAGGTTGCACATGCCCTGGAGCCCTCCCATGGAAACTCCCCCTGGCCAGCCCCACCCTTAGAGGGCCCCCATTGGGGCAGGCCAACTGGACCCCACCCATGCACAAATTTGTGCACCGGGCCTCTAGTAAGCATATAATGTACAGCATACTCTTATGGTCATGTTTTCAGAAGTCTTCAAAGGAAGACCACATTTGCTTATGCATGTATTTGTTGACTCTTCATTCATTCAAAAAGTAGCTGTCAAGCACACCCTATGAGCAAGTAACTGTACCCATGAGAAGTCACACTCTGGAGGCCTAGGCTCTCTCTTTGTTCTGCAAGCTTCAAGAAGAGAGCTGCTTGCCCAGATGCCTCGGTTCCATCTCAATGCGGAGCAAAGATTCCAACGGCAGGCTGCTGACTGAGATCTGGCAGCTCTGCCTCTCATAACTGTGTGGCCTTGGGCAAGCTATAGACTCAAGAGGCCTCTGCTTTCTTATCTGTAAGATGAGGAGGAATGAGGGAGTTCCTGCAAAGCCTCAGCACCGTGCCCGAAACGCAGAGAGTTGCCCACACGTTAGCTCTGCGACCATCATCACCACACCTTCCTCAATCCACCGCACTGTAAACCTACACTGAGTGGCCAGATTATTATGACCACCCCATCAGTACTTAATTGACACCCAAAAATACTGAATATTGAAAACTTCCTAAGCAAATACTCTCAAGGTTTTATTATTATTATTATTATTATTTGCATAACTAATTCACTTCATTGTACTGATGGGGTGGTCATAATAATCTGGCCAGTCATAATAATCTGGCTACTCAGTGTATAGCAACCCCTGCTTGAATGTGCAGTTTGGGGAACTGAGCAAAGATTTTGTTATTCAAATAACTTTTCTTGAATGCACTAGCTGTGAAATTTGCCAGTGAGGATGTGTGAAGTATGATCATTTTGATGATGGGAAGTTGGAAAGAGAATGTTCTAAATCATGGCTTGCCAGTCCTTTTCATAGACAAATATTAATAGATATCATTTATTAAATACCCCCTTCTGTGAAAAACATTAAACTGGGTTTTTTACACTTTCACTTTTCCCTAACTGCCACAATCATCCCATGAAGGAGGTGTTGTTGCCTGTTTTACTGAATGCACAGCAATAACATGAAGATGAGGATCAGAGAGGCTTGTAATTTGCCCAAAGTCACACAGCTGGTAAGTAGCAGAGTCAGGATTGGATGCCAGGTCTGTCCAGCTCCAGGTCTATTCTCTGGCCATGGGCACACCGCATCCCAGGTTCACTTAATGGGGTTCTTTCTTGGACATGGCAGGAAAGAATCACAATATTCACAGGACACTTAATCATTTTCACGTTCCATGCTCTCATTTGGTCCTCATATCACCCTGTGAAATAAGCAGCGCAGGGATTGCTATCCTCTTTGGCCAGTGAGGAGAAACTGAGGCTCAGGGAGGCCCCTCCGTGTTGTGTGAGGGAGTCAGGAATAATAATAATAATAACAACAACAGCAGCAGCAGCAGCAGCAAGCATTTCCTGGGCGCCAGCTCCCTACCTGCCCTACCTGTGAAAAGTACTTTATACATTTCTCATCGAATGCCCTTACAAAGTCCAGGAGATGAGTGCCTTTATTAGCCCCAGTTTGCACATGCAGGGACTGGCACTTAAATATTAGGATCCGGTGCCAACCAACCAGCATGCTATGAAGAAGACAAAATTGAAACGTGTTCCAAACCTAGAGAGACTGAAAATTCTGTTTCCCATGCCCCTCATCTGGAAAAAAAACAAAACAAGAGCAAAACTACTTATCCATTCAACAGGTATTTCCAGAGGGTCTACTCTGTGACAGGAGCAGCATCTAGGACCAGCTGTGGGCAAACTACGGCCCGCGGGCCGGATCCGGCCCGTTTGAAATGCCGTGCTTTTGTTCCGGCCCTCCGGTCCAATTTAAGAACCCACTGTGGCCCTCGAGTCAAAAAGTTTGCCCACCCCTGAGGCAGCAACTGGCCCTGCTCTCCTGGTGGCAGCTTAGGAAAAGACAGATAATAAACAAGGAAACAAATCGGTAAGTACTATATTCTGGTAGAAACAGTGCTGTGGTGGACATAAAACAGGCTAAAGGGGTCGAGAATGGCGGGGAGTGGCTAGTTCAGGTAAGACGGGGATATCTGGCCTGGTGCCTGAGTCTTAATGAGCACCCAGCCTCCCGCCACTCAGACCCCTAGGGGAAGCCATCCCGGTGCAGGGAGCAGGGAGTGTATTGGCTCTGAGGTGTGGCGAAATCTGATGTGTTTGAAGATGGGTAAGAAAGCCGGACTGGCCGCAGACTATAGCTAACAGTGGAATAAACCTAGAGATGAGAACACAGAGAATATGGATCATAGGAAGATATGCTCAACTATTACTTGGGAATGTAGGTGCAAACATTCTACATAATAAATAGTAACAAATCAAATCCAAGAGTATATTAAAAAGTACATTTTGTCCAAGGAGAGCTTATTCAAGGGACAAAGGACAATTCAACATTAGAGAAATTCATCCTGTAATTCGCCTCAAAAATGAGGTAATATTACTTACCTCAACAATAAGCATTCAATAAAATTCAGCATTCAGAATTAATTTTTTTTAATCTCAGAAACTCAGAATGGAATGTAAGTTTCTCAACATAAAAAAATATCAGAAATTATTAGCAATTAAATACTTAGTGGGGAGACCTTAGAAGATCCCACAAAAGATTAGAGCAAGACAGAATTAATTGCTATCATTGATATTAGTCATTATTGCCCTGGAGGCCAAAAGACAAGGAAAATAGAGACATAAAGCTTGGAAAGAAAGGAGACAAAAACACCTTTCACTTTTTGTAAATAATATGATTGCCCATCTAAAAAAAAATTTCAAGGAATCAATTGAAAACTATTAGAACTAATACGTTCAAAACTATGGATAGGCACATCTATTTGCTTAACCCAATAGCTTACCTATGTACTAGTATCACGTAAGTAATAATTTTAAAAGGATTCAATTTAAAACGAAACATAAAAGCCCTAGAAAACAAATATAATTTTTAAATTTACCTTCAAAATCTAGTTGATGGTAAAATAACATGAAAACCTAAATAAATGAAGTGACAACCCTGCTTGGGAAGACTTAGTATTGAAAATACACTGATTTCCCCCACATTTAGTCATCAGTGCAGTTCCAGTTAAAATTCAATAGCATTTTTTATTCAGGTCTCAACCTACCTAATGTCAAAACACTCTGTAAGCTATAGTGATTAAAATGGTCAAGTGTTGGTACAGATATTGACATACAGATCAATGGAACAGAATCATAAACCTAGAAACCAACCCAAGTACATATGAAAATTAAATAGACAATAACGGGGGTAGTTCAAAAAGAAACACTGAACTAAACATGAGTGAGATCAGACCAATTAGCTATTTATTTGGGGAAAACATTAAATTAGATTCCTAATTCACACCATCTATCCACAGAAAATAGTTTTCAGATGAATTAAAGAGCAGAAGTATAAAGATATTAGAAAAAATACAAGTGAATAGTTAATGGGTTTAGAATAGTAAGGCCTTCGTAAGCAAAAGACAAAATCTGCCAACCATAAAAATTTCCTTGGCCCTGACCGGTTTGGTTCAGAGGATGGAGCGTCGGCCTGTGGACTGAAGGGTCCCGAGTTCGATTCCAGTCAAGGGCATGTACCTTGGTTGCGGGCACATCCCCAGTGGGGGGTGTGCAGGAGGCAGCTGGTCGATGTTTCTCTCTCATTGATGTTTCTAACTCTATCCCTCTCCCTTCCTCTCTGTAAAAAAGTCAATAAAATATATTTTTAAAAATTTTTTGTTGATTTCAGCTCATAAAATTATACAATTCTCTATGTCAAACATACACACTAAGCCAAGTTAAAAGGCAAGCCGTGTTAAAAAGACTGGGAGCGAATACATACAACCCACTAACAAGTAAGCGGTTAATATCCAGAATATGCGGCGTTTCTAACCAGGCAAAAAGAAAAAGGCAGCTCGACTGTAAAAATCTGTAAAGGAAAAAACTGACAATTCACAGAAAATTAATAATTCACACATAATTAATAATTATGCAAAGCTGCATTAGTCAGGGAAAGTCGAATTATTGAACAAAAAGTAAAAACAGACCAAGTGTTGGCAAAAATGTGGAAAAACAGAACTCTGCATTGTGTGTGTAAGCTGGTGAAGCCAACTGATGCGCATCCTTTGGCAGTTCCCATCAAAATTTCAATTGACCCAGCTATTCCACGCCCAGGACTCTTTCTAACAGAAATACTGCTTGTGTGCCCCAGGCAACTCATTGTACAGGTTTGTGTACATGGATCCAAGAATGCTCACCACAATATTGTGTACAGAGCAGAAAAATAAATAAATAAAGCCTGACTTACTACCAATAGGAAGGGAAATAGTTAAGTAAATTGTTGTTCCTCAGAAAACAGTGCATTAGAGATATGGCCATAGGAAGGTCTCCAAAATACATGACTTAGTGAAAAAAGCAAGCAGTAAAACAGCATGTGATTGATTGACTTAAACACGCATTACATCTCATCACTATAACTGTAGCTGGAGGGTGGGATAAAAGGGAAAGAGGGAGCAATGAGGTGCAACTTCACATCTCCCAGAGTTTCAGGTCCTTGGCCTTGAGGTACAGACCTGGGGAAGGGAGGAAAGGGCACAGATAGTCCCGAGAGGCTCAGAAGGAAGGTGCCCCACTCTCTTGATCACCACATTCTACGGATCAATGAGCGGTCCCCATCTGAGCCATCTCGGACACCTCCAATTCATCATTCTTGCAAAAGACTTCAAGATGCCTTCCTATCATTTGTGATATTGGCCCACATACTCCATCCACAGAGAGGTAGAGTAGTACAAGACAGGGATTCTTTTTCTAATTTATAAGAAGGGAAATCAAGGCCCAAAACAGGGATGCGATTGCAGAAAAACCCCATCATTAGTAAGAGGCGGAGCTAAGCCTGCACACGGGCTTTCTGACTCTTCAGCATATGCTCATTTTACATAAATCCTGCTCATTCCAACATAATCAGTAATATCACATTTATTCAAGTTCTAACCTGGTCAGTTTTAATACTCAGGAGCCATGTTCTCAATCCAGAAATGAGGACACCTAGTGTCCCTGAGCCAGGCCCCAGACAAGCGGCCTTCGAGTCCTTGCGCAGGGCCCATTCTTATTCCAGAGGCCCTCTCCGCATTGTCCCTGGTCTGACTCAGTGGGCTTCTCTGCCCCAGCAGATTAGAAATAGAAATTCGGAGTGGGTGGTAGTGCGGGCAGGAGGAACCTTTGAGACACAAGCTGTGCGCTCTCATTGTATTTACTCAAACAGGAATCTTTGTTCTATGATGCAAATTTTGAGAAGTTGGTGCCAATCTGTTTTGAACAAAAGAATTTTGGTCTGAAGAAAACAAAATTTGAGCTGGGAAGTCTGGCTTTCTGGCTTCCCTAGTTGCACTTTTGAGCATCTGCCTCTAACACAGCCACCCCCAATTGGATCTTTCCCAAAGGTAGACACAAACTTTGAGGAAAACTTCTCAGGCTGTTTACCAGTTACAGAAGTCAAGGAGAGTGCGGAGTATTCTTTGTCAAGATCACTAAAATAAACCTTTACAATGCTGAGGAGGTGGAACCAGCTGACACTAAGGGCCCCCCTTCAACACCTTGAAGACCTTCAGGGTTCTGTGAAAGGGGAAGGCCTTGGTTTCAGTGGATGGTTCAAGGATCTGACCCTCTGCTTTTTCTAGATGGAATTTTCCATTGGCTTCATTGTCACATTGTATTAATGACACTATTTTAAATACATATATTTATTAAGCAAATAATTGTTTAACAAAAGTGAACTTTTCCCATGTTCTCATCTAATTCTCAGCCACATACCCCAAAAAGTATAAATGGATCAAATTTTTATTCTGATACCCTGGACACTCCAGAGCACGTCACAAAAGCTCTGGTCCCTTTGAACTTGGCACTCTCTCACCTCGGCTCCAGATCTGCACAGCATCTATGAGCAGGTGGGGCTTGCAGCCTTTACGTGTCCTTTCCACCTAGTACTGCTTGGTTCTGCCATTTTGAATAATAATAAAATAGTTCAAAAAATGTAGCTTCAATATTTTCTTATTCATCTTCCCAAGAAGACATAATACAGACTATTTATTTGTAGTGGAAATGGAAGGCTAGTTGAGGCTCATTATAATCAGGATAGCCTAGGTCTTAGCCCCCTCCTCCTCTGATGTTCAAATCCCCTTTACAAAACCCCTGAGAAGCTGCAATCCAGCCTCCAGTGAGGACTCCTAACTCCGTGACAACACTTTCAAAGGACCATGACAGTGATCATCTTTACTAACAGTTCAAACGAGCCCCTATCGATTACATTGAGGAAAACTAAAGTCCTGGCCTCGTTACTTTTATCTGAGTCCTTTCCCCTGCACTCAACTTGTCATGTCAGCTTGGGTTGTAAAGGGGTGCAAACTGGTAAACCTGTTCTCTAAAGAAGTCAACTCCAAAGTACTTCCCTTAGCCCCTCCCCTGTCCCCATCGAGTCACTACAGCACCCTCAAGGTAGCATTATCCTAACCTGCAACACCAATAGATTGAATTTTACATAAACTCAAATATAGATACAATACTATATATACTATATAAAATATACCATGTTTTATATATTTTCTCATTGTATTGTATTTATATACTCATATTTTATACATACATATCTTGTGTATATTTTTATCTTAGAACATTTTACCATATATTACATATATATCATCTGTATATAAATTGTACATAGTTTCTTTTGCCTATTATTATGTTTGTGAGATCCGTCCATATATTTTGCTTGTAGCAATAGATCATTCATTTCCACTTATTCATTCAATTGAATGAATATACACAACTTTTCATTTTTATTTTGGTCAGTGTTTCTAGTTCTTAACAGGAGCATTAATTAGGCTGTTATAAACTACTTCATCATACCAGAAGCAGAAGTCTACTTATTTCTTTTTATTAAATTCCAAAAAGTAGAATTCCTAGGCAAAGAGAGACATTTTTTAATCTGTTGATGCATACTGCTAATTATGCATCAACAGCTTAAAAAAAATGTTTTAATCCATAAAAGCTGTGACAATTTACACTAAAAAAAAATCAAATTATTTTGAGGGATGAGTATCAAGAGTCATCCTAATAATAACAATGATTTTTGAATCCTAGTAATAATATTTCATAGTATAAGTATTATATTCAACTATCTAAATTATAAATATTAAAATGCTGATGTCACATTTTATAAAGCCTTTGTGCCAATTTATTATTTAATTCTCACAAAACTCAAAGGTAAATTTTATTGCTGTTTCATTTTAAAGATGAGAAAACTGTGGCTCAGAAAAAAACTGAGTTAATAAACAGCAGAGCATGGAAGTGGGCCCAGGTTCTCTGCCTCTACAAACAGTCCTCCTTTACTCAGACCAGCCGGGGCCTTTTCCGGAGTCCGTCCCAGACACTGCAGGACCAAACTGGGCACCACGGAGGGGCATGTCACCTGTTGGTATGGGAAGGAGCATCCTTCAAAGCCCAGGTCAGGTGAAATTCCCCTCAAGTGACTCACCCCTCTCACCCCAGAGGAGCCATGCTCCTCTACCAGGAAGGGGCTCTTGCCCGCAGCATCTTGGATCATTGCTGGGATTGCAAGCAGGGAGCACACACTAGCGGTGCTCTCCACTCCCATGCCAATGCACACTTAACTGGTGTCAATCACATCCTCCCGCTCTGAGCCCATCTCCACCTCCTCCGCACACTGGCCTTGCCTCTGTTCCTTGGACATGCAGACTTCCACCCAACCTGCACAATGGCTACAACCAGATCCCCTCATGGCTGGGCCATTGTTCTCATTCAGGTCTTGGCTCAAATATCACCTCCTCAGAGAGAATTTTTCTGACAACCTCCCCTCCCCCAACCTAAAGTAGCATCATCTTCCCAGATTTCTCCTTTTATAGTTAATTTAATTTATATTTAATTTCATCTTTTAAATTCATTTAGTTGTCTGTTTTTGTTGCTGTCATCATTGTTGTTTCCTGAGAATAGAAGCCTCTTATAGGCACTATCCCCAGTGCTTAGAAAGTCCCTGGTAGTTAGTAGCTGCTCAGTTAGTAATTGCTGAATGAGCCAGGTAATCAAGAGGCATTTTTTTTCTGCTGAGTCCAGGTATGACATTAAAATCCTTCCCGTCACAACATTATAGCCATTAGCTACCAGTAATCAGAATTGAGACATGGGCTAAAACCTTTTGCTATGCCTAACTTCCTTACTCCCCCATTTTACAGATGGGAAAACAGAGGCCCAGAACAAGAGACATGCCTTTCCCAAAGCCACAGAATGAATGAGGAGAGGCAGAGCTGGGACTGGTACCAGCTCCTCCCACCACCCCACCATCCTGCCCACCCCTTCCTACACCTCGCCATGCGGCAGGAGCTGTCGTAACTGTCAGCTACAAAGCAGAGGCGCGGAGCCATTGTGCCGAAGGAGCTTGTGAATTACACACCTAATTACCAGCCGCCTGTTCCCCATTCTGTGGGTAAAGGTCTGATCACATGTAAGAATCTCCCTGTGTTTCCGTGGATACAAAACGATCCTAATTTCAAACTCCCTTGCAAGTGGCAAATGAGTGAACTTAATTTTAATAAAAACAAGGAAAATCATACGTGCGAGCTTAATAAAATCTAATTTGGGCAATTTGAAGCTCATAAAATAAAGCCTTTATGTAAAAACTAGCAATTATCTGTATGAAACAATACAGTGAATCCTTGGCATTGGGGAGGGGTGGGAGCCAGAGGACTCCAGGAATAAGGAAGTGTGGCGATAATGCAGGAAGGCTAATGAGGCAGGGGAGCGCGCTGCTTTGCGCCAGCAGATCGGAGTGCAAGTCCCCACTCACCACATAGCTCTAGGCTAGGACCTTAAGCAAGTCACTTTCCCTCTCTAGCTCCTATTGTCCTCATTTTAAAAATGAGGTTAATAAAACCTACTTTACTTTAGTAGAATGGTTGTACAGACATATAAGAAAATGAATAGGTAAGAGCTTTGCAAAAGTGTCCGATATTATTTCACCAGCCCGCCCATTTCCATCTTTCTCGTCCAGGAGGGAGAAGGTCCTTGGATAGTGACCTGGGTCAGGGGAAACGAGGCCAAGTGGGGCTGCAGGGCCAGAGTGGACCCCTCCACGCTCACCTTGCATTACGGCCTGGGGGACCTGGGACCGGCTGCCCGTGGGGACTCCCAGCGGAGGTTCATGGGAACCAGAAGCAAATCCACAAGTCAGACTAGGTGACGAGGTGACCCAGTCAAGACTCAAGCCAGGTTTTCTGATTCCACTCCCCAGCCTGCTCCTCATCTCCTCCCACGGCGACAAAAGTTCCGACTCTGAGCCTGAGCACCTGGTCTCTGTGGTGTCCCCTCTTCTTCCCCAAGGGCACTTGTGGCTTCCATCAGAGCTGCCGGGACCACAGCCCCAAAGAGCATGGTCTCCGTCACAGAGGCTCCAGCGAGCAGTGGCTTTTCCCCGCCCCTCTCCCGAGCACCCACTGCTCCCGGCAGAAAGCGATCTCTCTCCCTAGTGCCTTTCCAGAAGCAAAGCGGGTAATTAATTGCACTGAATAGCACATTAAATGTCCTAGTAATTGGGTAGTCACAGCAAAATGATTACGTGGAGAAATATTACTGATTCCCTGTTGTACTTAACATTTCTCCTTATTTGTCATTACCATTTTAATCAATAATAGTCACGATACTAATAAATCCATCTTAATTTTAATTGTGTTTAGTTGGATGTACCAGTACTTGAGTATTCTGAGCATACTTCATTATTTGTATTAATTTAAGATCACTTAAAGGCAAATTACGTAGTTTGTGCTTTCAAAGTAGGTAGGTAATTATGACCACATTTCTCTAGATTCAGCATTTCCAAGCACAGAGGACTGTGAGGTGTCAGGCACCTGCCCTTTTCTGGGAGGCTCAAGGGTCAGGGATGGAGAAGATGAGGGAAGACTCTCAAAGCCCCCCCTTGAATTAGCATATCCTGGCCTTTTCCGAAAGGCTTGGGTCTCTGAAAGTATGATTAATAGCTCAGTGAGTTTGCCTTTCCTTACGCTGTCTAGTCATTAGTGCAGCCTTCATCCATTCCTTTACCAGCACCAAGGGCCAGCTACGGAGTGAGGTACCAGGAGCCGGGGAGATAAAAGAGTGAGACAAGGTGGGACCTGTCCAGAACCTATAAAGGGGTGTAGTCAACAGGCAGAAGAGGTCAATGGCATGTACCTGGAGCTCCTGGGAGGACTTCCAGAGCGGAGGCAAGTCGCTGGGTCTTGAAGGATGGGTAAGATTTGGCAGGGGTGGGCAGTGGATGCCAGCTTTGGCAGGGAGCCAGTTAGGAGGCTCCCAGCAGAGTGAGGGTTTCCAGAGGTAACGGCAGAGGCGATAGCACAAAAGAACCGGAAGAAGAACCAGGGCAGGGGCAACATTGACCCTGGGACATGGCTCTGATTGGGTGATTGGTGCCAGAATGAAGGAAGCGGGAAGCCAGGGGAAAGAAGCCAGGTTAGGGATTAAGAAGACAGGTTTTCCTAGGGACACACTGAGTTTGAAGGCTCATGGAGCAGCCAGGTGAAGACACACCTAGCAGATAAAGTAGAGAAGCTGTCTAAAGCCCAGAGGGGTGGTCAGCACTGGAGAGAGGGTCTAGGACCCTTGGGAAGAGAGCCCAGTGGGAGGGAAGGGTGACAGAGCCCTTGCCTCTGTGGGCCTCACCTCCCAGGCATGGACGTGTTCACGTCCACAGGCCCGCATTCTGCGACAGTTACCTGTGACAGCCGTTCAGCCCAGGCAGCTCCTTCTCCCCTTCTCTGCCCAGGGCCTGGCATACAGCAGCTCTTTTGAATCGAGCTGTATTGAATTAAAACTCCACTATAGCTGCATTGTCACCGCCCCCATGTTGTGAGGACATCCTGAGGCCCGAGGGGTAGTAAGGGGCTACATGCTTGGAGCTCTGGTTCCGGGAGCTGTGGGTCTGGTCTCCATGGCCACTCTGCACAGCCGGGGCACTGAGGTCCTGGCACCTGCCATAGTTTGCTAGGGTGGTTGCAACTGATGCTAATGATTTCTAGAAACCTAGACGTTGTAGAAGGAGAGGAATTGAATGGGAAAGAGGCTCCACCTCCTGGCAATATTCAAAACCAACATTTCTTCAGCACTTTACAGTTTAGAAGCTTGTCAGCTTTTAGAATCTCATTTAGCTCTGTATCTTGATCTGGGCGGAGGTAGCCTGAGTATGTGTGTGTGTGTGTAAAAAAAAAAAATTATCAAGCGTACAGGTATGATTTGGGCACTTCATTCTATGTTAGTTATAGGGCAGTCAGAAACTAGAGATGCCTAGGTGGATAAATAAATAACATCTCACTCCATTCTGTAACCATCTATGAAGTCAGCATCTTTGTTATCCCCAGTGGAAACACCTGAGGTTAGGTGACTCACCCTAGATCCAGGGCTGGTGAGTGGAATGACTGGGAAAATAGAACTGATTAGCACCAATTCCTCAGGTCCCACTTAGAGGTGGGATGATAATGCCATGAGCCAGGCTTGACCCCATGAAGGTCTTTGGGGCTGAAATCTACTGTCTCCACCCAGCACTCCCTCTGCCTCTGACCCAGGTTTGGCCTGGGAAGATGATCTTTCTGGGTGCATATTTGTACTTGGACAGAAAGTCAGCATGGGCAAATCCCAGGTTCATCTCAGGAGTCCTCCACGCTGGTCTCTCAAAGTCCCTTGGGAGTTTGTGCAGAATGAATAATACAAAGGAAAATGAGCTTGAGGCGGCCAACGGTTAGGTGCCATGCCTTACTGTTCATTCACAAGGGAGCAGCAACCAAGCTCCAGAATCTACTGGGTCCTTGGACTCTGGAAGGAAATAGGGCTGGCAACTCCCTCCTCTCTGCCTGGTGTTGGAAACAGACCCTTAGAAGGGGAAAGGCAATAGACTGTGAGAAGGAGAAGAACATGCAAAGCACTATGGGAAGCTCCAGCAGAAAGTAACCAACTCTGCCGGAGGAAGTCCAAGGGAGTGTGACGCCAGCTGGGCTTCTAAGTATAAATGAAAGGTCAGTGGGCAAAAGAGGGGCATGTCCACCAGGCAGCACAATAGCCAGAGGCGAAAGGGTTTCAGGTGAGGCTGGGGAGAGCGGGGTTAGGGGAAGCTGGAAAAGTAGAGACAGGGTAAATTAAGAAGGGCTCAGGAACCTGGCTCCTCTCCCTCCACCTGCAAGGACCCATTCAGCTTAGAGGAGGCTGAAGAAGTGTCTGTGGTCTCAGCGAACCTTTAAAAATGTTTGCTGCCAGATGTGGCAGGCTTCTCTTCTTGTCCTCATGCTCGTGGGCTCTGCAGGACTTAGAAATTCTGGAGTTTAACTCCACGAAGTGTTAGCAATTGAGCTTTCCTGTGGTCAATGCACCTTGTACCTCACCCTATTACTCAGTTTAGCAAAGGTCTGTCCTGAGGAACTTGACTTCCTCTAGGCCCTGATCCATCCTCAACTTAAAAGGAAGCAAAGCATTTGTATATTTTTTCTCCCCATCCCAGATAGCATAGTCAGTTCATGCTTGGAATACTCCTGTGTTACATGCGTCTGAAGAATCTTCTAGAATCACATTCAGGCCCTGGTTTGCCACACCCAAGGCCGAGCTATCTAGCGATGTGGCTTATGGTGCCGCTGTAACACTTGGGAACTTTCCCAAAGGAGCCTGAGAAAATGAGTCCACTCCATTTCTCTCCAAGTTTCCAGGCTCAAGATGGGATTGCATCTCTGTCAGGTTTCAGCTTTCACTGTGACGAATGGGCTCTTGGTTTCTGTCTGCATGTGTGGAAGGTCTAGATTCCCAACTGGGGTGACCGGTCCACCTGGGGAGCGTGGCATTTGATAGACACGAGGGGCAGAGACTGACCCATAGCTGCACAGGGTCAGAGTGGAGACAGATAACTGACAACAAGAAAAAAATTAACATCATTTTACTCAAGCTAGATGCTCTTGAAATAATATCCTCTAAGCTCTCTAGACCAGGGATTTATTAAGACGTCGGCATCTGAACCTGAAATAAACCACATTCAGAGACCTTATGTTCTAACTCACTCTTCCTCCTTCCCCCCCTCTAGCCCAGCAAACCTCTTCCCTCTTAGCACGATGCCCTCCGGGCTGGGAGTGCACGGAGACTGTACCCTGCCCTGTGGCCCTGTGAATGCCACCACGGCGCATCTTAATTATCAACACTAGTCCAGTGATCTGACGCTCCAAATGCTTGTGACCGGAAACACCACACCGTTTAGTTGTTCAGCCTTTGTTGTTAGACCTGGGCCGCTTCCCAACTGGGTGTCCAGCTCTCTTGCCTCCGTTTTCCATCGATAAAACGGGAGCAGTAGCAGGTCTTTCCACAGAGGACTGTTAGAAGGAATAAATGGAATAATGCACCTAAAGTAGTTCACAGAGCCGGCTGGCACATAGTAAGTGCTCAACAAATGTAAGATGTTGATCATGATGATCCGTATTTTAAGAGCAGAAGCTCTAGCACCACAGCCCCAAACCAATTTCCTCTCCCGGAAGGAGATGACAGTCCGCGAGCTGGAGCGCGGAGCACTGCGCCTCGGTGCCTCGCGGTGACATGGGTTTCTCTGTTTATCCCTCGAGGCATCCTTTCAGCATCTTCTTCCCCAGCAGCTGCTCTGTCAACAGTCCATATGCCGCCTCAGCTACGGAGCAGCTTTCGAGATGGGGCTGCCAACCCTGTAGGAGAACTTGACGAGGAGTTCAGGGGCGCGCGTGCACTGTCATCCATCACGCCGCCCGCCGCGGGCCTCCGCTTCCTTCCCTGCTCCTCCAGCCTCCCCCGGGCCCTCTGAGAAGCGAGAAGTGGAAATGGGCCGGAGAGAGGCAGGCAGCTGGGGGCTGCTTCCTGGGAGGGTGTGCACGTGGCGAGGAGGCCAGCTGGAGGAACAGGAGGGGACAGATGCCACCGGGGCCCAGATTTGTTCCCGCAGGAAGAATGCAAGGAGCTAATTGTCTCATTACCCAGGAGCGATTTCTCCATGGCCCTGCCACGCCGCGTGGAAAGAGCCCTCCGTGTGAGCATATCTAATAGTGAGTGGGCAGCTCCGAGAAGACAGGGGGAGGCTGCCCCGGACCTGGTTTTCTTCTAAGCCTGTGCTGCAGAGTAAGATCTGGCTCTGGGCCCCCAGGGCTTGGAAATGCTGCTTCCAAAACTTCGCCCTTCACATCCTTTGATTGTTGGTGAAAACTCCACCTGGTGCCTCCCTCTGCCCCACATCACCCTGGACACACACACACACACACACACACACACACACACACATACCTTACCCATTTATACCATTTGCACTGAGCAGTGCCCTGGTTTCCAATCCATTCTTTACCATGTGTAAGCACTTGGGCCTGGCCTGGCTCTTTTTTGCACTGGTCCTTAGCTGGCCCCAGCTGGTTTGCAGCTGGTTCACAGCCTTTCTTGTTGCCCAGCCTTTGCCCTGCTGGGTCCTCCTGCTCTGTACCCTTTGTATCCAGCCTTCTCTCTCCATCGCCATCAGCACCATCCTTCAGAGCCTGTTCGAAATCTACCTCTTCCTTGGCCTTTCATTGTACGTATGTCTCCTGTCTTGCTCCCTCTCTTTTCAGACTGCCGGGTATTAAAAGAAAGGGAGCTGACCTTCCATGCAGCACCTTAGTTTTACAGATACCCACCCACACTCTCCCACCTCCTCCTCATATGTGACATCCCTGTGAAGCAGGCATGATGATACCAATGCCATCAGATAGTAGATGGGATGAGTATTTACAACCCACGCTAACATGCTATCTGCATTGAAACATAGGAGACTAGACCTTGCGTTGCTGGCCAGCCCTTGCAGGCATAATTCTGAAGTCCTGGCAATGGACCACTTTTCCAGGCTCCTATCACCCCTTTGAGAGAATTTTGGCCTCCTAATCTCACGCCCAAGATGCGATAAGTTTATCAGTAGGGACTTTGTATAAAAGAGATGCAATTACTATGTGTTCAACCGAATAGAAGGGGCTTGTTTTTTTCTCACTTAACAAAGCTGCATGGCTACCTCGTGGTTGCAACATGGCTGCTCACTGCTAGCCTCACATTCACACTCCAGGAGAAAAGGGGGGAAAGAGGCATCAAGATGGAAGGGGTAACACCTCTGTCAAGAAAACAAAACTTCCCTGCAGTACACACGGCCTTCCACTTAACATGTCAAGGGCCGAAATGTATCATGTGGCTACACTTGGTTTCAAGGGAACCTGGGAAATGTCATTGGTCATTTGGGCATGTTGCCACCCCTAGCAATATCAGGATTCAACTAATAGGAAAAAAGAAGAATGACACAAACGTAGGACTGTGACTCATGATGTGTCTCCCTCACTGGAGAATAGGCTCCAGAGGTTAGAGAGCATGTGTGTCCCCAGGATTAAACCTAGTGCCTGGCACACAGTAAATGCTCTACAAATATCTGCTAAATGGCAGAATGAATGAATGGGTGAATGAATGAAATGATTTATAAAGTCGCCATTTCTAAAGCCTTTTAAGGTTTAGATAGGCTCAAATGCCAGGCCCTGAACTCCTATCAACCCAGAATTCAGAGGCCTCTTCCCCTCCTGTTTCTGTGGCTTCCCCGTGTTCTTGGTGTGTAACTTGGATAACCTCTAACGCCCATTCTCAGATCACAGTAAATCAAATCTGCAGCAGCTCGCTCTGGGTACCTGGGATTCAGGCTCCATATTTTAGATCATAAATTAATAGCTGATTATGAAGCACAAGATAAAAAATACCCAACATTGGCACAAATCATCTGTAATTACAAAGACAGGATCAGTAGGTCTATGCATAACAATCAACTGGAACTCAAGTTTTTGATGCAAGTATTTATTGCTAGATAAATATCATTTTTAAGAAAGGCGATTTTATCCTTCTTAATATAAAAGACACCTGAATAGATAAGAAATACCATCACCATAAAATGCTGCAAATATGATAAATGAATAGAAGCATAAAATTTATCCAGAAGTACTCTTGGATGAATAGGTTTTTAAATAGTTAAGATGGTGTTTTTATATGACAAGAAAGAATAGGGCACCCAAATCAAATACAGAAACCCTTTTAAAAGGTTACCATTTAGATGAACTATTGTGGGCTGGGGCGGGGGGGGGGGGGTGGCGGGCAAGGCAGGGTGGAGTCTGGCTTTAGTTTAATTGACCAGGACCTCCACGAACTGCTTGTGTGTGAGCTCTGGAAGGCTTTGACAGCACCGGCCCCGGGAGAAGTCACGGGGGAGGGGGGGGGGGGCGGCGGGCAGATGGCCTCCTTTCCCCCCACTGACTGCAATGTCTCAGGGCACAGGGTTGGAGCTAGGGGTTCTCTATCTCCTGAGTGATACCCAGCAATGTTGTTGACTTGGCCCATTAATAGCACTTCATTACAATGATTCCATTGATTCCCCAGACTCTTAATCCTTAAAGATAATGGAAGTGCAGCCTTGTTAGCCCTAACCTAGGAACCGCAGTTTCTTCATCTGTACAGTAAGTGTGGTTGTAAGGGTCCCATAAGAAGAAGAATGTGGAAACATGGTGGAGATGGTAACACACTGCATCTGTGAGGATTTGAGAGGTCAGTAATGAATTTCATGGGGAGCATCTCGATGGGATTGTTTGGGTTGGGGATTTCATTCCCAGCACTGACCGTGGATCATCCAATAGACATCCATGGTTTATATTACAAATAAGGAAGGAGTGTTGTCTCACTAACAGAGGCTACATGATGCCCAGGTGTCTGGAAATCTGAGCTCTCATTCTGCACCTGCCACTCTCTTGCCCTGCAACTTTGAGCTGTAAATCTCAGTCTTCTCATCTGAAAAATGGAACGAACTGATCTCTAGGGACTCTTTTTGCTCTAACATAGTAATTCTGATGCTGCAGAATCCAGAATCCCAGAATAGGGGGACTGGGACTGGTTCACCTGAGACCCTCTCAGGCCCTTTTGGGGGCGACCTGCCCTACCAGTATCAGTGTCTCTCCAATGATTGTCTCTAGGCTCTCCTCCGACTCAGAACCTTCGAGAGCCCCTGGGAACAGCCACGTTAAGGGTCTCAGGACAGGGCTGAAATGTTGCCTCTGTCTCAAGCTGTGTGGAAAGGCCCTGCCCACCAAAAGCATGGCTGAGGGATGGCCACGGGTTTGAAAGCAGTTGCTGGCTCGGTAAGCAAAATAACTCCCATGCTTCCCCACTCTGACCACATTAGTCATTCAAGTGCCGAGGAACCACATAAATTCCTGTCACCCTGGTTTATGTGACCACTAAGATTTATTCCAGGCGACAGGTCGTTAAGGTTTCTTCTCTTTATGTTTTTTGTCTCAGATTCACTGAAAACTCATATTTCTGCTCCAAGTTATGGACTGCGAACAGCTATGTTTTTGGTCAGAGAGGCAGTAATAAATCTGAATTTAATAAACTGACAAAAGATCACTATCCCAGAGACAGCCTGAGCCCCTATTCCTCATCTCCTTTATACAAACACTTTTGTATTGAGATGTCTTTCACATAAAAGCCACATTTGCCATCTAACTGTGCACCTCCTCCAATCGACGTTTTGCGGTACCGAGGCTGACCATAGAGTTACAGATGGTCAGAGTCAAGGCTAGTCATAACCCTTGTGTGGGGAACCTCCCAACTCCAGGATCTGCCAGTCCCGGCCGTGTGACCTTGGCATGTCTTCAAACCTGAGCCATGTGTTTCTTCATCTACAGAATGGAAGTCTCCAGCCTGTGCACCTCTCAGGGGTCCTGGAAGGCTGGATTCAGATGAGGGCAGGATGGGCACCATGAAGCCCTGTGCAGCTGGGGAGAGGGGTGGCTGCTCAGTTAGTGTTACATTTTCAGCATGTTAGAGCTGGGGGCCCCTTAGATTCTTCACGTTTCAGTAGAAAACATGAGTTAGCAGCAAACGGACACCTACCCCAGGGCAGCCCACTTGCCTTTCTGGGGCGTGTTGTTACACCTGCCTGCTCCCCACCTCACCTGCCTGCTCCAGGCAGGTTTAGGGCGAGAGTTCTCTGCAGTGCTGAAGTTTCCTGGGAAGTCTGACCCACGGGAGACGACTTGGCCCAGGGCCTCAAAGAGCTTTCTGGCTGGACCTGGAGTCAGCACCTACCTGCCTGTCCACCTGTCTGCAGTCTGGAGGGGCTTTGGGGCAGTGTCTGCATAGAGCAGGCCTTTAGGAATGACTATTTGAGTGAATTCCAAATTAATCCAAGGAGGCTGATGTTCTGGCTAAACTCCAGGGGGGGCGATCTGGATGGCTGGGAGGCTTTTATTCTAATATCCCATCAGCCCTCCCGAAGGCAGCAAAACTGTCCCAGGAGATGAAGGGCCACCCCTTTCTTACTGGGGCTTTCAAATGCACCCTCAGAACTTGGACAACTCCATTCTAAAACTGCGGAGCAGAAAAAGAACTTGTAGAAGATTAGCATGCAAACAAATACATCAAGCTTTCTATAAACTTATGTCTTCAGGCCCTCTATAAGCTTCAATCTTTAAGCCCCCTATAAACGCATCTGGATTTGTGAATACCAACCATATACGGATTTTCCCAGTAAACAGTGGAGACGGAAATGTGTAGACCTTTCTGAGGGCCTGTTTCTGACTAGTTGAGTGAAGCTTCCAAAACTGTGTGTCCTGTCACCCTTTTCACTGCTTCGTACCCTCAGCCATAAACCTACGACAGTGCTTCTTTACAAGCTGCAGTCTCCGACCGAAGCTAGCTGCAAATGGTGGAAAAATGAATCCTGTTGACTGAAATTATTAGTCCAAAAAATAGAGTTGTTTTCAAAAATTAAGTGGACTCCTCTGAGCAGTAGTGAGCCTCCCACCACTGGAGGCATGTAAACAGGGATTGAAAGAGTAGCTGCTGAATGGCCTAAAGAGGAATTCCTGAAATTGGGCGAACCATTGGGTTAGACATCCTCCGAGTCCCTGAACATCGGAAATCCTGGACATTAAAATCATCTGTTTCTGCAAGGTTCCTCTGAAGGGCTAGTCTGTGCCAGGCTATGAGCGGGGGAAAGATGAAGTAAAGCCAGCCCTGGCAATCCTCAGTGAGATCCCAACTCCAGAGAAGACAGATAAGCCAACAAGTAACTCAAGTTCAGGTGTGGGAGAAAGGTGAGCAACAGTCAGCTGGGAGCTGGCAGAGGAAGAACCACGTGGGGCTGGAGAAAATTCCCCACATCCTGCTTCCTTCCGTTGGAAGTCTCTGTCATGGGGAACTTACCTAGATACTAGAGGCCTGGTGCACGTATTCGTGTACTGGTGGGGTCCCTCGACCTGGCCTGCGGACATCCCCTGAGGGGTCCTGGATTGTGAGAGGGCACAGGCCAGGCCAAGAGACCCCACTGGTGCATGATGGGGGCTGGGGAGAAACCGCGGGAGGGCTCCAGGGCATGCCCGGCCCGTCTTGCCCAGTCCCAATCAGCCGGACCCCAGCAGCAAGCTAACCTACCAGTTGGAGTGTCTGCCCCCTGGTGGTCGGTGCACATCATAGCGACTGGTGGAACAGTCGGACACAGAACATATTAGGCTTTTGTTATATAGGATAATGATTTGATTGAACACTTAGTTGGTGTCAGGCATCTAACAACTTTCAGTTCATCTGCCTAGCAGTCCAATGAGGTAGGTTCCATGCTTTTCCTCATTTTGCATATGAGGAGATCAGGGTGGACAGGATAGGCGTGTACCTCATCACACGTGGTGTCAGCTTCCTAAAGCTGCTCCTGCATCTGGCACCGAGGAGGAGAGCCTCGACCAGACGCCCAGATACCACCGGGGATTTTCCACAAACTCCCTGACTTCCAGCTGGACCAGGTCTGGTTTCTGAGAGCCGCTCCAAGACTCTGGAGAGCAGAGTTTCACCAGCCCTGGGAGGGAGGGCCGAGCGGGAAGGCCTGGCACCTGAAGGGTAGAGGCTCCCATAAATGTGGGCATGCACAGGGCCAGGTGAGGAGCCACAGGTGAGCGCTGAGGCCACCAGGCAGCCCATGGACCAGGGTCAGTGCCTGCAGCTTCAGGGGCAGTGGGGGTTTTGTCAGTTTCGCTGAGCTGGAATGTGTTTCCCAGAATTCCCTTCTCTGCCTAGTCCCAGGTGAGCTTTGGCCACAGGAACATCTTGCATGAGATTTGGAAGGAGGAGAGGAAGCAGAGCACATTCTTTCTTATACTCAGAAGGGCAGGGCGCAAGGCCTGGTGCACCTTGCTGCTTGTCTGCTGCCCACCTGAGTGTCATGCAGCAGCTTCTGGGCTCGCAGCCCTCCAACTCCTGCTGGTCCCCTCCGTCCCCCCACTCCACCCCCTGCCCTGCCGGCCTTAGCTTCTCTGCCCTCTGGGCCAGTGTTTTGCTCCACGAGGAAAGAGAAAACTTTTCCTGAAGTCACCCCATCATCAAAGTTGGGATCTTGGAGGAAGTGAGATGCCAAGCGGGTTCCAGCCTATCCTTAGAGGCTCAGTGTGTCCTTGCTGCCCACCATCCTGCCTCCATCCTGCCCAGCTCCCCGCCTGCGGACTTCAAGCGCCAGCATCCCACTCAGAAGTAACCGGGAGAGGGCGATGGAGGCCACCTGCTCCCAGGTAGAGGATGGCTTGTGTGCCTGCCGGAGCCCGGCCTGTGTGGTCCTGGGAGAGCCGGCTGGGACCTCCTGACCTCAGAGGACCTGCAGGGGAGCGGGAAGCAGGATGACTGCTCCTGGTCCCTGAGACGGAGAGGCTGCTCCATGGACTTGGGCGAAATGTGGTCAGAAGCTGCCGCCCTCTGCTCAGGGGAAAAGGGAAGACTGGGCGTTCTGTTCGCCACTGCCCGGTAGGACCAGAACTGGCCCCGCCGCGCCAGCACAATTGATTAAAGCAAGAAGCAGAGGCCTTGACATAGCTTGGTAAAAAAGAAAAATTAAATACGTAAATGCTGAGTTCCAAATTCTCCTCCGTGTAACGACTGTTTTTCCCCTTGCAAGTAACAGAAAGAAGAAATTAGATGTAAAACCAGAACCAGACCAGCACTGAACTTTTTCAATGGCAACATAACAAGCTATAGAATCGCACCTACAGGGTCAATAAAGACAATTGCAGATGTGCACAGGTGCTGAGGGTATGTCACCCATACCCCGTGGGAACCTATCAGCCATGAAGACTTCATTGCGCACTACTTCTTACAGTTGTAGCTATTCTGTGTTTGCCGGGCATAAAATGATGTGATAACACTGAATATGCTTTTCAACCTATGTGTCCTCAACCCATAGATTCTAATATTCTAGTATTGCCCTCCCCCAAGAGACACTCTCTACTCTTCTCACCCCTTCTTTTCTGAGAATTATACCAGCTATTGCACAAATCTATAAAATGCAGACTCTGTAGGCGGTGATATGCTGCAGGGACCCTGAAGTGACCAACAGGGAAACTCCTCAGAGTGACATGTCCCAGAACAAAGGATTTCATAAATCTCCATAACTTTAGAAGGAAAAACACTCTATGAATGACACTCTGTAAATGTGGATAAAAAGGATGCATCACATTAAATTCACACCCACTCTGCCCACCACCCAAGGGTATTAGCATTGGAGACATGACTGTTTTACATGTTGTTATGAGGGAAATAAAATCAACAATGATTTTTTAACATTGCAAATGGGGGGAGGGCAGAGAACAACCAAAGGACTTGTATGCATGCATATTAGCTTAACCAATGGACACAGACACTGGGGTGGTGGGGGCTTGCCCAGGGTGGGAATGGCGGGGGGGGGGGGGGGGGGCAGGAGGGGGAGGTTTGGGAATCAAGTGGGGGGAAAAGGAGACATGTGTAAAACTTTAGAAAATAAAAATTAATAATAATAAAATAATTAAAATAAAATAAAATGATGAATGTTTCACCTTGAATCTGTATGGAATAAGTCAAAAATGCCATATACATCTTTACTTCTCATATACTGTAACTGTAATTTTACATCAGTGAGTACACATTAGTAACTGGTCGAGGTTCACATCCAGTGTTTCTCAACCTTCTGGCCCTTTAAATACAGTTCCTCATGTTGTGACCCAACCATAAAATTATTTTCGTTGCTACTTCATAACTTTAATGTTGCTACTGTTATGAATCGTAATGTAAATATCTGATATGCAGGATGATCTTAGGCGACCCCTGTGAAAGGTTCGTTCGACCGCCAAAGGGGTCGCGACCCACAGGTTGAGAACCGCTGCTTTAGACTAAGCAACAGATTTTCAGTTTTGCAAAACCCAACCTCTTTGTCAATGGAGGAGCCTCTGGATCCAGTTCAGTCTGGGAGAATTTTCTGATTTTTCAACCAACTTGTGTTTTTATCTCTATGCTTTTTCTTATGATCTCTTATCACGAAAGATTTTTTGCAAACACTACAGAGGAGATCAATGGGATTTTGGAAAACTGGTTGACAGGTGAAGCCCACAGCAAAGGCCTATATCACAACTGTTTCTGACCAATCCATTTGGCTTATACTTATTCTCTTTTCCACCGTGGAACCAACTATTATGAATCAGGTCTTCGACTCCTCTTCAACCAAACCTAACAATAAGCTTTTAAAATCAAGTTATACAAGTCAAAATCCCAGCTGATGACAAGCACAGGTTTTTTTACTGATGGTGGTAGTGATTGCTTTGCTTTTGTTTCTGTTTAACTTTGCCTCTGACATTAAAAAAAGCAGTTATGGACCTGGCATTATGGTCCTCAGGTAAGAGGGTGGACAAATAAGGCATCCACAGGGACCTGTCCCCACATTGTTACTCTTGTCTCCAGTCTCCTTGTTTGTGTCTCAAACAAATAGCTCTTGTCTTTTGACACCAAGCCCAGAGCAGCACTGAAGCATCCTGCCTACTTGAGAGGTGTAATTTATCACCTGACAGTGTCTGATGCAAATGATTACTCGTCAGCCCTAAATGAGGCCGAGCGGACTGATGCGGGGCAGCAGGGAGTAATGAGAAGATAAAGCATTGGAAGGCAGGAAGCTGGGTCCCAACCGCGCTCTGCCTCTAGCTCACTGTTTAACCTGGAGCATGTCCCTGCCCTGATCCCTGGGCCTCAGCTTTTCCATCTGATCTGGATGCTGTCTGGGGAGCCCCGCAGCGCAGAGGAACTCAGGCCTTTCCTAAAAGGGACTTTGGTTAGAAGTTGGCCTCCACGTCTCCAAGAGCTTTGCAGGCCTCAGCAGGTAATGCCTACACAGGCAGGAGGGAGGAGTGGTCCAAGAGAATGGGGGCTCAAGTCCACCCAGAAGACGAAAGACAGAAAAGAATGCTTAGGCAAGAGCCCTTCCCTGACAGTGACTGGCTTACAGCAGAGGATGCTGGGAGCTGGGGCTGCCTCTCAGCTTTGCCAGCAGTCACAGCTCAGCCTCCGTCAGCAGGGCCCCCACCCACCCAAGCAGAGGAACACAGCTTGATGCAGGGGTCATGGTTTTATTGGCATAAATGGGATCAGACTTCTCCTAAAGTCCTGCAACCTGCTATTTTAAATAGTGATTATGAACATTATTCATTTCTATTATTATGAACATAGAGATCTACCTCACTCATTTTACAGGCTGAGTAGTATTCCATTAAGTGGATGCACATAGTTTATTTACATGAGCTTTTCTTATTGGACATCTGAAGTATTTCCAAGTTCTTCCAAAGCGACAGTGGCAATCCTTATGCATACTTTTGTATCCATTTTTGTTAGCATTTTCTAGAAGATGTGAATACTTTTTCCTTCACTTTTCTACTATAATAAACAGTTAACACCTTTTTGCATATATCTCTGCATATGTGTAGCATTTTGAAGAATATATCCCTTGAAGTAGAATTGCTGAAGCAAAGGGGATGAGTACTTTATAACTTACTGTTAAATTGCCCTCTTAAATACCTCATGGAATTATATGCTCTTACCAGTGAGAATATGAGAGAATCTGCTTCCTGCTTTATTTTTAAGCTTCTTTCAAACTTTTTAATTTTTGCCAATTTTTCAGGTGGAAAGGGGACTTAAAAAAAAAAAAAGAACTATGTTTCCCTGGTTATTGTTGAGGTTGAGTGTCTGTTTATATCTTTGTTGACATTTTTATTTCTTCTTCAGTAATTTGCCTGTTCAGAGCCTTTGCTGTGTTTTCTGCGGTGTTATTTGTGTTTTTCATGTTGATTTGGAGAAGCTCTTTATACAATTCATGCTTTATTAATGCTTTACCTGTTTATAGCCTCAAACATTTCCTGCTGGTCTGTCACTATCCTTTAACTTTGCTTATCTCCACCCAATTTTCAAAACTTATTCAGATTTTGCCATTGATTTGTAAATCTTCAGGATATCTACCTTGGTCATGATTTTGCAGGTGTATTTGTGTTTTCCATTTTGTTTTGGATTTTTGTTGAGTCAGAGAAGATTTTATGTTTTATTTAGACACATATACCTTTGCATATCATAAGTCTTTAGAACAGTGGTTCTCAACCTTGGCTGCACATTAGAATCACCAGGGAATCTTTTTAAAATCCTGATTTCTGGGCCTCATCCTCCAGAAATTTTGTTTCTTCGTTACTAATGTTGTGGCCCCACCCCATAACAAAGAAACAGAATTTTCGGAGGATGAGGCCCAGAAATCAGGATTTTAAAAAGATTCCCAGGTGATTCTAATGTGTAACCGAGGTTGAGAACCACTGCTTTAGAAAGGTTTTCCCCACTGTGAGATGAGACTTTTTTTATAATAATAATAAATTTACTGTCATAAACAGCACCTGGTGTGATTCTTTAATCCACCTGAAATTTATTGTGTTATGTGGCATGCCATAGGCATTTCACTCTTTGTTTCCAAAATAGTTGGTCAAATTTTCCAATATCTTTCATTAAACTAGTCATCCTTTCCTCTCTGGTTTGTAATCCCAATTAATTCATATATTTATTTGGACTTAAAAGAGGTAGAAATGATTATTATCAACAATCTTGACTTGATTTGCAGGGGTGAGATGAATTGTTGTTTTGGATGGGAAAGGACAGGGATGTGGGATAAAATCAGGAGGAGGCGGTAAAGGCAGTCATGGAATTTGTTGTGAAAAAAGAAAGTCTGAGGAGGAAATGGCAAAAGAGAAAAGTACTGAGTCATAGAAGGAATGTGTTATCAGAAGAAATGATGGCCAGGGGGAAAGAGTATTTGGGAGGGCCTTAAAAAGAACATGATGCAAACAGAACTGTGTTGGTTTTCCTGGGCCCCAGGGGAAGGGAAAAGGACCACAGTCAGTCCCCTTGTCCTATGGCTTAAGTGGCTGTCACAAAGCCTAGCACAGAATGCTGTTAGGTCACGGTTTGTTAATTAATTAACACATATAAAGAAGTAGCGTTGTGGCCATCCATGCTCATTATTAAAAAGAGAGAATATAGAGAAGACTAGAGCGATGTTAGCTTCCCTCGACTGAGCATCTTCTATGGTCCAGCACTTTATTAGCTGCTTAATATGTATTGTGTTTTATAAAGAAGAAAATTACAGTTCTTGTCATCCTGCCACCTGAGATTAACCACCATTAACACTGCTGAATTCCTTCCAGTCTTATTCTTCTGATGTGTTATATGACAGTAGGTAACATTTTTGAGCCCTTACTTCCATGCCCAGAATTAATAAAATACTTTAAATCTTTTTAAAATATATTTAAACCTTGTAAGAATCCTAATAGGTTGGAACTATTTAATTTGTATTAAAATTTTTGGAGTGGCATTGGTTAATAAAATTATATAGGTTTTGCCCTAGTTGGTTTGGCTCAGTGGATAGAGCATTGGCCTGCAGAATGAAGGGTCCTGGGTTTGATTCCAGTCAAGGGCACATGCCCAGGTTGCGGGCTCAATCCCTGGTGGGGAGCATGCAGGAGGCAGCTGATCAATGATTCTCTCTTATCATTGATGTTTCTATCTCTCCCTCTCTCTTCCTCTCTGAAATCAACAAAAAAATATTTTTAAAAAATTATATAGGTTTTAAGTGCACACATCGTCTCTATATTGCATTTGCTTACCACCCAAAGTCAAATCTCCTTCTGTCACCATATATTTGACCCCCTTTGCCCTTTACCACCCCCTCTTCCCCTCTGGGAATCACCATATTATTGTGTGAGGCACTACTGTTTTAATTTACGTATAAGGAAATTGGGACTAGAGAGGTTTTTTAAATGTACCTGTTCTGTATATCTAGTTTTGTAAATTAGTTTTTATCACTTATATCAGGAATGTTTTCCCACAAAATTAACTATTCCACAGGAGAGCTCACTAAAAGCTGAATGATATTCCATCACGCTGGACATGTCATCATTTATTCAACCATTTCAGTATTTCTGTTCAGTGGTTAGTGATTTTTATAGAATAAGTACTGCTGTTAGGAACACCCTTGTACTTAAAACACTTTGTGCATATTTAAGCACCAGATTTTTTTTTAATAACAGTGGAATTACCCTGTCAATTACCCTGTCAATGTGTATTCAGGGTCTTTCTACATATTATCAAATTGCCTTCCAGAAAGTTCTACCGTTTTACACAACAACAGCAATAAATGACTTTGCCAACACCATTATTAATTTTAAATCCTAAACAATATAAATGGGTAAACAATTATAAATCATCATTTTAGTTCATGTTTATCATAAAGGAGAAACAAAACAGACTGGTTCTTCCAAAATATTTAATTCAGTGTCTCTCATATGCCAGGCACTCTTGTGGGGGCCTATGATGGGACAGTGAACAAGACAAACTTGCCCTAACCAGTTAGCTCAGTGGATAGAGTGTCGGCTTGCAGACCGAAGGGTCCCAGGTTCGATTCCAATCAAGGGCAGGTACCTCGGCTGCAGGCTCCTCCCTGGCCCAGGCCCTGGTCCGGACTGGTGCAGGAGGCAACCAATTGATGTGTTTCTCTCACATCGGTATTTCTCTCTGTCTTTCCTTCTCTCTTCCACTCTAAAATCAATGGAAAAAATATCCTCAGGTAAAGCTTAAAAAAAAAAAAAAAGACAAACCCAACCCCAGCCTTCCTGGGACTTGCAACCTAATATCAGGCCATTCCACACATGGTGAATGAATCCAGTTGTAAGTTCTATAATGAGCACTTAGTGTTTATCAGCCCCTTTCAAAGTAAAGTACTAAGAACTCGTTTAATCCTCACAACCACCTTTCAGGAAGGTACTATTACCTCCATCTTACAGATGTGAAAACTGAGTCACCAAAAGGTCAAGTAAATTGCCCAAGATCTTACAACCAGTAGGTAGCAAAATCAAGATTCAAACCCCAGGCAATCCAGCTCACTGCCCTTAACCACAACCATGCTGCCCTTCCTCGGCTGGAGGACAGAAGTGCAGGTGTGCTGAGACATGAAAAAAAAAGTGGAAAGAAGATAAAGGAAAAGAGGGAAATATAAATAAAATGGATTCAAATAATCAGTAAAAGAATCAGAACTGGAAGGAGTTCATTTGGGTCAGAGGTATCACCATGAGGTGCTAAGCTGTATCTTTCCTCTCCTTTTTTCAGGAGCAGGTGAGCACGACATGGGGCAAAAATCAACAGATCCTACATACACTGGACAATAAACCTGGAACAGTCTAAAGGCAGAGGAATGGAATGGTTTAAATTCTCCTGCTATGAGGCAGCAGAGCAGGGAAGGAGGGAGAGGCCTTTGCCTTTCTAGACCTCAAGGAAAGGGAAATAGAAAGAGCTTGATCCCAGCAGCATTCAACACGGAGCAAAGGAGGAGGAGGAAATGGAATATTGTACTTTTTCTGGGTTTCTGGCCAAATGATCTTCCAGCTTGGCCTGACGCTACTGCCGGCACAGGCTGACCTGCACGTTTCCAGACCTGGGAACGCCAGTCCTGTGGGCTGCAGCGCCATCTAGCAGATGTGACGGAGAAATGGCACCAGAACCACTGGGGCCACCCTGGAGTCCTTCGAGACAAGCATCCATCCTGCTAAGTGCTGAGGTCACCATGCACAGACAAGTCCCTGTCCTCGAGATGTTCACCGTCCCTCTGGGGAGAAATCACAGGTTCTAGAGGAGATTTATGCAGGCGTTTGGGGAGCAGGGAGGAGCGAGGCTACACAGAGGAAGCAATATTCAAGTCAGGTCTCAAAAGATGAGTCATTACTTGTCAAGCAGTAAAAGCTGGGAGAAACTTCCGGGAAATGGGACTGGAAGCTCAAAGGCCCAGAGTTGGGAAAGGGTTTTGTGCATTCAGGGAAGGTTGAAACATTCAAACTGAAAGCCAATAGCAACCTCACAGACCAGCTACTTTAACTGCTTAGTTTTCAGGCAAGGAGGGGACCTTGAGCAGTCACACCACAAGCGGGGGCTGTCCATCCTGGAACCCATGTCTCCTGCCTCTTGGCCCAGTGTTCCTTCCGTTGAGCACAGGAGGACAAAGCCTGCAGCCAGCTCCCTGGAAAAGGTCACTGCCGCTGGGAGGGCCCAATGCTAAGGCTGTGCGCATAGAAGTTAGACCTGGGTCTCAAGAAGATGTGCTGGGTTCAAATCCTACCTCTAGCAGTAGCTCTGTGACTTTTTCCAAGTCATTAATGCTTTGTAAGTCTCGGTTTCTTATCTGTCAGGTGGGAATCATAACTGTCCTTACCTCACATGGCTGTTGTGAGACGGCAGAGAGTTAATCCATGTGAAGTGAATCTGGTTTGGCACAACGCCAGGCATATGCTAAGTGCTCAATAATAAGATGTTAAAGACTACGATTTTAATCATAAAGTGACTAAAATGGTCACTTTTATTATCATATTATTAGTATTTCTTACTCAAAATTATTTATTATTATTAATTGATTGATTATTTATGATTTCCTAGTCTGACTGTTTCTTAAGTATGGAGAACTTACTAAAGCCACTGGGGCTAGTCTGTCTGGTAAGAACAAACACAAAAGCCACAGTCCTGTTTCAGACGTGCAGGAACAGAAGGAATGGGGGTGGTCAGAAGGCCCCAGGCAGCCGCACCAGGCACAGTGGCTGAGAGCTGCAGGGTGGCAGGGTTTACTCCATATAAAGCACTCGCCTCCCAAGGCAGCCTTGGGAGGAAGGGATCTGCTTGTTAGTGGAAATGTCCGCCCCGAGACCAGATGACTGTTTGTCAGGGCTGCGCCTTACCTTGGTGAGGCAGGAAGTCATCTCGTCCATTTCACTATCTGATGCCTTAAACCACCTAATTGAGCTCTGCTTTCCAGGGGAATATGATTTGGTCGGTCATCTGGGAAGCTAACTGTCTGTTTACAGATTTCAAAGTCATGAGCAATGCTCAAAGAAGTCAGGACCCAACATGCATAACCTTGTTTTTCAGAGTCACTCATTCGATTTTAGCTGGAAATGTGAGGAAGAGGCTGAGATGACTGTGCCAGACTGGAGACAAGGCTGGGCCAGAGGGACAGAAGGCAGCTCAGCCTTCCTCCCCAAGTGCCGCCTGGAGAACGCATCTTCGTTTTGAGAAGAAGGGAAGGGCTTTGCGATCCCAAAAGCCACAACGGGCATAGGGATGTCACCCTAAAACCATTAAATAACAGAACGCATTGAACACTCACTATTCTAACATTTACTTAGAGCAGTGGTTCTCAACCTTCATAATGCCGCGACCCTTTAATACAGCTCCTCATGTTGTGGTGACCTCCAACCATAAAATTATTTTCCTTGCTACTTCATAACTGTAATTTTGCTACTGTTATGAATCGTAATGTAAATATCTGATATGCAGGATGTATTCTCATTGTTACAAATTGAACATAATTAAAGCATAGTGATTAATCACAAAAACAATATGTAATTATATATGTGTTTTCCGTTGGTCTAGGCGACCCCTGTGAAAGGGTCGTTCAACCCCCAAAGGGGTCGTGACCCGCAGGTTGAGAACCGCTGATTTAGAGTCTGTCATATGCAAAGCAATTGGAATATTAGTAAATTCAAACACCAGAGTCTAGATGAGGCGAGGAGTATAGTCTAGGAAGGTAAGGGGACGTGGGCAGAGAATACTGCAGCCCAACGCCTGGTTGTCAGGAGACAGGCAGGAAGGGCAGGCTGGCTCTCACAGCAGGAGGCAGCATGGGAGGAAGGTGTTGAGAAAGTGACAGTTGAGATGGGCCTTAGTAACACACAAGATCTGGACCCAAAAGGATAGGAGCAAAGAGCTTCTTGGGGAAAACAGCAGTGTGGGCAGACGTGTGAGGGCCTGAAAGTATGAGCGGGGGCCAGGGGGCAGAGCCCCACCATGCCCTGACTGACTGGAGCATAGGGAGTGTGAAGGAGTGGTGTGGGATATAAGGCCAGAGAAGAAATCATGCAGCAGTTCCACTCCCAGGGGTGCACCCGAGAGAGTGGAAAAGATGCCTCCACACCAAAGCCTGAACGCCAACGCTCATAGCTGCGTTACTCATGAGAGCTCAAAGTGGAAACGCCCCACATGTCCCTCAGCTGATGAATAGATAAATAAGATGTGGTCTATCTATAAATGGAATGTCACTTAGCACCTATAATAATAAAAGCATAATATGCTAATTAGACCAGATGTCCTTCCGGACGAAGCCGGGGCTGCGAGGGAAGGCCAGGTCCCGAATGCCAGAGGGAAGCCGGTGCCGGCAGCTGGAAGGCCTACTCTTGCACGAATTTCATGTATCGGGCCTCTAGTTTGACAATAAAAAGGAATGAAGTACATGCTACAGCATGGGTTAACCTTAGAAACATACTAAATGAAAGAAGCCAGACACAAAATCTGCATATTATATGATTCCATTGATATGAAAGGCCCAGAACAGGCAAGTATATAGAAGCAGGGGGAGAGGGGGGAGTTAGGAGTGATAGCTAAAGGGTATGGGCTATCTTTGAGGGAGGATGAAAACATTCTAAAAGTGATTATGGTGATGATGGCACAACTCCATTAATATAATAAAAGCCATTGGACTGTACACTTTAAACGAGTGAATGGTGAGGTGTGTGAACTGCATCTCAGTAAGTCTATAACTTAAAAAATGGCCCTTTCCCAGAGCCAGCGTGAGGAGCAATGGGGTAGACCACAGAGAACGCCTGGTCTGGCAGCTCCGGTGCAGGAGGGGACATCAAGGCCCAGAAAATAGAAGGATTTGTCCAGGGCCCCTCAGTAGGTCAACAACAGAGCTGGGCGGAGGACGCTAGGCTCTGCCGACAGGCTCGGGGTCCCTCCCTCACACGGTGCTGTTCCCATTGCTTTTACACTCCTGGAAACGGGTCCCTCAAGGAGACTTCATAGCCACACTGCTGAGAGTCTACCTGGACACACGGGGAAAGAGACATGGAATCAGAAGACTTGTTTTCAGATCGCAGGATTGGGAGAAAGGCCACAGTGAGGGCTGCCTCCCCTTTGTAGGATTCCCGCCCCTTTGTAGGTCACCCAGCAGCATCTGAACATCCTGATGACAGGGAACGGGGCACCTCCTGAATGTCCCCTTCCATCTTTGAGCAGCTGTGTAGTAACCAATCCCATCTCCCTTCCGCTTTGTCTTTACGAAGGGAGACCTCAAGGTCGTACTTCAACCAGACCTCTGGGAGGCCTTAAAAGGAACTGCAATTGTGTTTGCATCTTTCCCTCTGATACCTTCACCCCTATCTTCTGCCCCATGAATGACTGCATTTTTGAACATTAAACTTCAGGCTTTCTGGCTCTTCCCACTCTTTGAGAGTTCCTCTACTCTCGGCTCACTCCAGGAGTCTCCGGCCAGGCTCGCCCCTCGCCACTCGGTGAACCTGAGTGGCAATTCCGAGTGTCCCCGGACATTTCAATTGGATGCCCCCCTACCACTGCAGCCGTTGGGAACTGACTCATCAAGCGTTTACCAAAAGCAGCACCCTCCCCAGACTTCCCTGCCTCTTGTTGGACCAAATGTAGCAGGAAAATATTTTGATAAGTCAACAAGCACATTTGCCTTCTCTTTTCTTTTTTCAATGCACAGCCTTTCTGCCATTAAAACGAAATCAGGAGGCTAAGACATTCAGGACTTACTGCCTTCGAGCGAAGCTGGCATGGTTGAAATGTAAGAGGAAAGCAAAGAATCAAAATTCTTGGCTTTTGAAGTGGGCTTTTGAAATTCACAGCAAAAAGAGTTTTGAGAGCCAAGATTTTGGTTTGGGAGAGCCAGGCTCCTGCAGATAGAACAGGGCTGTGAGCTCTAGAAGCTCAGTTGGGGGCGTGAAAAGCAGAGTCTAAGGAATCAGGGCTTTAATTCCAGCCATTCCATTAAACACATCCTTACCACGTAGCCCAGCCACTCCCACACCTTCACTCCCTGCCACCTCCCCGCTCCCCACTGAGCCCTCCCCACTCCAGGCCTGGGGCATCATAGCAAACCTTACCTGAGCACAGCCTCTATCTCATTCTCCCCCACCCCTCACCTGTCCATCTTACACAGCCCACCAGTGATCTTTCTGAAATCCTCCCTCAGACCCCTCCAATGTCTCCTCTTGGCCCTCTAGAAATAATTATAACAACTCAATAAATACTTATTTGCTGGATGTCAGGCATTGTGCTAGATTGGAGTCAGCCAACTAAAGATCCCTGGGCCAAATCAGGCCCACTGCTTGTCTATGTAAATAAAGTTTTACTGGCATACACACCCACTCACCCATTTGCACATTGTCTGTGCCAGCTTCTGGGCTAGAAGGTAAAGGCAAGTAGTTGTGAAAGAGGCAATACAACCCCAAAAGCCTCAAATATTTACTACCCAGCCCTTAACAGAAAAGAAGAAAAAACAAAAACTTTAATGACCCATGAGCTAGATGCTGCAAATACCACGGTGAGCAAAACCGACACGACCCCTGCTGTGAGACACCAAGGCCTCCCACCTCCCTCCCTTGCCCACCACTTCCGCCCTTTCTCTCGCCACGCCCTGTGAGGGCACACAGATTCCTAGGTGTTTGGAATTCATCTATTGGTGAAAATAATTTCTTTAATGACAGAGGATTGTCATAGGGTTGTCAAGTACATTTAAAAACCCACCTACTATCTAATATCACTTTCATTTTCTATGGGGGGGGGGACATTTTATGCTTCAAAAGGATATCTAAAAATAAATAAATAAATCCTCAAGCTACATTAACTTTATGAAATTCATTCTATTGGCCTGACTTTCCCCCATTTTGCTGTGAATGATGAACATTCTTCACACATCATCACAGACTTGTGGTCAGACAAGTAGGAACTGTTAAGTTGGTCAAGGCAAACTGGTTTACTTTGAATTACCCGAATCTGTTATGAATCTTCCCATGCAACTTTGCATCCGGAAGGCGCCTCCCCCTTCTCTCCTGCTCACCGTTCGAAGCCCAGCTCAAAAGGAGCAGGGATGTAGGGTTCCCTCCGGCAATAACCCCGGGCCCAGCTGCTCAGACCAGCACCCGGGCTGCTGGCCGCTTGGCAAGTGACAAGGCTGTGAGTATCTGTCAGCCACAGAGCACGGGGACAGCAGTGCCAGGAGGGCTGCCTAGAGTGTGGCCCTTCTCCTGGCAGCACCCTTTGACAGGCATGCTGACAGCTCCATGGCCCAGGTTCACAGCCAAATGCCAGAGAGCTGAGCACCAGCTTCCTGACTAGTCCCTCACATGACCGGGATGCCATGCGGGCCCGGGGGCGCAGCCAGCCCCATCAGCAGGTGGTGGCAGAGCCCCAGGACACTGGATACTCGGTGCTCACATGAAGCTTCTGGAACCCACTTAAAATCTATTATAGCTCTGCCATGAAGATAACCCCATGAAGCCTGATGCCATGCCCACTGTTCTGCTTTCTGGGACAAGCATTCTCCAGAAGGCCCACTCGCCGAGCCTTGGAGTGTGCGTACGTGTGTGTGTGTGTGTGTGTGTGTGTGTGTGTGTGTGTGTGTGAGACCACTCATGAAAATCCCCCACCATGGCTGAGATGAACATGAAGCAGCCCATCATCTGTGCAAGCAGGGGAGGGCCAGCATTTTGGCAGCCGCCCTCCACTGTAGAGGGTAGAGGTTTCATTGTCCTTCAGAGCCAAGCTGTTCCCATTCTCAGTCATTCCCATTTAGTCCGTTTGTGAGGCCCAGGGCGACGGCAGGTTAAAATTCCAGGGGAAATTAGAGACCCTGAGGCCAAACTGGAAAGAAATTTTGAGATCACCTGGACCCAACACTGCACGCTACCAAGAGGGAAACCGAGGCCCAGATAAGGAAGAGAATTAATGGGTCAAGACCCACTGGTAGATCTGGAACAAGAAATAAGACCACTTTTGGTCAGTCCAAACCTCTTCAATGACACACTGAAATGTCCAGATTATCATTCTCCGTAATCCAGAATGAAGGTCGCTTTCCTTCTAGAAAATGGGAGACTAGGTACCAGCTCAGACACAGGATGTGGTGAGGCAGAGGAGGCTGTGGGGAAGGGGTAGCAGGTTCAAGGCAGCAGATAGTCACGCATCATACACTTAACCTTCATAGTACCATTTCCATTAAAGGCTGCAGGAACAGGGTCCTCACATTTGAAGAAAAGACACCACAAAATTTGTTCTCTTAACTAACACCTTCATATCCAGACCCAGTGGGGAAGCCGAAGTCCCAGAAAGGGGCAGGAACCAAGTGAAGGTCGCACACAGCCAGGTGGAGGGCGGAATCGAGGACTTGGACTCAAACAGCCCAGCCCAGCTCTTTCCTTGGCCGAGGGTCAGACCATCAGCAATCTGTCCGGAGGCTACCTGCCAATCTTGAACTTGGGGCTTCATCTCAGCTTTCTTACCAGCGTCAGCTGTTCTTCTAGGCCCGTTGATATTGTATTTCTCTCCTTGGCCCCAGAGCCAGGGACACTCTCGGAGCCCAAGGTGTGGTGTGATGTCTATGTGGTGGCCCAGGGAACAGCGAGCTCCCGGCTGGCAGGCTGAAGCTCTGAGTCAGGCCTGGCTAGCTCCGTGAGGATCACCTGCCCGGCAGGAGGGCTAGGAGGACACTGCCCTCCGGCCATGTGTCCCGGCAGAACAGGCCAAACTCTCCAGTAACCCAGGCAGCACCCCTCTGCTGGGGTGTCTTCAGGGCATGTAGAAGGAAGGCTCCGGTCGCGTCTCCTGCTTTCATGCGAAGGGAATGCACAGTCTTGGCCTCAGAACCCCCAATCCCAGACTTGTCTCCAGGACACCCTTTGGTGGGGCCTGTCTAGGAAACCAGCAGGCCAGCTCAGCAAAGGGTGGGGTGGAGGGCTAGGCCTTCTCCAAAGAAAGAGCCACAGGCATCAGAAAGTAACACCCTGCCCATGGCCCAGATCCCCCAATTTCTGTGGGCTGAAAGACCTCAGAGATCTAGCCCAAGTCCTCTATGGTACAGGAAAGAAAACAGAGGCCCAGAGAGGCAAAGGAGCTTGCCTGGGGTCACACAGCACTTAGAGCCAGGCTGAAATCTGGTCCTGCTGTCCAGTCATTCTCAGCCCACAGGTGCTTGCAGAGCGCGGAGGTGACAGACCTCACTCAGGCCCCCAAAACACTGTGAGGGAAACCCCTCTAGGAGCCACCAGTGCCCTTGCAGCATCAAGTGCAGTTACAGTCATTGCCTTTTACAGCCTCAGGCATCGCACCAAGCACATAGATACACTGCCTTTTTTCATATGTTCAGCATTCCTGTAAGTGCAATTATTACCATTTACATGAGAATTAACCCAAAGACCTCCACTGGGCCCTCTCTAGCCATCCCTTGTCTCTGTGTCCCCTCACTGCCGAGGCCAGGCCACTGAGCCACGCCAGCCAGGCATCTATACATTCTTATCACTGCCATCTCCAGAGAACCCCTGAGACAGGAGGGAAGGACCGCAGACTTCCAGGAGCACAATATGGACTCTCTGATAAACACCATCCGAAATCCCTCTCCAGCCACTGAAGGGCACAGCCTGGGGATGGCCAGCACTCCCCGCAGGTGGCTCACCCTGCGACCAGCACAGGGCCCGGTGGGCTCCCCTGAGCCGGAGCCTCCTGGAGAGCGCACGCTGGGAAGAAGCTCGGCCCACAGTAACCCCGGCTCCTCTATTTTTGTTCCATCACACAGGCCAGGGCTCTGTTTCCTGCTCCTCCCCTCCTCTACCCTCCCCCTCCTCCTCCTCTTCCTGCTCTCCACCCACAGTCAGCTGCCTGTCCATCTGAGGGAGCCGCAATTAGAGGCTCTGCAAGCCTTCCTCCTGCCAGCCCGGTGATGCCCTGTCATGGCTATGCCCTCGCTGTCACTCATACCCAGCCAGGAGCATATCTGGAGAAGGTGGCCCACAGCGGCAGGGCTGGGCTTCAGGTTCCTGGAAAAACCATGGTGGAGCTTGAGGGCGCTGGAGCCAGGCACCCTGAGGAAGGGGAACACGTCGCTGTTGCCATGTCTGCTCCGAGTGACAGGACAGAGAGAGCAGGGTCACTCTGCCAGCAGGCTCCACGGGACAGAGTGAGAGGGTAGTCACAGGGGAACATTTTGTTCAAAATAAGAGCAATCTCCTTCTCTCCCAAGGTGGCCAGGGTACTTCAGATCCAAGGGCAGGCACATAATACTTTGAGTCAGGGAAGTCCAGACTGGAGCCCCTCCTGCCTGTGCCCCAGGGAGCAAGGTACTCAGCAGTCATCTTCTCCAAAATGGATCTGGTAGGTGCATAGACTCACTTGGAACTCCTTGGAACACATCGAAAGACAACCTGGAAATTCCCCAAGAGGAGAGAGAAGCTCAGGGTCACATGTGCCTGTCTCAGCCTCCCACACACAGAGGCTGCGATGCCAGCCAGGGCAGCCACAAAGAGCAGAGCCTACCAGGGCAGTGGGTACTGAGAAAGCAGCCCTGTTCAGGACCCAGACCTTCCTGGGATCAAGTCCCAGCTCTGCTTCTTACCATCTTGACCTCTAGCAAGACATTAGGCCCCTCTGAGCGAATCTCAGGTTTTTTTACCTGTAAAATGGAGCTGTAAAACAGGCCCTACCTCCGTCATAGGGCGTATAAGGATCAAGTGAGAGAGAAGAGCAAAACCTTGCAGACTATAGTTTACATATACTCAAAGCAATGATGTGTTGAGAATTTCTGGCTATAATTATTTTTATCCCAGGAAGAACATGGGTGACACACAATCGCGTTCAATAATTAATGTCCATGCAACAAACTTTCCCTGGGTACCTATTGTGCCGGGTTCTGGAATTGCAAACATAAATAAGACAAAACCCTGTGTCCTCCAAGAGAAGCCAACTGGGAGGACAGACTGTAAATTCTTCACTGCAGCAGAACGCAGTACACAGAGTGGACACAAGTTACAGTGAAAGCACAGAGGAGAGGAACTCCGCCGGCGCTGGGGGAGGCAGGCATGAGGGCAGCGGAGGAGGGAGCATTAGAATAGAGTCTTAAAAACTGAGGACGAATATGCATGCATCCAATAACAGGCCACCAAGATATATGAAGCAAAAATTGACAGACTGAAGAGAGAAATAGACAGTTGCATAGTAATAACTGGAGACATCAACACCCCACTCTCAGTAATGAATGAAGCATCCAGACAGCAGATCAGTAAAGAAATAAAGGAGTTGAGCAGCACAATAAACCAACTGGAAAAAACATGGCACAGACATAATACAGAACACTCCACCCAACAGCAACAGCATATACATTCTCTTTTTTAAAATATATTTTTATTGATTTCAGAGAGGAAGTGAGAGGGAGAGAGAGAGAGAGAAACATAAATTATGAGAGAGAATCATTGATTGGCTGCCTCCTGCATGCCCCCTACTGGGGATTGAGCCCGCAACATGGACATGTGCCCTGACCGGGGATTGAACCATGACCTCCTGGTTCATAGGTTGATGTTCAACCACTGAGCCACGCCAGCCGGGCACATATACATTCTTATCAATTCCACATGGGACGTTCTCCAGGACAGACCACATGTTAGGCGACAGATGAAGTCACAATAGCCAAAACATGGAATCAACCTAAGCAACCATGGACAGATGAAAGAACAAACAAAATGTGGTATATGTACAATGGAATACCATGCAGCCCTTAAAAGGAAGGAAGTTCTGACACATGCTACAACATGGATAAAATGCCAGTCATAAAAGGACCAATATTGTCTGATTCCACCCCCTAGACACACCCAGAGACGTCAGATTCATAGAGACAGAAAGTAGAATGGTGGCTGCCAGGTACTACGGTGGGGAGAGGGGGATGGGCAGTTAGTGTGTAATGGATTTGGTTTCAGTTAGGGATAATGCAAAAGTTCTGGAGATGGATGGTGGTGATGGTAGCACAATGATGTGAATGTACTTAATGTCACTGAACTGCACACTAAAAAATGGTTAAAATGTTCAATTTTATGTTATGTGTATTTTACCACAATTTTTAAAAATAAATAGTTTTTAGAGCGGGAATTGGCGGTGTCGGTGGCAATCATGGACACATTGAGCTGGCCACTAGTGGACGGGGTTGATGAAGAGTCATGAGGGGGCGACAGGTTAAGGTTCTGAAAGGGAGGCGCCAGTGGTGGGACTTGATCTGGGAAGAACCTTTTGCTGATTCTCAACTTTTCCTGGAAAAATGAACCATTCCCACCATATGGGGATGAACTCTGTGGACCACACCAGTACCATGCCACCTTCTCGCCATCACACGGCCACTTCAGCCTCCCACCTCCACGGAGCGGGGGATGGTAACATGATGATGATGCATATGACCTTCTACTTTGGCATTAAGGATGTGGAACTATTGTTTTCTGGCGTGGTGATCAATACAGCTGGAGAAATGGCTGGAGTGGGAGTGGGAGTGTTTTTACTAGCAATGTTCTATGAAGGACCCAAGATAGCCCGAGAGAGCCTGCTACGCAAGTCACAAGTAAGCATCCGCTACAATTCCATGCCTGTTCCAGGACCAAATGGAGCCATTCTCATGGAGACACACAAAACTGTTGGGCAGCAGATGCTGAGCTTCCCTCCCCTCCTGCAAACAAGTGCTGCACCTCACCCAGGCGGTCACCGGTTTCCTCACGCTCCTCTTCATGACCTGCGGTGGGCACCCCTGCGTTGCTGTAGCAGCAGGGCCGCCCAGGAGACTTTCTCCTCAGCTGGAAGAAGGCAGGGGTAGTGGACATCACAGAGCATTGCCATTAACGTCAAACTCCAGGGTGCGGCCTTATCGATTGCAGTGGGAAGCAGTTCAAGACGAAGACATTATTCCTACTTGAATCTTCCCTCCTTGCTCCTTAACTCCTTACACACACCTTCTCAAGAGAGGTCTAGCTTACAGTCTCTGAGCTAAAGTGATAACGCCTGACTGCTCTTCCTGTCCTGAGATTCCCATTTCTCCTGAGGTGAAACCACCCATGAGATGTCTTCTCCTCCACCATCATCTTAGATCCAAGATATATGTTCTTGTCTAATCCAGGTAACTGTCTCTTCAGTGACTTGATCACCTGCTTTCTTTTTTAATTTTCTGGTTTTATTTATTTATTTTTTTTAGCAGGCAATCTGAATTTGGTGGGGTTTTCCCAGGTTAGTGGTGGAAAAGGATTGACTTCAGCTAGGATTCATGGCAGCTGAGGGAAATCCTTGCCCAACTAAACCCAGAACCCAAACTTAACACTAAAAAATAAGTTCTAGTCTTCGGACTCCAAGAATGGGAAATACGTTGTGCCTTTCCCTGGGTGTGATGTGTTGCACCAAACCTGAGTAGTGCACAGAGGGTGGTTAGAGACTATGAGTCTAGAGCTTACAGAAGTGTGCGTTTTGGGGGTGGCTGACTCCTCTATGGTGCTCTCACTTAACATTTTGATTAGAATGAACTCGCCAATAAAAAAAAAGATATGACAATCAAGTTGAGAAAATAGACATAAGTATTTTAAAATAAAACCATTGACATTTTAAAAAATAATAATAAAATAAAGAGTTTTTTTAAAATTAAAGAATGAGGAGGGAGTATTCCAAGTAGTCCAGGTGGGGGAGAAAAGTCCAGAAAAAAGAACTGGTTGCGCAAAAGCACAGAGGTACAAAAGCAACTGAATTAGCAAGGTGCCCCCAACATGTAAGACACACAGAGGCACTGGGGGGGAGAGTGAGCGGAGGGGGGCTGTACAAGGTCCCCAAATGTCCTGCTAAGGAGTGTGCAACCCACTCTGTGGGCTCTAGACAATTACAGGATCGCAGTGTAGCTTAGAACAGTGAAACTAGGAGGAGTCTGGGCAGGACGGACAGACAGGCGGGGGAGATGTGTAAAGAGCAACACCTGATCCAGACAGACGTTAAAAGGGAAACTGCTTTCCAGACCACCCCAGGGCTGCGGTGAGAGTGACTCAAGCCATTTGCCTCACGGGGCCACCAGCTGAAGGCGGGCGGGATTCCCCTGAAAATGAAACCAGGGCCTGATGCGTTGGTGGGGACGCTGAGCAAGAAGCAGCCCCGCCGTGTGGTCCTGCCTGCACCGCGCCGCCTGCTGGGAGGACACTAAGCCACGAGGAAGGGGCTTGTCTCCCTGCAGACACGCCCTGTGGTTTCCACCAACTCACAGGAAGACAAGTTCAACTATTCGAATGTGCAAATGGGCATAAGGAGTGGGCGGGGGCCTCTGTGAAGTCTTTGAATCAAGTCAGTGTGGGAAATCCCAACTCTGAAATCTATAAACGGTGACCGTGGGCTGCCCTGTGTCTATATGGGTCTCCGGTTGCCAATCTACAACATGAAGGAGTTAGACCCGTAACTCCATTGTTATGCCCCTATCACAGGGAAGGGCAGGACAGTGCCAGACACGGTCAGTGATTAGACGATCTAGCATGCACACAGATGCCCATGGATGGGGCACAACGTTCTTCGCTTTTCCCCTTGAGTAGTTTTGGTCTACGATTAGTCTGCCTCTGCCAACTGTAGGTGAGTGTCCCCTCTCTGATTTCCCTTCTCTCTTTCCCTCTCTCTAGTTCCCTTGTGTTTCCCTCCCCCTCCCCCCCCCCAAGTTTTCTTCCTCTTATGAGTGGGGGGCTTGGAATCCTATGGATGGAAGGAGAAAAATAAAGGCAAGTCCTCCCCACCTAACCCCAGGGTAAAAAAGCTATGAAATAATCTATGAGTAACATCAGCTGCCTCTTTGCTAAAACTGGCGTGTCATTCCACTCAAAGCACCACTTGGTCTTTCCAAAGGAAGCAAGCCAAGCGAAATATACATATATAGATATCCTCGAGGCAGAATTTGCTGCAAACCGGATTGTCAAAAGTCAATTTGCCAGATGATCAATTCGCTGCCTTGCTGAGAAAGTTCCTCACGTGACATTGTAGTTTCGCCACCACCATAGCCCTCAGTAGGTGGGCTAGCCCCAAGTAACTAAGGGTCTCCCATGTCACCAAGTGACTTCCAGGATTGCCCCACGGGGTCATCTACAGCCCAGCCAGCTGGAAGGGAAGAAGCCCATGTTGGAGGTGAACATCACCGCCACTTACACTCCATGGCCTGGCCCTAAGTCTCATGTCTGCCCTACAACGGGGACTGGGAACGCAGTGTCTGCACAGGCAGCCTCTCCCCAGTGACAGCTCTGGGGAGTGACAAGCCCTGCAAAGGAAGCACTTATCTTCAGTGGGCAGCTAGCCATCTCTGGCACGGATGTGCTTCAGACACCACGCTTCTCAAATGCTCCATCACACATAGCCAAACGTGGGCCTTTTCTTATTATACACGGCTGCCTCCTCTATTTTGGCAAACTTACAGTGTTCCTGCCCCTATCCCTACCCCTGCCCCAGCCGTGGACCACGCAAACGAGTGGACTTTTCCTTAAACACTGCTCACACGTGGCCTTATGCTCTGCCCCAGCTTTGACGTCTTCATCTACGTGGCCTCAGCCTGTGTTTCCAACCCAGCCCTGGCCTGCCCTGGCATCTCCCCTGGCCCTGCCATTTCACCGATGGACTTCCCTTCAACACAGGCTACTGTTTTCTCTATTTTTAAAGAGCTGTGCCATCCACCTCGGAAGGGAAGGCCTGTGGAGCTCGAGGAAACACAGTCTAGAGGTGGAAAGCTTAACCAAAGACACTCCGTGAATGCACAGAGAGGACACATTTTGAGTTCTTTTTGGTAACAAAGGAAGAGGGAGCCTGTGCATTTTGAAACTGGGAGAGCTAGCCTGGCCCCTCTTTGCCCTCACCACAGAAACCTCCCTAAATAGACCATTTAAATTTGGAACAAAAAAAAAAAGAATATGGGGACTTCTGCTTCTAGCCACGATGGGGTAATAGGAACTGACTTACCTTCCAGTCTGAGACAACAGCAGCAACAAAAGCAGAAAGGAAGGGAGGGCAGATGCTCTTGTCAATATTTATGATTTGCACATGTGGCTATTCATGGTATTAACTTTCTGTGAACACAGGGTGGGAGTCAGGGAACTGGCAGTAAGGGTGGGCCACACTGCAGTATATTCATACAATCAAATACTCCTCAGCTATCAAAATGAACAAACCATAGCCACATGGCCAACATGGCTGATCTCACACACACAACAGTAAAAAATGCTGGTCACAGAAGACATACAATATGATCTCATTCCTATAAAATTCACAAACAGGTGACTTACCTCCATCGTACCAGGTCATAAAACAAAAAGAAAGGCAAGAAAATGATTCTCCCCAAAGTGAGGACAGTGCTGACCTGGAATGGGGAAAGAAGGGGCATGGTCATGGAGGGGACCCTAGGAGATGACAGGTGTTTGCAAGACTCCAATTCTTGACCTGGGTGGTGGTTATACAAGGTTTGCTTTATAATTATCCATAAACTGTATAATTTTTAAAACTTTTCTCTTTGTATAAATCACATTACTAAAAAAATTAAGAGAAAAGCTAAAGAAAATATGATTAAATATTAACTGTTCTCAATCCTGGCGGGTCTATGTTACATCATTAATCACACTTCTCGGTAATTTGGGGTTTTTCTTTTCCAAATTATTATTTATTATGCTGAGTGAAAGAAGTCAGGCAAAAAAAAGAGAACATGCATATTATGTGAAATTTTCTATTCCATTTGTATAAAGTTCAAGAAAATGCAGATCAATATTTTACATTAATTAAGCAGAAAGCAGATCAGTGATTCCTGCGGAGCAGGGGCAGGGAGGGACACAAGGGAGGGAGCAGGGGTTAACTTTTGGGGGTGACAGATATATATATGTTCATTATGTGGTTAGTTTCACATCTAGTCAAAACTAGAGGCTCAGTGCACAAAATTCGTGCACTTCAGGGGAGTCCCTCAGCCCAGCCTGCGCCCTCGCACAGTCCGGGAGCCCTTAGGGGATGTCTGACTGACAGCTTAGGCCCTCTCCCCTGCCGTGGAAGTGGGAGACGCTCCTGCCACTGCGGCTGTGCTCACCAGCAGTGAGCCAGGCTTCTGGCTGAGCAATGCTCCCTCTGTGGGAGTGCACTGATCACCAGGGGGCAGCTCCTGCATTGAGCATCATAGCAACTGGTTGTTCCACCATTTGGTCGATTTGCATATTAGCCTTTTATTATATAGGATGTATCAATTTATACAACTTTAAATTTGGAAGTTTGTTGTATGTCAATTATACATCAATAAAACCATTTTTTAAAAAATAAACTTTGTTTTGAAATGAGGGAGCTGTTTTTAAATTCAGAGAAACCTGAGTAAGGAATGGTGATGCTGGCTCCCAGAGGGCTGTGTGTGCCCTTTGGTCAGTCATGGCATCCAGGTATGTGAATGTAATTTTATTCTACCTTTGATGTTAAAAGGGCCTCCACTCTTCTCCCTCCCTCCTTTCTTCTCTCTCCTTCACCCCACCCCTCCTTCTTCTCACTCTATCTCCTTTCTCTCTCTCTCTCTCTCTCTCTCTCTCTCTCTCTCTCTCTCTCTCTTTCTCTCTCTCTATCCCTCTCCCCCCTCCTTTTCTCTCTCAGCTTTAGGAGACATGACAACACTCATAATAATGATAAACGATCATTTCTGTCATTGAATAGCATTCTATAGTTTATAACATGCTTTCTCATCTCTGTTCATTCTCACAGCAATCCTTGGGTGTAGTAATGGGAAAATAAAAGGCAACTGTAACCGTCTCTGCCTCCTAAGGAGGGTGGTAAATTTCATACCAGTGGGGAAATCAATCGCTCTGCTGCCCCTTCCACTTTCAGACACAGATAATGAAGACAACAGATGAAAGATGCAGCCAATTCTTTAGCTCCCTCCCTTTAGCAGTGTGACAGCCTGTTTTAATGAAAAATTTTTTTAATTTTATTGATTTTTAGAGAGTGGAAGAGAATGGGAGAGAGAGAAACATCATCAATCCACTGCCTCATGCAAGCCCCCTACTGGGGACTGAGCTCGCAACCCCAGGCACGTGCCCTGACCAGGAATCAAACCAGTGACTTCTTGGTTCATGGGTTGATGCTCAACCACTGAGCCATGCCAGCTGGGCAAAAATATTTTTTTAATAAAGTAAGATTACATCTACTAAGCTCTAAATGGAAATAAACTGAGCTTTACATAAATGTACGCTACGTAACAACGGGAATCCACTCTTTCATAAAGCACAGCTCTTAGGAGCACAGCGTGGATCTGCAGTTAGATGAGCCGTGAACGCACAGGCCCTCGTCCCTACCCTGCGCTCTCCTCAAGCATCGCCTCATTGTCCTCATACACGTAATAGCTCCTCACATATAGGAACGAAGGTACGTTTACATGGACAAATCTGCTTTGCACCTTGAAAATCATTTCCTGTAAGTAGAAACAAAACAGACACAATGGAAATTTAAAATACATTCTGGTACTGTCCCAATCAAGAGTGTGTGGCTGAAGCTGGTAACATCCGCGGGCCAGGGGAGGATTTTATTAGGCAAGTTGGGCTGTGGGTTAAACACCCCAGGGTCTTCTCATCATAAATGCAGCCACGCAGCCCCGCAGTGATGAGGACGGAGGCCCTCATGAGCACTAAGCTCTTTGTCTGGCAGTTAATCAGTATAAACAACCAGGGATAGATGGGACCGTGTATGAGTCCCTGTGATTTCAGAGGTTCCTTTGGGACCAGGGAGGCCTTGTCTAAAATACGCCTGGATGAGCTGGGCTCCTCCTCATCCTCAGGACCTTGTCTTCAGCTGGACTAGACTCCCAGGCTGGGTAAGGAGACAGTTGAGTCTGGAGCCCTCACCTCTGAACGCGCCATTGAGTTGCTTGCTGAATTACCCTCCAAACGATGATTGGGTCCTGTTCTCTGGCAGCCCGCATGATTGGAGTTGAACAGGGAAAGGCTTCCTCTTCTCCACAAGTGGAAAGCAGTTTACATACAGCAGGCCTGTCAACAGAGCCCCCACATCCATAGAGAGGCCCAAGGAAGGCAGAGATTTCCAAGGAGCAGTGAGCTCCCCATCGCAGGAGGTATCCAAGCAGAGTATGAGACCAGACGAAAGATTTGCTATTCAAATGGGAGGGTGGAGTGGAGGGTGGCCTAAAGACTTCAGTTTTCCTTTCAGTCCTCAAATTTGGGGCTCCTAGGACATATAGGACCAAACGCTTCACTTACTTGTTGTGAATATTAGTACTTGTCATTTAAGTTGATCACGTGCCAGGCACTGTGTTGGATACTTTACTGAACCTTCGTTTAACCCTGAAAAAAATAAAAATAAACGTCTGCTTTTCTCCCCTTTCGCGCAAAAAGGGCATCTACTCTATCCGAGTGTGGTAGACAATGGAACAGAGGCGCAGGCAGCTGAGCAAAGGTGTCACAGAGCTCCTAAGTGCCAGGCTGGGTCTCGGACCCCAGGGTCTGTGCTCTCTGCTCTCAGGGCGCTTCACTCACCCAGGGGCAGGGCTGCGGCAACTGGATCATACAGGAACCGGGCCGGAGCCCCACCTGGGACTGTCCCTCCTCCTCTAGCAACCGTTCAGTTCTCAAGGCTTTTATGCAGAGACAGAGATCAGGGTAACAGAGCTGGGGAAAACAGCCTGTGAGACTGGCGGGGGTGGGGGAAGCAGTCTCTTAAAGGTCGAAGGGCTGCTGCACTGAGAACTGGACAAGGACAGTGAGGGGAGAACACTGCAGCGTTGGTTTCCCGAAATGGACAGTCCAGGGAAGGGAAATTCTAGCCCAGAGGTTTCTGTTCCTTTGAGCTACAGCCTTGGTTCCTCTGAGAGACCTTGGCCGGGTGGGATGCTCGAGGCCAGAGCCAGCTCCCCGTTGCCCCTCCTCACCATCCCAAACCCCTCCTGGCAGAGAACCCTCCGCCCTCAAGCCTGGGCTGCTGCCTGCAAGCCCCCTCCCTGGGCAGGGCCTGAGCCCTCCTGCAGAGCCTGGGGTTGTCCGGCTGCTCTCAGGTCCTGTGAATAAAAACAGTAGAAGGTGGAAGGAAAATGTCAGACACTTGGCTTTCTCTCTCTCCAAAGGCAGCCCCCAGCGGTGTGCGTTCTCAGACAGGCCCTGGGAAGAAGGATGGTTACTTCCCTTTCTTCCAGGGATAATTACAGAGAAGTAAGAAAGTACCTGTGTTTGAAGGCAAAATGACGGCCATTAATCTCTAAGCACAGGGCCTGGCCGTGAAATTCTTTGGAGAAACAACTTTAGGAGCTTAACGACAATCAAGAGAAGGGAATTGAATTAAGAGAAATAATAATTAAATCAGGAAAGAAGTTTTTGCAAAGGGGATGGTAAAGGAAATTAAAACCAGTAACGCTGAAAAATGTGGCGAGCAGAGCGGGGAGAGGAGAGGGTGTGAAGGGGAAGAGGCAACCGCAGAGCCAGAGATGCAGAGAGTTGGGCGTTCAGGAAAGGAACTTGGAAGCTGTTCTTGAGAGACCAGGGGTCTGAGCTCTCCCAGTGTAGGTCTAAATAGGCCCAACTCCTCATGGGGACACGCTCTCCTTTAAGAAAACAGAAGATCCAGTGAGATGAAGTGTAAAAAAAAAAGCTGTAGCCTTGAAGTAGAGTGGCCACCTGTCCCCGTTTGCCCCGGACCATGCTGGTTTTAGCACTCAGAGTGCCATGTCCCAGGAAAGCCCTCAGTCAAGGGCCAATGGAGACGGTCGGTCACCCTCCTTGTGTGGAGGCAGGTGGCCCTGGCTCCCCGCTGGCTCTGCAGTCAGCAGCTCCATGGCTTTGGAGGAGCCACGCCATCTCTGTGGGCCTCGGTTAAAATGAGTTGCAGGGGAACCTCAAGAGATAAAAGAAGTTGCTGTGTGTCAAGGTAGTTGGAACAGTGTCCGTGAGGTAAATGGGAGTTGCTAAACAGGAGCTGAACTGAGGAATATTGACAAAGAAAACATAAAATATTAACAGACACCACGTAACGGTACCTTAAAATAATACATGGAGAGTACGTCAGGGGCCCACAGATTTTCTGGAATGATTAGGGAACTCAGCACACAGTTGTACGCACAGCGAAGGTTTATTACAGCGAAAGGATACACGGTAGGATCATGACGGGGAAAAGACACAAGTGTAGTCTGAGAAGTTCCATATTTTCATTTCCCTCCGAGGGGAGGTGATAGGAGAATAAAAGCCATTCAGGCTAGAGCGGGAAGGGTTTTTGGAGTTTAGAGATGAAGACGTTCCAGAGCGTCACGAAGATGAACAAGGAAGACGGGAAGGGGGTTTCTAACAGCATTGCTGGGCGTTGTGGGTTGGCTTCCGCTTTGATATCTTTGCATGTTGTCTTGCTAGGGCTGCCGTGACAAAGCACCACACATGAGGCGGCTTCCATAACAGAAATGCTTGGTCTCCCAGTTTTGGAGGCCAGATGTCCAAAGTCAAGGTGCTGTCAGGTTGGGTTCCTTCCGAGAGATGTGAGGAAGAGAGCTGTTCCAGGCCTCCCTACTTGGTTCGCAGATGGATGTCTTCAAGTTTACATGTTTTGTGTCCAAATTTCCCCTGCTCATAAAGACATAAGTCATATCAGGTGAGGGACCATGCTAATGACCTCAATTTAACTTGCTGGCCTCTGTAAAGACCCTATCTCTAAATAAGATCCCATCTGAGGTATTAGGGGTTAGGACTTGAACATTAAATTTGGGGGGACACAATTCAACCCACAACTTGGAAAACATGTAAAAATCAGAACTACTTTCAAAAAACTTTCATTGGAGGGTTGTTAGTGTATTCTGTTTGCACACACAATAGCCCAGGAATATTTGAGTTGTACAGAACCGAAGAGAGTAAGGGAAGGGTGGAAGGAGAGGAGGGTCTGGAGGAAGAGGAGCTAGAAGAAAAGAAGAGAAGGAGGAGGAGGAGGAGGAGGAAGAGGAGGAGGAGGGGAAGCGGAAAAAGAATGAGAAGAGCAGTGGGCTATGTAAACACCGTCCCTGCACCAGTTTCACCTAAGTGTGCTTAAATTTTGGTTTACTGCTAAGCCCACCAACAAGCATGCAAAAGATGTACACAGAATTAATACAAATGCCCATGGCTCCTGATACCATCCCTGGGGTCTCATAGAGGTACACCCCCAGTCTGGTAGATCCAGCAGGTCTTCTGTTGCAGTGAGGCATCTGCCAGGCACAGGAGCAGAGAGCCATGGTTCCCCGCCGTTGACACCATTGGGATGGATGTGTGGGGGCCACACCAGCCCACCTAGTAAGGAAATCCTTGCCCAGCACAATCATTCCATACCTGTGCCTTTCCCTTCTCACTCCTCCTGGAGCCCACTGAAGGTCTCAGTGCAAAGCCTGCTATAAAAGGAAGTCTGACAAGACCTCATTCTGTTCATTCGGGCAGCACGTCTTCTATAAAAAGAGGCACTGCTGAGTCAAAGGGAGAGAACTGAAGGGAGAATCAGGGCTCTGCGGTCTCTCAGGGCCTGCCAGCCCCACGGCTAGCTGACCAAGCATAGCGCCTGGTTATGAATACGCAACACGCAAAATCACAGAAGGCAGGTGAAATTCCCCAGGGGCAGCACAGAGGCTGCTACACAAACACCACCATGGGGGAAACTTCAAAGAAGAGCAAGGGACAAAATGAACACACTTGTACAGGTGATGGGTCTGGAATAAACTACAGGCCCAGCCACCTCGGCCCCGCATTGTGACTGCTGCTTTTGAGAGCCAGGATTCCCAATCTGGTGCTGGCCAAATGTGCGAGGTAGCAGAGGCAGAGACCTGCAGGATGCACGCCAACATCTGAGAACCAATGATTAAATTTCCACAACCCAAACCAAACTAGATAGGGTCCTGGGAGAATGAGTTTGCTTTCTCTCCAGAAATCACATTACTGAGTAGAACAGGTGAGACAATGGGGACACACAACCACGGGATTTATTCTCTATACTAGTGGTCCAGTGCACAAAATTCATGCACATTGAAAGGGAATTAATTAAAGGAAATATTTTAATATTGCTATTAGCCCTTCTCTATAATAGAAGTGTCAGAGATGAAAGGAAATTAGTAAAATGTATATGAAAATCTTCCTCCTGTCAGAGTCTGGGGCACCCCGCGGAACCCAGAGTCAAGTCCCCATCCACCCGTGCATGCCTCAAAATCGTGCAAGACCCAGACCCAGCCAGACCCACCCCTGTCTAGCCTCGCAGGGCAGGGGGTGCAGTCTCAGGTCTCCCGGCACAGCCTCAGGTCCCCTTGCCCGATGCTGGGGTGGGGGGAATGGCCTCAGGTCCTCCATCCTGACCTCAGGTCCCCTGGCCCAGGCGTGAGGTTGCAAAGGCACAAGGACACGAAGGCGTGGCGACCATTTGCATATTAGCTCTTTATTATATAGGATTGCCTATGACAGTCAATGGGAAGGAAAGCAAGTGTGTTTGCAGGACCAATTTAACCCTTTCATGTGTAATTCAAGTTCTTCCCCTTATCTCTTCATTTGCTTTCTGAGTACAAACTTCTAGATCATTCCCCAAAAAGAAGCGATCTATGCCTATACCTTTGATTCCCATTTAGTTTATTTGCATGCTTGATCCTTTTTTAATGTCTCTAGCATGGCAAAAAGACTTAGTTGCCAGATGACCAGGAAGTTATTTAAACAGTTTGGCCTCTACCTTAACCCTACTTGGTCAATCTCACTGTGTCTTGGCTCACCTACTATTTGTGGTCAAGAGAATGCAAAACTGCCATTCAGCTGGCTGCTTTTCCCTATTTTCTCTCTCCAATAGTAAGTCTCATGCACCTGTTGACCTCCTATATTTACTAATTCATTGTATTTTTACTAGCTCACCTTGCTGCCTTTACACCCCCACCCCACTTTGATTAACACTGCCCAGCAATCAAAGCCCAGCACTCAGTTTACCTAACTCCCAAGCCTTGCCTCTAGAGAGGTGGGCTGGCTCATGTACAGGCCCAAAGCAGGGGGTCACAGTGCAGTTCTAGAAAGCAGCTCTGGGCTGGAACAGGAAGCCTGGTTTGGCCTCTCTCTGGTAAGAAGATAATCTTGAGCAAGTCCCTTCTCTGGGCCCCAGTCTCCTCTGTTGTATAGGGGAGGACATGGGGAACTCTCAGCACTCCAGCTGAGGCATCCCAGGGTTCGCTGGCTTTGCTGTCTGACAGGTGATCATATAGTATGGACTTCCTGGGGGTTAGGGGGAGGGGAGAGTGCCAGTTTTGCAATCCCTGGCACCACTGCCCACACACTATGAGCATACCAGTTCTTAAACTGTGGTCCCAACTATTGATTTCACTAATAGTTGAGGGGGTCTTGAGAGAATTTCCTGATTTCTCCATAATCACACAGCTATTTGGAACTTGTAGCCCCAGGCAGGACTAAGATCCTAGCATCCAAATGTCCAGCCCTTTTAAGCTGTAAGAGACCAGGCCAGGTCATTTGTAAAGCCCCAATAGAAGGGCAAGGCACACAACAATCAGTAAATGTTTGTTGAAGGAATAACATTGTGCTTTCTTACCACCTCAGGAGCCCCACACAATGAACAAAGCTCAGGACTGAAACAGAGAAACCAATTCCTTCTGCAGGACTTCAAGCCTCAAACTAGCTATGTAATGCCTGAAGTACACCAAATGGTTGAGTGGCACTTCTTGGAATTGTGTTCTTTTTAAAAGCTCTATTGTGGGACCTCTAATGCTGTGACACCCTCCCCTTGCCCTCACCCCAAATACTCAATAGTCCATCTATGTGACACTAGTAAGTCAGAGACCTAGAGTTAAATCCCAGCTCCTTCACTTACAAGCTAAGTGGTTTAAGCTTCAGTTTCCTCTTGTGTGAATGGGGCGAAGAGTAAATTCATTAGATTGTTGATTGAATAAGAAACCTACTTCTCTGAAATTATTGAGAATAAGCACTGTGGATCGTTCTTCTCATTTAATCATCCTATTTGATGAATCATATGCATAGTCACTTACACATAAGAAAAATGGGACGCAGAGAAATTGGGTCTCCCAGATTCTCACAACTGGTAAATTGCAGGGCCAGCAGTGGAACCCAGGTCAGGCAAGCTCCCAGCCTGGAAGACAGGAGTTAAGTTTGGAAGTCCTAGCGTTGCAGCTCAAGCTCCCCAAGGGCAGCTGTAAGGAGATCATGGACATAGGACTCCACATACCATATTTTCTGTTGAATGAAGTCAGCTTTGTAGACCTTTTCAACATTTTAACTTGATGCCAACACTGCATGATTTCAGAATGTCTTTTTTAATTCTTCCTCTGAGGACATTAGCACCTGGGACAGCTATGGCATGTTTCACCTCTCCCAGGAACAGATCTTTCCTTGTTATGCCCAGATTTCAGGATCCCCAAAAGACCACCAGGGAGCCAGCCGAGTCGGATGCAAAAGCGAAAAGAGTCTTTATTCGAGCTAGCTCGAGCTCCTCCCCCACACTCGCCGACGCAGAAGCTGGGGGCAGAGAGAGCTAGCCCTGTGGGAAGAGGGGTTTTATAGGGGGGTTGGAGTAAGGGGAGGAGACAGGACTGTGGGCCCTGCCGATTGGCCAGGTGCAAGTCTGGGTCTTGTTACACAGGATGTGGTTGTGTCTATGGCGCGCACTTCCCTTGATTGTCATTGGTTAGTTTAAAGAAATCCTAGGTGTGGCTAGCTAGCAGAGGCTTGGGCTTCCAGGAAGAAGCTCCTTGCTGAGCACATGACTAATGGCTGCTGCCCAAAAAAATGGAGGATACGGGGCAAGATGGAGGGCGTAGCCCTCGCCCTTTCATCCTCAACTACTCTTTTACTGAAACGGAATTTTTGGACTGGAACCCCGATTCTTTGTCTGCCAGAGTCGAAGAATGAATCCACGGACAGAAGATGGTATAGTAAAGGTGGAGATTTATTAAAGAACAAATACAGACTCCCACGTGGAGAGAGGGGAAAAGTCCCACAGAATGGACTCCCACTTGGGGAGTGGGAAAGGATCCCACTGAGTTCCTTTTCCTTATGGCTTACAAAGTCTACAGATCCTTGTGCCTCTGATTGGCCACTATTCCCTTAGACTGGTTACTATAGTAACTCCTGAGCTCAAAGGTAGAACCTCACATGTCCACCTCCTTCCTTATTGTTTTCCTATTCCCTTTGGGCTTTCTTCTTCTCCTTCTGGATGAAGGGCTTCCTTCTCTTTATTTTGTAAATATAGACCTTTTGCTGTTCCCAGCTCCCTCATTCTATGGAAATGTACCTGTTGCAGCTTTTCAGCTCCCTCATTCTATGGAAATATACCTTCTGCTGCTCTGTAGCCCTGTGCTTCGTCCATGGTCCCCTTAATTTCCAACATTTCTAAAATTTCCTAAAACCTGTCCTTTTCACCCCCAAAAATTCCTGTTTCATTACCAAAATGTGTTCTGGGCACTATTGTGTCCAGACGTTCTCGTCTTTCCATCCCCTGGCAGTCTCAGGGACTTGCCCTTTCCATATGTTGGTTGTTCCTCAATGACTTAAAAGGCTCAGGCCAAGCTGCATTATAATGTAATTCATTTCCCTAGTTTTAAACACTTAGAATAGAGCTGCTGACAGCATGTGCTAGCTTTTGTCCATCACTCAGAGGTGGCCAGAATTATAGCCCAAAGTCCAAGGAGCCTGAGGATTTGGTGGGCCAAGGTAGTCTTAATGCATGTCAATTTGTTAGGCTTTCAGAATTACTTTAAATGGCTCAAGAAACAGTCTAGGAATCCCTATTTAAAAAGAAAGCAACACAAAATATGTTATATACATACGATGGGATATTATTCATCTTAAAAAGGAAGGAAATTCTGACACGCTATAACATGAACCTTGAGGACATTATGCTAAGTGGAGTATGTGGACGAAAGGGGCCACATGTTGACCTGACAAGTTCAGGGGAGGCCTGCATGGCAGTCTTGCAAACTCAGAGACCTAAAGTAAACACAAAGGATGGTCTGAAATTAAACTTTAACTAAAAGCAGTTATAGTGAGCAGTTACGTTCTAGTCCTAGGCCGGTATCTTCACTGACAAGGTCAACCTTTACCTTAACTGAGCCTATCTGTCTTTTTGCACCTATGATAACATACCCTTGAAATGTTTGGGTAACTTGTAACTTCCCTTTTTCTGGAGCCCCTGGGGCACAACCAAATGTGCTGGGCACCAGGACAGACACCACAAATTGCTTCATTATCATGTTAATTGCTCCTGCACCCACCTAAGTATGTGTCCATCATTTTACTTTTTATCCAATCCCAGGGGTTTCCCGCTCCCCCCACCCACCCACCCCCACCCTCGCTTTGCTTTATCCCACCTCCTTAATCTATCACCAATGAATTTCATGTAACCCACCTACACCCCTCCTTTGGTTGCAATGAATAAATACAAATGTAACCAGCCATTCTCCAGAGCATTATCTCAATTCGTTGAGGTTCTGCTTCCCGGCATATGTCGACAGTTTGGCTCAAATAAACTACAAAAATTCTTTACAGGTTTCAACGGTTTTTTTACGTTAACAAGTAAATCAGTCACCAAGGGACAAAATACTGCATGATTCCACTTATATTAAGTACTTAGAGTCAAATTTACAGAGACACAATGTAGAATGGTGCCAGGGGCTGAGGGGAAAGGGGGAGGTTATTATTTGGTGCATTTAAGTTTCTGTTTTGTAAGATGAAAAAGAGTACTGGAGATGGATAGTGGTGATGGTTGAGCAACAATATGAATGCACTTAATACCACTGATGTGAACACTTAAAAACGGTTAAGATGATATACTTTATGTCACATGTGTTTTACCACAATTTTTAAAATTTTTTTAAAAAAAAAGGAACATCTTGAACACTAAGATTGCATTAAGCATTGTATTGTCAGAGCCAAAAGTAACTACATAATAGATGTTGTACATCGCTGTATCCAACCCCCAATTTTCCTTCTGCTGAATGAAGCATCTCCTTGCTCTGCCACTACAAGCAGCATTTCTTATAAATTGCTAGCTCAGAATTCAGTGACTTTCCACTAGCAGTCCACCAGAGACCACAGCTAGGCGGACAGGGCTAACAGGCTGCACTATGCAGCGAAGAGAACGCACCCAACAACACAACAGCTCCCCCAAGTGGCTCCAGCAGCTCCCCAGAGAAAAACACACCCGTCTGTATAGAGGAACAGATTTGTTTTCCAAATTAAGATCTTAACTTTTAGCTGTTATTGGTACCACCAACCTGAAAAAAAATCCATTATAGATACTATGATCTTTAATTTCTTCAAAATGAAATTAAGACGTTGTCCCCCAAATTTCAAAATGAAGATACCCATTTCACACAATAAGCAATTCCCAGGATCCCAGAGGACCAATTTTTCATCATTTTCTCCCAATAACTTCCCATTTTTTAGTATTTACAAGAGCATGCTTACCCATATATTGCCCTAAGAAATCTTTTTTAAAGATACATACTTTCAACATTTAATTTGGTATTTTGGACCTAAATTGACTTTATAGCCAGGAGTTAAGAAAAACACATATAAAACAGCTTAACTGTTCTAGTTCTTTTTAAAGCTTCATTTATGAGAAAGTCATTGTTAAAATTATCTGATTCTTAACTAATACACCTCTTTATCATGTTGTGATTCTGTTGGACAACTAAGGGGATTTCACAGGGATATCTTACTCCTTAGAAAATCTGGCTTATATCCTAGACTCCTGAAGTATGCACCTGTAAGCTATTCTTGGTATTTCCTAGGGTCTACCAGAAACTGAATGTTTATTTCCAGAATGGCAACATAAGCTAAGTGAAACTTCAATTTTTTGTTTGGAATTATATCAACTCAGTTTGGAAATGCTGATATCCACTCTGATTAGAGAAGTCTTTAATTTTCACAATGAAAACAAAATTTTATTTGAAAAATCCAACTTATCAAATTAATTCTTCAAAACAGGTTTAGCGACAAGTGATAAATAGATGGAAACTCCTGATCTATACTCACAGAATATAAAAGTGGGAGAGAGTTCTTAATTCATAGGTTTTAGAGACAAAGAAAAGAATAAGCACACATTTCTGATTTCTGACTATTTTTTGGGGTACCAGGTGCCTTTGAATATAGATCTGCCTGAGGCAGTCATAGACACACTCCTTAAAAACCACGGAACGCCCAAAATGACAATCACCAGGACAGAAATACCTAGAAGAAAACAAGCCAAGGCCAATTACAGGACCTTGGATTTGAACTACATGGTCATGTAAGGACCTGTCAATCCCACAAAGAAAACAAGCTCCAAAAGACGTGTTTTCTACATATTTACTTGTAATTGAAAGGCAGAGAGATTAAAGGATCAGACTTGGTATAAATGAATTAAAAAGTTTATTAGCCATAGAAAAAAAATTGATCCTTAAAATCAATTCTCGTTAAGTTCCCTGTAAAACAGTAAGCTTACAGAAAATTTCTTTCTCATGAACAGAAAACCACTATGCTTTTGGTCCAAGATATATTGATTTTTTTTTCTCCTTCTTCAGATGACAGATGGATGTAGCCAAATCTATGAACGAGTGTACTTGCCCCAAATGTGCAACATAAATACAGAAGCGATGAACAGAAGACTCATAACCAATACTGGAACAGGGCCACTGAAAAGAAAGAAGAAAAGGCATGCTTACTTTAGTAATAATACATCACCATATTTCTTTTTCTTTTTAATTTTTTTTAATCCTCACCCAAAAAGTGAGGATATTTTTTCCATTGATTTCTAGAGAGAGTGGAAGGGAGGGGGGGAGAGGTGTGGCGTCGGCATTGTGGTTAGATAGGAGAAATCCTTCTCTTCCAGTAAAACAGACTAAAATTATACAAGTAAAATGATCTGATGTCTTAGAGAGACTAGTCTCTCTAATTTCATGTATTTGATATTTTCCATAATAAAAATGAAAACTTCTCCAAACTTTTTAAGTAAAAATGATCCAATTATAAAACTATTATTTCGAAGTAAGATTTACTTAGACAACCTTCACTGTTTAAGGCAGTGGAGTAAGAGTTCACTAGTGAACAATAAACCATGCACAGAGATCAATGTCCTTGCTACACTATTTTGTTCTTCCAAAATTTGTACAATTATAGGAGTAAACAAATTTAAAAACACATGGGAAGAAAATGTTACCATACTGCACTCAATCACAGCCCCTATTAAAGCAATGTTAGCATATCATCAGCCACAGAGCACTAAGCTGAGAGTGGAGCTCTCAGAGTCCAAGTGCCAGAGTCTGCAAACCCACTCCGTCCTTTATGAGTTGTGACTGTGCCCCATTACCTATCTTCTCCAAGCCTGTTTCCTCATCTGTAAAGTAGGGACAATCACAGTACCTCTCTCATACGGTTACTGAGGTATTAAGTAAATTAATACACATGGATTATACAAGTTTATAATAAGCTCACCAGAAATGCTACTATTATTCAAAAAAAAAAATCCTAAGATCCTACAAGAGCCAACAAACTCTAAGATGTTACTTGACTGCTCCAAGATGTGGATTTGTGACTACAAATTCCCAATTGTGTCCTTTTACCATCTTTCTGGTGGAATGAGACTGTGCTTTACAACACTTCAAGGAACAGTTTCTAGCAATTCCTGGGAGTACTCAAGCAGTAGCAACAAGCAAGCCTGGCTGCACAATAGCAGAAAGCCCAGAGCCAGCACAAGCCAGAATCACCCACAGGGGAAAAGCTTTTACCACCTTCTTCTTTTTTTTTTTTTTTTTTTTTTTACCACCTTCTTAATAAGGGTTTCAAGGAGTCTCCTGGATACCCTAAAAAGCAAGGGGCTTTAAAATTCCTCTCTGAAATACTCAGAAAAATTACCTTTAACAAAGACCAAAAGGTTGTCTGAATATGGCCAACTCATATATCCCCAACCCCAAGAAGTACTTCCTGAATACATTCTCACCTTACCATACAAGTCTTTAAATTTGTGATCCAAGCCAAGCTACTGGTCAAGTTAAACTAATCCAAATAAATCTAATTTTGTCTCTTTTCTTCCAGACAGGCATATGGATTGTCTCTTTTCTACCAGACAGACATATGGAGCACAGGACTGAACATTCTAGATTATCTGGTTCTGGCTCTTGCTGGAACATAACTTTGCCTCTCGAAACCTGAGCTTCTGAACCTGCAGTGCTCCTATTCCTCATCCACTGGCTGAGTCAGGAAGCAGCTGTAAGCAGTGGTGTCCTAGGGCCTACGTGATCAGACACCTGTGGGATTAAGTCTGCCACACAGTACCAGAAACCCTGGAAAGTGAGGTGAGCAAGGCATGGAACAGGGGTCCCCCAGGTGCCCATTTCCCATCACCTAATGAGCACTCTCAGGCCTTAAGAACTTGGAAAGTGCTATGTTCACCCCAAGGTCTACTCACCACTCACAAAAGGCAAAAAGGCCAAAGAACTTTCGTTAACACAGCCTAATGCAGAAACGTCTATTAGCTGCAATAATATCAGCTTATGGTTCCAGGAAAGCTCTGAAAAACCACCCAACTCATATTCAATGGGTTACCCCTCTTTCTCAGTGTCGGACAACCAAAAAAGAACAATTTCATCTAACTAAGCAGTTTTTCCTCCAGTTTTCTCTGTTTCCATTGTTTATTCTGGCTTAGCTACTTGAAGATTTCCCCTTGCTTTCACGCAATCCATGAAGAGATATCATTCCAGGCCTTAAACTAATTGGTTGATATACAGACAAACCAAACCCGGTCCACCTGGCCCAAACGGAGCTGTGTGTACTGTAAATTCATCAAAGCCAGCACCACTGGTGGCGGAGAGACAGTGCTGCCCATCAGCCTGTGACACCTGACAGGAACACAAGGTCTGCTCCCAAGACTTACACTTTGAGGCCAGGGGAGTCTTCCGTGTAGAACCGCCACATCCCCCCAGTGCCTGCTGAGGTCGTGCGGCCCGCACTCCTTGTTCCACAGCTGGCATTTTTCCTGTTAAGAGAAAAAATGTTACGAACAGTCTTTTTTGGGGGGAACCCGTTTAATGGCATTATAACATCTGCTACCATTACATTGTTAAAGAACAAAAATAAGAAAGAAAGAAAAAAACCACTTTCTTTTGTGAGTATACCCCTAATTCTTGTTTTCACCCCACGGGTCATGATAACTACCATGAACTGAGTACCTGCCACATGCTAATGCACACACTAACCCTGGAAAGCAGTTACCAGTTCTGTTTTATAAGAGGAAAATGAGGCTCAGAAAAGGGTAAGCCAAGTGCCTACCTAAGACCACACGGCCAGCAGGTGGCCGAGCTGAGCTGAGGACCCAGTTCTGACTCCAGAGCCCATCCTCTTGCCCAACCATATGGCACCTCGTTGGGACAATGTACTTCAGTTTCTCTTCACATGCATTTTTGTGAAGCCAAGTAACAAACCTCTGCTCTAAAATGTCTGGAATTTACATACAATCAACCTTTGAACAACATGGGTTTAAACTGTACTGTGTGGATCCACTTACACGAGGTTTCCCCCAATACCATAAATGTATTCTCTCTTCTTTATGATTTTTTAAATAATATTTTCTTTCTTCTAGCTTGCTTTATTGTAAGAATACAGTATATAACATAACAACATACAAAATATGTGTCAATCAACTGTTTATGTTATCGATAAGGCTTCCGGCCAGCAGTAAGCTATTATTAGTTAAGTTTTCGGGGGGATCAAAATTATATGTGGATTTTTGACTGCAGGGGAAAGGGGAGTGTCCCTAACATCCATTTTGTTCAAGGGTCAACTGTAATCTGACTTAAATTACCTTAAAATGTTTTAAAATAACTGTATTTGCAATGAAAGAGACAAAAATATTAAGCTGTAATTATAATCCAGGTCCCAAAATGGAACATATATTTTACCAAAAACATCATTTTGTAGTCTGTTTTCACTATTCTGATATGCCATAAATCTTGGACAGAGGTAGGATATGAAAAATGGAGAAAACACCCAACTAGAACTTGTCCTTCACAGGAGACCAAGGCTGGTGAGATGAGCTGTGATGGAGGCAGTCCTCGCATACAGAAGGCGCTGGACCGCACTGACACAAGCACTGCCACAAGCACTGCCACCAACAGGGGGGAAACCCTTTCCCTCCTCTCCTCAGTCACTCGGGAAGCCCACCCACAACCGCCCTTCCACCGAGCACGGCTCCCCCACTCCTCCTCTCCCCGTGCTGGAGTGCTACAGAGCGAACGTAAGCAGGAAGCATGAGAAGTCAGAAAACATCTTCTTCAGCCACTCCTAAGAAATCCTCGGGAAGGAAGGAAGAGGGGGGAAGCCTGCCCCATTACTGCCCCTATCATTAACCAAATCCCAGCACACCCTTCCGTAAAATCCCACCCCGTGATCTGTGGGCTACTGATTCTAAATTTCTGAAAAGGAAAACTTGTTTATGATCTCCCACAGAGGGAGAAAACAGTAGTGAAAACCTTATCCCTACCATCGCTTTACTAGGTGTACCGGTTAATAATGCGGATTTTTTCAATAGCCGGAGTTACACAGATGTTGATATATATGCGATTTGGTATGTATGCTATTTTGTTGTATTGCTCCTTTAAGTTACCACTTGTCCCGATCGATGGCACACGCACTTTCTGAGCTGCACTTCAAAACGTACCAAGAAGTGGAAAATTGGGTCTCTGAATGGTTTGCCTCAAAACAAGAAAAGTTCTATTGGGACAGTATCCACAAATTACCTGAAAGATGGGGGAAATGGGTAGCTAGCGATGGACATCACTTTCAATAAAAAGCATTTTTTATGTTTCTCTTGAAATTATCATGCTTTGATTACAAAATCCTCATTATTACAGTTAATGCGTAACCAGTTAATAATACGGATTTTGTAACCCAAAGAAAACACGGTAATTTCAAGAGAAACATCACAGTGATATCAGTACTTTCAATGAGCTGAAATCCGTCTCTGCTAAGTTCACATCATTAGTTTTACATGTACCTACAACAGCCCACAAGAAAAATCGCGTCACTCTTCACATCCTTATCAATCATTCTCTTGTATCCCTTCGAGGTGTTTCCCTCTCTACATAAAACCCCACTAGCTCCTTCGAATACCTGAAGACAACAGGGTTGTTGGATTCCTTCCTTCACTGAACAAAATGCTCTGGGAGCAAAAGGGAGGAGTAATAGCTACTGCCACTTTTGGAGTCAGGGAGGGCCTCCAAAAACCTCTGAGCTTAGTCCGAGGAGAATAAACAGAAGCTGTGTGTGGGGAGAGGAAGGGAGGTTCAGAAAACAGTAATAAGTTGACTATCCCAGGAGCCAGGGAGAAGGGAAGCTGATGGGCAGGAAAAAAAAACAAAGTCACCAAGAACCTCGCTATCCGCCCCCCTCACCCTGTTTTTAAAGTTCAGCAAAAAGCAACTAACAGAGAAACTAAGCAGAAGAGTGACAGAACCAGAGCCCATAAGGGACTGGAGAGGAAGGGCCTGGAGCGTAGAAGAGTAGAAAATGCAAGAGTCTAGACGAGAAGCTGACGGCTAAATCGGGGCGGTAGGAAGAGAGACGCGAAGAAGTGATGAGCAGCAGGTTTTTGCCTATAATTTAAAGTCCGACAAATGACTGGACAGGGACAGAGCCTAAGGAAAAACCCACGATGACGCTGAAGTTCTGGCTCTGGGTGAAGGCGCGTAGAGCAGAGCCACATGTACCCCGGTAAGTTAAGCAACGCGCCTGGGGGGTGGGGGCTGGGATGATCGGGGACAATGAGCTGGACAAATCTTGTTAAATTGACGGAAATGTGAGTGCAAAGCTCAGGCCCAGAGAGTCAGTTCTATGACACCCGTTTTCTCCACGTTGTCTCTGCCCCTGTTTAACTGTGCAGTGAGAATAAAATGTCACTCCCTCTCTAGACACAAAGACGCAAAGGCCGCTGCTCCCACCTGAAGCTCACCTTGTCTTCGTGAACCGTGACATTCTGGGCGACCTTCTCAGGAACAGCGCGTTCTTGGGCCCCCTTCCTCCCGCCCCACAGCCAAGGGGGTCACCGGGATCCTTACCTCTGCCGGACCGTGCTACCCGCCGCCCGGGCGGCCACCGCTTTACTCGGGGAGCGTCCTGAGGAGCCCACGTTGGTGCCACTGGGGGTCGGGCCAGGCTGCGGAGGGCGACAAGGAGACAGACGGGTGAGCGCCGCCCGCCGGCCCCCAGACCCCAGGCCCCGACAGCCACGACCGGCACCCGCACTGGAGGGTGGGGAAGCAGGGGAGCCGCGGAAGGAGGGCAAGGCGCAAGGCAGAAGTCGGGGCGCCTGGGAGAGGTGGGGGCTAAGGAGGGACGGCTGGGGTCACCATACCATTCTGGAAACTGGAGGTGGCAGGGGCCCGAAGCAGACGGCAGGGAAGCAGCGGAGCCCTCACTGGATCGGCGGCTGGAGAAACTGGTTCCGTCCCGCCCCCAGACCTGCTGGCAGGGCCTCGGACTCCAAGGACGCCAGGGCTGTCCTTCTATCTGCCTGTAGAAATGTTGCTACCGGCGACTTGGTCCGCTGCTGCGTGGGATGTACAGATCTCCCGTCTTCCTCCTTTAGATCACAGCATCCTTCATAGAGTCCAATTCGTACCAAAGGGCGGATATAGCCATGGCCAGAAGAGAAATTTCCTCCGGCGGTCACTAGGCACCCACAGACGTGCGCTGATGTGGCCTAACCTACGTGCGCGCCGCGGGGCGTGGTCAGCCCCGCTGAGGCCCCCGGGTGCCCTCGGGAGGAGCAGGCGCGCCGGTGCCGAAGGGTGCGGGACACCCGGGCCATGGCAGAGGAGCGGGCTCGGGATGAGTTGGCTCCCAAGCCGTCCGTGCTGTTTCTGCACCCAGACCTGGGCGTGGGCGGCGCCGAGCGGCTGGTGCTGGACGCGGCGCTGGCACTGCAGGCGCGCGGATGTAGGGTGACGATCTGGACGGCGCACTACGACCCTGGCCACTGCTTCGCCGAGAGCCGCGAACTGCCGGTCCGCTGCGCGGGGGACTGGCTGCCGCGCAGCCTGGGCTGGGGCGGCCGCGGCGCCGCGGTCTGTGCCTACGTGCGCATGATCTTCCTGGCGCTCTACGTGCTGTTCCTCGGCGACGAGGTGTTCGACGTGGTCGTGTGCGACCAGGTGAGGTGACCACGCCGGGCCTCGCCACGCCCCTTTGCCCTCCTCTGGACCTCTCCGGGTCTGCGGTTCCGAAACACTGCACCTGACCTGGGGAGATCAGAGCTGGGAGTGACTGTAGTTCTCGAACTTCACATGACGGGGCCCCGCCCTGAGAAGCTTCATCCAGCAGCCCCGAGATGGGGCCCCGAAATCTGCATTTTTCAGTGGCACATCGGTGATTCTGCAGCAGATGGGCCTGGGGGCCAGCTCGCTCTAAGAAACACAAGCATTAGGAGTCAGGCTTCAGTCACTGTTTACTTTGGAGTAACTCTTTGCCTTATTTCTGTTGACACTGTTTCTAGGCTATGCGCATCACCCTGTCCTAGCCTTTGCAGCCAGGTCATGTCAAAACTCCACGCCGAACATGTCACGCCCCGTTAGAACTTTAACGGGGCTCTCCATTAGTCTTCATAGAAAAGCACAAATGCGTTCACTTGGTACAGAATGCCCACCTGGATGTGGAGTCCAACTTTTCTAAACTCCTTGTCTTCCTCCCACTCATGCCCCTCGCCCCCCCAAAAATATTTATTTTAAAAAGTAACAATAAAACCTCAAGTAGTATAAAAGAGTATAATATAATTAAATTCCCATTCCAGTTCCTCTCCCTAAAAATAGCCACTGTTAAACAGTTTCTCCTATGTCCTTACGAAATTGTCTATGGCTACACCACCATATGTGTGTCTGTTAAGATATGTAAATCTTCTCTATAATAATAAAAGTGTAATATGCTAATTAGACCAAACGACCTTCCAGCGAAGCCACGGCTGGGTCCAGGTGCCTGCCAGCGGCCGGAGGGAAGCCCAGTCCCGGGTGCCAGAGGGGGGCCGGTGCCGGCAGCCGGGGGAAGGAAGGCCTATTCTTGCATGAACTTTGTGCACTGGGCCTCTAGTTTGTAATAATTAGGATTATTACATAGCTACTATTAGACCCCCTGCAGGCATGCTGAAAGCTCTCCGCTGCAGCCCTGCCCCCGTCCTGATTGGTTGCTATGTGATGGTGTCCCGCCAATTTGCATATTCCTCTATTATTAGTATGGATGGGCTTTTTTGGTAACCATAATTGCCACCATGTTACAGAAGAGGAAACTGAGGCCCAGAGAGGGGTAGATTACTTGATCATGGTCACACACCTCGCTAGTGGGACTGAGATTCAAACCCTGGCAATCTTGATTCCAGAGACTGCACTCTGAGCCCCTATAGTTCATTCAGTGTCTTAGAAGGTGAAATATACTAGAGCTGCTCTGTCCGGTATGGTAGCCACTAGCCACAGGTGGCTATTGAGCCCTTGAAATGTGGCTAGTCTGAACTGAGGTGTGCTGTCAGTGTAAAATACACACGTGATTTTAAAGATTTAATGTGGGGGGAAAAGTGTAAAGTATCCCATTAACTATTATAGTATTGATTACATTTTCAATGGTGATATTTTAGATAAAATATATTAACATTTATTTAACCCATTAAAAATTTTAATGTGGTTATTAGCTTTTCATTTTCATTGGACTGCTTATTCTAGAGCAAAGACTCAGCTTGCAGCTTTAAATGTTTAGCACACACCCAGAGAATGTCTACCAGCCTTTAACGCACCAGGTGTTGGACTGGGTGAGAGTCTAGCAACACAAAGCAGAATGAGACATTGCCCACGAGGAGCCCGCAGGCTAGTAGGCAGCATGTGTCTGTTCTTTTGATTTACTTGAAGATTAGTTGACCAGTTACTTTACCTGTTTTTTACCTTTGCTTTGGCTAGGTGTCTGCCTGTATCCCCGTGTTCAAGCTGGCCAGACGGCGTAAGAAGATCTTGTTTTATTGTCACTTCCCAGATCTGCTTCTTACCAAGAGGGATTCTTTTCTTAAACGTCTATACAGGGCCCCGATTGACTGGGTAGAAGAATACACCACAGGTATGGCTGACTGCATCTTGGTCAACAGTCAGTTCACAGCTGCCATATTTAAGAAAACGTTTAAGTCCCTGTCTCACAGAGACCCCGATGTCCTCTACCCATCTCTGAACGTTACCAGCTTTGATTCAGCTGTCCCTGAAAAGCTTGATGATCTAGTCCCCGAGGGAAAAAAGTTCCTGTTCCTTTCCATCAACAGGTACGAAAGGAAGAAAAACCTGACTTTGGCGCTGGAAGCCCTAGTAAAACTGCGTGGAAGATTGACATCCCAAGATTGGGACAAGGTTCATCTGATTATGGCTGGTGGGTATGACGAGAGAGTCCTGGAGAACGTGGAACACTATCAGGAACTGAAGAAAATGGCCCAGCAGTTTGACCTTGACCAGTCTGTGACCTTCCTGCGGTCTTTCTCGGACAAACAGAAAATCTCACTCCTCCACGGCTGCACATGTGTGATTTACACACCAAGCAATGAACACTTTGGCATTGTCCCTGTGGAGGCCATGTACATGCAGTGCCCAGTCGTTGCTGTTAATTCAGGTGGGCCCTTGGAGTCCATTGTCCACAGTGTCACAGGGTTTCTGTGTGAGCCTGACCCCATGCAATTCTCAGAAGCAATAGAAAAGTTCATCCATGAACCTTCCTTAAAAGTCACAATGGGACTGGCTGGCAGAGCCAGGGTGAAGGAAAAGTTTTCCTCTGAAGCATTTACAGAACAGCTCTACCAGTATGTCACCAAACTGCTGGTATGATCAGATATATTAAAGGTCTTTTTGCTACATTCATTAATATATTATATAGAATGTAGATCCAGTTTGGGAACCGTAAAAGAAACCTAGAATCTAGTGCTGAAGAGTTGTTTTTTTAACACATTTGATTTTTGAATCTGAGCCATCTTCCTGTTTCATAAACCAATATCTTTTATGCTATAATAATTCTGTCTTATCAGTGTTAATTAAAATGTGATACGATTCCATGTGTTAATTATATTTTCTCTAGATTATTGCTGCTCTGAGTATAAATTTTGAGTCATATTGTGCCTTAATTGTTTTTGACAGTTTGTGTGTCATCGTCAAAGTTGAAGAATTTGGCTTCATAACATACTGAGAACAGGGTCATTGTACTTCCCAGAATCAGTGCACCTGTTCCCTGTCCTCTTGGGAAATGTTGGTTAGCCATAACTTTGCCTGGTCCCAGAGCAAGGATGCTCTGTATGTTCTGTACAAAACATATTCTTGCACACTGAGACAAGTCAATAAAAGATGTTTATCATAGGAAAAGATGGTACAATATTAAATTTTGGCTTCCGTGATCCATACGTAGATATGACAGCCAAGCCTGAAGTCAGAAACTAAGAGTAAACTGGACGTTGAAGTGAAGACGGATTGTTGTCACGCATGTAGTGCTTAGGTTTATTTCTAATGCCAACTGGTTCATCAGCTCTGTTAATATTTGTGTCATATTAAGAAAGATGCTCCTAAGTGTGAGACACAAATGCTTTTTACCCTTCAAGGCTTGCCTCATGCCACTGCTATGGAGCTTACCTTGACCCTCCACCCACCTCCCAGAGTGGAAGTGATCTTGCCCAAGAGCACACAACTGAAAAGCGAGTGAGCCAGGATTCAGCCCATGGTTACCTGGTCCATCCAGGACTGCACATACCAGAACCTCTCACTGCACCCCTTTAATACCATAAATGTCCTTTAATACTTTGTGAAATTAAAAATTAATACAGTATTCTGAGTTATATCAAAGTGAGGAGACAAGATGCTCTTCTGTGTTCAAATTAATCCTCTGGTCCTAAAAGATCAAATGTCCCGCACCCACTGCTCTATTCCAGCCCCTTGAGAATCACTGCATGAGGCCAATCATTGCCTGCCCTCCCCGTAGCAGACATTGGGTCTTTGAAAGTCCTAGTAGAGTTACCAGCATCATTTACTTGCATGAAGCAGAAACTCAAACTTAACTCAAAAAGATTTTGAGTATTTGAAAGAATCTAAGCCAGAAAATACAGTCATGCTCTAGCTCTCTATCCTTAACAAGAGGACTGGGGGTTGGGTGGGGCTCACAGTAAGGGTGACCTGGCCTTGTTACCCAGAAATATGACCACAAGCAAATGCTAAAATATCTTGCAGGAATCGCTATCCTAGGCCAGCCACAGATGTCATTTAAGACAAATATAGTCTAGAAAAGGTGTGTGTGTGTATCTGTTGAGGTTTTATAGGGGCACTAGTGTAGTACAGGTGTGACCTCTCTGGCCTGCCACTCTCCCAAGAAGTCATCAGGCAGACTTAGAACAGTCTGCTATGATGATGAACTCAGATTGGCCTTTGGTTTTCTGTGTTACTTGCCTAGAATTCCAATTTATGAGAAGGTGTCCTGATGGGGATAATCCTAAAGTGTAAATTTCCTTATCTGTTAAATGGGTATAATCAGGTCTAAATAGCCCACCCCACAGGGTGTTTGTGAAGAAAGGAGAAATAAAGAGTGCAGGAGAGGCACTGAATCAGTATATGAATGATGGAGACAAAGGGTGTGATGCTGATTTGTAAACTTAGAGTATCATAAACTTGTGAGAGATGAAGGCAGCCTTCCACAGGCCTGGATGAATTGCCCCAGTCTGTTGCCACCCCAGCGACGGCACGGGGAAACCGGCGGATGGTATGAACAACCTCAGTAAGGTGTGTTTCCCTCTCAATGTGTAACGCAGTATCAGGAGTTTTCCCGACTGTGAGACGGAAGTAAAGATAAACAAATAGACCCAGCTAACAGAGAGCCCTAAAATAGATCTGCACATATGTAGTCAATTGATTATTGCCAAAGGTACTGAGATAATTCAATAGGGAAAAGAGTCTTTTCAAGAAATGGTGCTGGAATGAATAAACACAGTGTGGCATGTTCATACAATGGAACGCTGCAATAAAAAGCAATGAACTACTGACAAGCACAGTGACATGGATGAGTCTCAAAAATACTGAGTGACAGAAACAAAAGCGTTCATATTGTATGATCCCATTAATATGAAACTTTAAAGAAAAAATACCTACTCTATAGCAACAGAAAGCAGATCATTGCCTGTTCTTTGCCTAGTCAGGAAAGAACACAAAGGAGTTTTTTTTTTGAATGATGAAAATGTTTTATATCTTTATCATGGTGGTGGTTATAATGCTGTAAAATTTGTCAGAATTCATGAAATGATGCTTAAAATGAGTGCACATTATTATATGTAAATTATACCTCATACAGTTGAGGTTTTTTTAAAAAGCACATGTGATGTAGTCCCATTTTTATAGGAAATAAAAGGTTTTTTAAATGAACAAATGTCAAAGTATATATGACTATATAATTATAAAAGTTTATAAGACTGTATAACCAGGTGGTAACATTGATTATAAAAGTTTATAGAAGTCTTTTAAGTCTTGCCCTGGCTGGTTTGGCTCTGTGGCTAGAGCGTTGGCCTGTGGACTGAAGGGTCCCAGGTTCGGTTCCTGTCAAGGGCACATGCCTGGGGTTGTGGGCTCGATCCCCAGTAGGGGATGTGCAGGAGGCAGCCGATCAATGATTCTCTCTCATCATTGATGTTTCTATCTCTCTCTCTCCCTCTCCCTTCCTCTCTGAAATCAATAAAAATAAATTTTTTTAAAGTCTTTTAAGTCTTAAAAGGTGAGTGTGATGATAAGTATGGATTAAATTTTTCTTTTGTTTGCTTGTATATTTTTATATTCTAGTAGATGGTTTTCTCATAAGAAAAAAATGAACATGAAAAAAAGTATAAAGTAATCCTATTGGTCACGTACATTTTTACAACATAGCTTTGGACATTTGTGTTTCCAACTATTGCCCTACTTGGGATGTATAATTTGCCCTAATTAATCTTTTATTATTATATATTTAGATTACTCCAACTTTTTGCTACTATAAGCAGCCTAGACAAAAAATAATTGACTTTATATTCTAAAAGCAAATATTTAACATTTTAAAAAGCAAATTTTAAAAACAATAGAAGAAAAAGCAGGCATAGGACATGATAAAATTGCCTAGCAGTACAGAAAAAAAAAAGCAATTTTAAAAAATCACTAACTGATTATGTTATTTTCAAATCAAAGTACCATGTTGATCAGCTTGCTTTCAGCCAAACTGTATGCTCCCTTTGCATGTGGAACCAAGAAACCTGATTTATCAATTTAATAGAGGAATACAGTATCATATGTCAGGATGTATGTACCGTTATTTAAATTTTTTAACAAGTGACTATATTAGTCAGGACTCTTGGTTGCAAGCTAGAGCTGGGTTTCTGACTAATACAGTTTATAACTGTAAAAGAGAAAAAGGCAGGAAAAAGAAAATGCTTAGGAAGCTATAGGAATAGATCATGCCACGCAAGGAAAAGGTGCATACCTGCTCCAGGGGAGTGCAGGGCTATGGCTAGTCTTGAGGTTCCAATGGTACCAGAATCCAAAAGCCACCAGAGCAGCATGTTTTTATATAAAACTTCATTGTAGATGAGTTTCTTCCTCTTGCCAGGGAACATGGCAACCAGTAGCAACCGAGACCTCCATCTCACTGTCTCTAAGAGGAACCAGCCCACTTTTCCAGAGTTTGAAAAGACAAAAGTGAAGATTCTGATGTCTCCTCTTAAATTAATGAAGCAAGCCAAGGCGGAAGGTAGTGTGGTTTCCCTGACGCAGGTCAACTCCCATCGACTGCGTTGCACCCAGGATCCCACGGCCCCAGCCATCCTCTAGCTGGGAGAAAGGAGCCTGGGTGCATAGAGGAAGGAAGAGGAAGCAGGTCCCAGAAGAAGGTGACTTAGGCAGATAAAGTAGGTATCCTCTCCAGTATTCAAAGCCATCCCTTCCCACATACCTTTCACCCATTGCGTCCCCTTCCACAGTAAATCTTGCTGTGACTACTTAGGATCTACCTTGTGCATTTGACTGGGGATAAAGAAATGAAATAGTTACCAGTTTAATACTCATTGACTTGTATAATTCTACATTGCCTGATATTAATATTCCCAGACCTTTCTTTTTGTTCACATTTGAATAATCACATTTCACACATGTTTCAATTTTGACTAATTCTTGGGGATGGGAGTTGTCTAATAAACAGAGAAACTTTTTTTTCAGAGAAAACATTCATTTGCATAATTAATCCCTGTTGCCTTTATATGTAAATATGATTGCATATCAAATTCTTGAATCCCATGTTTTCTTTCAAAGCTTTGTAAATGTTGTGTATCACCTGCAAGGGCAGCTTGTCCTATAGTATGTTCTTGGGAAAGTAGGCTGTGAAAGATGCTTCAGGAAAAAAGCTTCATGGTCATATAAGTACTGGAAATGTTCCCTACAACCAGAAACGGACCTGTAGCATAGTACAGGCCATGCGACATCCAGAGGTAATGGAGAGGCCTTAACTTTATTCCCAGGATATCCAACCTATTTGACCAGAGTAATATTGAAAGAAAGCAGATGACCAATGATAGGGCAATAGTTAACATTTGCTGGGACTTATATCAACTCATTGGATCCCCACAGCAGCTCTGAATGGTTGATAGAATTTTTCAACCCATTTTAACACAAGAGAAAACTGAGGCACCAAGAGCTTAATAAAATAAGCTAGAAAATGGCAAATTCAAATGCAAGGAGTCGGCGCCACATGACTCACAGCCTTAGGAGCTGGCAGGTAAAGGCACAATAAAGGCAACTTCTCTACCTTTCCCAAATCTTGAAAACGTAAGGCATCGTTGCATCAAAAAGGAAAGGGACTTTTCCACCCTGCAGTTCCTGTCACAGAATTTGCCACTGAATTACAGCAAAGGCACTTGGTGGGGCGGGGGGGGGGGGGGGGGGGGGGGGGTGTAATCTGATTGTCGACAGCACAAGTGCTCAAACTCTGCTGTTGGCCAACGTCCAGGACCCATCACTGAATACTCATCACCTCATCAATGCAGCCTCTTGGACTGACGGGCAAAACAACATCCAAATATTCATTGCACATCTGTGCCAGGCAGATTATACATTAGCAATTCAGATCTGGCCCATGTACAGGCAGTTTCTGAAAATGTGTCTGTTTGGGTGAGATGCCTCGTTGTCTGGGACGGATAATAAGGCAACTCAGTCTAATCTTGAAGAACAATCAACCCATCTTGCGAAGGTGACTGGCTGTGTGTGTTCTTGCCCTGGCAGCCTTGGAACAATGGCCCCATAATGCACTCGCCTCAGCTGGCAATGAAGTCCCTTCCTGATTAGTAGCCCTGGCTGATGTCAATCACCACGAGATGCACCATTGTCCTCTGGTCCCCAACACAGTTTATTTACAGGAAAACAAAGGCTTTGGGGAGCTATGGCTGCTTCCCAGAGATTGCAAAATAGATTGAGCTGTCAAGCACACAAAGTAGATGAAGATTAATGAGTTGTGCGGACAATAAATATGATGAGATGACCATGAATATGCTAATGGGCATTATCCATATACACCGTAATTGCTACCAAAATTAAAAGGTGGCATGAAGGAGATGGGTCAGGAGGTGACAGGGAGATAATCTTGGATGCCTGAGACGCTCACCCCAGATAAGACCCTCTACAGGTTTCCTTTCCCCGATTAAACCATCTCTAAGCATCATTGTTCACAAGCTGTCTGAATAGGCTCCTTTCACACAGGGATGTAAGGGTGAGGTGAGGGGGGGACTGGAAAGTTACTTTAGGAAAAGGTGTAATTAGAATAAGAAAGGTGCTTATCAGAGGCAAGAAGTGACCAGCTGTCAGGCTCCCTCCTCATCCCCTGGGACAGAACTGATGAGGGATGTCACTTCAAACTTCAGACCCCTTCCCACCCCAGAGCCACAAGGATTATTATAAACATGAGAATGTTACTTAGATCACTTTCAGGGAGGAGCAAGTGATTTTTCAAAGTATTTGGATACTCTGATGATTTTTTTTAAAGATAAACTTAGTAGAGCAATTTGAAGAACACAATGTTTAAAGGAGAATGACATTTTGTTTCCGTGAATGATTTGATTTGGGGAAATCTATATATCCCGTAGGACCCTGGCACCACTGAGTCACCCCCAGGCATTCTCTGACCCCATTCACTCTCTTTCTTCTTTTGTACCCTCTTTGACTTGTTGATATAAGTCTGTGGGTGGAGGCTAAGTTAGCATAATAACATACTGAAGCAATGCTGAGGCCGCAAGCACTAGAAAGAGAAAGCCTCTCTTGTTTCATAGTTTCTCTCCCCTCGCAGGGACCGGGAACCTGGACCTCATCCCCCAAGGGTCTGTGGAGCAGGAGCATCACCCCTGATGGTAAGGGGTCACCTTCGCTCCTGCAGGATAGAGAGCAAACACATATTCTTGGCCTCCACCAGGTGAAGGGGAGCAGGATGAAACCAGCGTCTCAGGAAGAGGGCAGAAGGGTAGAAAAGAGGAAGGGAGATCCAGGGAAAGAAGGGGTCCCAGAGACTGACTCCATACGGGCTGAGATCCATGTCACAGAGGGAAGAAAAGAATTTTTCACAAATCTATGAAACAACCTCACTGAAAGGGGTGGGAGGACAAGGTGCTGCCCTAAGTAATTGTGGAAATTGGTGTGTAAAACTAAAGGCAAAGGAACGGCCCATAAGCACTTCATTCTAGTTGACAAGTTGTTCCCCATGAGGGCAAGGATGAGGAATCCTGAAACCACTCTACCTGCGGCCCTGGGGTTGGACAATGAAATATAAACGGATGGCAAAGAGTGGGAGCCACTCACGGTTGGAGTGGGATTCATAGGTGAGCAAGGGGATGAGGCTTAGAATGATGGAATATGGGAAGATGTTAACACAGGGGTAAGTTTGCAGGTGAGCGCCTTGGACAGAACACAGAACATCCTTTCCCCCAAGGTAAGCACCAGAAAAGAACTCCAGCCTCTGCCTGCTTCCCGCCTTTGAATGCAGATGCGGGGGGGGGGGGGGGGGGGGGGGGGCGCCGCCACCTCGCAATCCTGAAGGAATAACTCTGAGGCTGGAGGCCTTGATCCGACCACCAAACAGCTGAATAAGAGCAGCAGCGCCTCCTGCAGACATCCTGTTAAGGGAAGGGTGATGTCCCCATGGTTCACACCGCTGCTGGTTGGGTTCGTGTTATGTGCAACCTGAAGCATCATAACCATACGGTTATTGTGAGGACTCATTGGAATCATCCCCGTGCCTGGCGTGCAGTGAGCGCTCAGTAAGTGGGGAGTTACTGCTATGACTGTAGACGATAGCCCCTTGTTAGGGAGCTCAGTGCAGTGAAGAAGACAGAAGGGAAGGATGAGGAGGAAGGTGAGGGAGGGAAGACAGAGGGCAGGGAGGATGGCTGGGGAGGTGGGCAAGCACAGAAGCACAGAGACGAGGGGGGGGAGAGAGAGAGAGAGAGAGAGAGAGAGAGAGAGAGAGAGAGAGAGAGAAGAGAGAGAGGAAGAAAGGAAGGGGAGAGGTTGGAGAGAGAAGCAGGACAGTAGGAAAGAAGACAGAGAAGGGGGCCCCATAATAACTGAAGCAGAAAGATAAAATAGTCACAAAGAAGAACTCAGAGTCAAACGTTGGTTGAAAGGAAAGAAAGAACAGCGCTATTCCTTGTAAACCTAGATTTCTCGACTGAGACTTGGAACCGCTATATTGCTCTGCAGAATTGTGCACATTTAACTATATAACAAATGGAAAGGCCCCTGGGTGCGGCAGACACTTCGGAAATGAAGTTGAATGGCATCTGTTTGAAATTGGCCACTTCAGAAGGGTCCAAAGAACCTAATTGGATGCAGCCCTTTTCATCCTACCTGAGTGGATATGGCCCATAAGGACAGCTTAAGCGCTTCCTATTGGAAAGAGGACTCGAAAGGGACCACTTTCCTTACAAGATATGGTGCTTATCTTAATATGAAGGTGCAGGGCTCTGCCACCAGGCAAACACTGTGTGACAAACAGGAATGCCATGGGCTGCACTGATCAAAGTCAGTTTTTCTCCAGGTAATTAAACAACAAAGTCAACAAAATCAGAGTAGATTAAAACAAAACAGCTTTAAAATATCTAGAGTGGGACCTTGACTTACGAGTGTCCCGACTAACGAGTTTTATACCAGCTGTCTCTCGGCTGATTTTTTGCATTGAGTTGACAGAGAAATTTGAGTTAACGAGCTCCTTAACGAGCTCGGTCTCGGAACGAATTAAACTCGTAAGTCAAGGCCCCACTGTATTTAGGGTCATTTGAAAACAGACAATATTAGATACTATAGAATTTTTATTGATTTTCTTAGTAATAATAGTATATGTGATAAAAGAGTATGTTCTTATTTCTGAAATATACAGGGATGGGGAGTCATAATGTTTGAAAATTACTTTCAAATGGTTTTGAAAAATAATTTTTAAAGAAATGGAAAGCAGATAAAGCCAATATGGGAGCATGTTAAAGTTGATAATAAGCTTATTGAAACTGGTGACCTTGATTCATTCATTTTTGTGATCCTCTTCATCCATGCACAACTCCCCACCCAAACCCATTCTTTGGTCAGCATGGCACATGGTGGACATTCAATATGTCCACTGAATTAATATTAAAAATAAAATTATCTTTACAGCTAACATTTGCATAACTAAGTAAAGATGTGGTTTCAAGCCATTTGCAAAGAAATACCCACAACTAATCACTTTCTTCAGTAAACATAATCTGCTTAAAATCACAATTGAACATTGATTTTTCCTCCAAGAGTCTAGCTAGTGTCAAGCCTACTTTTCCTCTGTCCCAAGATGCTCAAACCTGACCATCCATTTGCAGAAGGCTGGACCCCTGCACCCCACACAACTTTTCCAGGGGTCTGTTCCTGCTGCCCCCACTCAAAGTCTCTTCACGTCAAGACATTGGGAGCAAACCATGTGGGCAAAGGCAATTTGATGGAAAACAGTACATACGTTGTATGTTTTTTAAAATGGTTTAAAAAAAAAACTGGCAATGGAAAACATTTATTTGCAACTAGCTTGTAAAAATTAAAGTAATGAAAACATTACCGAAGAAGCAATGAACTCTAGTTCACTGTTTGAGAATGAATTAGACATTTTAAAAACACTTTTCTTATTCCAAAGGAAATTTTGTCCATTGTAGAAAAATCAGAAAATGGGGACAAGAAAAATGAAGTCATCCTCACCCTGAGATGACTGCCATGTTATTGTAGGTCCTTTTGTATAATTCTATATAATAAAAGCCTAATATGCAAATCGACCGAACAGTGGAATGACCGGTTGCTATAATGCACACTGACCACCAGGGGGCAGACACTCAATGCAGGAGCTGTCCACAGGCCCCAGGCCAGCCAAGTTGGGTGCCAGTGGGGGTGGACCTAATCACCTCACCAGTCGCCCCCCAGATCAGCCCTGATCGCCAGCCAGGCCTAGGGACTCTACCCATACACAAGTTTCATGCATTGGGCCGCTAGTAGTAATAATAATAATAATAATAATAATAATAATAATAACAGTAATAATAAATAATTTTAAATTAGTGGGTATTACTATTCACTGGGTACTGACTATGTACCATGCACATTTTGGTCCTCACAACAAGAAAATGAGATACCGGTGAAGAAATCCAGGCTCAGAGAGGGTAGGCACTTGCCTAGGATCACACAACTACTAAGTGTTGAGTCAGAGTCAGACCCTCAGATCTGTCTACCTCCAAAGCCCAAACATATCACCACCATACTCTCCCATAAATATCTATCATTTTTTACCAAAAAAAAAAAAAAGTCTAAACAGTCCACTCTTGTTGTATCATTACATTGCTTTCAGCTTGTGCTCATTTTCTATTGCTGTTGAACAAATGACCATAAAATTAGTGGCTTAAAACCTCCACTACCATGTCCTCATACTATAGGGCATCCTGGGTTGGGGTCTTCCTGGGGGGGCTGGTAACTGAAGACCTTCCATAGCCTGAGATCCCAGGGGCCTGCACTTTGTAGCTTCCCAGGCTGATCTCTAACCTACATAAACAGTAGTTCTCCCAGAGCTTCCTTATCCCCTCCAGGCATGTGAGAAGTCCTAAACCTCTGTCCAAGGATCGGATATGCATGCAGGAGCACTCTCTATCTCTCTAGCCCCTCGCCTGTCTGGTGCTGTCTCACCATTTCTGTGCCACATGAGACGTGGCACCTCGCCTCGTGTGGACTTCTCAGAGGCCTGGAGCACCAGCCCTGACAGACTTTAATTCCTCCAAGCTTAGCAAGTGGTTTTCTCTACATACAGTTCCACTCTGAGGTTTAACCCCAAAGCGGAATGGCGTGTTTGTCAGCTATTGCCCACCAATGCTGCATAGCAAGCCACTCCAGAACTAGGTGGCTTCCACCGACAGCATCTGTTTTTCTCACTACAGGTCTGTGCTTCCCGCTGAAGGACAGCTGGGGTTGACTCCAGGTGTGGGTTGGATTCAGATTTGCTCCTCATGACTCCGTGTTCTCCTTGGAACGACAGCTGTCTGAGACAAGGTCTTCCTGGGAAGATCGAAGAAGCACCAGGGAATATAAAAACACACACCCCTTTAAGGCCTTGACTCTTCCATTCACATCCCTCTGGTCTAAACAAGCCCCTTGGTCAAGTCCAACACCAGGGAGGCAGGAACTGGGTTCTGTCGTTCTGCTCTGTGCGGTCACAAGACAGAGGGAGAGAGCGACGCTCGGGGTGAACGAGGAAACCCGAGGAGGGAGCAGCTCTCTTCCCGGGAGGCTTGAGAAGGTTCGCAGGTGAGCTGGCCTCCATTGCAGTTGTTTACCAAATGGCTCAACAAAGAGGGACGTTTGGGCAGAAGTTGCAGGTTATGGGACCAAGAAGTGGAGATGCCAGCATGTGTTGAGTCGCAAAAGCCTTGTGTGGTGGGCAATGAGCCTGAGTTGAATCACGAAGGATTTGATGAGCCAGGCTAAGGATTCTGAGGGTTGGATTTTGTTCTCGAAGCCCTGGGGAGTCTGTGATGGGTTTTTAAACCAGGAAGAAGTCTGACTACTTTTTCCTCGGGCTGACAAGCAGGAGGCGAACGTGGGTCTTCTCCTGCCTAAAGCAATGCTCTTCCCAGGAGGGTCCTCCACTGGACAGCCGGTCATGCCAGGCCCCAAATACCAGCATGCCGAGCATCATCACCAGCTCTTCACCTAACAGTGGAGAATGAGGGGAGGGGGAAGAGGTCACTTCTAAGGGCCCTAGAAAAAGAAACTCTCCATTCCACACGACCTACTTTCAAAACTTGGAGGCTACGCCATCAACATAAAGGCCTCGTCTCCATCACTGACTTTAGCTGGTGACGAGGAACGTTTGAGCAGCATACAGATTTACGGTGAGAAGACATCATCTCCTGGACATTGCAACCCCGCCCCCAATCACCTCTTTAAATTCAGATTGTTTTCTCATTTCATCATTTCGGTCGGAGTGTTCATCGTGGACAGATCTTTACAGGTCAGCCCTAGACCACGGATTTATTTGTGCCCATAAACAAAACCCTGATGTTAATCGCAAACTATTTCTGATTCTCGGTGAACGCTCTTAAACATCTTGCGTCCCAGGGGACTCTTTGCCCTGTCACGTGAAGATGCTATTTCAAGATTTATACTTCCCCAAAGAAGCGAGGAGATCATAAAGCCTAATGTATTCCGTGGTTTGGAATGATAATGTTGCAAAGAGGGGAGGGAATATTTCACTGTAGATCGTTACACCATCCCTGTAAGTTGTTAATATACTACTTACTGCTTCCCTTTAAATATTCATCCAGCTCCTGTTTATGGAGTGACTCCTATGCCTCAGTGTGGACTATGGGTTGGGGCTAGGGGACTAGCGAGGACGAAGCTGTGGACAGCTCCCTGGCGTGAGGGAGGAGGGTTGTGGATGGAGATAGAAGGGAAGAAGCCGCCGGAGGCAAAATGGCCAGTCATGGGCAGTGTGCGAAGACCAGAGGGGAGAGGGCTTTGGCAAGAAGAAGGAGGAACAGCGGGGTCCAGAGCGGATGCTGGATGTGGCCACAGAGATGCCTGTCCCTGGAGGCTTGGCCGGCAGAGGCACGTGCAGAGCCGCATGCAGGGAGGATGAGGAAGGGGGAAGGAAAAAGGCATGTGATGCAGAGAAGCGACCAGAATGGAGGGTGATTCCACTTAACCAACCTTTTCTGCTTATCTCTTCCTCGGTCCTGGGCTTGAGTCGCTGCCAATCTAGTAACAGAGCAGAGAGGCACCCAGCAAGGACCTTAGTGAGGAAACCCGGGGTGAAGATGAAGAAACCTTGTGTTCTGTCCGCCGGGGAGAGTCTCCGAAAGCTTCTCAGAACGATAAGGCGGTGTTATTCCGTGTTTAGGCACAGTCTTTGAAAACAGGATTCGGATCCCAGCACCTCCCTCCCTAACTAGGTGACCTGGAGCCTGGGTCTCAGTGCCTCGGTTCTCCCATCTGCAAACTGCAGGTAGTAATATGACCCGTCTCTTCAGATGAGGTGACATGGGACAGCAGCACTTGGCGAAGGGCCTGGCACAGAGTAAAAGCTTTTACCTGTTAGTCTTTGCTGTTATTCTAAGTGATAATCGCCTAAGGGCACTGATGCCAGGGTTTATTCAAAGGCAAGGAGGAGCCATCCACACCTTCAGGGAAGGGAGTGATGGGGTCCGTCTTCAGTTTAAAAAGGAGCCTGGATGCAGGTGGTGCTGATGCCACAGCTGGGACAGGGAGGCGGGGTCACTGATGTGGGCGCAGCACCAGGGCAGGGTCATTTGAAAGTGGGAAGAACTGAGTCTGCGTAAAGCCGTGGTTCTCAACCTTCCTAATGCTGCAACCCTTTAATACAGTTCCTCATGTTGTGGTGACCCCCAATTCATTGTTACAAATTGAACATAATTAAAGCATAGTAATTAATCACAAAAACAATATGTAATTATATACAGTGGGGCCTTGACTTACGAGTTTAATTCGTTCCGAGACCGAGCTCGTTAAGGAGCTCGTTAACTCAAATTACTCTATCAACTCAATGCAAAAAATCCGCCGAGAGACAGCTGGTATCTCAAAAAACTCGTTAGTTGGGACACTCGTAATTCAAGGCCCCACTGTATGTGTTTTCCAATGGTCTTAGGCGACCCCTGTGAAAGGGTCGTTCGACCCCCAAAGGGGTCACAACCCACAGGTTGAGAACCACTGGATATAGCAAAGAGGAGGTAGGTAGAAATGAAGATCTTGGGAAAGAAGGCAGTGGGGGTGGGGAGAGAGAGGGAATCACGGTCTGAGTGATGAATTTTTAGGTGGATTCTCCTTTCCTACACGCCATAAACTTCAGTTTGCTTTACATTTGCACTAACATTTAAAAATCGGTGGGAGTATTGGAAGATAAAACTGGAGAAATACGGGCTGCACAATGTATCAACGTTCCATCCGCCACAGGAGCCGCAGAAGGACCGTGTGCTCCCGGAGCTGGCCAGCCTCGGGCGGCTGGAGATGAGGACGTCAGCGGCCCCACAAGCGTAGCTCAGCACCCAGGCCCGGAGCCTGTGTCAGGAAGGCACCCAGGTCCCTGGTCCTCACTGCCAGCCTGTGTTCGCCCTGACGTCCAGGTGGTGTAAGTCTTCTACCCTTTTCCCTCTGATGCCGATGGGGAGAAGGGCCCCACGTGCACTCATGGGAATGTTTTCCAACCATGACTCAGCGGGGACACGTTGGGGTACCATAGTGGCCAAGAAGAGTCAAAGGGCAAAGAGTTTCCTTGTTTAATAGAATCAGAATCAGGACATTCCATTGCCAATGTGGGCTCTGTGTGTATTAATGGGACCAGTGGGGAGGGGTTATGCCGGAAGCCAATTCCAGCATGTCAGCAGGGCTGAATCATCTGGAAGAGGCTGAGGGCCTTTCCCCAAACCTGAAAAGGATGCATAAATGATCGCTGGCTGCCAGACAGCTGAGGGCATTTCAATCTACATGTTATTGCCTCCTGCTGGCCAAACACCTGAGCAGCCGGAGGCAGCTTCCCCCACTCTGACAATGGATTCTGTATAGTAGCCCTGGCCTTTGATGTATACCTACCTTGCCTTAGGACAATTTGTGTTAATAAACAGCAAGGGGTCCTGAGACAAGGAGAACTTAGTTCCTTTAGCTAAGTCTTCTCTGGCTCCCCAAAATGCCTTCCAAAATTATGTTCGGATGTAGGGATGCGGCTCTGCACCTCTGACCACTGCACGGCCACCCCCATGACAGGAAAGCAGCTCCACCCCAGCGCACTGCGGGCTCCTCCATCTGCCCCCCTCTTCATGGCAGGGAGGATGCTGGCCACAGGCACCAGTAGAAGCAACTTTGATCAAAATCTCTTGTCTTCACACACTCTGTCCCCCAATCAATTTCACTTTTTAAAAATCCCATGTCTTCACACACCATGTCCTTCAGCACTCCTTCACTTCCTTGTCTCAGTTAAACCTCAGGACCGCTGGCGAGACAGGACTGAAATCAGTACGTTCCCATTTTACAGGTGAGACCACTAAATCTGGGGGTAAGCACAGCCTCTGAGCATCAGAGCTGGAGTCCAAATCCAGCTCTTCTGACTTCCCAGATCAAGCGTCCTGGTACCTAAGGAGAGATCCTGAACCTGGACCGCTCGCTCGGAGTGGAAGACGCCACTTTAAAGACTTTAAAAGCTCTGGAGGTGGTGGGGATCCTCCTCGTCTTGAACAAAGTCGTCTTTTACAACTACCCAGATCTCCCAGGCAGAGCCAGGGCGGTCTCGGTAGGAATATCCCAAATGTGAACGAGCATCGCCCTCTGGTGGCCAGTGGACAAAGTGCATCATAGCCTTAACTCCCAGAACAAAAACAGGGCGGTCTCCCAGCCTCCTTTGGCGGGCCACGTGAGATAGTGACAGTTTTTTATTCTGGGCACTCGACTGACTGGCTCAACCAACGAATGAGATGTCCATCAGCCCAGGAGAGGGCTCCTGAGAACCTGGCTGAGGGGCCGGGTCTGAGGGCATTTGTCAGAGCTGCTTCAGTGCTCACCAAGGTGACCTCAGGTGTCCCTGAAACCCACCGCAAGGCCCCACACTCACCCCTCCTGCAGGAAGCCTCGCGGGCTCCCTCCAGCTCTCCTGAAGCAGGTGACAGCTGTATGCCCTGGCTTGTCGCCCCCCCCTCCCCCCACCACCCACCAAAACGAGCCAGGATGGTGGGTGATATCTCCTCAACTTTCCAATTTCTAAATGCAGGAGCCAGTCTTGTCAGGGACCTGAAATAAAGCCAGACCCAGCCCAGATCCAGTGAGTAAGTGAATGAGTTTGTTGGATCAGAGAAAAGTTCAGCTCAGCCATCGTCTCGCAGGCCCACGCTGGGCCCAACAGAAGAGCGAGGCTCCTCTGGAGAAACACGGGCTTGTAGGTGGCACACCTGTCGGTGCTTCGCTGCAGGTTCAAGGATGAGGCCAGAGAAAGTCTCCGGGGAGAGTGGGGTGAGCATCAGGCCTGCAATGCTTGCTGCCTCCATTTCTCCATGGAGCCCCCAGAGTGGCTGTTTGGGACGTCTCCTTCCAGCAAGCCTCGGCGAGGAGCGAGCCAGCGGACCTGGGATCGATTCTGGAGAATTATCTGGGTGCCTCTATTTTCTCATCTATCCAATAGGAGCAAATAATATTGATGATCAGTTTTCAAATATAAAATGAGACAATTAATAAAAATCTGTTCGCATCATGGTCAGTCTCTCTGGTAACTTCTGTGTTCTCAGCCCTGGTAGGCATCTCCTACCAGACGTTCATTCAGTCACTGCTGCAAAACATGGGATGGTGGTCGGAGTCTGCGTGCTGGGGGCAGCCTGCCTGAGTTGGGGTTCTTGCTCTGACACTTACCAACTCTGGCCCCTTTTGCATCTTATCCAAGTTCTCTGGGTCCAGACAGCCCACCTAGAAAAGGGAATGATGGGGGGGCACTCACATCAGAGGAGTATTGTGAGCGTGAATAATCAAACACACATAAAGACAGGAGGAGAGTGACTGGCTCTTAGGAAATGCTCAGAAAAGCAGACTCTTCCTGCATTATCATGTAGAAGCTGCTTGTTATGAGGCTGGCTTGGCCTGGAAGGATGTATCTCAAAGGTGGAACTGAGCTGCCTTTTACATAAAAATTGATCTTCCTAATGCATGCACTTGCTACGAACTTCTTCACCCTGTGCCCCACCTGGCATCGATGTGAGCGAGAAAACAGTAAATGCCTTGAAGACATCTGTTGCTCTAATGTTTATTGAATTAAGTAATTAATAGATTCTTTATTTTTTCAACAGGTTTGCACTGCATGCATGAATTTGTAAATGAGGAAGCAATATAAATGGAAATGCTGGGTGTGATCTCCACCCTGTGACTGCACCAAGCAGAGGCTAGTGGCAGAAATGGGAGCCATACATCTACTGAGAGCCCTGAAGACCTTCGTGCCAACCCAGGACCATTTAATATTTCCATTAATGACCTGAAGGACGGAATCGAGACCCAGCTAATCAGATCTCTGCATGATACGAAGCTGGAAGGGATCTTAGCTACTTTGGAGGCCAAGATTAAAATGCAATCCAAGCTGGACGAATTGCAGAGATGGGCCTAAATCAATAAAGAGAGTGGCAATAAAGATAAACGCCAGCTGCTCGGAACAGGGCCGAGCAAATTACCCAGGTACCCAATGGTGAGGAGAGGAATGAGTTCTGAGGGGGCTGGGAGGAGCTACCTGGATGCAAATTCATCAAGCATTTGAACAGTGGAGGCTCAGCTCTGCCCCCTGGTGGTGTAAGAATAACCCAGCGAGCTTGGCGAGATGCAGATTTCCAGGCCACAGGCTCAAGGTTGGGATTCGGTTGGTCTGGAAAGGGCGGTGCTTTAAGAAAGCCAAGAGCCCAGCAGCCTCTGACCATGTGCACCACTATTTCCCACTAAATGTTTACTCTGGTACCCTTAGTCCATGGGATGCTATGTAAGAATTAACTTCTACAGTCAAATACACTCAGGAATGCTCCCTTTCAAAAAACAAACAAGAAAACAATCATAAGGTAAGTGAGCATATTGATGATTCCAACATTTTCTGCAGCGACATAAACATCTTAACTTGGTTTAATCCCCGACTTGTTGACCAGGGAGCCACTTCTTTGTGTAACAGCAGCAGCATCTTGGGGACACACTTCAGAAACTGTGATTCCCACCCAGCCTCTCCCTGGGCTAATGCTCCAGGATTTCTCAGTCCTTTCACTGACCTGTGTTGAGACTTATCCGGGTGCCTGGAACTTGAAATCCTCTTAAAGGCTGCTCCGTCCTCACCTCCCTGGGTCTGAACTTCCCTCTAACATTTAGAGAAGTCGGAAGCAAATTAGCTTGAGCTTCCAGTCTTAGGTTTCCTCTGGCCTGGTCACAGTGCACCGGTGTCCCAGGCTGGGGAGGGAGGGAGGGAGAGTGCTTGTCCTTCTTCGTTCATTGTCTTCCTTGATCTTGTGTCAGAGAGAACCCCGTGTGCCATGGGCCCCCTTACAAAACCTCATTTCTCAGCCTCCTGCACAGGTGAGGTGGTTAGTCAGAAGTATACAGAGGTCACTGGGGGACTTCCTGGGGAATTACTTTAAAGGGGCTGACCGATTGGGAGGCAGCCTTTCCCCTCTTCCCCACTCCCTTCCTCTTCCTAGTAGGAGCACTGGCAGCCATCCTGGGCCAGGAGGTGAAGTTGCAGGTGGGAGCCATTCACAGAGGATGGAAGAACTGTGAGCCCACCAGAGCAATCCCGCACTGCCCGAGAGAAAAAGGTGCACCCTATTTTGTTTAAGCCATTGTTTTTTTCAAGTCTCTGTTATCAGCTGTGAAACGCACTTTTGAACTCATACAGAGCAGAACCAGCAAAGCCTTTTGGTTGTTTTTCACAAATCTCAGCCCTGCTGGGTTACCATCCTGATTGTGTCCCTACATGTCTTTGCTGTACCTCGTGTGTGTGTGTGTGTGTGTGTGTGTGTGTGTGTGTGTGTGTGTACACACTCTTATCCTCTCTGTGACATAGAGCAGTTATATTGCCTGAGCCCAGCACAGTTCCAAGGCAGCCATGCCTGTGCCTCTGCCTTCCTCTTCCTCTTTTCCCTTTTATTGGGATTAACTACAGAATGGAATTAACTCAGAATGACATTTTTGAGAGCCGTACATCCAAATAGAATGAACCTCCCTTTTGGAATCTCTGTCTTTAGAACGTTTTTTTTCTAAAGCTCTGTCATCTTCATCCTTTATCCGAAATCAGTGAGTGACTCCTGAGAAGAAGTGGGTTGAATGGAAACTCCATGTCACGGACCCCCTTTATATCACCAATGCGACTTGTTGAAAAGAAAAGAAGAATCATGCAGCTGCAAAGAAAAGCAAGAAATGAGCATAATCAAGAGTCAGGGGATACGTGTGATTCACTCCAGTGATGGATCAGAGGGCAGAAGGGTCCCCTCGTCAGCTATGTCCCCCGCCCCCCCCCCCCCCCACGGGGCCACCTCCAGCTCCAGGGGCCCGTGGAGATCTGGTCTTCGCTCTCCACTCCGTTAGACGTCCCGCTTCGCCCAGAGCAGGCCCTCATTTTGCGCCCGGTGCCTGCCCAAGGAGGAACGGGGATCCACTGAAGTTTCTTTCGGCGTCTGCCCTTCGGTCTCAACAGCAACACAAAAGTCTTTGAACTTTTCCTCTCCTGTTCCTTGACTGGGAGCTTTCTTTGCAAGGAACTGTTTTCTGAGTTCAAACCTAGTGAGACCGTTGCATTTTCTGAGAGATTCAAATGGGAGACTCTCCTGGGAGAAGGACCCAGCGTCCACTGAATGCCTATGGCTGACCGGTGCATACGCATCACCGCTATCCCTGGTTCAGCCCCTTCTCACCATCTTCTGTCTCTGAACAGGCCTCACTAACTTCGCTGCAAAACCCCGCAGGCTTTCGCCAATGTACGGAATACAGACCTGCACAGGGCATCCATTTTCTCCCAATAATACGGGTGGCATGTATGCGCCTTAAAACGGGCAGAAGCCACGTGTCATCACGCACTCTTCATCCCCATGCCTCCTGGTGATTGAATGAATGAAGGAACAAATGAATGAACGCTGAATAAATATCGAACAAGTTAAATATTTATAAGCATGCACAAACTCCAAGGGTTTCGCTGGAGAATGACTGGGCTCTTACTCCCCGGTACTCCAAGCAGAAACCACGCTGCTCTTTCCTGAGTAGCTCCCAGATGACATCCTCCTCCTTGCAGAGAGCACTGTCCCCCCGAAAACTTCCGGAAGTAGGAGAGCTGGGTGTCTGTAACATGTCAAGTCATTTTTCCATTATACTCACGGGGCTGGTGACCGGATGCCTTGTGCTTTATCTTCTGCCTCCTTCGGGCAAATACGCCAGCCGGTGCTCAATTCTCCAATTGACTGGACGGCTCAGGGAGCAAACCCTCAAATCTGATTACAGGAAAATTCATTTCTTGAAGTCCTCCCTCAGGGTTCAGAGCTCATAAAAGAAACCTCCAGAGGCCCCTGCTTAGGGAAAGAGACGCCCTGTGTTGCAAATCTGCAGATGGGCAATAATTAACCTGAACTAATTACGGCCTAGCCCCCGGTCAGCCTCCCCAGATCAAGGCGGACTCCCAAAAGACAGGCTTTCAGAGGAAGAACTTTTCACCCAAACACTCAAGAACGTTCAGCAGATTTTAACACGAAAGAACCTGACCCAAATAGCACCCCCTACCAGGCAACAGTGGAACCGGCTGGGGGGTCACTGTGGGGAGGTTCACAGCTGGCGCCCCAATAAAGTGAACGTGCAGGGCTGCTTTCCCTGGAATCAGCTACGAGATTCTTAAGGATTTTGAAACAAACACAGCCACAGATATCAACACAAAGACACACAGCAAGCTACGAAAGCCACGTTTTATTTAATATATTAAAAGATGACAGCCCTGGCTGGGTGGCTCAGTCAGTTGGAGTGTCCTCCCGCGCCCCAAAAGATTGTGAGTTCGATTCTCCGTCACGGCATATAACTAGGCTGCGGATTCTATCCCCAGGGAAGGCACCTAGGGGAGGCAACCGATTGATGTTTCTCTCGAGCATCAGTGATTCTCTTTCTCTCCCCCTTCCTCGCTCTCTAAAAATCAATAAAAACTTATCCTTGGGTGAGGATTTTAAAAAAGATGACATGGAAAAATAAGGGGGGAAGGGATGAATACTCCAAAAGAAAAAAGAGTAAATTATAAGGAAAGATAGTTTGCCACAGAAACAATAGCCAGTCAACACATGGTTTTTCAAATGTTCAATCTCACCCCGGTAATAAAAAAAAAAAAAATTGAACAGCGGGAACTTTTTGTCTTACCAGCTGGGTAGCTTCTTCTGTTCATGGTAATGGTCATGTTCCTAAAGGTGGTGAACGGGGCACTTCTATGCACTGCTGCTGGGAGTGAATAATGCAACTTTTGGAAGGCAATTGGCAAAATATGCGTATCCTTTAACCTTTCGACTTAAAAACTTTGTCCCCAGGGCATTGGTTCTCAAGCACAGGCCACTTTGCCGCCCAGGGGACATTTGGCAATTTGGAGATATTGACTGTCGGGCTCTTGGGGGAGGGTGTGGTACCGGCATCGGTGAGTAGAGGCCAGGGGTGCTGCTAAGCGTCCTCTGATGCACAGGACAGCCTCCAGAATAAGAATGGTTGGTCCGAGACATCAATAGTGTCGCTGTTGAGAAGCCCTGCCTTAGGGGAGAACCTCAGGCAAGTACACGGGGATACAGATGCGAGGGTATGCAGTGCAGCATCGTATCAAAAGGTAAAAATGAAACGCTGCACGTCAACAGGGAGCCAGTTAAATAAGTCACACTCCGTCCTGCACGGGAATACTGTCAAGCCACCAACTATTACATAAACCTGTGTTTCCTGACGCGGAAATACATTCATCGGGTAGTGTACATGAGCGGACCCAGCCTCCGAATCCCATGCCCAACATGGTAAGATTTTTTTTTGTCTGCATATGTTTTAAAAAAAATGTCTGAGCACCTTTAACCACCCACATCACATGTTTGGCAGTGATTTCCTTTAGGTGGAAGCACGGCAGGCGATTTTAATTGTCTGTTTTAGCTTAGCAGTGTCTCCCATTTTTCTGCCATCTGCACGGCTAATGGGGACCTGGTAGTGTGCTGTTTAAGAGCAGAGTCAGCCACCGCGTGTTCCTGCTGGGTCCTTTGCCACCAGCGTGACACAGGAAGCCCTGGGACCCGAGAGGCTGTGTCCCCACGTGCCGCCAAGCAGCTGGGGCTGCCCCCCCAGGTTAATCCCAAACCCCATAAGGCCACCTGATGGCATCATGTCAATCCTTCCCTTTTCTCTTCCTGGAAATCACCCCAAAACAACAGTTTCCATTGAACCCGGGACATGTAAAACTCCAGAACCCACATCATTCGGAAGGACTGCCCAAAGCCGTGGGAAGACAGCAGGAGCCTGGACAGGGGACACGGGAGGGAAGTGGAGCGGCTAAGCCCGCAAATGGAACTCTGCGAGGGGGCGGACCCTGTCCTGCAGACCCGGAGCCGCTTGTTCACAGCGGTGGGAAAGGAGGGGCTGTGGGCTTGCCTGAGGACATTGTCTGGACATGGTTTGGTTTTAAGAAGCAAGGGGAGGGGGGGCCAAATGAGAGATCGCCCAAACTAGCCATGTTTGCAGGGAGCTGTCTTCCTCTGAAGCAGCTGAGAAGAGAGTGAGTTTGAATGGCAAAAACAAACACCACCACCCCCCAAACCCCCCAAAAGAAATAAAATAAAAACCAACTTCTTGCCTGGCTGGTATGGCTTAATGGTTGAGCATCAACCCATGGACCAGGTCAGGGTGCCTGGGTTGCAGGCTGGATCCCCAGAAGGGGGCATACAGGAGACAGCAGAGCCATGATTCTCATTCGTTGATGTTTATCTCTCCCCCTCCCTTTCTCTCTCTGAAACAAACAAACAAACAAAAAACCCAGCTTTTTACTTCCATTGGCTTGGGAGCCACAAAGGCTAAACAAACTCATGGACAATAGCTTGTATCTTTTCTTTTTAAAGCGCTGTGCTGGGGACACAGTGGGAGCAATCAGACATGCTTCCTGCCTTTGCAGAGCCCACAGTCTGGTGGGGAGCCAGAGAGTAGTCAAATAATTCCACAAATTGCAAATGCAATACGGTGGGTAAGAGCTTAGACTTCGGAGGCAGGTAAGCCCAGGATGGAGCCCTACTCCTGAGGAGGCTCTGCTCACCTGCCAAAGGTGGAGTCGTTGTGGGGTTCAGTGAAGGCACCGCGTGCAAGTCACTTAGCACAGTGCCCCGCCCAAAGTAGGTGCTCACAGGTGTTTGCTATTGTTAGCAACACAACAAACACTGTCAATAGCAGCAGCAGTAGTAAGAAGAGTAAGATGAAGGTAAAATAAAAGTTGTAAGGACCCACAACAGGGTGCGGGGGAGGGGGCTCGATGAGATGGTGGATCATGCAAGTTTCTCTGGGGAAGAGCTAAGCAGCGGTTCTCAACCTGTGGGTCGTGACCCTTTGTGGATCGAACGACCCTTTTGCAGGGGTCGCCTAAATACATCCTGCATATCAGATATTTACATTACAATTCATAACAGTAGCAAAATTACAGTTATGAAGTAGCAATGAAAATAATTTTATGGTTGGGGGTCATCACCACATGAGGAACTGTATTAAAGGGTCGAGGCATTAGGAAGGTTGAGAACCACTGAGCTAGAGGAAGCACAAAGAACGTAAGTCTCCAGGAATTTACAAAAATCTTGGGATGATTTGGATTCCGCCAGTGTATGGCACTGGCATTACAGCTGAGCTGAGCTGGATCTCAGGGGCCATGAGACCCCTGCTGACACCTGAGCCCATTCTAACACAGAGGGCCCCCTCCCCCACCCCATTCTGCCTCTGCTGACAGCAGGTGGGAGCAGCCTGGCAGGAGCTAATGAAATGTTTACTGAAAAGATTAGCTTGTCAGTGGAGCCTGGGCAGATGGCTATTGATCCTCTGCTGTCTGTCACCCCCTTTCCATCTGAGACTAGGTGTGGGAGCAGGTTCCCTCTGCCCCAGAACTCAGGCCTCAGGCACCATGGCACGCAGGAAGAGCGGGCTGCAATGTGGGCAAGGCTCTTAGGAATGTGCTGTGGTCAGAGTGGTCCCCTAGAAGCCCCACCTCTGCTCTCGTGGATTGTTCAGCTGTGAATCGTGGAAAGAGCAAAAGAAATATCAGACTGGCCAAAACCGGTTTGGCTCAGTGGATAGAGCGTCGGCCTGTGGACTGAAAGGTCCCAGGTTCGATTCCGGTCAAGGGCATGTACCTGGGTTGTGGGCACATCCCCAGTAGGAGATGTGTAGGAGGCAGCTGATCGATGTTTCTCTCTCATCGATGTTTCTAACTCTCTATCCCTCTCCCTTCCTCTCTGTAAAAAATCAATAAAATATATTAAAAAAAAAAGAAAGAAAGAAATATCAGACTGAAGTTCAAAGCCTGCCTTTATTATTCTGTGACCTCGGACTCTTGGAGACTCAATTATTCTCATCTGGAAAATGGGACAATACCTACTTCATGGAAGTGTTTCAAGACCAATCAGGAAGTGGGTATCAAAGTTCCAAGAATCAACATTGTTGAAGGGATATTTGTTTGATTTTTTTTTTTTAGATGAGAAAAATGAGGCCACGATGAGAACTCTTGTCCTAGTCCATGAATTTTTCTGAGGTGTAATGCCAGTTAGTGGTCTTGGGTAATCTGGCTTGTAGGATGTTCTAAAAAGCATGACCTTTGACAGGTGGGCAATGCTGAGCCACTGAAGGATGTGACTTGATAAAATATGAGAGTAGCAAGATCACTCTGGCTGAAGGGAGGTGAGACTGCAGTTTGTCACAGCTAAAGTAATGGCAGTGGGCGACAGGCTCCTTGGAGATGGAATGTATAGGGCTGGATGATTGATGGATGGATTGGACATGAGAGATGGGGGAGGGATGACTCCAATGAGCATGGTAGTACTTTCAATGAGGTGTGGGACTCGGGCACCTCCACAGGACAGGGAGGAAGGGGGGCTGAGCAGAACCCACTGATGGTCTCTATGCTCTTGGAGAGAGAGGTGAGGGTGTCTGATCAGGACATGAATGGAGAGTCAGGGACTTAAGGGAAGTGAGGAAGTTGTGCAACAGTCACTGTGGGAATGGAAGAGAGAGAACTCACCTGAGCCACATGGAAGGCCTGCCAGGCGGTGGGGGCCTGGCTGGGATGGAGACCAAGAGCGTGTATAGGAAAAGAGCTGGGTCTGAGGGGGGCCCAGGCTACAAATGGGCAGGACCTGGGAACGGATGGCAGGTGGGGGTGGGGGAGGAGCTTGCTCAGATTGCTGGGCTGGGGGATTTGGGTGTCACTTAACCCCACTGCACATATGGGGAGGGGTGATGGGAGCAAGTTGGGAGCATTTTAGGACAGGCAGCCTGGGGCTGCTTTCAACCTGTGAGCAGGTTTCCACCCCTTCTCATCAGCCTCTTGCGTGTCACCCTTCCCTGGTGTGAAAATTGACAAACCTGACTGTCAGCCACCTGGAGACCAGAGAGGATGCTGCCTCAGCATTCCAAAGGCCCCAGGGCACATGCAGAGTGGAGCAAGGACCAGGCCAGGAGGCAGCCAGCTGCCGCTGACCCCGTGACCCTGGGCATTTCTCTTCCTCTTCCTTTTTCTCAGCTTTAGTTTTTAGTTCCCCCATACAGACATTAGGATTATTTCCAGGAATCTAAGGACTCCAGTCAGTGCGAACTTCTTCCAAGTGCAGTTTTACCCGTGAGTGTGTTTTGTCTTGATTTATAACCTGAAGTGCTGGGGAGGGGGGCATGGAGCTCAGAAACACAAACACACAGTAAATAGCCAATGTCTCAACAAGATCTGAACGTACAATGTTTCCTGTTAATCAATGGCTTCTTTTGAGGTTATTAAGTTAGACTGAGTAGGTGTGTGGCCTTTCTTTCTACTGCCCTTCCAATTAACAGGCGCTTTGCTTGGTAAATGTTAATTTAGAGTAATTGGGCGTGCAGAAGAGGGAAGTGCAGGCTGGGGAAAACAATGATCCCGCCACTGTAGGTTAATTGCTAGTAAGTATTGTTCCTGCAGCCCTGGTCCCAGATGATTAATGGCCTTGGAGTAAAGGCTGAAACCCCTGAGAGTTGGCAGAGGCTGTGGCAGGCAGGCTTAACCCCTCAGTGACTGAGAAAAATCACAGTGGGTCTTCCTGGGCTTATGAGCAAGTCTTGGGGTGCGCTCCCCACCTGTGAAGAGGTGCGTTGGATCTCTTCCCCTATCTGTTATGCGAGTCAGGTATCCATCAAGATAATGTTGGCACTCAACGCTTCAGGCCACTGGTACAAAGAATAGCTACGTGGGAGAACCAAGATGGCGGCATAGGTAAACACAATATATTTGCTGCCTCTCACAACCACATCAAAATTACAACTAAAAGGCAGAACAACTACTACCCAGAACCACGGGAAAGCTGGCTGAGGGAAAGTTCCACAACTAGAGAGGTGAAGAAAGTGCATTGAGACTGGTAACAGGTGTGGAGGCGCGGAAAGAGCTGGCACCTGGATGTGCTGCTCTTTTAATCGGGAGGGAGACACAAGCTCCCGCTTGCTCTGAACTCCAGTTCCGGGTGAGACTCTGGGGGACCTAGACACATATGGGGAGAAACTGAACTGTCCGGCATTGGGACAGGAACGCAAGGGCAGCTTTCTCTCAGAGGGGCTCACAGCAATCATTGTTCCTGCACGGGGGCACGGGACACGGAGACCCAGAGACCTCTCTGGTGCAGGGCTGACTGGCAGTCATTGCTGTTTGCTCCACCCTGGTGATTCCCAGAGACCCCTCCCCTCCCAATTTACAACCCCACCCAAGCTGTGTGCATTGGCTTTTGCATATAAATGGCTTGTCCTTTCCCTGCCTAAAACCTGTCAAACTGCAGCTGGGTCAGAGAGCACCAGAGCTTCCAAAAGAAGGCCCAAGGCCCAGCGGCAGCAGCCGGCCTTGCTTCACAGCTGGACCTCGTCTGGGCACTTCCAAACCCCAAACAGAGAAGAGGAGGAATCTGCAGATGCCTCTGTAGCTCCTGCTGGGCAGCCCCAGACAGTGGTTGACTTTGCACCTTCGTGGAAATCCAAGAGCCAGTGCACCCAGTGGTCAGAGTGAGACCCTACTGGATTACAACTCTTCACATCCATAAGAGACACACTCAAGGGGCAGACTCAGTGAGCACCAAAGCCCCACTGAAGCAAGTCCTGCCCCATAAGGGTGTCTCCTGCACAGCAGCTCTTCCTTTGTAGACACAGCTGGTCCTCACAGCCAATTGGCCTGGAGGTCAATTCCTCCCAGTGATACCAACAGCAATCAAGGGTTAACTACAACAAGACTGTGCAAACAGCCCACATAGGGGTGCACCAAGAGTGTCCACCTCAGGTGACTGGGGAGGCTGAGCCACTGGGCCCTATAGGACACCTACCACACAGGGCCACTCTATCAACTCAAGGAGACTTAGCAGCTACCCAGTACACAGAAACAAACACAGGGAAACAACCAAAATGCAGAGACAAAGAAACAAGTCACAAATGAAAGAAATATATGAAAGCAAAATACTGGATATAGAGTTCAAACCACAGTTATAAGGTTACTCAAGAATCTTCTAGAAACCTCTGAGAAATTTAGTGAGACCCTCTAGGATATGAAAAAGGACCAATCAGAAATTAAGCATATACTGACTGAAATAAAGAATAATATACAGAGATCCAACAGCAGACTAGACGATCCCAAGAATCAAGTCAAAGATTTGAAATACAAAGAAGCAAAAAACACCCAACCAGAAAAGCAAAAAGCAAAAAGAATCCAAAATATGAAGATAGTGTAAGGAGCCTCTGGGACAACTTCAAGCGTACCAACATCTGAATTATGGGGGTGCCAGAAGAAGAGATAGAGCAAGATACTGAAAACCTATTTGAAGAAATAATGACAGAAAACTTCCCCTACCTGGTGAAAGAAATAGTCTTACAAGTCCAGGAAGCACAGAAAACCCCAAACAAGAGGAATCCAAAGAGGACCACACCAAGACATATCATAATTAAAATGCCAAGGGCAAAAGACAAAGAGAGAATCTTAAAAGCAGCAAGAGAAAAACAGTTACCAACAAGGGAGTACCCATACAACTGTGAGCTGATTTCTCAACAGAAACTATGCAGGCCAGAAGGGAATGGCAAGATATATATGAAGTGATGAATAGCAAGAACCTACAACCAAGATTACTCTACCCAGCAAAGCTATCATTCAGAATTGAAGGTCAGATAAAGAGCTTCACAGACAAGAAAAAGCTAAAGGAGTTCATCACCACTAAACCAGTATTATATGAAATGCTGAAGGGTATTCTTTAAGAAAAGGAAAAAGAAGAAAAGGGTAAAGATAAAAAAATTATGAACAACAAAGTGACAACAAATACATATTTATCAATAAGTGAACCTAAAAATCAAATAAAAAACCTGATGAACAGAACAGACTGGTGAATGTAATAGAATCAGGGGCATGGAAAGGGAGCAGACTGACAATTCTAGGGGGGAAAGGGTTGTGGGGGGTGCGGGAAGAGGCTAGACAAAGAGCTTACACTTTGTCTCAGTGTGGAGGGGATTGAGTTTTGCTTTCATTAGGGGGCAGTGTGCACATTTGGACACAGAGCTCAATTTGTCAGCACAGAAGAGAAGCTGGGCTGAGGACTGCCACTAGCAACCTCCTACTCAAACAGAGTCTCACTTCTTTAGAGAACAGCTGTTTGGCACAGCACCATTTAGGTAAAAATGGAGAGGGGGCTATATGTATGTGTGTGTTTGTATGTGTATGTATATACATATGTATGCATTCATGAACGTACCCGTGTATTTATTCATCTGTGCATGAAATATCCCTGGAAGGATCCAGTAATATGTTCTCATTGGTTACCTACAGGGAAGTGAACTGAGTAGTCCAGAGATTGTATCAGGTAGAGACAGCATAGGCTGCTGTAAGAAGTGACCCCAGAATACAAGGCTTAAACAAGATAGCATTTCATTTCTCTCTCACATACTAGGGCTGGCATAATGGTGACAAAGTGTCAGGAACCCAGGCTCCTTCTGTTTTGTTGTTCAGCCATCCCTACAGTGTTGCCCTTCTCAGGATAGACAAGGATGGCTCCCACCCCTACCCCTGCAATTGCATTCCAGACAGTAAGAAGGGGGGAAATATGTACATCATTGCCTGTTAGATGCTGAGCAGGCTACTTCTGCACACCTACCATGAGCCAGCACTCAATCACTTGGCCACACCTAGGAAGTATCTTTCTTAGCTGAGTAATCATGAGCCCAGTTAAAATTAGGGGCTTTTTTTTAAAAAAAAATATATATTTTATTGAGTTTTACAGAGAGGAAAGAAGAGGGATAGAGAATTAGAAACATAGATGAGAGAGAAACATCTATCAGCCGCCTCCAGCACACCCCCTACTGGGGATGTGCCCACAACCAAGGTACATGCCCTTGACTGGAATCTAACCTGGGACCCTTCAGTCCGCAGGCCGACGCTCTATCCACTGAGCCAAACCAGTTAGGGCTAGGGGCTTTAAAAGGGCTAGGGACTTTAAAAAAAAGAAGGAGGAGGAGGAGGAGGAGGAGGAGGAGGAGGAGGAGGAGGAGGAGGAGGAGGAAGAAGAAGAAGAAGAAGAAGAAGAAGGAGAAGGAGAAGGAGAAGAAGGGGAGAAGAGACATAAGGGAACAACCAGTAGAGGAATAGGGTGAAAGGGATATTTTCACTTCATAGATCTGTCTTATACCTTTTGAACCACATGAATTAAGAAAGAACATTGAAAGTCACAAATTGAGCACAAATATTCACCTCTCTACTAGGCTATGGCTCATTAGAATAAAATATAAGGTATTTTTAAAAGAATTAAATCATATTAGTGCTAGAAAACAAGAGAAGTTGCCAGCAGATCAGAAAGTCTGAGAAAACACAGAAAACTAGAAAGGTAAACCATAGCTCGAAATGCCAGGACCAAGAACATCCCTTCTCAAAGTAATTCCAGAAAAACTCCAAACTCAGAGCCAAGAAAAAGAAGGCAAGAGTAGGCCACAGGGCAATCATCAGGATAGCTGAGCGAAGAACTATATTCACAGTGGCTGGGCCAGTAGGCTCCCACCTTTTCCCTCCCTCTGCCCCCTAACATACCCCCAACCCATAAGGAGCAACTTTGCCCAGGACCCAAACATTACTCTCCAAATAATGAGTGATCTATCCAGGAAGGGATCCTAATATGGATGTTGAAACTGAAGAGAGAAGTGGAATAGAGATTAAAATTGCTCTAGACATTTACGAGAAACATATAGGACAAAGGGAGGAGAGGGGGATGGCTCTTCCCAAGAGGAAAGCATTATTTTTGCTCTAGTCCATTATTTAAGCCTCTCTGTAAATCAGCAAGTGTGGGGATCCCCAGGCTGTAATCTAGAGGTGAGCCTGCTGACACATGGATCAACAGCCTATAGGAGCCTGTAGCCAGCCCTCCCCTTCAAGGGGTGGCTTCCCCGGAAAACAGGCTTTACCAGAGATGTAGACATATTAATGTCGTCCTTCATTATGAAAGTGGATGAAATATTAGAGGAAAACCAATAGCATGAAAGAGCTAAACAAAGATGAGTAATGGAAGGAGTCATCCTGGAAAAACAAGACATAATAGGTAATATTCAAGAAGAAAACTCTATGGAGAGATTTGAGAGAATGTTAAGCCTCTAAAAAAACAAGAGCTAGCTGCCATTACAAAGGGAACCATCAGTGAACACGAAATCATTTTTGGGAATTTAAAATGACTGTCAAAAAACTATTTTCGGCAAACAGAAGGAATTATAGAATAGCCAAGACTAAAAACCATACCAGTTATCTGTGAGTCAATGAAATCTCCTACAACACAGGAAAAGCACAAAGCAGTGAAAAATTAAAGTCCAGGAACAAAGAAAGATCCAAGAGGTCAACACACATTCATTGGGGAGTTTGAGAAAGAAAAGAGACGGGGTGGGGATCATACATAATAGAAACACTTTCTGAGCTAGGAGAAAACACAAATCTTCAGATAAGCCCACCAGGTACCAGGCAGGATAAATAACAGTAAGATCCATACCTAGACACCTGTAGAAATTTCAAAACCCCAGGAACAACGAGTCTTAAAAAGAAAAAAGAAAAAAAAAACAGGTCAGCTACAAAGGAGTGAGAAAGTGACTGAAATGACTTCCCAGCAGAAATACTTTTAAACTATGTCTTTAAAATCCCAACCATTTACTCTGGAATAGGAATTTGAGCCTAAATTATATTCTCGGCCAAACCATCAATGAGTAAGTGTTGGGGGAGGGATATTTTCAGCTGTGCAGAGAAAGCAATGCACTCAAATTCACACATGTACTTGAGCAAAGCAAAAGGAATCTAAGAATGAGATTTCAAGGAACATGAGGTTAAAACAAATGAAAAGTTGTGATTGCTGGGAAAGTGAGGAAAATAAAAATGAAATTAAAAGACAGCTTTGAACCTTGACAATTGTGGGGTAGGGGTTAAGCACATGGAATTAACTTTATTTCTCTACTAGAGGCCTGATGCACGAAATTCCTGCAAGGGGCTTGGCCCCTGCCGCGGAAGCAGCTGCCTCTGCCTCAGCCCGAGGCTTCATTCAGAAGGACGTCCGGTCTAGTTAGCATATTATGCTTTTATTATTATAGATAGATTTGACCACGTTTTGTTCTACAGTGATTGGTATTTACACAACCATGATATGGGAAATGCTATTTTTATTAGGTTTAAGTATTCAGAAGTTCACCTAGATGACTTGATTACAGTTCTGGAGCAGAATGTAGACATTATAAATTGTGAAAGTTGGGAAGGATGGAGACCACAGCTGTTTATGTGGAGGAATGAGCATGATGGAAAGAGGCACAGAGAAGCTGCAGAATAAACTGAATTATATGACTCCATTTATATGTTATATGTCTATTTTATATGCATAGTAAAACAGCTGGAAAACTTACAATCACTTTTACTTTCTACACTTCCACATATTTTAAATTTTTACAAGCATAACTTTGACAATTAAAAAACTTTAACTAGAATACTAAAGATATATTTATTAGCTTGCGAGGGCACTTAGGGTTTTTGGTAAGGCCCTGAGCAACAAAGACTGTGTAAAATGAACTGCATTTTGTGAAATGCACAATCTAAAGTTAAACAGAAGCCTGCAGTTCTAAACAAAACAACACCCCCACCACCATCACCACAAAAAAAAAAAAAAAAAAAAAAAAGCTCAACACTGCCATCTACTGAGGATTTCTTGGAGAATCTGAGTTAGGAAGGCTTTTTGTTTTGTTTTGTAAGTAACACTAGAGGTCCGGTGCACAGATTCGTGGGGTCCCTCGGCCTGGCCTGCAGGGATCGGGCCGAAACCGGCTCTCCGACATCCCCTGAGGGGTCCTGGATTGTGAGAGGGCACAGGGCAGGCTGAGGGAACCCACCAGTGCACAATTGGGGCTGGGGAGGGACCGCAGGAGGGCTCCAGGGTGTGTCTGGCCCATCTCACCCAGGCCCAATAGGCCAGATCCCAGCCACAAGCAAACCTACCAGTTGGATCATATGCCCCCTGGTGGTCAGTGAGCATCACAGCTACTGGTCGAATGGTCAAACGGTCACTTAGACTTTTATATATATACTAGAGGCCCGGTGCACAAAAATTTGTGCACTGGGGGGGGGGAGGGGGGTCCCTCAGCCCGGCCTGTGCCCTCTCGCAGTCTGGGACCCCTTGGGAGATAACGACCGCTGGCTTAGGCCTGCTCCCGGGTGGCAGAGGGCAGGCCCAATCCCTAGGTGCAGCCCCTGGTTGGGCTCAGAGCAGGGCTGATTGGGGAGTTGGGGCACCGCCCCCTGTCATGCACAGAGCAGGGAGATTGGGAGGTTGTGATGCCACCCTCAGTCACGATCAGGGTAGGGCTGATTGGGGGGTTGGGGCACCGTCCCCTGTCACAATCAAGGCAGGGTCGATGGGGAAGGTTGCGGCGCCACCCCGTCACGCACAGAGCAGGGCTGATCAGGGGGTTGGGGTGCCTTCCCCTGTCACGAACACAGCAGGGCGGATAGGGAGGTTGTGGCCCCGCCCCTGTCACACACAGAGCCACAGGGCAATCAGGGGGTTTGGGCGCTGCCCCCTGTTACGCTTATCCCAGTGCCGGGAGGCCTCATGGCTCCGCTGATCCCGGTGCTGGGAGGCAGATTACCCTTTTACTATATAGAATAGAGGCCTGGTGCACGGTTGGGTGCCGGCTGGTTTGCCCTGAAGGGTGTCCTGGATCAGGGTGGGGGTCCCCACTGGGGTGCCTGGCCAGTCTGGGTGAGGAGCTGAGGGCTGTTTTCAGGCTGTGGGTGACTGAAGCTCCCAACTGCTCCTTTTTTTCTTTTTTTTCTTTTTATTCTGGGCCAGCTTTAGCTTGAGGCTTGGCTCCAGCACTTAGGCCTCGGCTGAAAGTAGGTTTCTGGCCTTTGCATACAATGTTGCGAATCTGCTGGCTGAAGTCCTGCGGTATTTGTTACAGAGTTTCTTAAACTGCCCGCTCAGAGGCCTGCAGCTGCAGGCGGGGAACGTTGGTTTCCTCCGTCACTGAGGCAAGCAAGTCTCATGTTAGTTTCAAGCTGCCTGGCTGCCGGCCGCCATCTTGGCTGACAGTTAATTTGCATATCTTGCTGATTAGCCAATGAAAAGGGTAGCGGTCATACGCCAATTACCATGTTTCTCTTTTATTAGTGTAGACTAGTAGCCCTGCGCACGAATCCGTTCACCAGTAGCTCGCTGCTGCCCTCCTGTAACTCTCTGCCTGCTGCCCCTCCCTCCTGTAGCAACCCCGCCCACACCCCCTCCCCCTCTCCTTCTCCTCATAGCTTGCTTCCCTGCCCCCTCCTGTAGCTCTCCGCCACCCGCTTATAGCTCACTGCCCCACCCTCCTGCTGATCCATGATCCGGTCATTACGCGGTTGGTTGTTACGTAACGACCATTTGCATATTACATCTTTATTATATAGGATAGATTGCCTTTTGACACTTGCACAAACTTGAAATCTGGCTTGTCTTCTACCAGCAGCAGGGATTACTAGCGACATATGTACAAAATCAGGATGGTATGGAGAGACACTTGGGAAAGTCTGGGCAACAGTTTAAGACATGGAGTTTGTTCACCTCAGCAAACAACTGACCCAAGGATATGGCCTCATTTCTGACACGGCTGAAGGGTACGGGACCAGTGAAGAGTAGGGATAGGGTACCAGAAAGAACCTTTAATAAGTCTTGCTTTCCAAAAATAACTTGTCCGGTGAAATAGTGAATGCATCCCTGGTCTCTGGAAATGGGAGAACAAGGAGAGCCTGTCCTGGAGCTACAGAAAGAATGCTGGTGTTCCTGAGCTCGATGACATGGCCAAGGCATTCAGCTCATGTTTTGGAATGACTGGAATATACCAAGGAGCCAGAGTCTAAGAGGAACCAAGCTGCATCTGATTATCCATCTTGCCACACCCAACCTGTTAGCAGGCACTGGATTTGCATATCTCACTTACCCACCCTTAGGGCACGTTCCCTAAAAACTCAGGCCCTGAAATCTAATAAACCAAACTCTTGTTCCTTTTTAAAGTAAAGGTTGAAAATATTAACATCCCAATAAGATCAAAGCAACCTTCAACCCAACTTATGGGTTTAAAAAAGGAACATAAAACAAACAAGTAAAAAACGCCACCGTATTAGAATTACAAATGTAGTGGAACTGAAAAGACTTCCAAAATCATCTGGTTCACTAAGCTCAGACACTGGGCTGCTGTAAATAAGAATTCTCAGTGTGGTTGTGTTTGTTTTTTGTTTGTTTGTTTTTGGAAGGCTAGTACAAGAACTAGGAAGAGGGGGATGATATGTACAGGATGTTATCTAGTCAATGCTCAATAAATATATATTGAGAATGTAAAAATGTTCTTTCACATTAATTTCAATCGAGCTCCAAACTTCCACTTTATTAAAAGTTCCTGAGTTCTAAGGAGAGCCCATTGTTTTAAAGAAAACGACATCAAGTATGAGAAAAATACAGACGAATAAGACAATAGAAGTAGAGCCCTTGCTGGTTTGGCTCTGTGGATAGAGCATTGGCCAGTGGACTGAAGGGCCCCAGGTTCGATTCCAGTCAAGGGCACGTATCTCAGTTGCAGGCCAGATCCCTGGCCCTGGTCGGGGCGTGTGTGGGAGGCAACCAATCAATGTGTCTCTCACATCGATGTTTCTCTCTGTCTCTCCCCTTCCCTTCTACTCTAACAACCAATGAAAAAATATCCCCGGGAGAGGATTGATTAACCAAAAAAAAGAAAAAGAAAAAGAAAAAGAGGGAAGCCAGGCCCTCCACTTGGAGGCCCCCAGCGTGAAAGACTTGCTCCTTTAAAGTGAACATCCAGCTCCACAGCTGCGCTCAGATCGATTCATGGTCACTTGGGATTCCTTTAGCAGGATGACCGTTCGTTCAGACTCTCCTTGCTCTGATCCAAACCCTGGGCTAGGCAATAGGTTCCCAGAAATGAGTGACTCTTGGAGTCTTCATTTCCAGCTGCAGAGGCAGGCCTCAGAACCATTCAAGGACACAGAATTTGCATAAGGGCTTAACAGGAAGCATGTGTACAGTATGACATGGCTTTACAGAGCTACACAGAGAAGATTCCACTAAGATGAGGCACTGTGCTCCTTGACAGGGCACCCCAGACATGCCTGGGTCCCTGGAAGACAAGGGCCCCAGCCTTTGTAACATCAAGTTTTTCTACTCATTTCTCAGAATAGCCCCATTTTGTAAATCCTTGATTAGGAAGCTAAAAAAGTGCAGTTGCCAGATATGTCTAGCAGGCCATATATGTAAAAACACCTTTTCCAAATCAGGAAACACCAGAGGCAGAAGAGGCCTATATAAAGCTAGTCAAGCTGTTTTTCTGAATCTATAATGTTTTAAAGAAAATGTCAGTTTTTCCAAAGAAAGCTCTACAGAGGTGTCTTATTATGAAGAAAGAAAAAAAACCCCTAAGTCCAGTCTTTGAGTTGAAGTGACTAGTCTCTGCTTTGAGGGCAATCTAACCTGCAACCCCTATGTCCCAGCCAGTCAGGGGTTTGAGCACATCTCCTCCAGCAGTCCTTTAAGAATCAAAATAATAATATGGCTCTAACACAAACTTAGCAAACTTGCCGAGTCAGAAGCAAAGCAGTTCCCCTGCAGACAGGTGCCATCCTGACCACTGGCAGCTCAAAAGCCCCCAGCAGGTGGGAAGAAGCCAGCACAGAGATGCACCCTGGGCAGGTGAGCACTTCTCTAACATGTTTCGATACTGTAATTTGTTCTGAGTAGGAATCCAAAGATTCTAGTCTCTAACTTCAGCAACTACATTTCTTAACAGCATGGCTCACTCGGACAGACACACTTTATTTTAAACTAGAGGCCCGGTGCATGAAATCCGTACACGGGTAGGGTCGCTAGGCCTGGCAGGTGATCAAGGCTGATTGGGGCCTCCCTTCCCTGGCTGCTGGATGCTGGCCGGGGCCTTCCTTCATTCTGTGCCGCCCCTTGGTGGTCAGCGCACATCATAGCAAGCGATCAGTCTCCTGGTCAACCTCTAGTGGGGACAATTTGCATATTAGACTGTTATATATATAGATAGGTAGATACGGGACGCCACTGGTACTTGGGGGAAAAGTAATTTATTTGCATTGTTTCCATTGTTCTACTGTAGTGTTAGGACTTGACATTAAGTATCACTCTTCTACTTCCTATTTACAGTTCATTCAGAATATTACTACAAATACAATATACATACTTTAAAAACTTATGAGGAACTGCAGTTTTTGTTTTTCTCTCCTCTTTACAGGTTTCTCAAAATCATTCAACTTAAAGGAAAATTTATATGGACATTTTCTGTACACATCTGAAAGAGCAGAGATTACATGATAAAAGCCAAAAGGATTTTGCACAAATACAATAAAATACAGAAAACAGAAAGTAAGAAGATGTTATTTGGGGTACAAATATAAACAATACAGTACCATTTGAGTAATCTAACAACATAATACTCACACTTTATAGAAATAAAACTGCAAACCTGGAGAATGCTTTGACAAATATTTAAACATATATATACAATGAGGTAAATGTACCTTGGTCTCTTGAGAGGTAATTTAAGTTTAAAGCAATTGACATTTTGAAGCATCTCCTTGAGATATAAAGAAACAGCAAACACCCCATTCCATTGGCACAATGTGAAAAAGGGATATCAAAACACAGTTCATCATATTCATTCACAAATCTAGTTAAAAAAATAAAAATAAATTCAATGAAGTTCTTTTTAAGCTTTAAGAAACAGGTTGAATGTTATTAACCACATTTTTAAAATTTACAATTAAAAATAAGATTGCATAATGGGATGGAAAACTTTGAATGTACTGACAATCCTCAACGTCCTAGAAGTCCAGCATTCCTAGACAGAGGGCCATGGCTAACCCAGTGTTCCAAAACAGACATAAGAAGCTTTACTACATGTCCAGAGCTATCCCTAAGATCTCAAAAATATGTGAATTGGCATTTTTCGCCAAGTTGTAACAGAATCATAATTTGGAATCTCTATTATCTGGAGCCAAAACACCGCCACAATCAAGAAACAAAAAACAGGTGACTTACAATTGCTCTTTCAGTGTGAGGATAAAAATTAAGTCTTGATGTGACATGTCCAATGGGATACTGATTTTGTTATGCATTTTAATTAGCACTTTGCCATCATGTTTTACAGAATATTCTATGTGACAATTCTCAGATGTAGAGAAAAATAAAAGGTAACTCATGCATAAGCTGCAAAGTGGCCAAGTGACCAGTTACATTTTGTCGTAAGAACTGAAATTTGGAATTCTTGATGGCATGGCACTCTATACCAACTCAAGGCACTTCTTGAGCACTATTATTACAGCAGAATTATAGGCTCAGCTCTTTGGGCTTCACCCTGTCCTATAGGGAATACAACTGGCCACGGCTTCTGGCATATCTCCCACTGCCATAGCTGCCACTCGTTGGCCAAGGCTGAAGTCAAAGTAGGGCAGCCAGCAGGACCATCATCTGCCCGATCTCCAAACTTGGAGAACCTTCTCAGTAACATCCAATATTCAAGGAAATGAAAAATGAAAGTATGCCCCACAACTTCCATCAACCATTTTAGATATCACGATAGATATCAAAGTCAGCTATTTAGTGGAAAGGCTGCTGGGGAAGGGGGAGGGGAAGGTTGGCAAGGTTATGATCTCTGAGTCAGGGATCAGCAGGAAGGTGGGTTGAGAGAAACAGAGCTGAAGTTATAAAAGGAAGGACCATGCGTGTCTGTGCCCTCGTGGGCCATACCTCCCCATCCTCATTCCTCCAGGGTACTGACAAAATGGATGTGGACAGGTAATTTGCCTGAAGGTGTATATTAGCCAAGTTGAATCTTAGAAGGTGAGCATCTGAAGACAGGCAGTATAAACAAAGGCTTAAGTTTCTAAATGACAAAATTAATACTCTAGTCAAACTTAACTGCAGATGATCTGTTTCATCTTTTAAATTACTTTCATTTTCAATATTAGCCAACTGAGGTTTATCAAACTGTCATTAGCCAAACAAGAAACTAGCTTCAATATGTAAATAAAATTTAGAACTAAATTTCAACTTTAAAAAAATTCCCTGACTCATCAAAAATACATTTTATCGACTTAAGAAAAGTATAATTGTAACTCAATCTTTGATTTCATAAACAATATAATCAACAAAAATCGATTACCTTGTATGAAAGTGAGCAATCATATGTCACAACTTTAAATCAGACAAGAACTTTTGGTAGGTTCTTAAAATTATATAAAAATAGTTTGTGATAAAATACATTGGTCCCCTGGATTTCATAAAGCAGATCTGGTAGGTTTAGAAATGGCAGGGGGGAAAAAAAAGAGTGCCTAATCACAGAGCTAGAGATTATTAAACAGGAAATATAACACAATTATAAAAACAAACCTGTCAAACTCATATATCTGCTTTAATGAAATTACGGAAACTACAAAAATAACTCAAATTTGGAGTCAAAATATTAACTTCTAAGCACATTTCCCCATGACATTTTTAAACACATGAAATTGACCCTAAATTCCTGTGTAATGTCTTTTTTTCTAAAATTACTTTGGTTTTAAGACCAAATAGTCTTTCAAACTTGGTCTATGTATAAGAGATAAGACGTTATCAGAATGCAGTTCAGTCAGCGTCAATGGCCACTCCCTCTTACTGACCTGAATACTATACTATACGGTTATTCTAACCCTTTCACTGGGAAATCGACGGCACTATGAAGTCAGTGTCTGCCTCGCAGCTAAATAGTTTGCCCTCAGAATAAGATCACAGTGATAAAGAAAACGTTGAAAACTGTAAAAGCTCTGCAAAGACTTTCAGCACTGGAAGTAAAACCAGTTGTTATAAGCTAGTTTCAACTTAATGTGAGAAGACCATGACCAGTTTATTTTAAACATTCAATTTGACCAAAAACGTTTGTAAATGGAGAACCTATACTCAGAATACGCTTTAGCTACCACTCTCCCAAATACCACGTCTGCTGAATTTATTACAGAGCCATGTAAATTAAGCAGTTAAAATATCTGCACACAGAAGGAAAGACTGAATTAAAAGCTGCCTTCCTCAAAATGTAGTGACACCTCAAAACCACACTAACTCTAACCTCAGTTACAGACAGAAAACCCACCAGTGACTCCTACGTAACAAATGTGACTCTCTCGCACACCTGTTATCTACTCAATTAACTACCTTTACCTTCCTAGAAAAAGGCCTATCATTTAACATTAACCATATTCTAACTTTAAACATAATTCATTTCTTAAAAAAATAACACTGTCTTTTATCACATAAAGAACAAAATGGCTTACAGAATGCCACACAACTTTCCACAAGCAGCTAGACAAATTTTCCTTTAGAAAAATTAGTCTGTATGCTACCAATTTTAAATTAAAGTACTATAAGCATCTAGAGTGCCACTTGATATTTTTTAAAGTATACTTAGACGACACAACTAAAATGCAAAACCCTGATGAGAGACTATCCAACATGACCATGATAACAATTTACCAATTAATGCCACTTCATTAGTGGTTTAAGCACATTCTGGTAGGAGAAAGGCATTTTCAAACTGGAATACTAAATGACATCACAAAAACTCTCCAAAAAAAAAGCAAAAGAGAAAATGTCTGGTTTACCCAGATAAACTATCTGAATTGAAACACTACCGGTTTTAACACGCACAGACTTTAAGCAATTCCACTCATTTCCATTACAAAGACATAGAAGTGGCACTTACTGGTATAGTACAATCCCATTTGAAGGCATGTAATATTCTGAATATGTGAAAGAACGATAATAGTATACAAAATAAAATTGCATAAATTATGTTCTTCACTACTATATGAGGTCATTTTTAGACTCAAGCTAAGAGTTTTTTAAGTGTTAGTTTTAAGATCCTGAAATTTACAGAACAGTACATTCAATGTCTAAATCAAAGAAACTCTTTAGTGGTTCAGAATCCTCTGAGAATGTACTAACCAGGAGTAAATTACTTGCTTTAAAAATAAGAAATGCTTCGGATAACTCAGCGTCCAGCTCCTTCACCCTTAACGATGATCTTCAGCGCAGCAGAGTTACCTAACGTTAAGACCAGCAATTTTAGCTTTAAAAAACAAAAAGTTTTGTATTAATAAAAAATAAAGGTAGACTATACAACACTTTGTAACTGTCCTGGGAAAGAAGAGTTCATAGTGCACAGAAAGGACCCACATGGCTGATTCCTGGGCCCACAGAAACCCTGGGAAGTTTTAAATTGGCCTATTACACTGTTGCAAAAGGAGCACTATCCTTCCGTTCCCTCTCAGTGAGGTAGAACAGGTGACCTCCCAAATTAGAGCCCAGGAGCAGATCTGAAGAAAAGGAGGTTCAGGCAAAGCCGCAGAGTTACATTTTGATGCCTTCCTGCTGACTGAGTTGTGACAAAGTTTTCTTAATCCGCAAAGCTGTAAGCCTCGCTGCTCCATTGGCATACCAACATTCTCTCATAATTTTAGCCATTACTCTCAAGGCCTACAAGAAAATACAAGAAAAAGAATTAATGAATGCACTCTATCAATCCATCTAGATAAGAATGTAATTTATCTGCGAGTTTTCCTTCTAAATGACATTTCTTAATGTACACATTTTTTGTTTGAGCATTTGTAATACCATGTGAACAGAAATAACCTAAATTCCCATCGACGAGGTACTGATGCTAGCAGCTGGAAAGGAGACACAGAGCGACTCACTCACCTGAAAAAGCTGAATCCTAAATCAGAGCTATGTAAGGCAAAGAAGGAACTTGACTCACACTAATTTAGAGTGAAATTCAGGCGAAAAATAGAAGCATTAGCTAAAAGAGCTGGAACCCCAGATACCTGCCCTTCCCCCTTCCCTACCTCAGTAATAGACTAGAGGTTTGTATCTGAGAGGGTAAAATAGAAATTTCTGACTTGGGGAACATAGATGAGAAAGTTCCATACTGAGAACACACTAAATGCTAAGACCATAGGCTTTCTCCCCAAAACACAGGCAGCAACATGTACATACTACTCCAGGCAAGAGCCTGGAAGAGTCTTCCCTGGAGCATGTGAGCAGCCCTTAGAGGAGAGACCTGAAGGGACTGAGATCAGTGGCCCCTGTCAGAACACTTAAAGATTACAGTCAAAAAGCTCCATTCCTGTGCACAGAGCTTCCTATAAGCATTCAGTGCCCTGTTTTTAAACAGAGCATGAGTTTCATCAAACATTTGAGAGAAGTCTATAAAATGTAGAAGCTGACACGAACAGAAAAAAGCAGCTTGGAGAAAACAGAAGCTGTACACAGAGAAAAAAAAAATCAACAATCTATCATTAACATCCTCAAAGAGATCCAAAAAATATGGTATTGGATATTTCATTGATAGATTTTTGTTTCTGAAGTCTAACATTCATAATCAGAGTTGAAAAAAGAAAAGAGAGGGAAATGAAAGAGAAAATCAAAGAAATATTTCAGAAACATTTCCTAGAAGTGAACATTTGTTTCTAGATTAAAAAGGACCAAGTGCCCATTACAGACATATATTCATTCAACAAATATTTACTGAGTGCCTACCACATACCAGATTCTGTCCTAGGTACTGGGGATATGGCAGTGGGCAAACACAAAATCCCTGCCTTCATAAACCTTATATTCTAGAGGTTTAAAGCATAACATTAACAAGTAAGCAAAACACATGGACTGTCTGCGGTAAGTGCTAAGGAGAAACATCATTTAGGGAAGAAGATAAAATATGCTAGATGAGGAGGATGCTTTGTTGTTGTTAATCCTCATCTGGGGATATTTTTCCCACTGATTTTTAGAGAGTAGAAGGGAGGGGAAGGGGAAGGGGGGAAGAGAGAGAGAGAGAGAGAGAGAGAGAGAGAGAGAGAGAGAGAGAGAGAGAGAGAGGCATTGATGAGAAAGGGACAGATGGATTAGTTGCCTCCCACATGCGCCCAGGCTGGGGCTGGGGATGAAACCTACAACCCAGGTACATGCCCTTGACCAGAAATCAAACCTGCGAGTGGGCAGACGCTGTAACCACTGAGCCACGCCAGCCAGGTCAAGAGGGATGCTATTTTAAACAGATGGAGAGGTAACATCTCATTGACAAGGTAACATTTAAGCAGAGACCTAAAGGAGGGGAGGAATGAGCAAACCAAGAAACAGGAAAACATGTGATCCAGGAAGGAGAATTCACGACAAAACAGGCAAAGAGAATCCCAGGACCAAAGGTGAGGGATATCCCAAGATGAAAGCTGTACAGCTGGGTTAGAGAGCAACCAGTCCAGACTGGAAAACGTCAGAAGGTTCTGAAAGGCACTTCTTTAGTCAGTTTCATCTATTTTTTAAAATATGTTTCAACTATTGAGAGGAGATTTATAAAACCCTAGGAAAGTGAAAAACTGAATTAGTGATAAGTACATAAAAAACTAAATGGAAAATAAACAAACTGAATGGCATTAATTCAGCATGATGTGGTAGTCACTGCAAGTTCAGGAATGCTCTTAAACTTTTCTTCATGGTTAAAAAGCCACCTATCTGCTCAGGAAGAATCTGTTCGAATTATAGAGTAAATACAAAAATACTCAAGTCTGTACTGCAGTATTAAGATCAAATTTTTCAGAGGCAAAATCCAGCCCAATTTCATTTATTAAACATGCCGATTCTTTGCACACATAAGACGTATCTGGGTCTAAGTACATGGTTTTGTTGGAGATAGCTAAGGAGAGCTCTTGATGTCAAAGGTTCTACTGAGTCTACATTATTTTGAGATGTAAAATCAACTACTTAGTGGTCAGCTTTTAATTCCTCCTAAAGTACAAAACTTCAAATCTGGAGGGAAATGTTCTGCCTCACCAGATTATTAGTAACAGGCAACAATTAAAGATGGATTCCATAAAATTTGTCTTAAAATTTCTTTAAATTTACAACTACAAAGAGATTTCTAAAACTTTTTGTAAGAGCTAGCATTGAGAAGCTCAGACACTGGGGGGGGGGAGCTTTCCCCCCAAATTCCTGGTGAGTGATCCTACGGGCAATGAAGAGAATAAGATATAAAACCATCTGAACCATCTTCATAATCATCTTATCCAAGCTCTTCATTTTACAAAACGTCATGCTAAAGTTAGAGAACTGAAGGCATTTGCCCAGCGTCGCTCTGAAATGATACCCAGGCTTGACCTAGAATACTGGTCTCCCGATTCCTGTCAGCACGCATCCCACTATTCTGGACTGCCCTGATTGAAGGGAAGTATTCATTCAAAATGCAGGTGCTTTGGTTATCGGCCGGTCCAAATAAACACTGTTCTCATGGCCAGTGCAACTACACCATGGCCTTTCAATGTGCTTATAAACTAACATGAAAAACAAATCATTCTGTTTTACTCAGTTTAACTGCTATGAAAAAGAAAAAGAGAATCTGTGTCTGTTTTCCTTAAAGAAAAGTAGCAAATTTGCAGTTACTAAACAGAATTAGTTTAGAAAACTGCATAGTGTCTAAAAGAAATACTCACTTCACAGCTCTGCCATCTGTTTGGAATATTTGGCCTCAACTTCTGTTCACAAACAACTTTTCTCATTTCTTCAACTGATGGATCAGAAGGTACAAGATCATAATAAGGCAGCTGGTAATCTTCATGAATTCCTATATTGGTAAAAGAAAGAAAAAATGTATTTTAAAGAGTTTACTCAGATAATGCCAGACCATTCTTTGACCAGGCAGGAAAGGAAGTCCTGAGTGTGCTATCACAGGGTCCCATTACTAAATTAGGTGAGTGAACAGGGTTCACAGCTTGCTCTGTCTCATCCACATCTCTACCAACAACCCACCTCCCAACCTGATTGGGCTCACACCTTGAAACTACATATTACTGTGGGGTCATAAAGGCTATTTGAATGATGATGAATTATGAGCTGTGGGGACTAGATTGACAGTTTCCTCTAGAACTCTTAAGAGTTTTAATGAGTTTTTCTTCCATGAGTGCATGGCCTCTCACTTGGCAGGGGATGTACCCTCTATCACTGAGATGGGAATCCTACAAGACAAGCCTGAGGTGCAAATCCCTTCCTCTCCTTGCATCTGCCAATGACCTGTTCTCCTGCTACAAGGCAGAGACACACTCTGCCCCTCACGGCCTCAAAAACCTGAGACCTTAGTCCAGCGATACTGAACCTATGACACGCGTGTCAGGTGACACACGAACTCATTTTTTTTGGTTGATTTTTCTTTGTTAAATGGCATTTAAATATATAAAATAAATATCAAAAATATAAATCTTTGTTTTACTATGGTTGCAAATATCAAAAAATTTCTATATGTGACACGGCACCAAAGTTGAGTTAGGGTTTTTCAAAATGCTGACACGCTGAGCTCAAAAGGTTCGCCATCACCTAGTCTCAGCCAAGTGTGGGCTCCCAGATAAGAGCCTTTCTCAAGGAAACATCAAAAGTGCTCTATCTAAAACTAAATTTAAAAGTTAAAACAGACCTAGTCAGCATGGCTCAGTGGCTAGGGCATTAGCCCACACACCAAAGGGTCTTGGGTTCAATTCCTAGTCAAAGGGATGTACCTGGGTTGCAGGTTTGATCCCCAACCCCGGTCAGGGCGCATGTGGGAGGCAACGAATCAATGTTTCTCTCTCTCTCGATCTCTCTCTCTCTGTCTCTCTCTACCCTTCTGCCCCCTCTCTTAAATACACACACACACACACACACACACACACACACACACAAAGGAAAAAGTATCCTCACTCCTTGAGGATAAAAAAAAAAAAAAAAAGTTAAAGCAAACTTACGTCAAAAAGCAACATAATGGCGGTGTAATTGTACTGTACTCTGTATACCTAATTTCCAAGTTGGGAAAAATAACCACCATCTCGGGGGAAAAATCAGTTTGACTCAGGTGCATGCTAGACAGTTTCCTGGGTGGCCACCAAAGCAGTCATCCATTCAACATAACTCTATTTCAAGAAAATAAAGGGTTAGAGTCTGATGCCTTCCAAGATTCAAGAGGAAACAGAAAAGGAATACATTAGGATAAAGCTGTGCATTAGGTAAAGCAAGTCACGTTGTGTTCCCCCCATTACAGGTTTTGGCTCCTTTATTTTCTTGGCACTCTCCTGATCACCTGGTGAGCATAATTTTAGACTGTTGATGTGTTTAATTTCATTCAATAAAAGAGAAAGCAATTCTTAAACAACTTCTGTTCAGACAAACTGTTGAGGAAAGGGGAAGAAATTTACCACCAATGGAACATCTTCGAGCTATTTCCCAGAATACTAAGCCCATTGCATAGATGTCAGCACGCTTGAAGGATTCAAAGTGTTTCATATTTATGGAATCATCTAGAACTTCAGGGGCCATGTACCTAAAAAAGAAATCAGTATTTTATTTTATTGAATGGTGGCCATATTATTTTTGAACTGTTTAATAAATTTTCTTTTACCCCTGAGAATTAAAAAAGAAAAAATATATATATTAAGACTTTCCCCCTCTTTCAGCATGGTACTGCTGGGTTTTTTAAATGACCCATCCTTATAAATATTTTCCCAAAGTACATAAAGTACAAAGTAAAAAATCATTCCATTACTATCACACAGTTAACGTTTGATGAATATGCTTTCAGACATCTCTTTATTCATACAAATACAGTATTACATAACTGAGATCATATTAGACTCAAGAAAAGTATTATATAACCATACTGGCTTCCAAATTAATGATGTCAATTAAACCCTAATTGCTACCTGCCTTATAATCTTAGTTTTCAATGAAAGCCACAGGAAACAACTGTGACTGTTAACAAATGTCCTGATGCACACCACCTATTTTGTCATGCACTTTGCAGGAATTATATATTTTAATCTAGAAGTCTCCTCATTAAAATCGGGTGGACAACAGGTCAGGGACATATCCCAGGGAAGAAAATAGTAGATTAAAACGAATGCTAATTTTCCTATTGATGCCACAGTGTGGAGTCCTGAGGTTTCAAAAGCCCTACCAAGGTTACAGATCAGGACCTACAAAGACCTGTGGCAACCACTGTACTGCAACCAGAGTTTAGAATTCTGAGAGTCCCTACTGAATCCAGAAGTCATAAATACAACTTAGATAGAATAAAGCTTGGCTCACTTCAAGGCCAAGGTGGTAGTTTGAAGATATGTTGTGATATAGAGCAAGCTTGTGTTCACAGGTTCAAATCTCAGCTCTTCAGCTTACCACCCATTTAAGAGGTTGGCCACATTACATAACCTCTATGAGGTATATTCCTCATCTGTGACTTGAGAATGACACCTACCTAGTTAGATTATTTTGAGGACAAATATTTACTGAGTATCTACTATGTATGAGGCACTGTGATGGACACTGAGAATATAGATTGCTTCCAAGTGGCCTACAACCCAATGGAATATACAGACAAATAAATAATTACACCATAATGTGTTAATAAGTGCCTTAACGGTCCAATTTCAGCATGCTATGAGAGCTGTTGGCAAGAACACCTAACAGTCCAGAAAAGGCTTCCTATGAGAAAGAAAGGGTGAATACAAGTTAGGGAAACAGTAGGGGAAAGTGGATTCTAGGTACAGCACATGCAAAATTTTTAAGGAAGAAAGGCAGGCATATTTTCAGGAACTGAAAATAGTTGGGATAGTTACAGTACAGCATTTGAGGAGGGCATCAAATGAGATAATATATTAAAAAATTTCATTAAAATGATTGGCACACAGTAGGTACCCTATAAACATTAGCTCCTATTGCTATTATAATTAACATCACTAATGAAAATATTTTCTGGAAGGACCATCTTTCATCAGCAGGCTTCTTTTTAAGTCAGGCAACCTTGGTTTCAGAGCAGACAAAACCATAAGATCTTCTACCTGTGGTTGAGTTTCAGAGAAAATATGTATATGCAGATGAGAGGAAAAGAACTTGCTTTTAGAACATATTAAAGACTTTATTCACAAGTATACCGTTTTGTTCCCACTCTGTGGTTTGGAGCAATATCAATTGTATCTGTGGCTGAATCATGCCTTACTGCCAGTCCCAAGTCTGCAATACAACAAGTTCCGTTCTTCTTTACCAAGATATTTTTTGATTTCAAATCTCTGTGAGCGATGGCTGGTTTTCCTAAAGAAAAAGAAATGAAACATAATTGCTTAAAAGGTAGTACCAATCACAATTTTTACCTGGGTCATTACTTAACATCCTCAAGTGAAACAGGTAGCAAGTGGATAATCACTAGAGCATAGAGATTTGTTGGTGTCTGATATCCTACATAGCACAAAAATCATAGCAAAAGCATTTAATAACTAAAAACATAATATTTAATTTTTCAACTGTCAAAGGGTCTCATGCAGTCTTATCTCAAAGTCAAATATAATTTTGTTAGATGGATGATAACATTTATATAGCATGTTGACATTTATAAAGCATTTCCACTTTCACTTACACATAAAAAATACATCTCTTAGACTTGAATTCTGAAATCAATATCCTCAAAAATCACGAGTAGGAAACTGAATGCTATTTTTTAGAACTCACAAAAGTATCAGTATTGTTACAATGACTACAGGATCTTTAAACAAATTCCTAGATTCCTGACTCCATGTGAGATTTTCAACAGAAATATAACATCTCCAATTAGACTGACTTCCTACAAAAATGTTCTGAGCAGACATTAGATCCATGGGAATTGAAAGTAAAAACAGGATTGCTTCAAGTTACCTTGGGTACCAACAATCTCCATATGAAGATGGGCAAGTCCACTTGCTGTGGACAGAGCAAGTTTTATCATTCCTTCCACAGTAACTGTGTATCTGTTCAAATAATCGAAAAGGGATCCATGCTCATGATAATCTGACACCAACCAGAGCTGAGTCCATGTACCATTGTCTGCAAAGTATAATAACAATATTTCAGACGCCTGTAGAACATTTACAATTTATTTGTTCAAAAGTTATCACTTTACTCTATCCCAAATCCCACTACAATATGATCGAACCTTAAATTTGTAAATATTTCCTTCATATTTTCCTGTATTTTCATTTTGTCTTATACTTTTACATATGCATCCTTTAGGTCCTCAGAGTAAGCCTCATTTCCTGAGATAAGGCTGGATGACTAATCCAATTTAAGAGACAAGGAATCGGTGAAGGGCTGAGGAGGAGGAGAAAGCGGGATGGAGGGGGCTAATGGGGGGGACGGAGGAGACAATCTCTAATGCTTTCAACAATAAAGATAAATTAAAAAAAGAGAAAGACAAGAAATCACAGTTCAAAGATGTAATCTTGAGTCTACAGAGACAGTGGTAAAGTGGGAACTCTAGTGCCTAGAAAAATGCCTGGTTCAGGTTAGGTGCTCAGTGATTGTTTCTGGGAGGAGGGAAACAATGAAGGGAAGCAGGAAAATGAGAAGTATCAGGACCCTAGTATGGCCACAGTGTGGAATGGAGCAGTATGGAACAAAACTCAAAGTGAGGTGAAATGAAGAAATGCAAGCTTTAATGAGAGGCTCTGAATATAGTTAACAAAGAAGCCACATGAGATGATTACGACTCTAAGACTTCATAAAAGTTTATCACTGACACACGGAAAAACTGAGCCAGAACTGAAATGTCAGGAGAAGACAAAGTTGGGACTGAACCCAGTTTTACACACACAAGATGATTTTAAACCTGAAGAACTAGGAATGTATATACCAAAAGTTCACTTGTAAGCTGATGCATGAATTTGCAATGTGTTTTCCCATGGGAATCAAGGTAAAGGTTTTGGATAGGCTGGTCCACAAAAGCCTATTTAACCTACAAGTAGCTAGAAATATATGAAAAACCACATTTCATGAAATTGTGAGAAAAAGTATTACAATAGTACGAAGCAGCACAATTCAGTAAACGATACACACCTGAAGTCAATGTGACCTGAGTTTAAATCCAGGAGCTGTTATTGACTAAGTGACTTCAGACAAGTTTCCTAACCAGTGAGCCACAGTGTCTCCCTTTACACAACAAGAATACCTTATTTTGTAAGACCATTAAGAATATTTTAAAAATAGAATAACAGATTTTTAAAATGCATTTAGTACATTAACGCACTTAGTTCCATAGCATGGAACATGAGAATTTAAAATGTGCTGTTTCTTTCCTCATTAGTTATAAAACAAAAGACAAAACCCAAATTGACATAAAACAACTTCTATATTTTGAAGGCTGTTATCTGAAGGAAAGCAACTCTGATTAGAAGAGATCAAAAAAGATGTTTTCAGAAGATTCTGGAGGGGATTTTTCAGTACTTTCAAAAGGATTTGGAGATTCGTGATACTAGTTCTTTACAAACTTGTTCTTCATAAATTGATTGTGTTCAAACTGTACCTTGTCTCTTCCTTGACACAGATATATCACTACTTTATCTGCCTGCTTATTATCCATGACTGAATTATGAAATACAAGAAATAAATAGGAACACAGGCAGACGGAAGATAGATTTTTCTGAGGTAACTGACAAGAAAAGCAGAAGGAAAAAAGATATGTAAGAGGCTGTGCATATATAAGAGGTTATCTGGGTAGATTTAACTAAACCAGGAGAATGAAGATAAGGGAGAAGGGAACTGGGGTAGAGGGGCAAGGGAAGAGCCAGCAAGGTCAGTTAGTTCCCATGGTGACCACCAGAGGACAGCACCAGCTTGGTTGCTGCTTGAGCAAACGCAAAGAGAAAGCTCAGCCCACAGCAGCAGGAGCATTTTGTGCCAGTTTTCGACTTGGAACATGCCTAACAGAAAATATTTTCAGGAAACCAATAAAATATAATCAGATTCAGTCTCTAATTCTAACTACCAGTTTTCAAATCATACAAGGAGCAAGTTCAGAGACAGTATAGGAATTCAATTAGTAAAATCCAGACTGATAAGCCCTACAGGACAAACAATTTAGTTTCTTCAACAAATAAACTGCAAGAAGAAAAAAAAAACAAAAGATGGCGAAGGAACCTAGAGATTTTAAGGGACTTAAGATTAAAACCAACCAAATGCAATGTGTGGACTTTGTATCCTAAAATGAATAACCAATTGTTTAAAAAAAATAATAATGAGACAGCTGCAGAAATTTAAAACTGACTAGATATTTGATATTTTTTAAAGTGACAATAGTAGTGTGATTATGTTTCATTAAAAGTTCTTTATAATCTATAAAGATACAAATGACAATGTTTACGGATGAAAAGATATGTTATCTGGAATTGGCTTCAAATAATTTAGTTAGGGGGCAGTGTAGGTGAAGTCAGAGATCAAATATGATTGGTAGTGAACTAATAATTATTAAAGGTGAGTGATGGAAGTTCATTATACTATTCTTTTTTATATAATGGAAATTTTCTCTAAATAAAAGTTAAAAAAATAAACAAGTAATAAATGCTTGTTGTATATAAATTTGAAAATACAGAAGCAGAATCAAATCATCCATAATTACCAACTGATTTTAAACACTGTTAACAGTTTGAAGCAATAAACATTGTTGAAAAAAAAATGGGAAGGGAGAGAAGGAAAAAGATAACTATGGTTCTGGCCAATCTCAAAAAGATAATGATAGCATTTTTTAAAAAATAGGAAAGCTGGAAAGCATTTGATTCAGGTTAGGAATAATGAGAGTTGAGTTGTAACATACGTCTCTGACAAAAGCTGTAAGAGTAGAAATTGTAGACAAAAGATAGTAAGTGCAGCCAAAAAAGTAGTTCAAGTACAGTCTGAAGTCACTGCTCACAGTCACCACTCATTCTGACTCTCCCCGGAAAGGGCTTCCTTGCTACCTCAGCATCTGATCTGACCCTGGACCTTAAGCACCTGAGCCACAAGCAAGGAAGTGTCAATGTGGTTTTGGAGAAAACATGTAACTACTTAATAATCTATTTAAGCCCCAGGGAACTTAAAACAGACTACACTGAGAAGTTTTTTTTACTCTCCTTATAAATAAAGTTATTAGTGTGTATCAGAATGCTCTTACGGTGAAGAGGTTAAATGGAAACAGATATCTGGGCTCTATCCTACCTCAAAATGTTGAGCAACCCGAGTTTATAAGTTTTTCTGTATTATGACTTCACTCAATAACTCACTGTCCAGAAGCAAAACAACAAAGCACGTGGCTTTTTAAAAACTTAGCTGTTATAAAACAATTAGAGATTTAGGAACAGGTTGTCAAAAGTCAAGGAAATCTTTAAGGAGTTCCTGGTTCTAAAGACTTCTAATATATTCCATTTGACCAAAGGGTCTAATCTATATGACACACATCTATTTTTCTCATTAAATTTGACAGTGCTCAGTAGCCATATCTGTAAAAAGGCTTTATTAAATAGATTTTGTTACTACTACACTCAAAGGAAAAGTAAATGTTACTGACCTTTATTGTCTGCTGCTATAAATCCCAAGATGTTTTCATGACGTAACATTACAGTTTGATAAATCTCTGCCTCACGGAACCATGAACGTTCTTCTCTAGAAGAGAATATTTTCACAGCAACTTCTTCTCCTCTCCACTTTCCTCTCCAAACTTCTCCAAATCGACCTTTGCCAATACTTTCTTGTAACACAATAGTTCTTGCAATTGTTCTCTGAACAAGCAATGGCAAACCTGAAGATAAAAATAAATAGTATTCAATACAAACAATCAACAAAAGTATGGGTATCCAACACCACCACAGGAAAGGCGTATCTCTTTTAAGCTCTACTTTTAAGGAACTTACAATCTCAATGAAATAAAGACCACTTTTGCAGACACAGTAATTCATGATAAAAGGTAAATAATAAATACATTAAAAGAATCCAGAAACTCCTGGCTAGAGGGTCAAGGTAGGCTTTGTAGAGTAAGTTGAATTTAGACTGGCCTTTACAGAGGGATACCTAAGGAGAAGAAAAGGAGGTAAGGTATTCAGGTAAGAGGAATATGCAAGCATAGGTACAAGGAGGAAATGAATGATACATTTTTAGGGAACCAGCTTAGATAAACAGAAAGGAGGCGCATGTAGTAAAGCAGTGGAAGAGAAGGTAAACTGTCACCAAAATGTGACAAATACTAGAGATGCCAAGCTCAACATGACCAATGAGAGCTGTGGGTAAACGAAGAACTATTAAAAATGTCTGAAAAGAGGCTATGTACGGGAAGAAATAATTTTAAAAAAACCTGATTTTAGAAAGATGAATCTGGTAACAGTTTTAATTGTGGGAGGAGAAAAATATGTGACTATAAGACACATAAAAATAAATTCTGGCCCAACTTTTAATAAATCAGTAAATCATCACAGAAACCATTTCAAGATAGGCAATTTACTTGCTAGGAACTGGCTGCCTATACAATACTAGTATCTTAAACAAGTATCTAGCAATTTACTCTGGTAATTTTATTTTTACCAACTGAACTTGCCTTACTCTAAAACGCATTTTTTGAAATATTGCCACACGTATTTCATTTATAGAAAAGGATTTACAACTACCTACAACATTTAAGTAACACTGTATTTGGGACTATTCCAGTTCACCTAAATAGCTGACAATTCAGGACCCATGTAAATGGGATGGTCAAGATAGGCTAATGGGACAAGGAAAGTTATTGTTATTCCCATCACCCTTGGATTCTAGATGCAGACCTAAAATTAAAAACCACATCTATATTCATCATATTATCTATATTTGGTTACTCTAACCCACATGAATACCTGAGCATTTTTAAAAAGTAATAATTTTCTTCTAAAGACAAAAATAAACAAGTCTAATTTAGATCTCTATGTTCTTTGCGTTATTCTTCTGTACCTTGAGAAGAGTAAACTTCAGTGGGGAAAATGCTTCACATTAGTGAATAGAAATAAGACCTAAATAACATGCATACATTATAACAGATCATAAGCATGAACAAGACATAAGGAACATTGGTATGAAACTCACTCTCTTTCAAACACTTCAATTATGGCCCTGGTATTGAGTAATAAGCATGTAAGTTCATAATATGAAATGTTTAGTTTTACCTTTTCCTCAATGAGTAAAAGAACTAAAAGGGGCATTATGTATACACATTTTATTTACTCACAAGCATGAGTCTCATGCATGAGGTAGCAGGCAATAAGGCTTTATAATGAATAGAAGGGAAAGAAATGGCATTTTCTGTTGTCATTCAACCGACAATAGCTTCTGTCTGGATTAATCTGCAGGCCATTTAGCACCCAATGAACTATGACAGGGAAAGGAGGCCTTAAACTAAGCTTTTTTGTACAATGCAGCAAATAGATCCTGTATGTCAGATTTTTCTTCCAAATATCTTCTCAATAAGAGTAACACCTGTCATTTGGATATACGTGACCATTTCCCACGTGTTTTCACACAAACATTTTTGTCTCATTTGAACCTCATAACAATCTAATTACTTTGATTTTAAAGATGAAATAACTCAGACATGAAACATCAGCTAACTACCCCAAACTACAGTTACTTGCAAAAAATGTAAACAAGTTTTTGCAGGGGAAGGCATAAAAGAAGTGAAGCTTTCACAGAGATCACAGAGCTATAATCCCTGATGGATCTATAACTATAGATAAAATGGAAAAAATAACAATTCAAGTCTTTACTTCATATCTATATCTTTAAGGTAAATAAATGTATTCTTATTGGAAAACCAACTGCCATCCAGACAGTAATTTCTTTTGCTCCTTTAGGTAGGCTTGTTCCCCTGGAGCCTATGCCAAGCGGCATGAGCTGCTTTGATTTCCCTGGGTGTAAGTTGGCAACAAGAGCACAGGTCCAAGGGATTAATTCCAAATGATCTGTAGCCACCCTGATTTCCTGTGACTGTTGGTCCTTGCTTATCATATTTTGGTCCAGAATAACTTTTAGAATAAGCCAGATCTTCTTTGGTAACTCTTTGGCATAACTCAGAATCAATGGGAAAACCCAGGAAAGCCCTAAAACAATCTCCACTCCTCTACCACTCCTGCCCAAAGACTGTCACATCTTCAGTACTAAGGCTGCTCCATCTCGATTCAACCTCTCATTGCTTCCTTCCTCACAAAGTTCTCAGGGGTCCCTAAAGGCTGTCCTAAGAGATGTGGGCTCTAGTGCAAACTACATGTGTCCTAGAAATCATAGCATGAACTCACTTACTAAATATATATATATATATATATATATATATATATATATATATATATATAGCCTAATTCTACTGAAGAAGACTTCGGGTCATGAAATCAGTTTCTAAATGAACAGACAGATATATGCATCTTTCCTGATGCATATACATCAATATGTTAATTTCCTTAGAATAAATAGGCATTTGACATTTATGTGAACTTTATTAGCAGATGTGATTTTGTGCTTCAAAGTCATATTCTCCCCTAGTCACAACTTCTGCTTTAACATTTCTTTAGTTACTTGGTGATAAAATTAGTGAAATTTTCATTATATATTTTCAAATCTTCATTTTACCCATAAATATAGCCCTTATTTGAAGTTGATTTATACCTCTCAAAGGCGATAGTATATCTCATTTAAAGTCCTAACAAACCACTTTAAGTAGTATTACCAAGTATCTGTTCCATATTTCTGATGAAGAAATAGAAGCCCAAAGAGGAAACATGGTTTGACCAAGGTCGGGGAGCCAAGCAGTGACAAAGTGTGCACTGGAGTCTAGCTCTCTTAATTCCTACCTGAGTGTCACATTACAATACTACAGAGGATAGAGGTCTTCCTCTCTTAGTATCCTTCCAAAGCAAGAAGTCAAAAATAAATCCCCTTTGGTTTATACATAAAGCAGTGCTACGTCAAATTCCACTTCTGAGAATAATTCTGGCAATTTCTTTTTTTTTTTAAATATATTTTTATTGATTTTGTACAGAGAGGAAGGGAGAGGGATAGAGAGTTAGAAACCTCGATGAGAGAGAAACACTGATCAGCTGCCTCTTGCACACCCCCTACTGGAGATGTGCCCGCAACTGGAGGGCATGCCCTTGACCAGAATCGAACCTGGGGTCCTTCAGTCTGCAGGCCTACGCTCTATCCAATGAGCCAAACTGGTTAGGGCAATTTCTTAGTCTATTTCTAATCCCACAAAAAATGACCAGAACTGAGAAAAGCAAACATCACAGGGGCCATGGATCCATCCAGTTATTATAACAAGGTGGTTAGACTTTTTTTCTGAAGTGAGAAAATGACGAAAAATTCATAAAGTAAATAACCTTCACAATTCGAAACACATTTTCTGTCATGCCTGTTTCTGTTCAAAGACAAAAATAAAGCTGTTAAACAATCCTAATAGAATGGGTAGCGGCATATCATTTGAATATCTTTGAACTCAGTCTGACCTATATGAATAATTCTTCTTATTCTTACTATCTCATGGAGTCCTGAGAAGGTGAGAATACTTTGAAATTTACACAAACATGAAGCTGATATACTGACTTATTTCAGTGAAAGTTAGTTCTAATCTGTCTACACTAAAGTAGCCATAATCAGATATAGACCAAGCTTAAAGACCTTTACTAGGCTCAAGCTGGACTAGTATTCACACTATCCCAAGTTTTAACAAACCAAATCAAGTGGCTCAGCCAATTAATTAAATAATGCAGTTAATTTTTAGAAGATTTCTTAGGAAAAACAATTACATTACCTGATCCAGACCCCGATGTTGTCATATCATAAATTAAATCTTTTAATGTAGTACCCTCTGAAATAAAAGGGCGATCTAATGAAGGATCCTCTTCATTTGGCACTCGATGGTGAATGACAGTGCGGTTATGGCAGATATAGACCATCAACATGAGTGAGATGCAGACGAAGCAGACTGGTCCAGCAATGACAGCTGCCAGTTCAACGGGACCAAGGCCAGGTGATGGCTTTCCTGAAAAAGGGCAAGTGAAATAAATATAAAAAATACGATAGGTGGCATCCACAATTTCCTAATTCTCCACATTTCCTGTAGTTGGCCACTATCACCATTAGTCATAGAGCCTCATTACAGCAGCTCAGAGGGCTGGAAACCAGAACAAGTGAGTCATTCAGCCTTCTCCCATTGGTTCTCCTTTTATGATCACCAACTTAGTCAACATTCACTTGTTCTTCCTGCATTTTTCAGCCATCTAAATAAATAACAAGGCTAGCTACCACCAGTATTCTAGGACCTCCCTATTTATTACTCTCAGGGTCACTAATAAAAGAACTAGATGAGCAAAAGTTAAAAAAATAAATAAAAATAAATCTATATACAGCCTCACTACTTCAAAACAATTCAGTTTAGTGTAGGTATGTGTGTGTGTATATATGTATGTGTGTGTGTGTGTGTGTGTATATATATATATATATATCAGGCAAAATATATTCTTTATTTTTTATAATAAAGTTTGCATGTGTATACTATCTACTCTATTTTAATCACTTGAGTTTTTAATTCAAGAGCACTTATTTTCTTATCATCTCTTTTAATAATTATTGCTTTACATTGTTTCAGAAAGTTTTCTATAATAATAAAAGCATAATATGCTAATTAGACCGGACAGCCTAACGACCTTCCGGACGAAGACAAGGCGGGGGCTGAGGCAGAGGCAGTTAGGGACGATAAGGCAGGCAGACAGAGGTGGTTAGGGGAGATGAGGCAGGCAGGCGAGTGATTAGGGGCAATAAAGTAGGCAGGCAGAGTGGTTAGGGGTTATCAGGCAGGCAGGCGAGTGGTTAGGGGTGATGAGGCAGGCAGGCGAGTGATTAGGGGCAATAAAGTAGGCAGGCAGAGTGGTTATGGGTTATTAGGCAGGCAGGCGAGTGGTTAGGAGCTAGCGGTTCCGGATTGCAAGAGGGTGCAGGCCGGGCTGAGGGAACCCTTGCCCTGTGCATGAATTTTGTGCCCCAGGTTTCTAGTTAAATTATTTTGGCATTCATCCTGAGCCTTGTTGGTTCCCTGCACACCACCATTTCTTTTTTTTTTTTTTTTTTTTTTTTTTTTAAATATATTTTATTGATTTTTTACAGAGAGGAAGGGAGAGAGATAGAGAGAGTTAGAAACATCGATAGAGAGAAACATCGATCAGCTGCCTCCTGCACATCTCCTACTGGGGATATGCCCGCAACCCAGGTACATGCCCTTGACCGGAATCGAACCTGGGACCCTTCAGTCCGCAGGCCGATGCTCTATCCACCGAGCCAAACCGGTTTTGGCGACCATTTCTTTAATAGCACATCTTCTCCATTCTTGATATCCTTAGTTGGATTTATTTCTTATAACATAGAATTCTAATTCTAATAATTTCTTTCAGGAAGAGTACATATGTGTCCTTATACGCTGAATACTTAATTATCTAAAGATGCCTTTGCCTTTATATATGAAAAATCTTGGCTTGTCTAAAGAATTTTAAGTAACAGTCACTATATGATGTTCCACTGCCCTCTAGTATTTAAAAAAAGCACAAAATCTGAACTTTTTCCCTTTTATAGTCAATCCGTGTTCACTTGTGCTGAATGCATATACATTTTTTCTTTATTCTTGAAATTGGTATGTCTTTTATTATATGTATTTAAATAAGTATTTTTTCATTAATTTTGCATAGAAAGTCTGCTCTTATGTCTTTTTCTGAAATATTTATACTAAGCATATTGGATCACCTAGATCTGTCCTCTGTATCTCTTAATTTGCTCACCAACTGTCTTTTTCTCTGAATTGTAACAGTTTCTCAAGCTCATCTTGCCTTAAGCTTGTCTCACACTTGACTATAAAATTATCGTATCCAGTCTGCTGTTCATTTTCAATACTGCATTTTAAAAAATAATTCATCAATCAAGCTTTTCATCTGAAAGCAATCTTTATTGCTTTCTTGTCAATCTTTATTGTCCTCATTTTACAGTGAACAACTGAAAAATAGACCTTGGTCTGTCTGAAAGTTCTTCCCTATTACATGGTAAGTCTATTTCAAAGGGTGACATCTACTCTGATTTATCCAGTTTAGTTCACTCCTTTTAAACCACTGAAGCTTTTCATTTGGTAATTTTTTTGTTCTTTGTGTATCAAGGACCTGGGAATAAGGAATTTATGCATTTTCAGCATTAGAAATGAAGTGAGTCCTTCTCAAGGTTTTGGAAATGGAGAATTCTGGAATTACCATTTTGTCATATTAGAATTGCAGATGCTTACAAAAAGAGCCAGAAAGGTTAAGAGTCTGACAACAGAGCCTGGCCACAGGGAGCTTCCTGGTCATGCTGCAGACTTAGTTACACTTTGCTGTTACCACATGTACCAGGTGGGGGACTGCTGCCCTTCTCTAACGGGTACTGGTAAATTGTAAAGTTTCTCACAAGTGTAGGCATGTGGGCAGTATTCTTCCATTAATTCTGCTAGCATTAATATAGGTCCCCCTATTTTTATATTCCTTTTGATTACTACTGTAGAAATTTGAGGACAGAATTAAATGTGCTTAGATTGACATCTTAAACCAGAACCTTAAATTAATCTAATCCTAAGAGTTTATTCTTGAAATTCCTAGCTTTTCCAGGACATTTTTTCATAAGGCAAGGTAAAATTACAAAATGAAGGCATCTGGACTGTTTAGTGCTGCTTTCAATTCCCACCCATTATTGATTGCTTTAAAAGGACAGAGCACTAAACAAGGAAGAAGAAATTCACTCTGAAGACATTCTGAGCACATACTTCTGTGGTGAGCAGAAAGTATCATGGAATCAACCTCTCAAACAATACACACCCAGGAATCAGGATCTTGGCTACTCTTATAACCCTGCCACTGTGGACAAGTTTGTTCTTGCCTCTAAACTGAACAAGCTGGGGTAGACAATCTCTAAGATCCCTTCCAGTTCTAAAATCATAGTCAGAGTCTAAGGCTTTCCTTTGTAGTATCAAGAAAAAAAAAACCATCTTATGCAATAACTTACCAACAGTTGGAAGATCTATTTTATTGCAGTGGTCCTGATTGCAGCAGTATGTTGTAGTAACAGACCCAGTTTTTGAAGATGGTGCACATACAAATGGCCTGTCTCGAGGAATTAGGTCGATTTCAGCTATACACATACTATTGTGTATAATTTTGTCTGTGGTCTCTGTGACAGAGACAAAGCAGAGTCCATCTGTGACACAAGTAAAATTGTCTTTTGTGCAAAGGTGGCAGAAACACTGTAATGCTAGGAAAAGAGAACAAGATTTTATTAGAAAAAATTCTCAAGGTTAATATTTTGAAATTATCCCATATTCACTATATGACAGTCCTGATCTTATAGTAATTTCTTTGCACTTTTCAAAAAACAAAACTCTTCATTCCTCTTAGGAGAGTTGAGAAGCACATATATGTAGGAGCTAAATATGATAAAATTTGGACCAAGGTTCTTGTCTAAAGCTTTTTTGCTTCCAAGTATAGAGAAATTGTCACATGCAATATCATCAAGGTAAGGCAAGCATTTGCCCTCCCGTTTGAAACAAAGTACATTTAAATTTTTACTGGTTATACTTATTCTTACTAGTCCAAAACTATGCATTCACATACTACCCCTATCGAAAAGCAATGTATGAAAATACTACAATCTTCCAATGTCGGTTGGAAATGCCATTTGGGTGGACTTATGGTAATGGAGTAATGGAAATAGATTTGTATTGCACCACTCTTTTCTCTTGTACAAACCCTGGGAAAGACATTTCTCTACTAGCCAGGATTACGGTGCTTTTTCAGTAAGCCAAGGCGACTGCACAGGTAACAATACATATGTGCTCTAACAAAACAGGCAACCTGGCTACAGAAATGACTAGAGAAACACCAGCTCCATGCTCACTTCTATCTATTTGATCTTTATGGCTCAACTCAAGGAGTGACCCCTTTATGGGAGTCTTCCCCTAATTATCACCAATACCTTTCTGTGCACACACAAATAGACCTTCCACCATATGCTCTCCAATGATTAACTGTTTCCTAAAGCACACACTGCTTACCAGAATTGCTACTTTTGTTTTTCTCTCCCCTATGAAACTCTAAGCTCCTTGAGGGCAGGGACCCATATTAATCATTTCTGTAAATCCACATCTAGCACTGAGTCTGGTATGTAGCAGCATTCAATAAATACTCATTGACTGAACAACAGAATAGGTACGTACATTTCACTATGATCTCATGAAAACTACAAAGCACATTTACTTCTTTATGTCAAATCAAACTTTCCAATTACTTGTTGGCAAGAAAAAAGGAAGAGTCCGTGTATGTCGAATGGCCACTTATGAAGAGGCCAAAGTCTATATACTATCTAGAAAGAGTGGCTAGGCAGACAGGCAGGCCAGAACAAAGCTAGGTCTCTGAACAGCTAACTTGCTGTGCAGGCCTGAGTTGCTCCAATACTTCACATTTCCAAGAAAGGCCTTCTTCATTCAGGACTAGCCCTTGGTCAGTTCCTAGGAAATGAACTCTGAATCCTTGAAATATTCTCCCTAATAAGAATGCTGCAAGCCTGTGTGACTGGGCCCCAATAAAAATCCTGGATACCAAGGTTCTGGAGAGCTTCCCTGGTTGACAAGTGCTGTCACATCATTGCTGAGCTATGGAGTGCACCTGTGCCACTGCACTGGGAGAGGACACCTGGAAGCTTGCACCTAATTTCTCCTGGACTTCTCCCGTGTGCCTTTTACTTTTTATGATTTTAATCTGGGTATTTCCACTGTAATAAACCATAACCATTAGTATAACAGCTTTTCTTAGTCCCATGAGTCCTTCTAGCAAGTCTTCAAGCTGGAAGTGGTCTTGGATACTCCCACCTGCTAAACCCAAATTCAGGAATGTCAGGATCTCCTCAAGCAGCTAATTCTTGGTTGCTGGCTTCATTAGCATACTTGTCTATTCTATTTCTAGATCAGAAAAGTTTTACCTTAATCATTATAAAAAATTTTGTTTTTCTTCATAGATAGTTCAGCTATTTTAATGATCTCTTCCTTTTTAGTAGGTATAAGAGACACTATCATAATCTGACATTTAAAGACTGTTAACATACAGTAATTACTCATGGTGAGGTTTGGTGGTGGTTATAGGTTCCTTGAGTATAATTTCCTAAGGAGGGATTCTGAACCAGAAATCCATGGACTGACTTTAGAGTGCATGAATCCCACAAAACTGTAGGCCAAATGCTGTATGTATTTATTTGTCTTTTCAAGAAGAAGTTTTATAGAATTAAAAAGGGTCTGTCACTCATAAAAGATTGAAACCATCATCATAGGAGATTGTCATCATTCTCTCCTGAATCCTCTTTACCCATAAGTAGTCATTCAACCAAGGTTTTCTAAGTATTAGCTTTTTTATCAGTTACTCTACCAAAATCTTAGTACACAAAGATTAATAACTCATGGTCACAGCCCTTGAAGAGTTCCAAAGACTAGTGAAGGAGAATGTTACAATATAATATGGTAATTGCTATATATAAAACTTCTGCCATGAATACTCTCCGAGTTCTAAGATCTTCACAGCTCCCTTAGAGTACATGAAGTAACAGTTCAACATTTGGTCTAACAATTAAAAATTACTTTTGGGTTCTAATTTACCATTCACATTAAAAATGCTATCTAGGGCCACACATGTCTCACCATTATGACAATCGTGTCTTTCATGACCGTGGTCTTTACACATACTATCTCTCTGCTAGTTTAAACCCACCCTCTGAATCTTTAAGACCAGTGGTTCTCAACCTGTGGGTCTCGACCCCTTTGGCAGTCGAACGACCCTTTCACAGGGGTCGCCTAAGACCATCCTGCATATCAGATATTTACATTACGATTCATAACAGTAACAACATTACAGTTATGAAGTAGCAATGAAAATAATTTTATGGTTGGGCAACAACATGAGGAACTGTATTTAAAGGGCCAGAAGGTTGAGAACCACTGCTTTAAGACCTTGTTCAAACAAGATTTTGAACCCCCCCTCTACCCTTAAGATAACTAACTGGGCAGCTCCTTTCAGTAAGTTCCCATAGCTCTCTTAGCATACTTTAGGATAGCACAAATCCAACTATTTATAGTCTGTTGTTAAAGTATCTCTCATTACATTAAGAATAGCCAAGTTGCCCTGGCAGAGTGGCTTAATTAGTTGGAGCTTCATCCCGTGCACCAAAAGGTTGTGGGTTCAATTCCCAGTCAGGACACATACCTGGGCTGCAGGTTCAAACCCTAGTCCGGGTGCATGTGGGAGGCAGCCAATCGATGTTTCTCTTTCTCTCTCTCTCAAAAAAAAAAAAAAAAAAAAAAAAAAAAAAAAATTAAATCAATAAACATGTCCCCAGGTGAGACTATAAAAAAAAAAAAAAAAAGAATGGCCAAGTTTTTTTTGGTTATAGTTTGTTTTCTTATCTTTAAATCCTAGATTCCTAGATAGTGATCAGAAAAATATTTTCTAAAGCGGCGTTTCCTAAACAGGAGGTCACAAATATGTCAAGAGAAAGAGGAGTCTAAGAATTGTGTACAATTTTTTTAATGTTTTACTTAAAAGATAATCTAAAATGAATGACATTCTGGGTCATGAGTAACTACCATCTAAACAAATATTGCCAGTAGGCTTTCCCTGGTGCTTCTTCAGTTGTGTTAAGATCTCCTTCATGCCAAATATCCTCACAGCACACTGTACGAGCAAAAGTTTCATAGTAATTGTAATTGAAAGAGTGAAAAATCAGAGCATATGGCAATACAGGCATGATATATTCAAAAGCCAATAGCTAACAGCCAATACCATGTACAATTTGCAAAAGTTCATTCACAGTAAATGTGGTTGTATGAAACAACATTTTTCCATTCTCACGCCAGCATTAATTGGTTTAGAGAACCATTTAATAAAGATTTCAGTAATGTCACAACGTTAAACCTCATCTTCAAGACAGCAGACAGTTCATTAAAACTGTTATTTGCGGAATGCTTGCTGGCAAGTGTTTTGCTTAGGTATGTGGACTGATTATCCTAAACTTACAAAGTCTTAAAGTCATTGATACCACCTTACACAACATAACTTATGAGAACAGCACTTGTAGCTTTTAGTATCATTGAAATTAAAATACAGAAACAGATTTCAAATGGAATCACACCTAAGGCTATTTTTTTTCTACTGTGAAAACTAAACATTATCTGTCATATTGAATTGTATTAATTGGAAGGAAAAGAAGGTTTTTCTCACCAGAGATTAAATTCCAGTCTTTTTACCACTCTGACTTGGCTGGTGATGACCCTTCTTTCCCTTACCCTGCCTATTACAACAAACTTACATTTAACTATACAGTGAGAATATTTCCAAATATGCACCAACAGGCAGGTAAAGAGCCCAACATGCACAATGCCCTAGCTATAGTCTGTTAGCTACAGTTAAAAGCAGATCACACCACTATTGGCAAAGGTGAAGGCAAAAGTTAGAAATTATAACAAATCCTTTCAGGTACTAACATCAACATTTGTTAGTCTATTCCTCCACTCCAGTTCTGAGTAATCTGCCTTCCCCTCTTCTCTCTGCTCCCAATACCATGCCCCAGCTGCAGGAGGCCTGTCCTCGCTTCTCTTCTCCCTCTGGGGACAGTATACCCTATAGGTCCTCTTCTTTTTAAAAAACATGCTGCATATTATCCAAAGAAACTGGAAACACTAATTCAAAAAACTATATGCCTCTATTTTCACTGCAGCGTTATTTACAATAGTCAAGATTTGGAAGCAGTCCAGGTGCCCATCAGTAGATGAGTAGATAAAACATTATGGTACATTTACACCAATGAAATATTACTTGGCCATAAAAAGGAAAAAAATTTACCTTTTGCGACAATATGGATGGGCCTGGAGAACATTAGGCTAAGTAAAATAAGCCAGTCAGAAAAAGACAAGTACCATATGTTTTCACTCATATATGTAATTTAATGAACAAACTGAACTAACAAGCAAAATAAAGACAGACTCATTGATAGAGAGCAGCCAGACAGCTTTGGTGGTGTTGGGTGTTGGTGGGGATGAAGGGATGGAGCAAAAAAGAAAAAAAGAGAAAGAATTCATGGACACACAGACAACAGTGTGGTGACTGCAGGGGTGGGGGGTGGGGGGTGGAGCTGGAAGAGGGTATAGGGGAGATAAATGGCGATGGGGAAAAAACTCTCTCCAGCCACTGCCCTGGGTTTTGTTCCTCAAAACTTGGGGTTCTTCTCAACTCCACCCCCTTGGGGTTACCCTACAGTGGCAATGTCAAAGGAAGCTTGTCTAAATACCCTGCACCATACAATGTGAAAGTAAATTCTCCAGTAGTCTAGATAACATTTCACTCCCAAATTTAGGGCTTCAAACAAAAGTATGATTTATCCAGACATTACTCCAGAAAAATTTCATTTACGTCTGCTACCTTTAAATCACTTAAGAAGCATTATTTAATTCAACAACTTCCATCTTGGAAGAACAGGGGACACTCCTAAATTCTCAATCACTTCTTTTTCCACAATACCTGCATTTTCTAGTCTCCTAAGCTCCATGAATTAGCTGATAGAATGTTGACTGTTTTCAGAGCAAAGCACACTAAGAATAGGCTGCCTAAATGGCAAGATGAGGTTTAATAGGGGCAATTAATACAAAGGCCTTCATTTAGGTTCAGTATCAAATAAACTGCACAAGTACAGGATAAAGATTTGCTTAGCAGATTTGGGGAATCTGTTTAACAACAGATTTTTTAAAAAGTCAGCAGTATTTACTGTTAATTGTAGCCATGGTGATGGGGGAAACAGAGGGAGAACTGGGCACAAAATCTCACAAATGTCCAATATAATAAGTAATCAGTAACTGTTGTTTGAATATCAATCTGCCATGTAAATATGAGTTAGAGATTCAAAGAATTAACTCAACCAAGGCTAATCTGAAAGGTCTCTTAGCAGTGGATACAATCACCTCATTTTATAGGTGTTGCAACTGAGTTAATTATCTTAACCTTATATATACTAAATCAGACCATGAGGTCAGGATGTGGTAAATTTTGTTTCATAAAAAATCATTTCCTAACTACAGCTCCTCCCTACAAAATGGAAATGGCTGCCTCAGAAGGTTATGACTTACCTGTCGTTAGAGATACTTAAGCAGAAGCTTAATGACCAATAAGTGAGAGTTCATGAAGTAAGGATGTCTTGCACTAAATGAAAGGTTGGTTTAAAACTCTATCCTTTAAATGGTAGGATTCTATTGTTTTACAAATTACATCAAATATTAAACCATCCATGTTTTCATGTTTTGACAAATTCAACTTAACATCTTCAAGGCACAACAATTACAGCAAAGCACCTCATTGTCTAATTGTTTATCTATTTCCTCCATTAAACTGTGAACTTCAGTCGGGGACTGGATTAATGCTTTATGCATTTCTGTATCCCTAGGCCTTGGCACGCCAGGAGATCCAGTATGTTTGTTTCTTTCTTTCTTTTTTAAATATATTTTCATTGATTTCAGAGAGGAAGGGAGAGTGAGAGAGAAACATCAATGATGAGAAAGTATCGATCAGCTGCTTCTTGCCCACCCCACACTGGGGATTGAGCCTGCAACCCAGGCATAAGCCCCACTGGGAATCAAACCATGACCTCCTGGTTCATAGGTCGATGCTCAACCACTAAGCCATGCCAGCTGGGCCAGTATGTATTTCTTGAATAAACATTCAAGAAATATCTCTTTAGTATGTTAGCTGTTGCTACCACCAGGGTCCTTTATAAAATGGCCAAGCAACCCTGGCTGGTGTGGGTCAGTGGTTGAGCATGGACCCAGGAACCAAGAGATCGTGGTATGATTCTGGTCAGGTGCATGCCCAGGTTGCAGTGTGATCCCCAGAAGGGGGTGTGCAGGAGGCAGCTGATTGATGTTTCTCTCTCACCGATGTTTCTCTCTGTCCCTCTCCTTTCCTCTCTCTCTCTAAAAATCAATAAAAAATATATTAAAATGGCCAACCAAGCACATTTTTTTTTTACCCTTTACTACCTTCATTTTTTTAAGTCCTTTTTCCATCTCTCAGTGCTCACCTTTCAACTTTCCAAATTCATACTTAGGTGCATCCCTAAAGCACATATGATGTAAAATATCCCATTGTCCAGAATAACCTAGCTCCGTGGTCGGCAAACCGCGGCTCGCGAGCCACATGTGGCTTTTTGGCCCCTTCAAGTGTGGCTCTTCCACAAAATACCACGTGCGGGCGCGCATGTACAATGCGATGGAAACTTCGTGGCCCATGCGCAGAAGTCAGTATTTTGTGGAAGAGCCGGTATTTTGTGGAAGAGCCACACTGAAGGGGCCAAAGAGCCGCATGTGGCTCGCGAGCCGCGGTTTGCCGAGCCGCAGTTTGCCGACCACTGACCTAGCTCACTCCATATAAAGGGAGGGCGAACTGGCACTTTCAAAATTACAAATGAACATAACCTCTGACCCAGAAGGAATGTAGCCTATAGGTATACTTGTACATGGATAAAGTATTTTACACACATGGTTATTAATTTCCTAATGGTTTATATTAGATTGTTTCTAATCTTTCCTATGCATCTAATCTATCAATAGAACTGATAAAATAACATGATGTACCAATACAAAATGGAAGACCATACAGCTACTAAAAAAATGATGTTTTCTATGTACTAATGTAGACTTAGCCCCTTGAGATGTATTAAACCAAAGTACATCATGCAGAACAGTGTATTTGATATAGTAACATTTGTGCTAAGGAAGGGAGGGAGGGAGGGAAAGAAGGGAAGAAAAGAGAAGGAGGGAGGAAAGGAAAATGAATACTCATTGGCTTGTACTTATTATAAAGTTATCACCTGGGAGGATATGAAAGAAATAGGTAACACTAGCTTCCTAGGAAGAGAACCAGGTACAGAGGATAGGGATACTTATTCAACAAATACGTATCACCTACTATGTGCCAGTCCCTGTCCTAGCACTGGCCAGAGAATCAGAGCAAACCTTCATACAACTCTAGGATATAACTTAAACAGTGTGCACATGAAACTGTGAATGGTAGCTACTATTCCCTTTCCCCATTCATAGAGACCTGTGCAGAGTTTTTCGGCAATGACTTTTGGAACAGGGTTAGCCCAAAAACTTCACAGTAGTAGCATGAGAGCTACCTACATGGAAGTAGATTTTCAGTTCCAAATTAACAAATTGTTGGAACACATCCAGTGTGTACATTTATATGCAATAATCCTAACTAATAAAGAATCATAACTCATTAACCATAAAATGTTCATGCTGGAAGGAACCTAATAATTACCAGATCCTAATCCCTTAGTTTATAGACAAGGAAACAGAAGTTTTCTACGAGAAGTTCTCTATGAGTTACATCAACATAATCTAGACTTATTCTAAAAGCACAAAAAGAAAAAAATGGATTATTAGATAATCTCTGGTGATTTCCCCCAAGTAAGACAAGACAAAAGGTCTCAACCCTTTCCCTGTGGGAAAGCAGAGTGGCTATAGATGTGACTTGGTTGCATGGATACTGAGGTCTACTAATAAACCTAAATGAAAGTGGCAGATCATTCTGGCAGGGGAATGAAACAGAAAATGTGGTAAGAGAAGGAAGTAGTAACCACCCACCAGCTGCCTTTGAATTAAGGGCAAGAGGAGAGTTACACCTAGGCCAGCAAACAGCAAAAGAACTATGGGAGCCACAGCTGAAGAAATTAGCTAACGGGGCTATGCAGTTAGTACTTTTAGAAGCAGAGAGCAAGGCCTGAACACCTTTTACCAGAAAAGAACACTGTACGTACCCGGTGTAGAAAGGAAGAATACACCTTTAGGGGGATAGAGATGATCAGGAGGAGATTCCTACTATCAAGGAGTTCACAATGTAGTGCAGAGAATAAACATGCCACTGATTAGGGGAAATGCAGACAAAATGCAGAGAAAGCACAGAAAAGGGAGACTTCTCTCAAAGATTAACCCTACAATGAGGCTTAGGAAAGCCTGAATTAGAATGGGAGTTCATTCCAGGAAGATGATATTCAAAAATATTGTACACAGATTCAGGAATAAGAGAGTTAGGCAGTTTAGGAAACTATAAATAGATCGTACAATCATCTTGATGTAAGCAAAAAAAACAAAAACAAAACCCCACAAAACTCAACACCTATTCATGATAAAAAAAAAAAAAGTCACCAGCTTTTCTTAAACCAGCAATTAGAAAACAAAAAATTCAAAAATATGTAATTTACAAAAGCATCAAAAAATCCAATACCTAGGAATAACTCTACCAAGACATGCAAGACCTTCACAGAGAAAGTTTCAAAAACATTCCTCAGCACTGCTATTTCCTGCTCCACAAAAGCATTTACACTTTCTACTCTTAATTGAGTATCTTGGTGTTTAGCTTTATGTCATTCCCATCCCTTTGTAGGACAAAGAAAAAAATTACTGAATTTAGTCAAAAGAAGGATGGTAGATATTGTCAGAAATCTCAGAGGCTTGGTGAACAACACATACAGTTAAATAAGCTTTAATTTTCTTGCCTTCCCTAGTCTGAAATGTTCATGTTCCTTGTCAAACAAGATGTCAAAGCAAGCAGTTCAATTCTGGTTGCAGTTACCTAGAGGAACATAGCTGAATTAAACTACACAAGGATATTAAAGCCCAACCAAAACAAAGGGGCTTTAATAGCATTTTATAAAATTTCTAACCATTGAATCCATGGCCTCCCTTGGGGCATAAGTACGCAAGTATCTAGTGTTGTCTGAATTCCTTTCAAAGGAACATTTACCCTTTAAGACTAAACCAGAGCTTGGGATGCTCTGTAACCAATCTAATCAAGTTTTCAAACCTCAGAATCTAGATGTACAGAGATAGCATTAGGAATATGGGTTTCAAATTGCTTGTAGCATTGATGCTAGCGTTCTGGTTATGGAAGAAGGCCTCTAGTGGGGTGCGGTTATTAAAAGATAAGAGCCTGCCAGGGCTTGATGTTACTTATCCTTCAGAGAACTGAAAATACAGCACAGAATTATGCAGCATATGTATATGCAGCATGGAATTATGGCATCCACACACAAGTCAATAATTACTAGGTCCTAGCTATGGTTTAGAATGTTTCATATGTGACTGTATCCATTTGCTCCATGAGCTTTTCCCCCAGTTTCAGGATCTCTAAGCTAAATTAGATGCAAACAGCCAGTCACTGAGAGCAGCTATTTCCTCAGGGCACACCATCTGCTTGCAACACACAGCTAATTCCGAGTCTGGTGGTCCTTAAAGAGTATCCCCTAAGGTTTCTACTTGACTCCTAAAAGCCAATTTATTAAAACTCTTCCCTCCTTCCCCTTCTCCCACCATAAGGCAAGGGAAGGCTGGATTTGACAAAACTTAAATGACAAATGAGAAAGAGTGGAAAGGCCCTAGCTAAAAGAATACCTATATCGCCTTAAAAAAAAAAAAGAAAGAAAAGAAAAAAGAATTTGCCCTAGCCCAGTGGTCGGCAAACTGCGGCTCGGCAAACTGCGAGCCACATGCGGCTCTTTGGCCCCTTCAGTGTGGCTCTTCCACAAAATACCGACTTCTGCGCATGGGCCACGAAGTTTCAATCGCACTGTACGTGCGTGCCTGCACATTGTATTTGTGGAAGAGCCACACTGAAGGGGCCAAAGAGCCGCATGTGGCTCACAAGCCGCGGTTTGCCGACCATGGCCCTAGCCGGCTTGGCTCTGTGCATAGAGAGTCGACCTGTGGACTGAAAGGTCCTGGGTTCGATTCTGGTCAAGGGCACATGCCTGGATTGTAGGCTCTATCCCTAATGGGTGTCGTGCAGGAGGCAGCCAATCAATGATCCTTTCTTATCATTGATGTTTTTATCTCCCTCTCCCTTCCTCTATGAAATCAATAAAAAAATAAAGAATTTGGTGGAAGAAACAATTGTGATCTTAGGGAGAAAGACTGTGAGAACAGGAAAATTCAAGCTTAGAAATGCATTAAAAATAAGAAGAGGGAAAAGGGGGGACAGATGTAATATTTTCAACAATAAAGATTTTTTTAAAAATATGTTTTATTGATTTTTTAGAGAGGAAGGGAGAGGGGTAGAGTTAGAAACATCGATGAGAGAGAAACATTGATCAGCTGCCTCCTGCACATCTCCCACTGGTGATGTGCCCGCAACCAAGGTACATGCCCTTGACCGGAATTGAACCCAGGACCCTTCAGTCTGCAGGCCGACGCTCTATCCACTGAGCCAAACCAGCTAGGGCAAAGATTTTTTTTTAATAATAAAAAAAAAAAAAAAATAGGAAGAGAACAAAATTAAAATTTACCACAGGAAAATAGAAAGCAAAACAACAAAAATAAAAATAAATTAGAGCATTTGTTCATGGGAACAGGATCTACAGTGCTAATTGGCTTGTTTGTTGGTGGGTTAGGGAATTTCAAATCTGCAATGCACAACTATCATTTGTAATTTACTTTTTTAAAGGCGAGAGAAAAAGAAAGAAAGGGACAAGAAGAAGTCAAGGTAGATCTGTGGTTCTTACTCCCTCAAGAATGTCAAGGAAAGGCCCTAAAATGTGCACTCCCAAAGGCTCTGGCTCCAGGGTTGCTTTACTTCCTTTGGCTGTAGCAAGTACTGCTGGTTTGTCTATGTTTAGATCAGTAAAATAAACACTCTGGGGTAAGGAGATTTTTTTAAATTGCCCCCCAACCCCAACATTTTATTATGAACACTTCAAACATTCAGAAAAAATCACAGAACTGTGAACACCTATATACCTATCACCTACATTCTACAATAGTTACTATTTTGCTACAACAGTGTCATTTATCCATCTATGCTTCCATCCGTTAGGTGGCCTGACTTGACAGTATTCTTCCATAAATTTAGGCAATTTTCAAAAAAATCATTTTCCCTAAAAGAAGTCTGAGTCAGAAAAGGGATGCTAAATTAAGTTCTAAAGTGAGGAGGAAGCCAGACAGATTCCTGTTCAGTCATTAGCTGAACTATTATCCTGAAATGCCACATGACTTCTGAGCCCCAATTTCCTCACCTGTAAAAAAAAGTCAGATGAATTCTATGAAAAACTATCTCTTCATAACAACTGTCTTTTACTTCATGTTTTCTATGTGCCAGGTGTATGTCAGTTTTATGTGCACATCATATTTAATCTTTACAGGTCCCTTAACATTTTTGAGATACCATATTCATGAAAACTATCAACTGTTTTTAGTAGCATGTAGCCACTCTCCATGCTCCTTTCTATATTCTCAGTACTCTTCACTAGTATCAATTTTACACTGCTTTGGTGGAACTAGCACGCAGAATTATCTTTCCTCATTGAGAAACATGAGCAAACTCTGGCCTCTGGTTTGTAATTTTTTCCAAATGGGAAATGAGATAAAAGAGCTAAAACTACGTTAACTTGTTTATTTTGGTAAAATAATTACATATAATTATTGTTTAAGGAAATCTACAATACACAATCTTGATGTTTTTATTTAAATCGGTTGGAGATTAAATAACAAAATTAAAAATGTCAGTTTTCAACTGGAGAAAGCACTCAAATCAACAGCCATGTGCTAAACAAAGAGACTCAATTAGAGCACATTATGGTTCAATTTGGAAATGAATACATCAAGCAAAAAAAACAAAACAACCCTCCATACATATATTGTGTGTGTTTGTACAGATTGAAAAGCCAGTTACTGCTTTTCTATCTCTATATTCCTCCTCAGGTTTAACTCTCTCCTCCATGTTCAGTGCTCCCGAATATGTGTATAAGACTTCACTTCCAGTAGAAAAAGCCATTTATTTGTTTTTGCTTTTTTCCATGGGAGCTATTTGTATTTCATTGCATATTTAAACATCTTATATTGTAGATGTAACAGGATGCCTGCACAAGGTGTCCTAGAACTATAAATATACACTATTATGTAATCAGTGAGGTTCACACCTAGGAAATCTAGATGGAATGGTTCAGCCTGAAGCAAGTGAACAAAAATAAGGACGTTCAGCCCAGCCAGCATGGCTCAGTGGTTGAGTGTCGACCCTCTTTCGTTTCCCGGTCAGGGCACAAGAGCACATGCCAACTGCGGGCTTGATCACCAGGAGGGTACATGTTTTTCTCTCTCTCTTTCTCTCTCTCTCTCTCCCCCCCTTCCTCACTCCCTCCCCCCTCTTCTCTGAAATCAATTAAAAAAAAATTTTTTTTTAAATGAGGAGGTTCAGCCCTGTTGGTTAGAACAAGGATACACAGGAACAGGCCTAAAGTAGCTCAGTAACTGCAGAATAAGAAAAGAAAATGAATCCACACAAGTCATGGAGAGTGATAAATCAAATTCTTCACTTTATTTCCCAATGCCCCTTATACAAAGACTTCTACAATAGATTCTGCTTAAGAGCAGGGAGAAACCTGATTTTCCCAATGAAATCAGCCTATACCTACCAAAGAGTGTCCTTCACGGTGACACATGTGGGTATCTTTTATTTAAATATTGGGGTTACTAAGGAAACTACATATGTAGGACCACTCTTTCTGAGTAAAGGAAGTCATCATTCCCAACATCCATTACCCACATAGGAGGCAGCTCTTCAAATAAGAAACCCAAGCAAAGACACCCTCTGGACCTTGCTGTACTGTGCCTGTTTGCTGAAAGGTATACGTCTGGCTCTGTTCACCTTTGGTTGAAGTACCCAGATGATGTCTGCCAAATGGAGACAGGCCAAAAGATAAGGACATGAGGAAAATGTCTTTGTAAACCAGGTTGATCAGTTTCATGCAGTTTCATGTTGCTCTCTATTCATTATCCCCTCTAGCTTTTAGCAAAGCTTGATTTAAATGTTCCAGCTTTACATCAGCTGTTCTGTTGGCATTAGGTTAAGACTAGTGTGTTCATACTTGGATCAGAGCCTTAGAGTGGAGAAGAGAAATGACAGCAGCCATTGAACCCTCAAATACATGTTAAAGACGAAGCCTAAGAAAATAAGAATCAGGGCAGCCAGGTCCAGGAACCCTTACCACTTGGAGATTCTTCCTGCATTGCAACCTTCCTGTTTGGAGTTCCATATTACTAATTAAAGAAGATGGCAGCCTCCTCATGAATTCTCAGTAACAGGCAATGAGATCTATGTAAACTATCAGGTTCCCTTACTACCCTTCGCTGCTAGAAAACTCAGAGCTAAGTATTGTGCTCAAGTTTTCTTCGGCTAAAGGGTATAGATAATTGTTCTCTTTCTTTTCCCCTTTTGCTTATTGGTTCTTATCTTTCTGATCATTAGTTTTGGTCTTATGTTTTATTTCAAGCTTCCTAAATCCGGTTTTGAAAAATGGTCAAAGTACACAAGCCAATCTATGAATAAGTGTTGCCCAATATGAAGAGGCCAATCATATTACATTAAGAAAGTTACAAAATAGTGCTCATCTCTAAAGCCATAACTGCTAGGGGGGTTGAAAGCCTGTATACCGGCTAAAAACAATGAGCAAGAAAGCTTAGATTACACCTAAAAGTACAGAATTCTAGAGTAGAAACAGAACTTGGAGTTAATCAATTCCAACTTCCCACCTAGCACAAGAAATTCCTTCTACAACTTCTCACACAGAAGGCAATCAACCTCTGCCTGAATGCTTGCAGTGATGAGAACAGAACCTTATAATGCTCCACTTTTGACAGTTCCCACTGATAGAAAGTCCTTCCTTATTCAAGTGAAATCTGCCTCTCAGTCTACCAGTTAATCATAGTTCTTCATTACATACACATGTATTTCCCCTTCCAAAAGACGGTCCTCCAGTTATTTAAATATATAAGTCCCATTTATTAATTATTTACTGGTATCAGGCTATGTGCTAGGTATTTTGTAAACACTGCACTATCTTTACAACTATCATTTAAGTTAGGTGTTATCCTCCTTTGAGAAGTGAGTCCCAGAGAGATACACTAATCAGAATCTAAGTCCAGACAAATATATGGGGGTTCTTATATCTACTACTATAAACAAAGATTTTATTACATTTCTGGCAACCAAGTTACATGATTTGAATGCCTTCAAAACTGGAGGAATAACAGTGAAATCAATCCAAAGAGAAAAATAAAGATGGTCTAGAAATACAACTGCACCAATGTTTGGTCCATGGAGAAAACCAATAGCGTGAAGAGCATTTAACAGGGAGCTCCAGAAGATAGTCTGAGGTTAGACCTATGAAAACAACCATGACCTAAAGCAGTGGTATAAATGCAGGCCAGGAACCAGAGCAGGTTCCTAAGAGGTCAATCATATTACTGCAGAGAAAGCAGCACAAACTAAAGACTAATTTCAGTACAACCAGAAGATCACACATACTTCTGACTATATTCTTCTTTGGCGTTGGGGGTGGAGGGAGGGGAGTAGCAAGGGCACAGCACGGACATGAAACCCAGGAGGGAAGAATATCACAGTGAAATGAACAAGGCTCCAGATCTAAGCTAGGAGTTTGGGGGTCAAAATAAATACTACTCCACTTAAGGTGGCAGAGAATGAGGTGGAAGGTGAAGGATGATAATCATTTCCTGACCTAAGATTCTCTCTCATTTCCAATTATGTTCCAGTCTTATATGTTTGCTGCCTATTGAACAATCCCATTTGGCTATACTATCACCTCAACCTCAACATGCTCAAACTAGAATTCATTCCCCCTTGATCATTCTTTTGCCAAATTCCATCCTGGGGTCATTCTTTTTTAATTTCATGGAGTCCTTAATTTTTATACTCCATTTTATAGCTAACTGGTACCACCATTCAGCTAAAAAGCATTCAGGCAAAAGAGCAGCCATGCAAAGGCACCACTACCTTCCAAGTTCATGTAAATGTCATAAAGCCACCCTTCCACTCCATTCCCAATGCCATCATACCAATCTCCAAATCTCCTACACAGTCATCTTGCTCCATGTTCTCTATGGTACATTTAGACTTCTTTTTCTACTTTAAAACCATCTTCCTGATTTTTAAGACTCATAATTCTCTGAACTCACCTTTACGTGCTGAACTTCCTAAAATTTTTGAAACTAGCACATTCTTTCTTCACACACATCATCCACCATAAACTCTATCCATCCTGCAAGGCATGAAGAACAAGCCCTACCACCTCTAAAAAGTAGTCCCTATGGTTGCTAGTATTGGATCTGTATTCATATTTCCACAGCATGTTATTTCTTGAAAACAAGCAGGCTTCTTTTTCTATACTTCCCATGTGTTGATCACTACTAAATATCTGCTGACTGAGATTAAATGAACCATTTCTTCTGAAGCTCTTTACCAACTTAAAAACACTTTTTTAAAAAAAATATATTTTATTGATTTTTCACAGAGAGGAAGGGAGAGAGATAGAAAGTTAGAAACATCGATGAGAGAGAAACATTGATCAGCTGCCTCCTGCACATCTCCCACTGGGGATGTGCCCGCAACCCAGGTACATGCCGTTGACCGGAATCGAACCCGGGACCTTTCAGTCCGCAGGCCGACGCTCTATCCACTGAGCCAAACCGGTTTCAGCTTAAAAACACTTTTATTAGTTTTGATAACTACTGAAAGAGACAGAATGATTAAAGAATGGTCTTATTATACTAATAAAAAATGCATGGGGGGTGGAATAAGCCAAAATATTAATCACAGATAGTGACAGTTGTTTTCTTTTCTCTAATTCAAATGTTCAGATCTATATTACTTTGAGAAGCAAGGAGTTTGCTACAAATCTGCATAAAGCAATACTAATAGTGAGTGATCAACTATTACTAGACTCATCAGTCAGATTCAAATTACCTAAAAATATATTGTCAAATAAAAACTACAAGCATCTGAGTAACTTGCAGTTGCAAAGAGGCAAACTGTAATTAAGACAAGCTAAAGCAAATTCTCATGGTTTAAAAAAATAAAGAAAAAATAAAATCTTCCTGATTAAGAAGTAACCATAACAAGGCATCCTATACAAAAAAGAGCTAATATGCAAATGGTTGTCACACCCTCACATCATCACACCCTCACACCTTCACAGATAATGGCTCAGACACTCAACACTGGGGAGAGAGGAATGGGGACCAGCCAGGCTGCGGCCCAGTAGAGGGACAAGCCACCCGTCCCATGGTCCCAGGGGCTACATCTGCACCTGTGGCCTGGGAGAGGGACAAGCCGCTTGCCCCATGGTCCCGGCGCCTGCGGCTGCCGCCCAGGTGAAGTCACCCACGGTCCCCTGCGGCTGCAGCCAGCCCGGGTGAAGCTGGTCCAGGTCCTGGGTGCCTGCAGCTGGCCAAAAGGAGGGATCAGGCCAGTAGGGGAGCAGTTAGGGGCAATCAGGCAGGCAGACAGGCAGAGGTGGTTAGGGGCGACCAGGCAGACAGGCAGGCAAGTGGTTAGGAGCCAATGGTCCTGGATTGCAAGGCAGTCGGACATCCCCTGAGGGGTCCCGGATTGGAGAGGGTGCAGGCCAGACTGAGGGACAGCCCCCCACCCCCTTCCTGTGCACCAATTTCATGCACCGGGCCTCTAGTCCTATATAATAAAGAGCCAATATGCTAATTAGACCAAACAGCAGAACAACCAGACAACTTTCCGGACAAGGCCGGAGCTACGAGGGCCAGCCAAGGCTGTGAGGACTGGCCAAGGCTGCGAGGGGCTGCAAGGACTGGCCAGGACTGCAAGGGCTGGCCGGGGCTGCAAGAGATGAGCCCCCTGCACAAATTTCGTGCATTGGGCCTCTAGTTTATTATATATGAAAGCAGCATGATGTACAAAAGAGTACACACTATGGAATACTCAAATGCAGGCTCCCCCATTCACTAACACTATGACCTCAATTTTCTGGTCTGTAAAATGGAAACAGAAGCTCTTCTATTTACAAACTTTCGGATACAAACAATGTTCCAATCTAAGCAGAATCCTGCCAACTCTGCTTACCCAGGTAGATGGGGTTAATGGTAATGCACAACCATTTGAGTCTCTCAGTGGTTAGTCTAGCCATCTGTTTGATCTGAAGCAGTGTCCTCCTTTTATAAATGTATTCATAATTAAAAGATGAAAGACAAAATTTAACATTTTTGGATAATGTAAGAGAAGTGAAAAGAATCCTAGGTTAGAATACATGTCATAAAAATCTAGTTACCTCCTAAGCACTGGTCACCTGGACCTAGGAACAAATGGACTTATAAAGTCTTGGAAATTAACTGGTACATAAGTAAGAAGCATTTGTACAATTATACAGCCACCACCCAGGGTTGTTTATGAGCATTAAATGACACAAGGCACGTAGAATGCCTGGCACATTCTTATAATATATTCCTTTCAGATTGATAAAGTGGTGCAAGGACCACTGAACCTTCAAGAAGTGTCAAAGCAAGTAAAAAAATTTTTTGAAGTTAGAAATCATTCTTTATAACGTATAATCCTCTCAAATTGTCAAAATGAGAAAGCAGCTTTACAAAAGGCCAGATCTGATATATAAAATTAGACCCATAAAACCAATCAAACTTATTTCAATCACTAATGTTTGAGAAAGTGTTTATCTAAAGCAAAAAAAAAAAAAATAATGCAAGTCAACCAGTTATAAGTTCATATCAAAAAGGGATAACCATACGAAACCTACCTGCATTATCTGAGCCAAAACCATATTGGATTTAATTCAGAGCAGCAGCACATCTTAATGTTTATGGAGCTGCTTGGATTTTATATTGGAGAAAATTCCATTTTAAAAAAGCATTAAATGTTATCCTAAGTATTAGAGTTAGGCTGGGTCAAGATAGTCCATACATTTTGAGGAGATTCCAAAAGTTTTCTTGAGCCAGTCCTGTGGATCAAAGCATGAAAATCCCTGAGAAGTATGCCAGCATCTGCCCTCAATTCCAGAAGCAGGAAACAAAGATGTGACCCAATCACATGATATCAAACCACAGTCCATCTGTTCTGAAAACTTGTATTATGTAAGACACCGCCAAGAAAGAACAGCAAAAGCCATGCAGTTTGTCAACATGTGCAGAGAGCTCTGTGGTTTGAAGAGACACATTCTTTCTCACATCAAAAAGGCCATCCACAGGACAATGACATTTTCAAAACCCACTTCATTAGACATAAGCATATCTGGTACAACATAACAGTTCAAGAATGGTGTCAAGTTCAGGTAACTATTTTAACTAGGCCTATAAGAATCTTTCAAAAAAGGCCCTTCCCACAGGAACCAGATTTGTCTTTCTCTTGATTATTTTGATTATGTCAATTCCCCATTTAATTTCAGTAACAAAGTAAATCATCTAAAATTCTAAACCTGACCGTGCACTACAAGGCCTTTCAATTACATCCCATTTCAATTAAACTCAAAACTGTTTTACCATCTTCCAACGAACAATAAGCCTGGTTTCTCAACCAATAAACGCTGTACCAGGTCCTTTTATCAGCAATATAAGAGACTGACCTTCTCTTGCAGACTTTATATCTGGTAATCATCCCCCCTCCCTCCCACCTACAGAAGCCACTTTTCTTAAGTTCTCTGACATTCAAGATCACTTCACTTAGGTAAGTCACCCTGTGGTAGGCAGTTAAACAGACATGAGCAGAGCAAGGACAACAGGCCAGGTAAAGACCGTCACCAGGGCTGAAAACCCTAGCAGCAGACAAAACTGAGAAAACAAGGACCTACCCACAGGGTAACCTTTCCTCCCCTAGCATATCGCTGGTCATTTGGTTTAGACCCCCTGATCTTTCATATCACTGGCTATGCGGTTTGGACCCTCCCGCACACTCAACATCTTTCCTCCCCTGGCATGTCACTAGTTATATGGGCCAGACCAGCCGTGGGCAAACTACGGCCCGCGGGCTGGATCCGGCCCGTTTGAAATGAATAAAACTATTGAAAAAAAAGACCGTACCCTTTTATGTAATGATGTTTACTTTGAATTTATATTAGTTCACACAAACACTCCATCCATGCTTTTGTTCCAGCCCTCCGGTCCAGTTTTAAGAACCCATTGTGGCCCTCGAGTCAAAAAGTTTGCCCACCCCTGTACTAACCAATCAGAAAAGACATCTGACCAATCAAAACACACATGGTCAATGGGAATTGCTGGTTGAACATCAATCCAATCTCTTACTACCAATACCAAATAGCAACCTCAAACTCTAACACAACTTTCTCTTGATCTTCATGATCTCATGAATTAGGAAAAGTAGGTATCATACCCATTTTCTGTTTAACTAGAGGTAAAGTTGGGACTAATAACCAAACCTAAGAACAAACTGCTTATTTCACCACATCATATGACTCACTCTGAATATATATAGAATTATCAACTAATCCTCTATAATAAAAGCCTAATATGCTAAGTGTCTGGTTGTCCAGTCATCCGTTCAACCAATCAAAGCATAATATGCTAATGATATGCTAAGGCCACTCAACCACTCGCTATGACATGCACTGACCACCAGGGGGCAGACAGTCGACCGGTAGGTTAGCTTGCTGCTGGGGTCCGGCAGATCAGGACTAAGCCTGAGTGATATGGACTGGACATGCCCTGGAGCCCTCCCATGGTCTCTCCCTGGCATGGTCAACCTCCCGCACCCCTCCACAGCCCCGATTGCACACTGCTGGAGACCCTCGGCCTGGCCTGCACCCTCTCGCAATCTGGGATCCCTCAGGGGACGCTGGAGAGCCGGTTTCAGCCCGATCCTGCAGGCTAGGCCGAGGGACCCCACTGGTGGATGAATTTGTGCATCGGGCCGCTTGTATTGCATAACTATTAATATAACAGTATATTACATGAATGCTCAGTCAAATGGAATGCATTTAATCAACAAGCATTTAAGTGGAACAGAATATAAAACACAGTGCTAGGTTCTGAGAGCATAAAGAAAATAAAAGGCATAACCCTGGCCCTCTGATTACCTATAACATGTTCAAGAGTATAGTTAAATAGTACAGGATGGTAGAAACAGGCATCAAAATCTGAAGTGCTATATGCAGTTCAGGGGAATAGAGTACAGGAAGGAAGTCAGCACTGAGAACTTCTCTGCTCACACTCCCCAAAGGGGCAAAATCATGTAATTTTGAAAAGGCTGAAAAGCCAGGAGTCAGTAGAAAAACAAATCGCTGGAATTGAGGGTTTGCAATAGTGAGAAGTATTGGATAATCAGAGATGGCCCTAATCATAAGCCTCAAGTGTTGGTCTAAGTGCTGAATACAAATGGGAAATCTTGTAAAACCTTTCTAGGGATGACTGAGGAAGATGAGCTCAGCAGAGAAGCCTAGAAGAAACACTGGAAAACAACTAGATTTTGAGGGATGACACAGGCAGGAGGACTAAACTGATAGATGCATATGAAGAAAGGAAGAGACATCCAAGAGATACTAATATAAAGAAGAGTTGGTTTGGGGGCGTGTTTGTAAAGAAAAAAGTTATGAATCGGCAGAAAGGAAACAAGCAGCACTCTCACATGATATACATGTAGACATACAGTGGTACTAAACTGTGTACTAGGGACAGGGAACCAATTTCCCTAGAGACATCTATGTTGGAGATAGCAGAAGCTGAGAAATACAAAACTGATACCCAGACAATAAGGAACTGTGAGCTCTTAAAAAGGAAGCCAAATTATAAACTTAGAAAAAGCATTGAGCTTCTTCAGAATGTATGAAAGGATGGGCTGAAACATCAACATACCCAACAAGGGCAGGCAGAACAATTGAGCTAGTCTATACTTAAGTGCATTAGCACCTGAATCAGCTTTGTATTCTAATGTATGCCACCATCTGTAAACTCCTCCAGAGCCTGGACTAGGCAATGTTCTGTACATCGATCACTCCAGTATTATTACTTGATTCATGAAAACTTTGTGTGCTAAGTTAGGTGAAAAAGAAAGAACTGTTATTTGAGTTAACAGTGGTGTGGAAATGTAATTTATGCTTGAGGAATAACTATATTGATTCTCCCATCTGTCCACCCATTTATCTTGCCCTCCTCCTTAGACTAATGTCAAAAATTGATGGTTTCCCCTAATGTAGGCCCAGTGAGAGGAGACTCCGGGAATGTATTAGGAGTCAGAAAGCCAATCTGATTTTCAAATTGTGAGGGCAAAATCTGAAAGTGAAGAATAAAGCTTATGCTCATTAGAAGACTGAAAAAGACAAAAGGGCCAATTAGGTGTATGTATTAAAGTGTATAGGCTTAGGAAACACTAAACCCTGGGTGCAAATCCTAACTCCAGCTCTTAGTAATTGAGTAAAAACAAACAAAAAAACTACCTCTCCACACCGCAGTTGTACGTGTATAAAACGGGGCAAATGCTACTTACTAGCCCTGAGGATTCAGTTAGGAGGATCAAGATAATGACTCCGGTGCACTTTTTATGCATCCACATCACAGTAAGCTCTTGGTAAACAGTAGCTCTTGCTAATAATTGGCACCCTCCGTCCTGAGTTTTTGTTTCTGAAAACATCTGGTATTCAGTTTCAGAAACAGAAACGTGCTTTTCCACTGTATTTTAGTTGCTAACACTAAGGCTCTATAATTCAGCTTTTAGTATTTTAGCTTGGGTGCTAACAAAGTTTTTCACCCTCCTCGGTGGTAGGCAATGACCGGATACCCAGGTCCGATTTAATATTTTGGAAAACGGAGCGGGACATTCTCCCCCTTGAAAACCAGCTACACAGACGACTGATTCAATCGAACTGTCACTCCAGAAAAGGAACCTCACCGGCGATGTTCCTTCGAGGAAACAGAAGCGTCTGACCACTTCACGGAGCCATCCCCATTCAAACATTCCCAACCCCGCAGAGTGAACAAAAAGTTCAAGTTTCGACGACGAAAACCATCTGCCGCCTCCCGATGACGGGGTTCACTTCCACAATCCCTAGACGCACGCGAGAAGCCCTCCGCTCATCCTCGGGGCCCCGGCTCCTCACACAAAGCTTCGCAGCTCCTGTCCAGAGCCACGGCCGGCTGCAGAGGCGGCCCCTCGCGGCGGGGTGGCCCCGCTGACCCCGGGGTCGCCGCCACACGCCGCCCCCTCCGCCGCGCGGGGAAGCCGTGCAGCTTCAGGGGTCACTCCCCGCGCGGGAAGCCTGGCGACTCGGACCCCGATCCTGCCCCGGGAGCCTCGCGGGCCAACCCGCTCCGGGTGGGGTGCCTGGGACAGCGCCACACGGCGCCCGAACGGAGGCCGGCCTCACACCCCTCTGCCCGCGCCCACTCGCTCCCCAGAGGGCAGTCCCTCATCTCAGACGGGCCGGAGACACCACCTCCCCCGCGGGGCCGAGAGCAGGGTCGGCCGCCGCGGGCTGCCAGGAACGTCCACCCGCGCTCGGACACACGCCCCCGCCCCGCCTTTCCTCTCTGCCCGCGGCTCGCGTGGCGGCGGCCCGGCCAGTAAAGCCCGGCCCCTGCCCGGGCGCCGCCACCTGCGCCCCCGGCCCCGCGCCATGTTTGAGAAAGAGAAGGAGTGAGCCAGAGGCCGGGCCCGGCCCGCGCGCCCCGCCGCCGCCCGCCCGCCCCGCCGCCGCCGCCCGCCAGCCCCGCCGCTCACCCGTCGCCCCCGGGACCAGTGTCATTGCCGCCGCCGCCGCCAGCACGAGGAGGAACAGCCAGGGACGCGGAGCAGCGACCGCTGCTTCCATGGTCCCGCCGCCACCGCCTGTGGCCCGGCCCGGCCACTGCCTCGCCTTTGCAAGCCCGCCTCGCCCCACCTCCCCCGCCGCGGCGGCGGCCTCGCTCCGGCCCTTTGTAACTGCTCGGGGGCCGCGCGTCCATTGGCTGCTGGCTCCCGCCGGCCCCGCCTCCCGGCCGTCTGCTAGCCGCTGAGCGGGACCCAGCCCGGAGCCCCGCCCACGGGTCCTCGGGACAGCCAATCCGGAGCCGCGGGTGCCCGGCCGCTGGCCACGCCCCCAGGCTCCCCGGGAGCAGCGCTTCCAGAGACCCCTGCCCAAGCCAGAGCCGCTCCACGCTCGCGGGAGACCGAGTGGGGGCAGGGTCCACACTAGCCCGCGTCCTGCCGACCCCACAGTCCAGAAGGGCCCAGGCTGAACGATGGGTGTGTCTGGGTGTGAGTCACTTTCGGAAAAAGAGAAAGGCTGTGGTCACTGGACGCTCTTTTCTTCTAGCCTCCTCTAGGAACCTAAGATCTGGTCCTGACCCCCCAAACCTCGCCGACCCCATTCACAGTCCTACTCTACCAGTCGCCAACGCATTCACCCAGATCCGCAGTACCGGGCAGGCTTCAACTTCCCTCCGCAGATCCAAGCCTCAGCTTTCAACACTCCTCCTAAGATCCTCCCTCAGTGCCCTTCATATATGACTCAGTCCCCTGACTCCCGCTGTCATCTACCCCCAACCTAAGCACTCTCTTCCCCCAAATTTCAGGTCCAAGTGCCCTTTATATATGACTCAGTCCCCTGATTCCCGCTGTCATCTTCTACCCCCAACCTAGGCACCCCCTTCCCCCAAATTTCAGGTCCAGCAAGTCCCCGAATCTTGGCCTCATATCCCAGCCTCAGAGTTCAGATCCTGAGCTAAGATATATCCCTATAGCCTCCCGCCTCCCCCCGGAACTCAGAGCAGTCCCAGAACGGGACTCCAAACCACACACCTTCCCTCTCACCCCTTTCTGATTCAGGTGGGAAAGGGAAGGTGTCCACCTTCACCCCCCAAATAGGAGGATTCCCCTTCTTAGCATGCAGCACCCCTGGGGCGGAAGGGAAGTATTCATTGCTTTGAGCTGTCTCTGACAAGCCTGCACAATAATTCTGAGGTGTCACTAGAAACCCAAATAAACTTGACTACGTTTTCATTCTGAATTTCTAATTGACTGTGAGACTGAGAGGCGCTCCACCCACCTTCCCTCTGGGATGCCAAAATGAGCTCCAGATTTGTAATTCTTCCTGTAAGACTAGTCCTCTGTTCAGACACAAACAACAGCCTAGGAGGCTGTAACATAGAACAGAGGACATTTTTCCACAGAACCTTTTAAGGAGAAAACTATTTTCTGTGTGATTTGAACATGGAATGAAATAAACCTTGGTAGCAGGAATCAAAACCAGCCTCCAGTATTGGCTTGTAAATTCCTTTTACCTACCTGTGAAGACTTTCCTCCTGAGCTGTAGAGGGGCAGGGTGGGGTGTTGGAGCTGGGATCCGAGGCCTGCCCTATTCCTTTCTTGGCTAGAACACTTACTTGAGCAAGTCAGTTAACCTTTCTGAAACTCCATTTCTTCATTTATAGAAAGGAAATAATATCTACCTCCAGAGGTTAGTGAGAGAATAAGATATGGGGGTTCTGCCCTTTCAAGTTCTTGTTCTAGGCTCTCCCTCCAGACCCCTGATCTGCTCCTCTCTTCTTGACAGGTAAGGGCCAGGTGTACACTGAGCAACCTACCAAGGGATGCAGCTACTGCTAAAACCAAGGGCCTCCTGCTCTCTGGGGCTTGCTGAGCTCCCAGCAGCAAGCTCTCCTCTTGCTTCCTGCAGCAGGCAAACCAAACTTGGAGAGACTGCTTCTGGCAGGCTCTTGTCCCAATCTGCTCTTTCACTGACAGTTTTTTCAATGGAGACTTGGTGGATAAGTCAGGGCCTTGCGAGGTCTCTAGGCTGCTTTTTCTCTGCTCTATTCTCAGTACCTTACATAAGAGATATTGATTGAATGAATGAATGAATGACTCAGCTCAGACAAGCGACTGCTTTTCTCTCATCATTAGGTTCTTGATCTCTAAAATGGAAATGTAATACTACCAATCCCATTTATAAATAAAAAGGATTGGACCACTTAAGTGACATAAGGTGTCTGGAACAGTATCTGGAACATAGCAATATTTAGTTAATGTCATTTCCTTTGCCCATCGCCTTCCAGCTCTGTATGATTCTTTTTTTTTTCTGTATGATTCTAATCGGCGTTCATGTTCATGGTAATCTGTGCCTTTGCCTTACAGAGCCTCAATTAATCAGTGTTAGGATATCTCCTATGACACACTTTCAGCTCCTTAACATTTTCCATGGAATTTAGTGTATTCCGTAGGAAACCAAGGAACAGGAAAAAGAAACAAACTATTTTTAAATTTTATTTTCCTAATATTAGGAGGAAATTTCCATGAGCCACAGCTCCATAAGTAAACTACATTAAAATGCAACAAAAATAATTCAGTTTTAAATCATGGTTCTCAAACTTTAAAATGTCTTCCCATTACCTGGGAAGCTTTCAAAAATGCAGATTGCTGGGTGTCAGCCCTAGAGAGTTGGCTTCAGTTCATCTGAAGCAGGTCCAGGAGTCTGCGTTTGTAATAAATACCCCAGGTGATTCTGCTGCAGACGTTACCGGCCACACTTTGAAAGGCACAGTTTAGAACGTGTGCCCTTAAGCTTCAGTAAATAAAAACGCATGTGCTTACTTCACCTGTTGAGAAAGGGTGGGCACTGGAAGAAGCCTTTGACTTTGGAGGCCTGCAGACCCCAGTTGAAATTCTGCCATTTACTAGATCTAGGATATGTGCACACTACTTGATCTTTCTGAAATTTCACATCCCCTTGTGGAAAGTGGGATGATGGGTCATATATTTGTTATAAGAACTAAATGAGCTATTGCACATGAAGAATCTATAATAATAAAAGTGTAATATGCTAATTAGACCGGACAACCTTCCAGAGGAAGCTAGGGTTGTGAGGGAAGCCCAGGTCCCAGGTGCTGGAGGGAAGCCGGTGCCGCCGGGGTGGGGGGCGGGGGCGGGGGGGGGGGCGGGAAGGAAGGCCTACTCTTGCACAGATTTCATGCATTGGGCCTCTAGTCTATCATAAATGTTAATTCCCTTCACAGTCTCTACGGGCTCTCCAAAATGCTTACAGGTGTTTACTCCAACGTCTTGATTTAAAGGAGAAAAGAAGTGAGAACCAGTCCCCAGTTTATCAGCTGCAGAGCCAGGATTAGGAGGCTCTCATGCCAGTGCCTTGCTCCCTGCACCATACTACTTCTCAGCCTTTGTACCGAGTACATTGATTCCTTTTCCTTTTGGATTATTCCTTTGAGTAAGAAGGTTTTATTTTCCAAATAGAGAGCAGAGAATGACTGCTAGTTGCCTAACTTATATTCATTCCTACATTCACTTTATAACAGAGTCCTCATTTCCTTTGGGAAAGCAGTTCACCTAGCTAAAAATCTCAATTTGCCAGGCTCCAGGCACCTAGGTATGGCCATGTGACAGAGTTCTGGTTAGTAAAATATAAATATGAATCTATCAGAGCTTGTAGGAAAGATATCGTTTCCCCATAAAGAAGAGAGACTCATCACCTTCTCACCTTTTTCTTCCTGCCTGGCACACAGTTGCAATGCCTGGAGATGCAGCAGCTAACTTGTGACCTTAAGGATAATGATGACCATAACTGGAAACAGCAGAAATAAAAATGGAGAGAGTCTGGGTCCTTGATAAATACCGTGAACAACTATACCAGCTCTCAAGTGCTTACTTCTGGAGTTCTTAATATATGAGAAAAATAAATGTTGGGTTTTTTTTTTACTTTAGACACTTCAATTCTAGTCATATGCTAACTATTGTAAATTTTATTTCTATCTTATTTTTTAACCCACAATATATCATTGATTTATACCATTATTATCTATTGCTAACTCTTGGTGCTCCTAGCTGAATGCCAAATCAACTCAGAATTTAGTGGCTTAGAATAACGACCATGTATTATTGCTCATGAGACTGTGCTGGGCTGGGCAGTTTTTTCTGGTCTGGGGCAATTTAAGTTTATCTCAGCGGAGTTCACATATGAGTCTGCAGTCAGGTGGCAAATCAACTGGGAGCTGAACAGATCTCTAACGGCCTAGAGCACTTCCTCTGTGTAGTTTTTCATTCTCAGCACGCTAACCTGGGCTTGTGAAAGTGATAGTTTGGGGGGGGCCAAGGTAATGAATGGAAGTTTACAACTGGCCCAACATCACTTCTGCCACATCCCATTTGTTTGGGCATGAATTGGGTCAAGGCCAAATTCAAAGAGTGGGGAAATAGCCCTAGCCGGTTTGGATCAGTGGATAGAGCATCGGCCTGCGGACTGAATGATCTCAGGTTCCATTCCGGTAAAGGGCACATGCCTGGGTTGCGGTCCCTATCCCCAGTAGGGAGTGTGCAGGAGGCAGCGGATCAATGGTTCTCTTTCATCATTGGTGTTTCTATCTCTCTTTCCCTCTCCCTTCCTCTCTGAAATCAATAAAAATATATATTTTTTAAAAAAGAAAAAGAATGGGGAAATAGACTCCATCTCTTGACAAAAAGCACATTGCGAAGGGGAGTGGAGACCAAGAGAGTTTCTAAATGTGGCCATTTTTGCAAACAATTTTTACTACTTTTTCTGGTCTTTTTTTTTAACCTCTGGACATTACATCTCAAATCATTTTCATTCTGCCTGAAGTATACCCTTTTAAAAAAAAATCTTTTTAAAAATGTTTTTATTGACTCTTAGCGAGAGAGAGAGAGAGAGAGAGAGAGAGATAAAAACATTGATGAGAGAGAAATATCTTTGGCTGCCTCCTACACACTCCCTACTGGGGATTGAGCCTGAAACTCAGGCATGTGCTCCCACCAGAGTCTTAGAACTTTTTCTGGCAGTGAGTTAGGTATTTCAGATTAATTCAATCCTTTTGAGGCTTCTTTTAAAAATCCTTTAGGGCAAGTCTAAAATAGCCATTATTCTAAGACTAATTTTGCCTCACTTGTAAGGTATGGCTTTTCTCATATCCCTGCTAAATGCTCTATATATTCAACAAGGTCTCTCTACTCTGGCTGAAGAGAATTCAAATGATTCCTGACCTAGTCTGAACTCTGAGAATTGTCTATTTTATACCTTCCCAGTTACTATTCTTCCCTCCAAAGTTGTGCTTGCTGGCTTTATGGGGTTTCACTCTAAGCATGCATAGATTAGTATTCAGCCAAAGACTCAAAAGGACTCCTATGCAGATTCATAAAACTAGGCATAGCCCCTTTTTCTCTAGAACTCTGCCTTGCAGATTCTAGCAGTTGCAGGCTCCCTGAGCACTAATCTCTACCTTCTTAACTCAGAAGAAATATTGAGCATTGTTATTCATTTGCCTATCATCTTTTGTGAATGTCCATCAACGTATTTTACTCTAGTCTTTTAGTCTTTTATTAATGATTTATAGGAATTATCTATTTAATCTGGATATGAGTTCTTTGCAGATGTGTGTATAGTAAATATTTTTGTTCTGTTACTTTATTATGTTATTTTCAAAGAGCAGTACTTTTTAAAATCTATTTTTATTGATTTCAGAGAGAAGGGGAGAGGGAGAGAGATATAGAAACATCAACGATGAGAGAGAATCATTGATCAGCTGCCTCCTGCATGCGCCACACTGGGGATCAAGCCCACAGCCTGGGCATGTGCCTGACCAGGAATTGAACTGTGACTTCCTGGTTCATAAGAAGATGCTCAAAGACTGAGCCATGCCAGCTGGCCAAAGAGCAGTAGTTTTATGTTTTATTTTATAGTTAGTTCTTTTTGTGTTTTGTCCAAAAAATATTTGTCTACCCTCAATCATGAAGATATTCTCGTACATGGTCTTCTAGCTGCTCTATAGTTTTAGCTATTACATTTAATTCTTAAAACCATCTTGAATTAACTCTTGCATAAGATGTGGGGTAGGAATCAGGGTTCAATTTTTTCCATACTGATATTCAGTTGATCTAGCATGATTTGTTGAAAATCTTTTCTTTCTCCATTAAACTACATTGGTATCTTTGTCAAAAATGATTGACTGTATAATTGTAGGTTTATTTCTGGACTCTCTTTTCCTTTACATTGGTCTATTTATCTTAATGCCAATATCACTGATCTGATTACTGTACTTTATGGTAAGTCTTAAAATCAGGTAGAGTAAGCCCTCCAACTTTGTTGTTCTTCTTTGCCTAATCTACGACCCTTGCCGTTCTCAGTAAATTTTACTGATAGTTTGTCAATATCTATAAGAATTTTGGGAAAATTGAAAACTTTATAACATTGATTATTCTAATCTATGATTACGATCTATTTCTCCATCTATTCAGGTCTTTCATTTCTCTCAACAATGCTTTGTAGTTTTTATTGGCAAAAGTCTTTCATAACACTTGTTAATTTATATCTGGGTAACTTTTTATTGTATTGTAATTGGAATCAATTTTCAATTTTTATTTTCTAATTGTTTGTTGTTTCCATTATGTTTTAATTTCAATTATTTTATTTTTCATTTGTAGAAGTTCCATTTGGATCTTTTCCAAATCTGCTTGGTCTTCCTTTATAGTTTCTTTTTTCCAACCTATGTATTTTAATTGGTCCTTTTTTAAAACAACAACATAGCAATCAGTTATTTCATAGTCATGTTTGTATATAAAAATTCCAGCACTTCAATCCCTGTGGGTCTATTTCTGCTCTCTATTGTTTGTCATTTACAGCCCCTCTTTGTAAGTATAGTTACTTCTTATTTAAAGCCATGCATTTTCCTTGAGGTTTTATTTGTGGAAACTTTTTAAGGTCTGAGATAAAGATGGGGTTCTCTATCGAGGATTTGCATTTGTTCCCACTACCGGTCTCAGATTACTCTAACTTAAATTATTGGCTTGAGTTTTTTTGGTTTTTAATTTGTTTATTGTTTAGAACACACGGGTAACATGAATTTGGGCTTCAAACTACATGAAGGATAGATTGTGATTCCTGATTCCTAATGATGATATTATTCTCTCTTTCTTACTCAACACCTAGGTTTTTGAAATCCCCTGGTGGGTGATGGCGTTAGTACTCACCTTGTTCACCCTTTTACTGGGAATGCAGACCTTTGGAGTAGTATCCTTATGGAGGAGGTGTCCCCGATCTTTGTACTCTGTGGTTCTCTGTACTCTGTGAGGCCAGACAACAGAAGCTCAAATTCATCTGGCTCAATAAATGTCCCAGGAGCAACAGCCAGCTGCGGAACTCCAGTTACCCTGCTGAGTTCCTTCTTTCACTTAGTATTTTGGCCTGAGAATCTCTTACTTTCTTGCCAGCTTATAAGTGCAGTTAGAAAGATATATTTCCCCAGCAATTTTAGTTTTTTTTCAATGGGAGTGTCAATCCACCAATTATGAAGAATGGCACTCCTACTACCTAACCGCCTCCATTCCCAGACATCTTACAAATCACTATCACACTGTCTGTGACAGCAGAACACCATTGTAACTGCTCTAGGTATCAAATGGAACTAAAACAAAAGCTATTTTGCCAAAAGAAATTCAGCTTCTGGCATTGTCTCTGCTGCTTTTCCAACATTAAAAACAGCTCACAAGCTGTCTACCCCCGCTTGCCTCTGTCAAGCTGGTTTTCCCAAATGCTTGGGCTGCTTTAAGAAAATGTTTTGTTTTGTGTTTTGCATTGTTTTTGTTTTCTCTTAGACTTTTGTTATGAATGTCTCATTTTAAACACACTAAGGATAAATACTTTATCTGCTTTGGGGACTTTACTAATTTTTGATTAATTTTACAAATGCCCCATGGATACTAGAAAACAGAAGTAGACTCCTTTTTGTACATGCAAACTTGTGAGTATGTGTATGTGTGTGTATATTTAATCCTGTTGGTTAATCTTGGCTTAATTTTGACTGCTTGGTGGCAAAGACAGACAGAGGTGCATTCAACTCTCCTCAATGCTTTCCCTGTTTCCCTGGAGATACATCCTGTGGCCTTCACCACCCTCCTCACATCATTGTAGAACTAAAAAGTAATGCTGGCTTCCTTGGCCCTCTCAGCGCTGAGGGCTAGTAGGCTTGAGCCATCTTCTCTCTGATCCTGAAAAGTAGTCCTGCAGCTACAGACTGTGGCTCTGTTTGCACTAGTCCTGCCCTCAGACAATTGACCTTGACCCGTCCCAGCCTTGCTCTCTGGGACTCATCCTCCAGTGGGCTGACCACTAGGTTCCTGCGGTGTTCCCATATCCAGGCTGCGGCATTTGTGTCTACAATTCCTCCATCTGGCCCAGCCTTCTTCTTATCATCCCCCCTTGCAAGACTGGAATCTCTGGCCCAAACTGAGCTCAGTGTGTGAGTGTTTGCTCTGTGCAGACCAACCTCCTTAGGTGGTTGTTTCTGCTTTGGAAGCACCCTTGGCTGTTCTCTGTCTGTCTCAACATCTTGTTCCTTGTTAGAATCTCTGGGGCTGACTGCCTGGTTGTCATCTGTCACTCTTTCTTTGGTTGCAGCCTGACTAGTCTCATTGTCTCACTATGGTCCTATACCTTTTCTCCTGTTGGTCTGCCCTTTCCAGTTGCATTGACTGTCGGTGGGCAGGGGGGAGGGAAGGGGGGAGGAGCCTAGCTTTCCCCAGGTCAGCCTGGAAGATTCCCTGTGGTCAAGGCAAATTGATGGTATTCAATAGGTAGCCACTTTCCCTTCCCCTTAGTTCAAATTTTTCTTTAGTCACCTGTTTTGAAAAAGTACAAAAAAAAGGCCAGAAGACATGAAACGCATGCCCATTTTGGCCTCTTTGTAGGAGACCTGCATAAGCTTAATTTTACACACACACACACACACACACACACACACACACGCACGCACACACACACACACACACACACACACACACACACATCACATGCACATTTAGAACTATACATCCAAACATCCAAAACAACAGCGTCCACATTAGATGAGAGAATTAAAACAAAACACAGCAGCAGCACTGGGGAGAGCTTAATACAACTTTATTTGGTAGGTCTAGCAGTCAAAAAACAAGCAAGGATAACTACCAGAATTAAGCATGCACACAGGCACACACACACACACACACACACACACACACACACACACTCACTCACTCCCAGGTTCACATGCATGAACAGCAGAGCCTAGTTCTGTTTTCCAGGATCCATGGGGCATTTACAAAACTGACCATAAATTAAGAAACCTGAGGAAATTCCTCCAAAGCAGAAACAGGAGAGGATAAGTCCCGTGTCCCTCATGTGTTTAAAGTTGGACATTCCTAACAAAAGCTCAAATGAAAACAAAACAAAAGAAAATATTCAAAAACCCTTTGAAAATTTCCTGAACAACCCAAGCATTTGGAAAAATCAGCTTGAAAGAGGGAGGGAGAGAGACAGCCTGGGAGCATCTTCTCACAGTTGGAGAAGTTGAGATAACACCAGAAGCTGAATTTCTCTTGTATTGTATTGCCAATAGCTTTTGTTTGAATTCCCTTTGATATTGATAGTGATTAAGACTGCAGGAAACTGCAAGGAAGAACTGACAGTGACTTTCAGTCTGTCTGTGTAGCAGGTGTGAAGGTGGAGAGGGGAGGGTGGAGGCGGGCAGGGTGGATAGCGGGTGCTCCAGAGGATCAGGTCCCCCAACAGCTCTGGATCAAGGCTAGCGCGAAAGCGAGCAGGCTCCCCACTGCCCCCAGTGCAGCCTCCACCCACCTACATCAGGCAAGCACCAGCCTTGCATAAATCCTTCCCTACCTACAGGGGAGGGGCAAAGGAGCCCATCTCCATTTAATTATAGTGTCTTGGCCACAAGGAGCCTCTAAAAATTCTCTGGACCAAAGAGAGATGCCGACTGTCTCCTAATGGTCTTTTGCGGAGGAAATGGGAGATCCTAAAATGCCATCACATTACCTGAACTGGAGGTAGGAAGAAGGAGTATGAGCCTTAGCAGGCTTGGCATTCGCTGCCCCTTAGCTTGGTTGCCTGTGTTCCAGTTCCATCTGCATATCCGCTTTTTATTTTATTTTTAAAAAATATATTTTTATTGATTTCAGAGATGAAGGGAGAGGGAAGGAGAGGAGAGAGATATAGAAACATCAATAAAGAGAAACAATCATTGATTGGCTGCTTCCTGCATGTCCCACTCTGGGGAGCCTGCCACCTGGGTATGTGCCCTGACTAGGGATAGAACCATGACCTCCTGGTTCATAGGTCGACCCTCAACCATTGAGCCATGCCAGCTGGGCTGCATATCCCCCTTTTTAAAAAAATATATTTTATTGATTTTGTACAGAGAGGAAGGGAGAGGGATAGAGAGTTAGTAACATTGATGAGAGAGAAACATCGATCAGCTGCCTCCTCCACACCCCCTACTGGGGATGAGCCCGCAACCAAGGTACATGCCCTTGACTGGAATCAAACCTGGGACCCTTCAGTCCGCAGGCTGACGCTCCATCCACTGAGCCAAATCAGCTAGGGCAGTGGTCGGCAAACTCAGTCAACAGAGCCAAATATCAACAGTACAACGATGGAAATTTCTTTGGAGAGCCAAATTTTTTAAACTTAAACTATATAGGTAGGTACATTGTTATTAACTTAATTAGGGTACTCCTAAGGCTTAGGAAGAGCCACAGAGCCGCCTGTGGCTCGCGAGCCGCAGTTTGCCGACCACGGGGCTAGGGCATATCCCACTTCTTAAACCAAATCAATAGGATCCAGGATGGCCCCAACCAGTTTGAAAGTTCCCAGAGGACCTGGACCTCCCCTTTGTGTATCTCAGCATTCCCCTACGTGCCCAATGTTACATTAAGGACATAACTGCACCCCCTCTTCAAGGCCAAGAACTTACATTTGATCTTATTAATTGAGAGTAGGCTGTTCATTCTGAGCTCCCAGGCAGGAGACCTGACTTCTAGTCTGGTCTCTAAGTTGCTCTGTGGCCCTTCTCTGGACCTGTTTCCTTATTTGTAGCAAATATGGAGGGTGTTTGGGAAGAGCAGAGAGAGAGTTAAAGCTGCTTTCTAAATCTGATCCCCTGTGTTGGTGGCCAGGGAGGAGGAACATTGCTTCTGGAAGCCTCAGGGGGGTTGGAATTTTTTGGGTTATAAGAGAAAGGAACCCAATTCAAAAGAGCTTAAGCAGAAAAGGAAAAAGGAAGAAAAGTTGTGGTACATTTACACAATGGAATACTATGCAGCTGTAAAAAAGAAAGAACTCTTACCATTTGCAACAGCATATATGGACCTGGAGAGTATAATGCTAAGAAAAATAAGCCATTCGGTGAAAGGTAAGTACCACATGACCTCATTCATATGTGGAATCTAATGAACAAACTAAGCTGATGAATAAAATAGAACCAGAGACATAGAAGCATGGAACAGACTGACAAATTTCAGAGGGAAGGTAGAGATCAGGGGTGGGAGGGGAGTGGTTAATCGGGGAACTTATGTGCATTATGTGCATAACGTATGGACACAGACAATAGAGTGGTGAAGGTCTGGGAGGGGCTGGTTTGGGATGGAGAGGGTAAATGGGAAAGAAAACGCAAACAAACTAAGGGGACATCTGTAATATTTTCAAAAACAAAGATAAATTTTTAAAAAAAGAAAGAAAGGAAGGAAGAAAAAGAAAGCAAGAAAGGAAATTGGCTGTTATAACAGAATAGGATGATGTCATTAACTCTCTTACATATCTCTCTTCATCTCATCCTTTTCTCTATGTAACCCTGTTCTCTCCTTCAGACATCTTCTTGCATATGTTAGGGATAGAGGGGATGGCCAATGCCTTCTCCTGCCAGACATTCTTAAACAAAATCCTAGGGGTAGACTCTGATTGGGGTCAGGTGCCCATCCTTTGGGTCAGGGTTTCTCAACCGAGAAGCCACTGGCCTTTTGAGGAGGACAATTCTAGGCTATGGGGCATTGTTCAGGGCATTGCTGATGGTTGAGATCCCTGGACATTAACTGCCAGAAGGGCTCCCCAATCATTGTGATATCAACAACAAAACTGCAGCTGACCCCCCACCCCCCATTTCAAGCACAAGGGTATGGGGTGCAATACCACCTTACATGGAGAACCACTGCCTTGTATCACTTGTTGAAGCCAGGGTCCTGGGTCACTGGGACTAGCTAACCCTTAGTCACCTGCATTCTCCTGTGGTGAGGACGGATAGAGCACTGTGTTTGGCAATCCCACCACACCCATATGGCGCAGTGGTTGAGGAGGAGTCATTTCCCAGAGGACTCACCAAGTTCCCATTACCAGAAGGGATGCTGCAGGGACAAAGACCAACAGCTATTGATTGCAGCCCTCTACCTTCATCCCTGAGCAGAACAGTGAGCGCTCCCTCCTCCCACGAACCAGCTTCCAGGCCTCAGCCACTCAGCATCCTAAGTCTCAGGACTTCAGTTCAATAAACAAGCCTCTTCAAGCTGGCATCAAGGCCCTCCTGATCCCTTGTGTTTTTTAGCTCTCCGTATGCACTCTGATCTTTGACCACCAAGAAGGTCAAGGTTCCCTACGTCCCCAGTCAGCACCAACAGTCAGCTGGACTAGACTTGCCAGATGGAAGGAGAACCAGGGAGGGCGGTTTTGTGAGCTGATTACACCCAGGGCAAGTGCTGTTTCCCACTCATGAGCTCATTGGAACTAGGTCACATCGGGCTTCCGGGAAAGAGCAGAGGCCGAGAGCCCCGCCATCTTTGGAGTTCTGAGAAAGAGGGAAGGCAGGGCTGTTTCTTCAACAATCCCACTGCGTTCATAGCTCCATTTGCTGAGCTGAGCTGAGCTGAGTTGATGAAGCATGAAGCTGCAGGAGTCTGGTTCTGGGAAACATCTCATGTGAATCAAAAGCAAAGGTCAGGACACATTTTTAGGAGAGATTTCAGAGAACCTGAGCCCTGGGTGAGCACTGCTCAGATAGGGACAGACCTGCCCCCTGAGTCATCACACCCAGCTCCCCAGAGGACAGTGCTAGGCTCCTTCTTCGGGCCCCAGAATGTAACTCAAACTCCTTTTCCATTTCCAGTAAAATAGTACTTTTCAAAGAAATTTAACTGTGAAGCTAAGGAAAAGTAAAGAAAAAAAATGCTGAAAGTCTACCAAACTTATAGAATCTGTGTGTCTCAGCTTCTGGAAGATTCTGCTCCACACTCCATATGAGAGTTCCATTTAGGTATGAATCCAGATTATTTCTGAGGTGGGTGCTCTCAGTTCCAACGAAAAGCCAGTCAGTCCCCTGGAAGCCCTGCTTTCCCTCTCCTTGCTCTCATGGGCAGGGCTGCGTAGGCAAGGGCAGGTGCCCAGGGAGGGGAAACTATAGCATGAGACCTTCCCACTCAACTGTTCTTCCCTTCTTCAAACATGGGTAGGTCGTTATGTCTCAGCTCAGCCCTTTTTCTTCTAGTTGCTCATAGTTTAGTGAGGGAGATGGCTGCATACAATGAATTATCTCTCTTAGCACTGCAATCCCAATATAGCTGGACCATCTCCAAACCCCCTTATTATAATGTTTCATTAAAACAAACGATGGTCTAGCTACTCCACCTCCCCCCTACCGCAAAAAACAAACAAAAAAACCCCCAAAAAAGTCTTAAAAGTTTTTATTGCAAAGAAAATTTTTAATGGTGCAGCAAGGACTACACTTAAATCTCTCAAAAGAAGACTCATGCCACTCCATCCTCTTCCAGCCTACTGAGGGCCCGCTGTCCTTTCTCACATATGCCCAGCTAGCTTTCTCCCTCCGCTTCTCCCACTACCCAGATCTCTAACCCCAAAGCCCTGAGAGTCTGGTGGGAGAATGTGGACCAGGGCTTGGCAGGTTGCCAGACACAGCAGGAGGGCCCACTGCTCCTGCTTGTATGACCACAATGCAACAGAGCAAGTGAGGTGGTGGTGGGCTTCCCTCTTACCACTCTGTCCATCCCTAAGCACTATCGTTCCTTGGGGTCTGTCCCAGATCTTCTCACTCTGACTCAATTCATACCTCTTTCTGGACAACCTCAAATGCTCCCCTGGCTTCCCCTGCCACAGGCATGCTGAGGACTCCCAAATCCCTGTTTCCCCAGGAATTCAGCCTCCTAAGTGCCCAGGTCTTCCAATAGGTAAACTACTTCTTGGGGGGCCTAGAGCTTGAGAGGGACCTGTGGTCACCTACAAAGCTCTCTTTAGGGCGGCAAAACCATGACTTTTATAAGTAGGTTATTGATGATGTAATTTGGAAATTACCCAGTGTCTTATTTGTTTGTTCTTTTTGGTCTTTTCCTCTTCCTCCCCAGCAAGCTCTGGTCTAGGTGGGGGTGGGGGGGAGGGATAGTGAATAATCTTTTTGTGTTTCATAGGAGTGAGCAAGTGAGCTTGGGGCTCGCCAAAGCATTTATTTGTAAAGCTTGCAGACCCATTAAAGGTTTTGGTTGAATTTTCTAAGAGACAGAGTTCTAGGTTAATTGGGTCACATTCCCCCCCTATGTCCTGGTTGGCTAGGCCAAGGATTACTGCCCATTTCCGAACCAATCAGAGTGTTAACTGAGTTGGATTTATGATAATTAATTTGGGTCAATCATGGGTGCTGCTAGGGCCTATCCAAACCACAAGTTTATCCCACCATAGGGGACAGAGAGAATAGATCTTGAGTAGTGGCTTGCTTGCAAACATTTTTGGAACATGATCCATAGTAGAAAATTCATTTTACACCATGACCCAGTACACACACACACACACACACACACACACACACAGCTGGAACAAAACTTTCACAAAATAATATTTGCCCCTTGCTCCTGATATTTACCCCAAACTCTGATATTTTGTAATCTTGGCTTCTTGACCAGGTAGAGCCCAATTCTATTTAAATTTTTTTAAATTCTGGACTGAATTCACTAGATCGACTTCAAAACTCTGGGTCATGGCCCACAGTTTTAAAAATGCCAGTCTTAAGGCCTGCATAAATTGCTTGCATTGTTTAAATAGTTGGTAAAATATGTCATAAATTCTCCAGGAATTTAAAAGAGAAATGTAGAAGGAAGTGGAACTGGGTTAATGGAGGCCACAGGGTTGTTACTAATAAGAACATAGGGGTGGTGCTTGCCACTTGTGACTTAGAAGGAAGGCCCTGAGAGAAGAGATTTTTGAGCTGCAAGGTGGGACTCCAGCTTCCAGCAGCAAGGCAGTCCTCAGGATTTGCCTCTGAATAGATCAGATTTGTGGCTATTAAGGGCTCCCCTGGAGCATCAGCATGGGCATGGGAACCAGCTGGGTGCCCGGGGATGTGTTGCTCTGTGGTTTTGGAGACCCAGAACCCAACTGCAACCTCTAACTAGACTTTTTAAACCCTTTATCAATCACAGTGAGCAGACAGATGCTTTTTGGTCATGCTAGGGCCAGGCTAGCCCAAGCTCCTACTGTGTGCAGGACAGTGTTTGTGTATGTGGAAGGTGTGTGTGGGAGGAGTGAGGATAAATAGACCATGTGTTTGTTTACATAAAGTTAAGTTAAATGACATACACAAATAAATTATATGTTTTTGAGGCTACAGCCATATAATAAAGACAAAATTCAGAATAGTGGTTAGGGGGAGAGAGAGAAAGTTACAGGGAAGAGACAGTTACAGGAACATTTTATTTCCTAATCTAAAGAATGGTGAGACGGCTGTTTCATTATTCATTAAACCTTAAAGATGCAGTGTATGCACATATATGCATCTACACACACCTATTGGTATGTATGACAAAAATATAATAAGCCATGGACTGTGCGCTTCATGAGCTCACAGACGCAAGTGGAAGACAGACATAATTACGATGAATATATTGTACAATGAGATCATAAGACATGGAAAGAAGCAACTTATTTGCTAGTTTTACGACCTTGGGTAAGTCATTCTCTTTCTTGAAGCCCCAGGCTCTTCAAATACATTTTAGATGGCAGATAGAAAGATAAACACGCACATATAGCATAGGCTTACTGTGAGAATCGTTTGATAGGAAATGCATAAGAAAATGTCTGATAAACTGTGAAACACTGTAAAAATGTGAGATATTGTTATCATTTTGGTTATCTTTGCAACTGTCTATTTCTCCTGTGAAACTGCTGTCCCACACAGTTTTGCGCTCAAGTGGCAGTCTGAAGGAAGCAGGTTGCAAGCGACTGTAAATTATTCTCAGTCTGACATATTTTGTGTCTAGCACAAGGAAGGAAAGAAATAAAGACGACACCGGCAACTACTGAATCGCTTGTGATTGTCAGAATGGGGGGTGGGGAGGAGGACCCTGAACTAACGGGCTATTGGTGGGGGTGGGAGGGTCGTTAGAGCGGAGAGGAGAGTAACAGGCTTCACCTTCCCTGGGGCTCTGGGCAGGGGCTGCACCTCCCTCATGTCCGGGCCTAAGTGGCCTAAGAAAGCACAGGGGCACTCTGGCTTCTGATGCTGCCAGAGTAGGTTCTCCTTCAGGATCGCCATTCCCTGTGAGACACCTGACTCCAGCCCAGGCAGCCAGCCCAGTTCTGCAGGCTCCTTGCTCAAGTTCCTGACTTCTGGCTCCTTATCATCTCCACGTGACCAGTCCCACCTTAAGGTCTTGGAGGTTTAGTCTCAGGAATTAGTTGAGAATTCGCTGTTAGGGCTTAGGAGTCCACGTTAAAGGACTCTCTGCATAAACTGGCTTCTGAACTTAATTTGGCTCTAAATATTGTCTCTCTGGGAGAGAGTATGTCTCTGAGCTGAGGACAGATTGAGACAGGTTGGAGCCAAGTAGTTCATCAGAGTCCCAGCTGAACACCAAAGTAGAGTAATTTGAAGAGCCTTTTGTGAAGTGATTATTTTTAAAGGGATGCAGGGTCTGGAGATACCACAAGAGAGAATGCAGAATCCCATAGGGCTCATGCTGTTACCAACCCAGGCCTGAACTACAGGGAGAGAGAGTTCTGTGAAGGGAGCTGATTGACAGGAGGGATGTAGCCAGCCCTTTGAGATCCCACAGATAGGGATAGGTACCCTGCCCTCACTCTCCTCCCTCCCTCCCATTCAGCCAGGTGGCCTCACCTAATTTGGGGCCAAAGGGCAAGGGAACCACTGCTGTATCCAGGCGGATCAGGTGGCAGGGCACAGAGGCAGGTGCATCTGATGGAGCAATTGAGCCACACAGCCTCACTGTGAAGTGAGGGACAGGCCGACAGGGACCAGTCTTGAGCAGCACAGCCTACCAGCCAAAGGGGGAAACCCAGAGGTACCAGAGATGATAAAGACACAGTCCAGCAGTCCATTCAGGAAGACAGCCTTCACACCACAGAAATTCAGATACTGCCATTGGGAGGGAAGATCACGTCCCTGAGGGCTGAATTCAAATGTGTTGAAACCAGGACAAAGTCGCATCTTTGCAGAGATACTTTTGGCATGAAAGAATCGAATTCATTTAGCAATTTCACGTGCAGCAGCGGGTTGAAATTTCACATCAACTACTTGCAAGGACATTTAGACGTAAACCTGTAGCAGACACTCCATTATTTACTTTGTTAAGCATCCTTGAGTGACTTAATGGAAAGATCCTTGTGCAACAATCAGAAGACCTCAGTGTTAGACTTCACTCGGCCTCTAACTCTTTGGGTCCTTCGAACAACTCCCTTCCCCTCTCTGGGCCTTGATTTCCTCCTTGGTAATATGAGAGGGTTGGCTATGATCTCTAAGATCCCTTCTGATTCTGGCATGCTAAGGTTTTAATATAAACTATCTGATCAGAACAAGTTTTGACAAATTGCTCTTGGCAATGATTTTTTTTGGAGGGGGTGGGGGTGGGTAGGAAACCAGACAACAAAGCAAAAATAAACAAGTGGGACAGACTCAAACTAAAAAAACATCTGCACAGCCAACAAAATGAAAATGCAACCTACAGAATAGGAGAAAATATTTGCAAACCACATATCTGATAACCGGTTAATATCCACAATATATAAGGAACTCAAACAACTCAATAGCAAAAAAGAAAAGAAAAGAAAAGAAAAGAAAAAGCATGAGAGCTGACCACCATGACACCAGAGTCCTCTCCTGGGGCCATTAAAAAGTGTTAAAATGTCCCTACCAGCCTCCCCTACCCCTTTAAAACCCAAATTTTAAAATGAGCAAAGGAGCTGAATAGCTCTTTTTCCAAAGAAGATATAGAAATGGACAACAGGTACATGAAAAGATGTTAAACATACCAATCATCAAGGAAATGCAAATTGAAAACCACAATGAGATATCGCCTTATCCCTATTAGAATGGTTATTATAAAAAAGACAACTAGTATTAAAGGATGTAAAGAAAAGGGAAGCCTTGCACACTGTTGGTGGGAATGTAAATTGGTACAGTCATTGTGGAAAATAGTATGGAGGTTCTTTAAAAATTAAAAACAGAACTACCATATGACCCAAAATAATGGGTCTATATCCAAAATAAATGAAATCAGTACCTTCAAGAGAGAGCTGCGCTCCCATATTTACTTCAGCATTATTCACAATAGCCAAGGCAGGGAAACAACCTAAGTGTCTGTTGATGGATGAATGGATAAAGAAATTATGATTACACAATGGAATATTCAGTCTTAAAAAAGAAGGCAATCCTGCAATTTGCAATAACATGGATGAACTTGAAGAACATTATGCTAAGTGGAAAAAGCCAAACAGAAAGAAAAATACTGTGTGATCTCATTCATATTGGGAATCTAAAGAAGTTGAATTCATAAAAATCACAGGGTAGAATGATGGTTACCAGGGCAGAGAAAATGGGGACATGCTGGTCAAGGGTACAACGTTGCAGTTATGTAGCATGAATAGTTCTAGAGATCTAATGTATAGCATGGTGACTAACATATAATAAAAGGGTAATATGCAAATCGACTGAACGGTGGAATGAACAGTCGCTATGTTGCACACTGACCACCAGGGGGCAGACGCTTAATGCAGGAGTTGCCCCCTAGTGGTCAGTGCGCTCCCACCGGGGGAGCACTGCTCAGCCACAAGCCAGGCTGATGGCTGGTGAGTGCAGCGGTGGTGGCGGTGGGAGCCTCTCCTGCCTCTGCGGCAGTGCTAAGGATGTCTGACTGGGGAGGGGGCCTAAGCCATCAGTCAGACATTCCCCGAGGGCTCCCAGACTGCAAAAGGGTGCAGGCCGGGCTGAGTGACCCCTTCCCCCGCCAGTACACGGATGTCATGCACTGGGCCTCTAGTAGTTAATAATACTGTATACTGGAAATTTGCTAAGAGAGTATATCTCAGGTGCTCTTACCACACACACACACACACACACACACACACACACACACACACATAAATGCCAATTATGTAGAGATGATGTTAAATTAGATTGACTGCAGTAATCATTTCGCTATGTATATCAAAACATGTGTACACCTTAAATATACCATTTTGATATTTAAAAAGAACCAGTCATGACATAATAGCACAGTCAAGTTGGCAGTCACTCTGTGATTCCATTTTGTAAGCTGCATAATTGTTTCTTTGAATTCTTTTTTAAGTGGCTCCATTTCTCTGATGCAGCAAAGAGACAAGAGAAAATAATTGCTTTCCCGCGGACTCATGCCCATGAAAACAAACCCAAGTGTCCTGCTGCTAAAAAGAGCCCTGTCTGCCACACTTCCTATTTATTTGGCTTTGGAGAATTGGACAGAGCAGAACTGAGGGAGGTGTGCCACAGGGCACTGACTCATCCCCTGAGAGGCTTACTTCTTCCCGAGCCCCCTACAGGCTGGCAGTGGGGGTGTGTTTGGGGCGGGGAGTGAGGGATGGGGGCGGTGGGGGGTGGGGATGGGAATGGGGGGTGGTGGGGGGTGGTGGTGGTGTGCCTACTCTCACACTTCCCCTTTAGTACATTTCCCCACAGAGGAAGGCGGTGTGATCACTTCCTCATTACAACTCCTGCCCACGAAGTTCGTTTCTTGTTTAGGTTAGAAGAGAAAACAAAACCAACGCCTGAATGCACAACCCTTGTTTGATTCCTGGCATTAAATCTGACTTCTCCTAAAAGGAATGTTTTGTTTGTCCAACTCCTCCTTCTTCCTTTCTTAACTGGGACGGCCCCTTACCTTCTTCCTTTAGAGATCTGCTCCTCCCCTTCTATAGGAGTTGATGGGGGGGGGGGGGGGGGAGGGCTGCCAATCACAGATTCCTGCCTTCTGGCCACAAAGATGATGCAGGGCCTCAGTCTGACCAATTGTAGAACCCCATCCCCTAGCCTGGGAGACTGAATGAGGAACTGATAAAAGCTGGGCCCATCAGCTGAGACTTAAAGCCAGTGAAGCAGGGGGAGGAGAGAGAAGCCTTCTCATTGCTCTGCTCAGCTGAGCTAAATAATGTAAGCCAGGAGCTTCTGGTGGCCCTGCCTCATGGAGGCCACTAGGAGGAGGGAGGAATTTGCCGCTCTGCCAGAGAAGTGAGTTTTTGCTGTCTCTGTCCAGTCATCCATGGCAAGAACATGAGTATATTCATTAGGCGTCTCAACTATAACCTGATCCAACTACTGCTTTTTCAATTATTCAACACATATTTATTGAGCACCTACAAAGTGACAGGTACTCTTCTAGATCCTGGGGATACAATAATGAAGAAACCCAACAACCAAAAATGACTTGTGACTTATAGAGTCATTCCCATACCAGGAAAATAGGACAACCATCCAGGCAAGTGGCCAGGCCCAAAATCCCAGGAATCATTCTCTCACAACTGAGGCCTCTCAGCAGGGCTCCTCCTAAATTCTCACCATCTCCCTGCCTCAGCCACAGCCCAGGACATCAGCCCTTCTCAGCTAAATCCCCACAATACTTCACTAGCTGGTCCATTCACCGCCAGCGTTGCCACCACAGTCCATTCAGCACACAGAAGTCACAGTGTTCTTTCCAAAACAATAATTAGTTTATATACTTCTTATCCGAACAGATCTGGCGAGAACAAAAATGTAGACAATTGTACCTATCCCAGTAATAAAATGAACGTAAGCGGCAGGAGGCGAGTATGTGTTTGTGAGGCTCGCGCTGTGTCTATGAAGAGTTAATGCTGGTTTTCTGTTTTCTGACAGTGAAAAATGTCATAATGATACATCCAATTATATAATTTGCTGCCTCAAAAATAAAACTAACCCAAAAATAGTTCATGTTTCTCTCCTGGTTAAAATCCCCCAGTGGCTTCTCAGAACAACCAGACATAAAATTCCAACCCCTTATTGTGGTCTACAAGAGGCTGGGTGATAAGCAGCTGTGCCCAGCCTTCCTGGTTTTGCTCACTTCACCCCATTTACTCTTGCTCCAGCTCCTTTCTGCCACTTAGACACACCAAGCAGCTTTGCACCTTGAGGCCTTTACCTTTGCTGTTCCTCCTGCCTGGGTTACTTTTCCCAGACCTGTGCAAGCCTGCCTGGTTTTTAAAAATATATATTTTTATTGATTTCAGAGAGGAAGGGAGAGGGAGGGGGGAGAGAGAGAGAGAGAGAGAGAGAGAGAGAGAGAGAAAGAGAGAGAGAGAAACATCAAAGATGAGAGAGAATCATTGACTGGCTGCCTCCTGCACGCCCCACACTGGGGCTGGACCCCACAACCCTGGCATGTGACCTTGACCAGAATCAAATCCGGGACCCTTCAGTCTGCAGGCTGATGCTCTATTCATTGAGCCAAACCGGCTACGGCAGCCTGCCTGGTTATCATTGTTCACAGGTAACAGGATGTTCAGTGGGGCTCTTCCTTGTTTGGGAATTCAGCTAAAGCTTAGACATGAAGACAGAGGCCTGAGCACCAGAGTTGTCCACTATGACACCAGAGTCCTCTCCTGGGGCCAATAAAAAGTGTCAAAATGTCCCTACCAGCCTCCCCTCCCCCTTCTTCCTAATTTTCATGAGATGACTAAGAGACAGAGAAAGAGGGAGTCAGTCAGAATCATTTGCCTGGTGGGGAGTGCAGTGTTCATGGTGAGGGGTGACCTTCCCCTTAAGTCAAATAGTGGGGAGGTTCCGAAGATTCAGACATAGAGAGGGGGTCCCCGAGGGAAGGGGAGTTTGGCATGCTGTCCCCAAGTTGGGTATCACTTTCCAACTTGTCTTTGGACTTATCTGACTAAGGTAGAGGAGGATTGACATCGTTACAAGATGGGAATAGAGGCCGAAGGGGAGCTAGGAAGTAAATTCCTCCTGTTGCCTTGGCAAGAATGGGAGAATTTCTCGTTGGGCTAAGCGGACATTACTGAAGGTAGTCGGGCTTGGGCCCACAGGTCCTCCAGAGGACTCACCAGCATTTGAATGCCTGCACAGAGATGGTATCAGTGGCCACTATTAGCCAGAGAAGTAGTAACAGCCAACCTAGAAAGGAAGACAGTTGTGGCCAGGTCAGTAAAGAAATGCTTGTCCAGTTTTCTCTCCTTCTGCTCCCCACTGCCACCCCCCCCCCCAAAAAAAAACACCACACTAGGTGAGCTGGGCCTTGAAGAAGAAAGGGGAGGGGATGGATATGTCAGAGCCTGAACACACTCCTTCCCCATCTGCATTTTTAACAGTCAGGGTCCCGCTCAAGAACGTTCTGTGTGAGGACAGGGGAAAGGGAAAAGAGACTTCAACAGATTGAGATCGAGGTTTAAAAGTAGGCTGGACTTTCAGTAACCAGGAACCCACAGAATCTTCCGGCGTCTGGCTGGGTACGTTTGCCCTCAGAGTACCTTGCTCACCCTTTCCCCATGCTCCCCCAGAGTGCAGGTGGGGATCTGATCCCTGCAGGTCCCGCTGCCCAGGCTGCTGGTCCGCTGCCTCCCGCTGCCTTTGGCAGATGAGGGATTGGGAAGCAGGAGGAATAAATGAATCAAGACATTTTTCTTTCACCCTCTTGGCCTCCAGTGCAGCTTCTGGCTGTGGGCTCTTGCTCCCTTATGTCTTCAGGTCCAGCACAGACTAATTGTTGTGGTTTGATCCTAGCCCCTGAGCTCTGGTAACACATCCTCTCTCCTTTGCTCCTCTTTAGATGCTATCTGGAGAGTCTTATTGTGCCCTGGTCAGTTTCTCAGCTTTCCTATCATTGTGTAACTAATAGTCTGCATCCAATTCCCTCTGTTTGAAATACAGTGCTTTTTGTCTTTTATATGCATCTCAACTAATATACTTCCTCACAGGATTATAAGGGCCTATATGCTCTTAAAGGACTATGCTATAAATATAAGTATAGCATAGGGATAGTATTTGTAAGAAATCAAATTGTTTTATATTTATATTACATTAATATATTAATATTAATCAAGACATCTCAATACAACAGCGTCAAACATCTCACTCCAAATGGCATCTCTTCAGAAGGGTAGCTCAGCATCCCCTTCCCCCAATCAAACTCCTTATTTTATTTTTGTCTTCTTTTAGGAATTTTCAATATCCGAATTCACCTTACCTATTTATTTGTTTGCATGTTTATTATCTATCTCCCCTTCCACTGGAATATAAGATCCTTGAGGGAATTTACTCTGTCTTTTTTTTGGTACCCCTTTGTGCTCAATAAATAATGACTGGCTGACTGACCAGCATCAGGGCCATGAGGAATGGAATGTACACCATCCAGCAGCTAGATGTCCCTTTGGTTGTCTAAGCAATGAGTGCACTTTTATTGTATGTGAGATAAATGAGTAGAATCTGATTTCTAGGAAAATATAAGCAACCCTGGAATATGTGAAGGTAGAATTATTGAAGAATTTTTGAGGAAGAGAAGGACTGGATTTAGTGCTAATTTCACATCCAGGAGATCAGGCTTGTAATTTAGGTTAAACAACAACAACAACAACAACACGTGAACCTATTTTATCATCACAATTTGGAAAAGTCTGGAACATATTTTACAATCACATTATCAACAATTATTTACTCAAATGTGCCCCTAAACTCATTCATTTGCCTACTATCTTAATCACATGCCATTTATACAATTAGTTATCTAATATTCTTTAAGACAACATACTTTTAAAAACTTAAATACCTTCTTCAGCTTCAGATTGAATAAAAATAAATGTGAAGCTATGAATTTGGTGCTACTTATACCTGCATATTTCTAACACACATGAAAATAAGTATATAACTACTAGTGCCCTGGTGCATGGATCCGTGCACATTGAAAAGAAATTAATTAGAAGGTAGCCAGCTGGGCGGGACTGGGTTAGAGGGGCGGGACACACCCTGGGGCCAACCTCCCGCAGTCCCTCCCCAGCTGGCTTCATCTGGGGCGGTGCCGCGGCTTGAAGGGTGTCTGCCTAGTGAGCAGGGGTATCTCCGGCAGGTGGGGTCCCTCAGCCTGGCCTGCAGGGATCGGGCTGAAACCAGCTCTCTGACATCCCCTGAACATTCCCAGATTGTGAAGGAGCAGTTCTCAGGTGATGCACCCCAGAATTGGGCTTCCTCCTCTCTGGTTCTGGGGTGTGTCACCCAAGAACCACTGCTGCCAAGTCACCACAGCTCGGCAGCTCCTGCATTGAGCATCTGCCCCCTGGTGGTCAGTGTGTGCCATACCTACCAGCCGATTGGCTGGTTGGCTGGTCGCTTAGCCTTTTATATATATACACTAGAGGCCTGGTACACAAAAGTTTGTGCACTTGTGGGGGAGGGGGGCCCCTCAGCCCGGCCTGTGCCCTCTCGCAGTCTGGGACCCCTCGGGAGATAACAACCTGCTGGCTTAGGCCTGCTCCCCGGTGGCAGAGGGCAGGCCTAATCCCTAGGTGCAGCCCTTGGTCGGGCTCAGAGCAGGGCCAATTGGGGAGTTGGGGCGCCACCCCCTGTCATGCACAGAGCAGGGCGGATTGGGAGGTTGCAACGCCATCCTCAGTCACGCTCAGGGTAGGACCGCCCCCTGTCACACACAAGGCAGGGTCGATGGGGAGGTTGTGGCGCCAGCCCCTGTCACCCACAGAGCAGGGCCAATCAGGGGGTTGGGGCACTGCCCCCTGTCACGCACAGAGCAGGGCCCATCAGAGGGTTGGGGCGCTCCCCCCTGTCACACACAGAGCAGGGCCAGTCCGGGGGTTGAGGAGCTCCCCCCTGTCACTCACAGAGTAGGGCCGATAGGGGAGTTGGGGCACCGCCCCCTGTCACACACAGAGCAGGGCGGATCAGGGGGTTGGGGCGCCGCACCCTGTCACACTCAGGGCAGGGTCGATGGGGAGGTTATGGCTCTACCCCGTCACACACAGAGCAGGGCCCATGGGGGGGGGGGGTTGGGGCGCCACCCTCTATCACCCACAGAGCAGGGCCGATCATGGGGTTGGGGTGCCGCCACTGTCACACTCAGGGCAGGGCCGATGGGGAGGTTATGGCTCTACCCCGTCACACACAGAGCAGGGCCTGTGGCGGGGAGGGGTTGGGTGCTACACCCTGTCACACACAGAGCAGGGATGATCAGGGATTTGGGGCGCTGTACCCTGTCACACACAGAGCCGCAGGGCGATCAGGGGTTGGGGAGCTCCCCTCTATCAGGCACAGAGCAGGGCTGATCAGGGGGTTGGGGTGCCTTCACCTGTCCTGAACAGAGCAGGGCAGATAGGGAGGTTGTGGCCCCACCCCCTGTCACACACAGAGCCGCAAGGCGATCAGGGGGTTTGGGCGCTGCCCCCTGTCACACTGATCCCGGTGCCGGGAGGCCTCGTGGCTCCACTGATCCCGGTGCTGGGAGGCATATTACCCTTTTACTATATAGGATAGAGGCCTGGTGAATGGGTGGGGGCCAGCTGGTTTGCCCCAAAGGGTGTCCTGGATCGGGGGGGGTTCCCCACTGGGGTGCCTGGCCAGCCTGGGTGAGGGGATAATGGCTGTTTGCAGCTGGTCACACACCCTTCAGGGTGGGGGTCCCCACTGGGGTGTCTGGCCAGTCTGGGTGAGGAGCTGATGGCTGTTTTCAGGCTGGCGGGTGACTGAAGCTCCCAACCCCTCCTTTTTTTCTTTTTCTTTTTTTATTCTGGGCCAGCTTTAGCTCTGGCTCCAGCTCTGAGGCCTCAGCTGCTGAAAGCAGGTATCTGGTTTGTTTGGGTTCTATAATTGAAAGACTGTTTCAACTCCAGCTCTGAGATCCCGGCTGGCTGAAAGCAGGTTTCTGGGGTTTTGTTTAGCTACTATATTTGTAACAATGTTTCAAACTGCAAGCTCAGAGGCCGGCAGCGTCAGGCAGGGAAAGTTGGAGTCCTCCGTCACTGAAGTAAGCAAGCCTCATGTTAACTTCAAGCTGCCTGGCTGCCGGCCGCCATCTTGGCTGGCAGTTAATTTACATATCGCCCTGATTAGCCAATGGGAAGGGTAGCGGAGGTATGGCTAATTACCATGTTTCTCTTTTATTAGATAGGATTAGGAAACATTGATTAGACATAGCTATAAATTATCCTGAATTATTTCTTATGAGATTTCTAAAATATTGCAATGCCCTCTACTCTGTGAGATATTAATTCTCTACTCATTTTTTAAAAAAATATATTTTATTGATTTTTTACAGAGAGGAAGAGAGAGAGATAGAGAGTTAGAAACATCGATGAGCGAGAAACATCGATCAGCTGCCTCCTGCACATCTCCCACTGGGGATGTGCCCGCAACCCAGGTACATGCCCTTGACCAGAATCGAACCTGGGACCTTTCAGTCCGCAGGCCGATGCTCTATCCACTGAGCCAAACCAGTTTCGGCAATTCTCTGCTCATTTTTATTTGGTTATAATTATTTCACAAATTTTGTTTCTCAGAAAGTGTACCTGATACTATATTTGGAGTCTTGACATTTCTCTTTTGTTCTCAGTCTGGCCGGCTGCAAAATTTTATTATTATAATTCTAAATCTATAAGATTATTTATACATTATCTTCTAATTTTGAATATTGCAAATGAGAACTCCAGTGCTAGTCTGAATCGCCTTATAGAATTCTATCATCATTTGAAATGCAGAAATCTTACCTTTATGCCCTGGGGTGGATTTTTTTTACAACAATTCTGCCCAGGATTATTTATAATCAACAGGTAATACTCTTTCAGCTCAGGAAATTTTCTTTCATTATTATTTTTAATTGTTTGCTTACATTCATTCTTTTTTCCTATTCTATGGCTCCTGTTATATATAAATATCAGGACATTATATATACCACCCTCTTTTTTATCTCATGAATCTATTATTTGGTCTGTGTTCTGAGAAGATCATATTAATTCTTATGAGTTTACCTGATAACTCACTAAATCAGTTTTTGCGAATATATATGCTGCAATTCTATTTTATTTTGAGATGCATAAAATCACATATTTTATCTTCAAAAATTGTTTCTTATTCTCCTCAAATTCCAGGCCATGCTTCTTTTGCCCTCTGACATTTCACCAAAATACAAATTTGAACTTTTGAAAAGTTAGCTCCTGTTTTCTGCAATAATTCTTTTTAATACAAACCATTTGCTCTGATTGATCTGCTAGTTCCCTTCTTGAGACTGCTTAATCTCCTCAGATGACTGAGGAGGTTTGGCAAATCAAATATTTGTTGATATTTATAAATATGAAAGTTTATACTGAAAAGGATTAATAGCTCTTTGGAGTGCTGTCAGCAATTGCATAAGTCACCACAAGCTTCCCCCAGCGTATCTTTGCCTGCAGTCCCTGCTGAGACAGCCATGTGGGTTGCAGATCTGATCCCATCTCTCACCTTTTAATCGTCCCAGGTGCCACACCCAGTTGCAGAGTAAAGTCCAAACACCTTCTCCGAGAGTTCCAGGCCAGTGCACTCCCACCTCTGTATGTCATTCCATCCCCAAACCCCACACTCAGCCCTTTCCTGCTGCTGTATGTGCTTGATCCTTTTCCTTTCTTTTTTAAAAAAAATACATTTTATTAAATTTTTACAGAGAGGAAGGGAGAGGGATTGAGAGTTAGAAACACTAATGAGAGAGAAACATCTATCAACTGCCTCCTGCACACCCCCTACTGGGGATGTGCCCGAAACCAAGATACATGCCCTTGACCAGAATCGAACCTGGGACCCTTGAGTCTGCAGGCCGACGCTCTATCCACTGAGCCAAACCGGTTAAGGCTTCCTTTCTTTTTTTCCTTCCTTCCTTCCTTCCCTCCTTCCCTTCTTCCTTCCTTCCCTCCTTCCCTTTCTTTTCTTTCTCTCTCTCTCTCTCTCTCTCTCTCTCTCTCTCTCTCTCTCTCTCTCTTTCCTTCCTTCCTTCCTTCCTTCGTTCTTTCTTTTCTTTTCTTTTTTTCTTCTTTCTTTCTTTCTTTCTTTCTTTCTTTCTTTCTTTCTTCTTCTTTCTTTCTTTCTTTCTTTCTTTCTTTCTTTCTTTCTTTCTTTCTTTCTTTCTTTCTTTCTTTCTTTCTTTCTTTCTTTCTTTCTTTCTTTCGTCTTTCTCTCTTTCTTCTTTCTTCTCAACCTCCTCAAAACCCTGTTTTCTGGTGATAGCAAACCTCACATATGTTCGGTGGAGGGATGATTCCTTGCGTACAACTTATCTTGGGAGGGGCTGCCAATCACTGTCATGGGCACACAACACATGCGAGACCAATCAGAGTCCTTTCTAGGAACTATGTGATCCCAGAGGGGAGAGGGAGTCTTCTCTCTCCTTTGTGGCCACTCTCTGGGCTGGTGGAGTAATGTAAGCCTGGAGCTGCCTGGGAACAGCCCCTGCCGCATGAAGGAATCTTGTCCTCAGTTGGAGGGAAGGAAGCCATATACAGACAAAAGCAGAAGCAAGACACACACACACGAGAGAGAGAGAGAGAGAGAGAGAGAGAGAGAGAGAGAGAACACAAAGGGACAATGGCACTTGAGTCTCGTGCGTCCTCTGTCCTTCAATTTGGTTTCATGAACCAACACATGCCTTTTCTTTTTTTTCTTATGAATCTGACTTGTTTTCCTTATTGACTAATACGCAGCTTTACTGGATTGCCGGCAGTTCCCTGAATTCCACACTGTCTCCTACTTGCACTCCCTACAGGTTCAAGCAACACCGCGCACGGTGCCAGCCCCATAAAATCCAGAGGGTGCAAGAATCTGGGGTGGCTCCTGTCACTTTTCTTTAGGCACCGCCTCGTGGCCACATCCGGGTTGGCCGAGAGGACTGCCCTGGACCTTCTCCTTCATGCTCTGTCTCCCCCACCCCCATCTCTCCTCAGTCCTTTGTGCCCTTCAAAGTCGGCCTCCTCTTGGGCCTGGCCTTGATAGGGGTTGATATGGGACAGTGCCTTTGCCCTTCTGATTCTGCTCTCGGGCTGCTTCAGGCTTCAGACCTTGAGTGCCCAGCAAGGACCCAAAGACCATTCACACCGCGAAGATGAACTCCTTCTGGCATATCTTTCCTCCCTTATTATGTCTGAGAGCACTCCTCTATTTCCCAGCTTGAGGTCCATTCAGGAGTTGGGTGAGGGCTTAGAGACCTTTCAGCCATTGTGTTTCAATCGTGTGACAAGATGTGGGTGTTACACACACCAGGTGATCAGAGGAGGAAGCGTGACTAAAAGCAGGCAGGTTCAGGGGAAAGGGTGAGGTCACAGATGAAGCAGGGTCTGCACTGGCTATTAACAAGAGAGCCAGGCTAGACCTAGGGTGGTTAGGGCTTTCCCAAGACGGGGTAGGGCATGAATAGCCCAGCAGAGGGGCCTAGGCAGCTTGGGAAGTGACAGGAAAGCAGTGTTCAGTGAAGGTCTTGAATGCCAGGCCCAGGATTTTAGTGGTCATTCTTGGAGTCTGAGCAGGGCTGGGGTTGATACAGGGTCCCTTCTGGGAGGGCCATTGGTTATGCCCGCTCTGATGCACAAAGAGGACTGAGAAGTCAGGACATGAACATCAACACCACTTCCTGAGGTTAAAAAAAGGGGTCTCTCCTACTCGTGGCTCTCCCAGACCCCCATCCCACCTTGCCCCTCTGTGACCCAGGGCCATGAGGGCTCTGACCAAAATGGATGGCTTCACTTCATGGCCTCGGAGCCTCACACTCCCCTTCCTCCACAGCTCCTGTCCATCCAGGCACCCCAGCCCCCGTCACTGCCTGATCCTCAACAGTCCACCTCTTGGGCTTTCCAACCTATATCTGTCTTCATTCCGTGACTCATTAGAGAGATTCGCATCACTCCTCTATTTAGGAAGCCCCTAAGTGGAGGTTCTGGATATTTTTGGGGTCAATTTCCTTCCTACCTCAAGGACTATTCGTGTAGATTCACTTGGCTGAGTTTCTGAGCCAGCCGAACTGAATGGGAGGAAATATCCCGGCATGCCCTTTGCCTGGTGATGCTGTTTCTCCTGCAGGGTCAAGCCCAGAGGCAGGGAGTCACAGACTGGGAGCTGGGAAGGAGCGGATGGGCAGCTCTGCACGGTGGTTCCTTGAAAAGATCCTGGCACTGAAATGAGACAGACCCTGAGTCTGAAACCAGCCCCATCACTCAGCAGCTGTGTGACCTCCTGACCCTCAACCTTTTCTTTTATAAAATGGAAATAGACACGCCCACCTTACAGAGTTATGAGGAAAGGTAAACAGCGCTTATAGTCTGATGTATAATAACTGGGAGCTGATATTATGCTTATTTGATCCCAACCTTCTTGAGAGAAAAAAGCAGACTTGTCCAAAGTCGAGTGTTGAGTCACAGTTCATCCTGTTTCCCACACTGGGGTTCCTCTGCCCACCCCCACGCTGCCCCCTCCAAGCGGGAGAGAACAAGCAGGAGCAGATGAGCATGATGGGAAAATCTTCCTGTTTTCTGATCGCCCCCAAGGACTACACAAGTGGCAGCGACAGGCTTCGTAAACCCACCGGGAGCCACTTCCACATCAGTGGTGGAGAATAAAGGAACTAGAGGGGAAAAACCAAACAAAAGAAAGCGCCTGGAAAAGATGTTTTTATGTTCACTTACATGGAAAAAAATCAAGGTATACAGCATGAAATATAGGTATCTCAGAAAGGTCATCCTCATGAACCCATTTGTTCAATCGCAGTTATAATTCAAGAGTTGCCAAATGAGAAATCATAAAACCAGGGTGGGGGTGGGAGGAACGGGGTGGGGGGAAGGGGCACCAAAGGGAAAGGTAGGAATTACGTGTTATTTCTCTTCTAGTTTCAGATAACTGGGAGTTTAAACTTTTCCAGCAAGTCAGAGTGATATAAACAGATGCCATACTAAAATACGATGGTAGCAAAAATATAAAACTCCTAAAGCATGACGACAATATTTCAGAAAATAAAAACATTAAAATCTGATAATACCAGAAACTACGGATAGGATCATTTGAGCAGTTTGGTATCTTTGTATGAACAGCAGTTGCAAATGATGGGTGTATATTGAAGAATAAAGCATTGGGTCTGCACATAACTTAAAGAGGGGTAATATTTCTAAACACCGACTTTGTAAGAAAACATGAAGGACATCTTACACTCAACAACAATGGCTGAAAGGAGGAAATCACTTTCTGAAGGATGCAGCCGGGAGCGTGCCAAGGCCTTTTGTCTACAACGTGCTCTCGGCCACGTTGGGATGTGTTTGCACTGCCTGGGGTTTCCTGCAGCGTCTAGCACCAATATTCCCATCAGATGTTTATCTTTGATCTGAGTTGTTGATGTCCTCAGTTTTGAGTGTATTGAGGTACGTTTTCTTTGGTTGCTGTTGTGATGAACGTGTAATAAAAAAAAAAAACCCACCAATATTTACAACATTTAAACATTTTAGATTTCAGTGTCAACTCTTCACATAAGAAAAATTGGGGAACGCTTAAGGTCATGGGAAGGTCACTACTTCCTAGCGTCGGTC